>NW_023425525.1:1057500-1657500 GCF_014108245.1 Pipistrellus kuhlii
GTTCTCTCTGTGTAAAATGGAGATAACAATACCCCCTATAGTATAGGGCAGTTTGAAGATTAAACACGGTATTACATGTAAACCAATTAGAAAAAGGCCTGCCTCCCAGATAAAGAGCAGGCAGACAGCTGTGGTGGTGGTGGTGGAGGTTGTGTGTGTGTTAGGAAGGAGGGACTGAGCAAAAAAGAGAAAGAACTCATGGACACGGACAACAGTGTGGTGATGGTGAGGGTGGTGGGTGGAGGTGGGGGTGGAAGAGGGCACAGAGGGGATAAATGGTGCTGGAAAACAGCAACAAAAACAACAAAAAAGGTTAAAGTCCTCCACCCACCAGGACAGTATCAGCCCAAACTAACAGACGGGTTAAACTTGTTGTGAGGACACATTCATGTCCAAGCTCATCCAGATGGATGAGATCCTTCTCCCACGTGCCCTGTGCCCTTGCATTCAAACCCTTTCTTCCCCCAGGGCCCGAGACGAACTCTGCCTCTGGCTTTCAGCAGAGCCTCGCACACTCAGCTCAGGTGTTAACGGTGTCTCCACCACGTTCAGCGGCAAGAGATCTCAGCCACGTGCGCTCATCTCTTAGGCCAGGGGTCTTCAAACTTCTCTTATTAGGAGAATCACCTGGTGGAGTTGTTAAAACACAGATTCCCGGATCCCAACTATAAGAAGTGCTCTCAGGAATCTGTGTTTTAACACCTCCACCAGGTGATTCTCATAATGAGAGAAGTTTGAAGAGCCCTGTTTAGGCTGTGAGAGCATCTGGTTTTGCACTGCCGCCATTCTTCCCCCAGCCCGGCACTGGTCACACACACGGCCCTGGAGCGAATGGTGCGTGAGCATTCACTGCGCCAGAGGTCATCTGACGGACTCACATTCTTTAGTTCCTCTGAGTCTTCAGCAATCCTGGGGATCGGCTGCCTTTGTTTACTTTTATAGGTGGGGAAGCCGTGGTGAAGAGACCTCTGACGTCTAAGTCTGTGTGAGCACGCTGATGGCATAACGAACAGCACATGTGAGCTTAAAGCCAAATTATGACTTTGCTTTAAAATGCAAAGCTGGGCCCTAACTGGTTTGGCTCAGTGGATAGAGAGTTGGCCTGGGGACTAAAGGACTCGGGTTCAATTCCCGGTCAAGAGCAAGTACCTTGGTTGCAGGTACATCCCCAGTAGGGAGTGTGCAAGAGGCAGCTGATGGATGATTCTCTCTCATCTATGTTTCTAACTCTACATCCCTCTCCCTTCCTCTCTGTAAAATTTTTTTTTTAAAAAAATCAAAATATATTAAAAAAATAAAAATAAAATGCAAAGCTGGACTCCCTTGTTCCCAGGGCTAGGGTCAAAGCTTTGACAAGCACGCACTCTGAGGGGTTGGAGGATGGGCCCACAGACTAAGGCAGCCGTGTCTTCCTGGTGCGTGAGTCTGGACTGATCCCTTCTGCTGTTTCTAAGTGAGGAGTCGCCATCTGACAAGTGTTTGCCCTGTTTGCTGAGTGACTTCATCAGCTGCTATTCATCTGTTAGAAAGCTTCACAACTGAAACTCAGTGACAGGCAGGTGAAATGAATTCTTTTCATAGATTTTTCAAAGGTCTAATTAGATGAATCCTCACAGATGTTGTCAGACTCCAAGGACCCTGACCTTTCCTATCGAGAAAGCAAATCAATTGTTTTGGAAACACTAATGGGTCTTTGATAAATGATCGGCTCTTCTCACTTGACAAGTATGCACAATAGAAAAACGGACAAAAGTTTGTTAATTCATAACCAACTGCAATCCCCGTGACTGTCTCAGAGTTTCTAAGGAGAGCTGTTGCTGCCCATCACTGACGTATTCTGAGTTCTTTGGATACTGAAATCACATGTGTGTAGATTATCTTGCAGGTGAATGTGTTCACCAGGAACAGCTTGACTCCAGTCAGACTGGGTGGTGAGTTAGTGGCCTTTAGACCATGACCTGGTGCTGAGTGTGTCCACCAACTCCCTCTCTCTGGCTGGCTTCCCTCCTGGTACCATGAGTGGCTTGGCCATGGGCATCATTCTTCCATGAGCTTACACTTGAGATACTGATGCTGTAATCCAGTCAATGGCCCCCTGGGTGCCTACAGAATTGTTGCTTCATCACCGTATTCCACATCATGGCCCGCGGGCCTCCACACAGAGGGCCCTGGCTGCCTCTGTCCATCCCTCTCTGTGCTCACTAAGTTCTGCCCTCTGGCCTCCTGTGCCCCATAGTGCCATGGCCTCTGTTTCCTCTCCCTGGGACCTGTTTTTTCTTCTTACTCTGCAGCTTTCCTATGGACATCACGGACAAAGGTAAGTGTCCAGCCATTGTCAGCTTTATGGCCACCCTGCCTCCTGCCTGCCTGCCCCTGTGGGCTCAACCTGTGCCATGCTACCCCAGCATCTCGCCTCGCAAGTCCTGCTCAGCTGTGCTCTGACCTGGGCCTCTTTCCCTTGCCTTATTTTTTTCTCACTACTTCTGCCATCTGACATTGAGCTTCTTTTTTCAGTTTCCTACATTGTAGGACAGTATCCTTGAGGGTAAATACTTTGTCACTCAAGGTCCCTATTGAATTCCAGGGCCTGTGCTGGGGCTCGGTACCTGATAGCTCAATGCACATTTGTTAATCAATCAATCAAATAATCAAGCAATTGATTGCTTTATTGATTTTGCAGGCAGCCTGTGCAGTGGTTGGGTGCAGGGCCTGCAGACAGACTGTGTCATAATGTTGGATGTACCTCTTGGCGCCGAGGTGGCCTTGGGCATGCCATTCACGCCCTGGGACCCGTCTGTTTGGTTCGGAGAGTAACGGACCCGTCTCATTGCTAAGCTGTGAACCTGAAAACAATCCACATGGGGAAGGAGTTCAGAAAATGGGCAGGCTCCTGGGAATTGAGCTCATACCAAATATTCGCTGCTATAATTCTTCCCACAGTGCTTCCTGGTTCTCAGAGCATCTCCCACTCAGGCCGTTCAGTCCCCGTGATGATTCTGTGAGGCAGGAAGGCATTTCAAAGACGACAAACCGTGGAAAGGGGCTGGGCACCGCCTTGTGCGTCATCTCAGGGGGCACAGGGCGTGCCCAGCTCTTCTCAGCTTGGATCTAGTCGTCTTCCAAGTAAAAAAAAAAAAGTTTCTCCAAGTGGCTTTTCTGTGTCCACTGAACTGCCACGCCGCCTTCCCACCCTCCTCAGTCACTGTTAATTTCTCTTTGGCTGCCTTCGGGGTTCTGAATTAGTTAACCTGGATTTTAACATTCACATCAAAATTTCCCCTAATATATAGCATCCCTATGGTTTTAATGAGGATGAGGATGAGGAGGGTGACATGCAGGTAGCATCCTACATATCCTGTGCCCTTATGGTTCTCAGTGCTTCACGATGTAGCTCTCCCTCAAACACCCCTGTCAGGGGGAACAATTTTAATCCCGATCCCAGAGATGAGCAAACTGAGGCACAGAGAGTTAAGCAAAACTCAGCCATCCCACCTCCAGCAGACACAGCGTGGCCACTGCTCGGGGCAGACAGCTCTGTGGCTTGCGGCCGCTTGAGGGAGAGCGAGGCACATGCTGGCTCCCAGCTCCCCTCTCCCTCCCAGAGGGCCCTCATCTGCGCTCACACCCGGAGGAGCTTATGTTATCGCTGCTCTGAGCCCCTCTCCTGGCCGAACTGTCAGCGGGTGAAAGGTGCTCCTGCTTGGTGTGAGGACTGTCCCAGGTGGTGTGCCTGCATTTGCCAGGACAGGGGTGGGGGAGGGAGAGGGAGGCGGGGGAGTACGGGGGAGGGAGTAGGAGAGGGGTTTTGGCCTGGAGAGTCAGGCTCTAGCCAACGAGGGCATTGACTCTGCCGGTGCCCTCCGGCTGCCTCTCGCCTGGAAACAAGTCAGGATAAATCAAAAGGAGGCTCTGATTTAAGATCTGACTCAAAACCAGAAAGATTTGAGATAATATGAATCATCACCAGGAGGCCTGCATCTCAACAAACACCACCCCCTCCCCACCACCTGCGTGCCAGAGTCCAGAACAACAGATTCCTGAACAAACGGGACACACGCCCAAGCCCACATCACGCGCACCCAGAGCGGCCACCCTCAGTGGAGATGGAAAGCTGACCTTCCCCCAGTTCCAGAGGCAGGACCTTTTCAATGTGCAGAGAGGAGCGGGAGTGTGTACAGGCTCAGCGGGAGGAGTGACCTTGGACTGCAGCTCAGACGTATCGATTCCTCCTGCCCTTTCGTTTCCAATGTGCTTCGGCTTCTGTTTCCTGGGAGGCAGCTCTGGGGCCCCTCGGCCTGCTTCCTTCTCACGGTCTGGGTACCGCTGTCCTGGGCGAGCACCTGCCCATCGCCTTGGCGGCCCGACCTGGGCTTCTGCCGCCTTCCACCACCGCACCGGCCGCACCGACCAGCCCACAGGCACAGGCGGCTCCGGGTCCGGGAGTCTGACTCGGCGTCCTGGGGCAGGTGGTCAGAGCGGTGACTGGACAATGCTGGGGTCCTGGGCACCCACTCTCCTGGGCAAGGGAGGCGGGCACTGTATGTGCGTCCTGCAGGAGCCCTCCAGGCGGACGGCCCTGCTCCCTCCACCAAGGATCAGCCTCCTCTGGCCCCTCAGCAGTGCTGGGAGGACGGGAGAGGATGGCTGGTATAGACTGGGCCGCCTTCCGGGACAAACACAGGCTGGGCAGCAAAGACCCGGCCCAGAGACAGCGAGAGCGAGACGTTCACCATCAATAGTTCACTATTTTGGAGATGCTCACTTACATGAAAATATGACCCAAAGTTACTTCATGTTTCTTTTTACATTTTTAAAACAAGACCCCTGTGGCCGACGCCAGATGTCCATCAGCGGGTGGGGCAAGAGCCTGCAGTGACTTAGGGGGAAGATGGAGTCAGCCTCCAGGGGCTGAGGCCTGGCTGTGGAGCCTCCAGGGGCTGAGGCCTGGCTGAGGAATCCACAGTGAGCCCGGGAGCTCCGGATTCTGGGGTGAGGAGGAAAAGGGGTCCCCGGGAAGATGAACCCTGCGCCTGGGCACCTTTCAGCTCCCCGCCTTTCAGTCAGGATAAAGCATCGCTCCTCACCTTAGTGATCACTCACTTTACCGCTTTCCTGTCGAAACGGTGCCAAAGGGGACAAGATGGTTGGTGTCTGCTCACTTATTTACTCGTTTCACCTGGACCCCATGCAGGAGCGTGCACTGTATTTCCCCGAATAGGAGCCTCCTAACTTCCCCTCACTTACGTTGGCACAGTCGCTAGTGCGCTCTTTTTGAGAAATCTCACCGGATGGAGGAGAGTGAGTCTCACTGCATTGCTCTGCAGCCCTGCTCACTGCACACAGTAGGCACGCAGGAAACCTGGAGGAAAGAGTGCCCAGTCATGCTCTCTGGCACAGCATTGCCGAGTATTTTTAATCGTTCCGAGACTTATGCCTGAATTCCTAGCTATGGGTGTCCTTTGAATCGAGATGCCATATCCCCAAGACATATTTTATCTAAGCTTAATATCCAACCAATACATTAAATGTGAAGGCCTGATGGCCTTTCTCTGATTGTCCTGTTTTCAATGTAAACAAGTGAGACGCTGCCTCTGGAAGGCAGGATGGCGGGTCTGCACAGGCCTGAGCCAGGTCCCCGTGAGGAGTCACAACTGGCACCTCCTGACTTTTGACCTTCCGCTCAACAAGGTCAGGTCCACAAGGAGTGCTTCCGCTGAGGGAACCCCATCCTCTCCCTCTCAAATCAATAAAGACACATCTGGGGATAAAGATAGCTAAAACCTGATTTGCATTGTTCTTACCTGACTTTCTTTATCCTCTTACAGTCGTATAAATTCATTACTAGTTTAGTAACAATGTTTGCAAGAGACAGACAGGAGTTTATGAGACACCTTTCAGAATTACAACTGTCGCATGCTTTTTTCTTCCTTTACTTATTAGCATGATGATTCAGATTATGGGTTCCTGCTAATATGAAAATGCTCTTAAGTAATTGCACCATGGTGACAGCACCTTGGTATTGTAATATCATGCTCAGATCAATCAATTCAAATTAGTCAGGATGCTGATGCTGCATTCATGTTTGAAGACACTGTGCTCTTTGAAATGCTTTGACTAGATTTGATGGCAGCCTTTTGTTGGGTTTCTAAAGGAGAATGAAAGGTACTTAATTATTATTTTTAATTCCCTTTCATGATTTGGAATGAGCATTTTCTGTTCTTTATAAATGTGAAAGAACTTGTGTTTAACTTCACTATAGACTTAATGCCTTCTTGTCATGTATTCAATTATAGTTTTTTTCTTATTACTTAACTTTATAGTACATGGTCTGCAAAGAAATAGAATTTTATTTATTTAAAAATTGTTTTAAATTAAAAAGGTTATTAATTTCTTACTTTATTTTAGTTTATTATGGCTGCATATTATTATAGTTCGGTAATACATAATTTTCTTGTTTTTGTAGCTTTATTGAGTTATACACTGAGTGGCCAGATTATTATGATTTCTGAATACATAATAATCTGGCCACTCATTGTATATCCTATATGATAAAGAGTTAACATACAAATTGTCCCCTTAACCAGGAGTTCAACCAACAGGCGGGCCGGCCAACCACCCATGTCCTCTCCCCCTGGACAGGTTGGCCGGACCCCAACCATGCATGAATTCATGCACCGGGCCTCATACACACACACACACACACACACACACACACATGCACACACACATACTGAGTGGCCAGATTATTATGAGTTTAGAGATCATAATAATCTGGCCACTCAGTGTAATTGTATACAATAAACTGCATCTATTTAATATATACAATTTCATTAATTTGGGCATATGCAATATGCCTGTGATATCATCCTGATGAAGGTAATAAACATCACCACTTCCCAAAGTTTCCTTGCTATTTTGTGTGTGTGCATGTTTGTGATAAGAATACTTGGTGTAGCTCTGCCCTCATAAAGGTCACCAACACCACCCTATTAACTACAGTCATTAGGATGTACTATAGAACCCTTTCACCTAGCATAACTGTAACTTTACTCTCTTTGAACAACAACTTCCATTGCACTTTCCTGGTCCCCTGGTGACACTCTGTCTCCTCTCTATCCCAGTTTGACAACTTTAGATACCTCATATGAGTGGAAGAACAGAGTATTTGTCCTTTTGTGATTGACGTATTTCACAGAACATAAAGTCCTCCAGATCCGCTGATGTCTCCTCAGATGGGAGGATTTCCTTAGAGCAAATGAAACGAAAGAGTGAAAAGGCAACCTACAGAATGGGGAAAATGTTTGCAAATAATATATCTGATAAGAAATTAATCTCCAAAGTATATAAGGAACTCATCGAGCTAAATAGAAAAAAAAAAGGGGGGGGGGTCAATTTATTTATTTAAATATGTTTTATTGATTTTTTACAGAGAGGAAGAGAGAGGGATAGAGAGCTAGAAACATCGATGAGAGAGAAACACCAGCTGCCTCCTGCACACTCCCTATCAGGGATGTGCCTGCAATCAATGTACATGCCCTTGACTGGAATCAAACCTGGGACCTTTCAGTCCACAAACCAACGCTCTATCCACTGAGCCACACCGGTTTTGGCGGGGGGGGAGTTGGGGTGTGTTCAATTTAAACAGGCAAAGGTCTTGCATAGACATTTCTCCTAAGAAGACAGACAAATGGCCAAAAGATGTAGAAAATCTTACTGGCATCACTAAAGGCCAGGGGAATGGAAATTGAAACCACACTGGGCCGCCACCTGGCACATGTGAGGATGTCTGTTATTTTAGAAAAGATAATCGTTGGCCAGGCTGTTATCAAATTTGAGCCCTCATACACTGTTGGTGGGAATGTGAAATGGTGCCATTGCTATGGTAACCAGTATGGACAGTGCCCTGAGAATGAAAGTATTAGAACTGCCATAGGTAGCCACTTCCAACGCCTGATGCTCTGGAGAGGGAGGTGGGTTCACGTGAAGTTATTAATAAAACTGTTCTCACCGGCGCTGTTTCAAATGCGGGCCATCCCCAGGGTTTGCTTTCAAAACCCACCAGGAAAATGTAGGCCTGTGCTCATGGACACCAGCCTCCGAAGAGATAGGTGGATGTTTCAGCATTCTCCTTCCTCGTTCATCCCTCGTGCAAGGCCCCTCCTACTTCTTATTTTCTTTTTTTTCAATTCAGTTGTCTTAAGGGAGAAGAGAAAAACGGGGAGAATGGTACCCAACTCATCTGTCTCTCGCAGAACTATCTTATATTTGTGACTGGTTTGTTTTTGGGCTTCCGGAATCAGCAAGCCTGCGTGTGGTTACCATCTGTTTCTCTGAGCCACGTTGGCATAATCCTGCCTGCCTCCTGCATGCCCTGGTGTACCTGGTGAATGAGCCCAATATCAGACACCCATCTCTCAGACAGGGTTGGCGTTTTTTTTTAATTGTTTGCATAGAAAATATATAAAACATATAATAGTAATTAAATTTTCCACCATTTGATGGGTTATAAAAAGAAGTTTTCTAAAGAAAAGGAAGAGAAGGATGATTGGATGCTCAGAAAGAAGCCAAGGTGAAGGTGAGAGAGAAGTTGTTTGGCCTCTTTGTTGTCAATGTTCTGATATGTACATTTTTATATAATAAATCCATTTATTTTTCAAATGCGAGGCTGAATTAAGACAGGTACCATAGGTAAGCTCTACCTACTTAATACCAGGTTTCCCTGAGATCTGATTCCCATGACCCCACTTTAGTTTGACATCTACACTGCTCTGGAACTTTCTGATGACCAAAGGATCCATGGAAATATTGATGCAGTGAAACACCATAACTCACTGTGAAATATCACTCTCAGGCTTAAGACGTTGTGCTCATTCATAAAGCAATTACATCCATAAACAGTCAATATCTTCCTGAGGACTATTTCCTGCTCTGAGATTTATATGTTTCCCACCTCACACGAGGGCAGTTAACCCACCTCTAGCACATAATCCAGAAGGGCCCAGGGAAGGAATGAGGTTTCAGGAACACTCCACATTTCTATTAGCCATTCAGCTAACCCTCTCGAAAGATTGATATACAATAAGTTGACCCTTCCACATTACCAGGGAGGCGGTTCATAGCGTGCAGGGTGAAGTGTGCCTTAGGTCTCCTGCGAAAGTCTAAGACAACGTCTGACTCCTGGACTGAACAATTCCAAGGAGGAGAGGCTCAAGTGTGCACGTCATGGATTTATTTATTCCCGACCTCACCGCCTGCTCACTACACAAGAGATGTTATTTGTGTAATGGTTTCTCTACTTCTTTTTAAAAAATATATTTTATTGATTTTTTATAGAGCGGGGGATAGAGAGCTAGAAACATCGATGAGAGAGAATCATTGATTAGCTGCCACCTGCACACCTCCTACCGGGATGTGCCCGCAACCAATGTACATGCCTTTGACCAGAATCGAACCTGCAACGTTTCAGTCCGCAGACTGATGCTCTATCCACCGAGCCAAACCGGTTTCGGCTGGTTTCTTTAATTCTTAAGCCACATTTTGTTTTCTTTCTTCTCCATCTGGCATTCTCAGATACTTCGGAATTGCAGAGTTCTTGTCATTTGCTGAGGTAAGTGTAATATTCGGTAAGCAGCAGTCCCTTTAGGCACCCTGTCTCGCTGCGGAAGCTGGGAAGGCTCGTGTGTGCCTCAGGATGGTTAAGAGGATTGAATGAGCTGATCAGGTAAGCAGAGCAGTGCAATCCTGCGAGTCTGTTCTCTCTCTTCTGACTTATGGCGAGCCTTCCTGACCGCTGGGAATGTCCCATCGAGGCCAGTTTCCTTGGTTTGTTGTGTGAACCCGAGGCCCCAGGGGCCCAGCTGACCTGACAATAGTCCTTGAAGAGGCACCCGTGTTGACATGATTGGCACCTTTGGGTTTCGGTGAAGGACAAAGGGCAGGTTCTTCATGAGACACAGGAGAAGTCAGACAAGGAAGCAACATCTTAGCTCAGTTACCACCAGTGGAGGGTTGACTTACTCTTCTGCAGTTGGGTTTTCACCTCTTGTCTTGGGGACTCGGGGGAACCTCAGGTTGAGGTTAGTGTCCTGCTTAAAGGGAAGCTTGCGTAAAGGCCAGCTGCGGAGAGGGGCGAGTCTGTGTTCTGGGCTCCGTTAAATTTTATTTACTGAAACGGCATCCTGTCATTAGCAGTCCTCTCCAGGAACTACTTCCATCCCTGCCCTTTTCTCTGAAGTGTGGCCTCGGTTGATCAGGGCGGTGCACGGGTAATGACGGAAGACTCCTTCTGAGGTGGATCCAGACTTAGAACTTTTATCAGGAAATGGGAGAAGCCCATGGGCCGCCTGGAGAATCTCACACCCGCTCTACAGAAGCCTTCTCCCCAAGGCTTCCTAGTTCTGCTCAGCTCTCCAGGGAGGCAGGTGGAAGAAAGGAACCCCACCCTCTGGGTGCAGGGCTGGCTGTGGGAGGTGGCCCTCTCCGGGCCCGGCTGTATCAGGGCTGCTGCTCAGATGAAGAGCATTGGGCATGGATGCGTCTTGTTTACTGCACCACAACAGCTGGCTTAGCAGAAGGTCCCGGGGTCAGGCACTTTAAGCACCACGATGAGCACTGCATTACCACAATGATTATTGATCCCTCACTTAATGTTTCTATAACATGGGCCCACCCTTTGGCCTTTACATAGCATGCAGCTTGACAGTGCCACCGTTATATTCTCCAAATAAAGAACTATTTTCCAAATAGAAAGGCAACTTGATTTTAACCTAAAGGTCAAGCTCATTGTTGAGGCAGAATTATAAACGAGGCCCTCTTAAAAGGGAAAATAATCAACTATTAATTATTTAGAGTGCTTAATGATGCATGAAATGTGTTGCTTTTCCAAGCACATTTCTAATTAAATATGCACAGATGATAAAAGCCTTGGGATCCAAATCAGCAATTAATTTCAAATCAAAATATATTTGAGATTCAGCACCCCATACTTCTATTTCTCAAAACCTAAAGATGCAGAGGAATCGATGCCTTGCCTTCACATTTTATTTTTGGCTGCAAGTTTCAATAAAATGCACCTGTTTATATTAGAAAACAAACAGCGCATTCTTGCAAAAGCTTTAGAAATTCGAAATAAATTTAAGTCAATATCACTTGAAGGCAACTGAATTAGATTTTGGGATGTTATGTTCAAATTTCTTAGTAACAAGATTAGAATAAATGCTAGGAAAAATAGGAAAAAGCATGAGAGCACTATGTTTAAATATTGTACCCGATGTGAGTTAGGAAAAAAGTAGACATTTGAAAAACACAATTAACCTTTGAAAAGAAGAAGAAAAAAAAAGAAGCCGCATTCACATCAGGGAATGGGCTAAATTAACTAATGAAAATTTATAGCACTGTAATGTTTGCAAAGAAAAATCCTCTCTCATTTGAAATGTCAGAATAATCTCAGATCTCATATTAAGCCATTTGTTAAACTTTAAATGGCAATAAATACTACATTCAATAATTGAGAAAGCTCAAGTAGAATGAGATTGTTGAAGTGTGTTTGCAAAGTGTTCCTCTTATCATTTCCAACATCTGTTTGTTTGCTGATTAAATTATTTATTCATCCTTTTAATCACTCCTTCAGCAAATCACATCTCTTTGAGGAACAAGGCATCAAACTGGGCCCCTTTACACTCAAAAGGAGTAGATGAAGTCTCTGTCCTTAAGGCCCTCACGGCCTTAAAAGTAAAATCCATACCCTGGCCAGTTTGGTTCAGTGGATAGAGCGTTGGCCTGCGGACTGAAGGGTCCCAGGTTCGATTCCGGTTAAGGGCATGTATCTTGGTTGTGGGCACATCCCCAGTAGGGGGTGTGCAGGAGACAGCTGATCAATGTTTTTCTCCCATCAATGTTTCTGACTCTCTCTCTCTCACTTCCTCTCTGTAAAAAATCAATAAAAATATTAAAAACAGAAATAAAAGTAAGACCCATATAAGTCATTTTAATGACATGATCATTGAGTTAATAGACCATGTAGCATTGATTGCTACTTTCATTCCTTCATCCTTGTTCTTTTCCATTACTTGTTCTCCTGTTAACACAAGCCCACTTTTATTCTGGTACAAAATTAAGGCCATACTTTCCCAGACTCTCATGTTCCTGGGTGTGGCCATGGAGGAGGTGCTGCTGGATAAATGGACAGGAATTAAAATATATATATATATATATATATTTTAATTCATTTTTTTTCAGAGCAGAAGGGAGAGGGACAGAGAATTAGAAACAGCGATGCAAGAGAAACATCAATCAGCTGCCTCCTGCACACCCCCTACTGGGGATGTGCCCACAACCAAGGTACATATCCTTGACTGGAATCAAACCTGGGACCCTTCAGTCCACAGGCCGACGCTCTATCTATTGGGCCACATCGGCCAGGGCTGGACAGGAATTCTTAAAAATCACCGGGAAGGAGTAAGGCCGTGTCCTCTCTGCAGAGTGGAATGCAGTCACGACGGCCGTGCCCATGCAGCTGCCTCGGAGCATGAAGCCACCTTCTGGGCACAGCCAGGTTCTGCAATGGCGCTGACACAGAGTCACTGACGCTAATCCACTTCCAGGCCCTGGGCCAGTCACTGGCACTTGTTTGTGACATAGAGACATGGATTCCACCTCATTTATAGGCGGCAAGTGACAGGAAGCTGAAGCCAGCTGGATGGGGTGGTCTATCCAGGCATTATAAGCTGGTATTTCATAACCTGCCAGGTGGCGTACTGAACATGATTCTAGTACACAAGTGATGTCACAATCAAGAAAATGGTCTCTGCCCACCTCCTATGCCAAAGACAACAAAGAAATACATGTAACAACAACAACAACAGCAACAACAAAACATGTTACCGAGTAAGATGCACTCCCATCTTGTGAGGGCAGGACGAATCCTGGAGGAGGAGAAAGTGCCCTCCAGCAGCTCGCTCTGTGTTCTGGTCAAAGGAAACCCCAGGAATCAGAACTGAGCCGAGAAGGAGGGGGTGGAGGGACAGAGGGGTGGACTCGCAGTCACTAACATACTGAGGCTAATTCTGCTGCTTTGAGTAAGTCTTTCTGTAAGAGAATAGATTATTATTTCTCAAGCTTCCTATTTTTTTGTTATTCCCATACAAGTCTTTCTTTCTCTCTCTCTTTCTCTCTCTCTCTCTCTCTCTCTCTCTCTCTCTCTCTCTCTCTCTCTCTCTTTCTTTCTTTCCTTCTTTTTGTTTTTACTATACTAAACATTTTTTATTGAATTGATTGGGGTGACATTGGTTAACAAAATTACATAGGTGTAAATTCTGTAGCACATCACCTGTATATTGTATTGTGTGTTCACCACCCCAAGTCAAGGCTTCCTTCATCACCATTCATCCCCCCCTACTCTCTTCTACCTCTGCTACCCCCTCCCCTCTGGGAGCCACCATGCTTTTGTTGGTGTCTGTAAGATTTTTTGTTTTGCTTAATCATTCACCTTTTTCATCCAGCCCCTCTACCCTTCTCCGATCTAACACCTGGCAGTCTGTCCTCTGTACCTATGAGTTTGTTTCTGTTGTTTGTTCATTTATTTTTTACATTATATTCCACAGGTAAGTGAAATCATATGGCACTTGTCTTTCTCTGACTGGCTTATTTCACTTAGCCCAGTACTCTCCAGGCCCATCCCTGCTGTCCCCAAAGGTAAGCTTCTCTTCCTTGGTACAGCCATGCAGTATTTCATGGCATAAATGTCTCACAGCTTTTTTATCCATTCCTCTACTGATGGGCACTTGGGCTGCTTCCAGATCTTGGCTATTGTAAATAGCGCCACTATGCATATAGGGTGCATATATTCTTTTTGATTGGTGTTTTGGGATTCTTAGGATATATTCTCAGAAGTGGAATTGCTATACATGGTTTTAATATAAAATTATTCTTTGAATTAATTAGTTGCAAACAAAATGGCTTGACTTCCCCCCACACCTCAATCTTTGGGGAAAATTATTTCACAGAGGTTCTTCCTATAGCTCTTCATACCCCCCACCGAGTCCCACCAGCACACAACCACGTGCCCATCAGGCTGAGAAGTACCATGTGAGGTGACTTACAAGTTTTCTCCAAGCTTAAAATTCTGTTCCGCTCATGAATGAAGACAACATTAAAATAAAATCCATGGGGAGATTAATGCATTAGTGGAAAGGTGTAATTAAAAGGATCACTTAAGCTGGAAAAGAAGGTGGCTAGGGAGTAATTTACATCAACAAATTACATTCTCTCAGATGATCCAATGAGGGACATTCTTACAGCGAGCCTGCTTGCGATGGATGAGCCCTGAAGAAATAAAACAGGACCGCAGGCTTATGTCTCGCCAACAAACCCTGGTAGATGGGTAATCTGTAAGAAATGTACAAGCCAGTTTACAGCCAGCGTCTACAGGAAGAGAGTAAACATGACAGAGCAGGGCACCTATTTTTAAACTAATTCCATTTTTCCATCTTTTATTTATGAATAGAGCAGAACTAAGTGTTGGATGAGACCGATTCATTTGTCAAGGGCTCCCACCCTGTTTTCTACACCAATTTCCCTAACCACAAACTTAGGGACTAGACCAAGTCCTGTGTTATTTGCGATGGACCCCTTCTGGTCGGGAAGGTGGACCGGGAGACACTGGGTTACAGTGCCAGGCTAGTTTGCTCTTCTTTGCTGTTATGCCTGTGGGCTCCCCTGTTTTTCCTCTAAGAAAGAAAAGTCAGAACAGGCCAGGTAAGATGGTGAGATTGTTTTGTTGTGAAGCACGTGGAGTTGGGAGTAGGGTTAAAGGAGGAATGAGCTGGGAGAGAGATGTGGTCTAGGTTAACACTGATGAGCTGGTTTTTCATAGTGAAGGGGTGAAGAGTGGGCATTGACGCCGCATGGTGTTGCAACAGTAAGTGTATTCGGGTGTAGACCACTGTCAAATGCAACCAATAGCTTAGTGTTTCTCCAGGTGCAGAAGTAGGTTGGAAGTCTCCTTTGACCTTTGGGGTTCTCCTTTATGTTCACAGGGAAAGATGGCTTTGCCTCAACTGGTCCTTGGTTCCCCGTCTTCCTTTGAGAATATATTTTCTGCAACTTTGGTTATCAAATCAGGTGCTGACATCTTCTTTATAGAACAGGAAATCCTGCAAACAAAAGATCAATGGAGCAGGTGACAACCTTTATCACTGAATGAATCCTTAGGAAAAGAAAAACACCACCCAATGTAATCTAGTCAGTTTCCCAGAGCATAATTTGGTATTGCCCTTTAATTTCATAACAATATTTTAAGTTAAAAAAAATCATTGCATGTTGTGTTTTCCAACAGTCAAAACATCCGCAATTCAAAACACCCCTCATTCTTCTACAGTGTGGTTTTCACACAGCTGCAATTAATGCTGTCGTCAGGAAAGGGAACGGAGCCTGGAGTCATGCCAGGGCAGGTTTTAAGCCTCAAGTATAATAATTACCACTGGGATGTGGGGCGCTCACAGCCTCCTATCACAGCGCTTCCCACATCAGCAGCCTCTCCCTGCTGGTGGGGGAGCAACTGTGATCTGGAGATATGGGGGGCAGGAAGTGCTTGGGTACAATGGCACAGTGTCCCCTGTACTGTAAAATGAGGTCAGCACTGGCCATTTGGTTTAATTATTCAAAATAATATGTGAGGTAACTTTCAATGTGATCCATGGAAGTATGTGTGTGGATAGAAAACTTAGTGTAGTGTTATTGTTTTTCCCCAGATTGGTGTGCTCCCTTTTATTATTCTGTATATCATAGTTAAAAAATAACATTAGAACATGAATAGGTGACTTGAAATTGACCAAGTGCTAACAATCTAATAGAATTGTTTTCAAATGGGGGAACATAAAGCTGTATGAGTAAGAAACACATATATGTATATATATCTATTATTTATCTATGTATCATCTTCTATCATGTATGTATGTATGCATGTATATGTATGTACGTATGTATCTAATCTATCTATCCATCTGTAGTACAACCACACAGGACACATTAATGAGAAATATATTTCACTGAACCTTCTTCCTGATGACTTTTTATTTTTTAAAATTTTTATTACCTATGTCCCATTTTCTCTCTCCCATAGACCCCTTATAGCCCATTCCACCCCTGCCTCCCTCCCCAGGCCTTCACCTCCCTATAGTCTGTGTCCATGGACAATGCAGATATACATACACATTTTTGGTTGATCTCTTCCCGCCCACCCATCATGCTGGCTTCTTTAGATGAGGGTCTAGTCTCTTAGGCTCTAACGGCCACAAGGACCAGGTTTCCTTCCTCTTTTCCTCCTGGATCCAACATTTCCTGTCCTGTTGGCTAAGCATATATTTTCACTTTGGCAAGGATGGTGATATATACATTCTACGCTACCATGATTTTGTATGTTTCATGTTTTATTCACAGACTGATTCTCCATGTAGGAAACCAGTCTCAGTTTTTGTATCATTATGTCTCAAGTTGATGGAATGAAAAATATGGTACCTAGAGCCATGAATAGAAGAACTAAGATGATAATACTTAAAAATGGAGGGGGGAAGGCTGTTTAAAGCAAACTAAATGCTCCTCTTTTGTAATATAATAGGTATTTTATGAAATTGGTAAGCGGTGTGTGAATTTGGACATAGATCTTTGAAAGTGACGCTGGTTCTCGGTGCCTAGCGTTGGACAGCGGGACCCAGACAAGGAACAGGCAAGTGCGCACTGTGCTCCTTGATGAGCCGTTGGCAGGATGCTGCATTTTGCCCACCACATCTTTCTTTCCTGCATCCCACACCACGGCCCATCACAGGAGAGGCAGCATCATGGAAAACTGGGTTTACATCCCTGACACGTTTCAAACTCCTTCTCTCCTCCACGTTGCATGGACTTTAAAACATTAATTTTATTGGGATGACATTGGTTAATAAGATTACGTAGGTTTCAGTGTACAATTCTGTGACATATGAGCTGTATATTGCATTGTCTTCCCACCACCCAAAGTCAAGTCTTTTTCTGTCACCGTATATTTGATCCCCTTTACCCTTTACTGCCCCCTACTCCCTTCCCTCTGGTAACCACCAGGCTATTGTCTGTGTCTATGAGTTTTGGTTTGTTTGTTTACCTTGAGTACTTTGGGGGATGGCCTCAAGGACCTGTCCTTTAGGGACATCCCTGAAGGTCAGCAGAGAGGGCAGTAGATATATTTATTTCTCATTGCATTCAAGGTGCTGGCAAAAGCTCAATTAAACATGGACACTACTGTAAACCACATTAAACTGTCATTCTAAACCCAAATTCCATTTCCCCTAATCACTTTTTCTGTAGTCAATTCTAAAACAGCCCCAGTTACTCCAGTGCCCAGGAGGTGTGGAGGGGTCTGGAGAGGGAAAGTCAGAGTGGAAGGAGCCAGGAATCTCAACCCAGTGAATTGATTTTATTTCTGCAAATTTAATGAAAACATTTGGGCAAGTGAACAAGAAGCTAGGACCTGCCCCAGGGGGCCTGGAGGGAGATCCCCTGAAGTTTTAGTTTCATTTGCTTCATGGTGACTCTGCTGATGGATGTCATTACAAGAATTGCGCTTGTGGTGGAAAATGAAATCCGAAGAGAATCTTTAATTCACACAGATTTCCACATCCAGGAAAAGAGAAAGGAAACTTTTGGAGAGTCCCTGACTTGCCCAACAAATAGTCACCACACGGGAACTCAGTCTTTTCCTGGTCATAGGTCTATGCACATCGCCATACACATCTCTTTGCTTGAAAAACGTTCTGTGATGTGAAGTGTGGCACCTTCTCTCCACTAGGGGTCAAAGAAGAACCAGGAAAGGAAGGAGAGTTTTGTTTTACAGTCTGAGCCACTATTTGCCTGCAGGAGCACATCTCACCTATAGAAGGATGGGAGGATGCGGAATCCATATGCGGAGCAGGATTGTTCAATGAAGTCATGGTCTAATGTGCCCCACGTGACGTTGTGTACCTTTGTTTCATGCCCAGTTATCATCATCACATCAGTCAACTCAAGAATTACATTTCTTTGTCTTCTGGCACAAACACAGCTGCAGATCTCCCCCTGTCAGCAACAGAAGACAAAGCGCTTGCAGGAGCAGCTGGGTAGCCACGAGCTCAGACATCTCCCTGTACCAGACACATCTCTTTGTCATCCCCGAGAATGCAAATAAAGACAAACCGAAGCCACTTCCCTCCCAGGCCCACGGAGCTAGCTCGTCTGTGGAAATGAACTCCAATTCTCCCCGGCATTAGTTTCCCTCTAGAACGTGGTAATTCTTTGACGTTGCACCATGAGAGGGGCTCTGACATGCCCCATGTTGAGCAGAGGAAAAGGATGGCGCTGTCGGAGACACTAGTCTCATTTGCTCTGCACCTGATCTTCCGCGTGCGAATATTGCAGAGGATCTCGGTGCTCAATCTTCAGCAATTTAGCTCAGCAAAGTGGATTAGTTGGAGCCGATGGAAAGCGCTACCTTATAACTTCCTTTCTTTGAAAGTGATATTCAGATAGTCTGGGGCCTGCACTGGAACCTGAGATCTTCTTCTTTCGAGTTTGAACAATATTTGATGTGATTAAAGGCAATAAAAACAGGCACCTGTGGCCTATAATCTCGTTCCCAAAACATGTGTGTCTTCAATACATTTAAAAGTCAGCACCTTTTCCCAAAAGGGGAATCTATTAAAAAGGGCTCGTGAAAGCAGGTCGTATGAAAGGTGAGGTGCATGTCTATTGAGCTCTGCAAAACTTGTCTTTTTCTTTTCCAAGAACATAGACCTAACGGAGCTGTGGTTTTATGAAATACTGTGGCTCCATCTAGAATTAGACCTATCTGGAGCTTGGCTGAATTTGCAGTGAATGGTTTTATCAGAATGTTTTACTCATTACAATGGATGCACATTTTTATCTTCATCCTCATCCTCATCACCTACCTCACATCTATATTGGCCTGTACTAGGTTCAACAGTGGCTGCCCAGAACGCATCCCCTTGGAGCCTCAGGATGTGACCTGCTTTAAACACAGTCTTTGTAGATGCAGTTCAGTAAGTCAAGATGAGTTCATGCCAGGGTAGGGTGGGCCCCAAATCCATTGCCTGGTGTTCTGATAAGAAGGTCATGTAAAGTCACAAAGACGCCTGTGAAAAGGAGAGCTGGCCACCTGAAAACAAAGGAGGCAGAGACTGGAACGATTCGGCCCCAAGCCAAGGAACACTAGGAATTGCCGGTGATCACCAGAGGCTACCAAGGGGTGAGGAAGATTATTCCCAGAGCCTTTGGCCACCTGGTGAGGTTGCAGGCTTGATGCAGTTTTGAGGAAGCACTATTCATGTGCTTTGAAAGAATGAAAGGAGGAGTGTGGAGAGCAGCTACAGTGTTTGGACAGGTTCAAGTTTCGGACTGATGAGAGGGCACAGTCCTCTCATGGCCACACGCCAAGTCCCAGCTTGGAGGGCAGAGCCTCCCAGCACAATGATAGCCAACAGCTGTAGTTGTAAGCTTGACCCCATGGTCTGAACATGTGGCCCCACGTGCCTGAGTGATGTAGGCTTGATAGAGTTTAGGTGCATGTAATTGAGTAGGATCAAAACCCATGAGAATGTTGTAAACATTTTGACCACGCCCTTATTTTGCCTTGTGGCATCAGCTATAAAATAAAGACATGGCTTGTAGTCCATGGTGCTGTCGCTAGCTCTCCATCAGAGAGGATAGCGTCCCACCAAGATCCAGCTTTCATTCTCTTATCTGTATTTTCTCAATCCTTCACCACACCCTCTCAGGTTCACCCTTGGCTGTGCTGGAATGGCACAGAGGAACAGGTCGAAGATTGCAGGCAACCTCTTGTGTCATTGAGCCAAGTCAAGGACCAGGCAAGGAGAATGGCAGCCTTGGCCTTCAGCCGGTGCATCTCATCTCGGCGGGGCGCTGGAGAGCAGCCTGTAAGCCACATCATTCCTGACTCACCTCGAAGTGAAGTGGTGTGAAGATGGTTAAAAAAGTCTTTTCTAAAGGACATTGGGAAAACACTGATAATGCTGTTGTGATGTGACCTAAATACAATTATCCAAGTTAAATTAGAAACAGTAAGCTATTACTTTTTTTCCCCAGCCTTTGCACTTCCTAATATACTTTAGGGTAGCTCAAATCTACATGTATTTATGTTTAGAGATTAACAACTGGAAGGTAATTATCATAATACATTCTCTTTGACATCGGAAATGTGTAGTGGTCAGAGGGGTCAGTGCAATTTAGTATTTGTGAAATGAAAACCGTTAGAAATGATATAGAAAATGTCCACAGGGATACTGCCGCAGGAGAGCAATAAACACCAGCATCAAGCCTCCCAGATTTGAGTGGGTATTTTATGAACAGCAAACAGCACATTGTTTGTGGCTGATGGCTCTCAACTCTGCTCCTTTAGCCCGAGAGCCAGGCCAGACCCTGATCCTGTCTTTAATTTCCCAGGACCTCACTCGGCTAAGGAAACCACTCTTTCTTCTGCATGGAAACAACCTCAGCAGGCAGAGCTAGGTCTCCAATCTCTTCTCTCTTGTCTCCTGACAGCCAAGGACCTGTTCCAGCTATCTGAGACAGAGTCCGCCTTCCTCATGGCCAAGCGCTGGGCCTGGGCTCCAGTCTAATAGGTCATCAGGGAAGTAGAGCTGGGAGACAGGGAGCACAGGAAGCAGGGTAGATTCAGCAGCGAAGGGAGGGAGTGGGAGTGAAGGACATTTTCAAGAGCCTGGGGCTGGGAGGCCTCCCTAACTTGAAATCCTCCAGGCATCACACTACTGGGGCTCTGGGTGTTCTATGAAGACAGATACAGGCCAGCACTTGTTTCATTTAACATTTATGCCAGGTGGATCTTCTTCCTGCTCCTCTCCTTTCTCTATTTCATTCTTCCCCTGTGCTCAGGTGAAGGAGACAGTTCTGTTGGATGCCAAGGTGTGCATTACCCAGAAGATCCCACACGTTGCATAATACTTGGGCAGGAGGATATTTATTAAATATTTCCTCTAAATCAGCGGTCGCCAACCTTTCGGACCTCAAGGACTACGAGTGGTCCACGGACCACCAGTTGG
This sequence comes from Pipistrellus kuhlii, assembly GCF_014108245.1. Classification (NCBI taxonomy): domain Eukaryota; kingdom Metazoa; phylum Chordata; class Mammalia; order Chiroptera; family Vespertilionidae; genus Pipistrellus; species Pipistrellus kuhlii. The sequence continues at coordinate 1,078,602 of NW_023425525.1, forward strand.
TGACCGCTGCTCTAAACTAATTTGCATGTGAAATGTTTTTAAGGTTGATGGACTGATGCACATTTGGTGTATGCTCACAAAATGTTTGTGGCCTGGAGTTTCCTTTCCTTTCATTGGTTAACAAGTCTTTGGTAATATATTAACATGTCAAATTCATTTAACAGAATAGCAAAGATTCTAGGATTAGAGGAACAAGTCTTCCACTAGTGAGGAGTAGACATTTATAGCTCTAACGACCAGTCTTGTCTGAGCTGGGATCATCTGGTCGAATAGAATTGAATTGCAATCATTTTTAGGCCTTAATGAACTCTTTAAAAACAATTTTTTATTTTTTAATTACAGCTGACATACACCATTACATTAGTTTCAGGTGTACACCCCAGTGATTAGGCATTATATAACGTACTAAGTGATTTTCCTGATCAATCTCATACCCATCTGACACTTTCCTAAGATGAGTTTGTTTGTTTCCATCCATACTTCCTAACCCCGTAGTTGGCAAACCGTGGCTCTTGAGCCACAGGTGGCACTTTGGCTCCTTGAGTGTGGCTCTTCCACAAAATACCATGGCCTGGGCAAGTCTATTTTGAAGAAGCTTAAGTTTAGAAGAAGTTTAAGTTTAAAAAATTTGGCTCTCTAAATAAATTTCAATAGTTGTCCTGTTGATATTTGGCTCTGTTGACTAATGAGTTTGCCGACCACTGTCCTGACTCTACCGATGACTTTCCTGCAAGGCACTTTGATACCTCCTAGGTAAATGCATTGTTCAAAGACATACAGCAGGTACATATGGGCTTAGAAATGAAGTAGCTGACCTGAACCTAAATGATCTCAATTGTAGAACGAAGAGATGAAGGCAGATTCTAAGTCCTGGACAATGTGGACGCAGGACTGAGCCTGGACAGGCAGGTGATCTGAAAGGTGAAGTGATCCCCATGGGTGCTGTGTGTTTCTCACAAATCATGAGTTAGGGGGAAGGTCCCCACAGACAACTGATTTCAGGAAAGGTCATTGAGTAAGGAGCGTCTTAACTAAAACAGTGTCTTCTGGGACTTTATTTTCCCCTGTTTTTGTGTGGGCTGATGAATGCTACTGAAAGATGTCAGGCTTTTCCAGGACTAAAATTAGATGGTATCTTACATGCATTGGTCACTGAATTAACCATTGAAATGAACCTATTTTGAACACATACACTTGAGGTATATGTACATGTACAATGGGGGGAAAGGGGCTGTGGAGAATGGAAAAATTTTAGAAACATGTTAGCTCAAAATGATTGATTCTAGGATGTGGACTCCTTCGGGTCTGTGCAAGTTAAAGACAGTAAATAAAACATGCAGAGCTGTGCAGAGCACTGCTCCGAGGGCTGCCCACTGTGTTTGCAGACCTCCTGTCCTACAGCCTCAGCCTCGGGTCAGTCCAGGGACAGGAGCAGGGCACAAGGTCAGACGGCCCCCTCTGACCTAAGAGGAGTGGGAAAGACATTTTTAGATGCATTAAGAAAGGAAATGAATTTGAACATATTGTCTATATGATGACTAACCATTTGGTCTGCTACCCTGAGGGGACTCTGTCACCCGTGCAAGAGATTTCGAAACTGTTGAGCAGAACCATGTTCTAATACAGATGGAATCCACCCACTTTGAGCTTTATTTACCAGAGGCCTGGTGCATGGATCTGTGCACTGGTGGGGCCCATTAGTCTGGCCTGTGGGGATGGGGCCAAAATCAGCCCTCCAACATCCCTCAAGGGGTCCAGGATTACAAGAGGGAGATTCTCAGATGACACACCCTGGAATCTGGCTCCCACCTCTTTGATTCTGGGTGCGTCACCTGAGAACTGCAGCTGCCAAGTCACCATAGCCTGGCATCTTTGGTGTTGAGCATCTCCCCCCTGGTGTTCAGTGTGCATCATAGCAACTGGTTGGATGGTTGGATGGTTGATTGGTCCAATGGTAGGTTAGGCTTATATATATATGGAGTAGAGGCCTGGTGCATAAATTCATGCACCAATGGGATCCCTTGGCCTGGTCTGTGCGATCAGACCAAAACCAGTTCTCTGACATCCTTTGAGGAGTCCTGGATTGCAAGAGGGGACAGGCCCACTGACGAACCCCACTGGTACATGATTGGGACCTGGGAAAGATGCAGGAGGTTGGCCAGCCGGGCAGGGACCATGGGAGTGCTCCAGGGTGTGTCTGTCCATCTTGCTCAATTCTGATCAGCTGGACCCCAAAAGCAAGGTAACTTATTGGTCAGAGCATCTGTCCCCCTGGTGGTCAGTGTATGTCATAGTGACTTTTTGACTCTCTGCCCCCTGGTGGTCAGTGCACGTCATATGGAGCGGTTGAGCTGTCTTAGCATATCATTAACATATTACACATTGACTGGTGGAATGGCCTACTTGTCGATCTGACACTTAGCATATTAAGATTTATTTATTTATTTATTTATTTATTTATTGTCCTGCTTTCCATTTTCTAGTGACTCACTTGGAAGGCTAATGCACAATATTTTGTAGCTTGTGTCAATCTATTGAGGCAAGGACGTGGGTGCCTCCATCTTTCTTCTGCACAAAAGCACTCACTTGGGGGTCTGAGGCTTACTTGAGACTGTTTGCACCCTTAATGTGAATCTGATGTCTTCACAAGTGCTCCAGAGATTGCATTTCCAACACAGAAGGGACGAGGATTCAAAGGACAATAACACATTTCCAGTAACTACAATTACTTTTCTCTTCCCGAGAAACTCTCTCACGGATTCACTTCGTGGTGCAGTGCTGTGCCTGGCACAGGCCGCCTGGCATAATAACATTTCTGCAGCAGGTGAGTCAAATGGCTTTTGAATAGGCAGCATCCCGTCTTCCTCAATGCCTGGCTTCCCAGGCAGACTTATCAGCACCGAGTCGGGAATAAATAAAGCATGCTGTTAGGAAGGGTCTCTTGGAGCCTTCTGTTTATGCTAATTTATTTAAATATATACATCAGGACAGTGAGTCTGGAGATTTAAGGGTCTTTGAAAGTTCTGTACGTAAGGCTCTCCTTTTTGCTGAAGAGCCAGCTCCTGCTGATGTGAAATTTCTTTGTTGACTTTTTCTGTTTCTGAGAACGGATTTATCACTTCATGGCAATGATCATCTCCACCGCATCATCCTCTTTTGTTTTTAACATGGTAGCATGTGAGAACAAAGCCAAAGGACTGTCAGGCTTAGAGGTCAAGCCTGGTTTGTACAGGGAGGTGTTAGGACAAAACTTGAGATGACCACATTCAGGCCATGTGGGCTTTTGTTGATTCTGTTTTGTTTTTCAGTGAAAACCTAGGAAGTGGGGTCAGGAATGCAGAGACTACACAACCGGCCACTACTTTATGAGCTGTGCTACTGAGATGTATACGGGGCCATTATTCTTTATATTCCCAAGTGAGTCACTAGAAATGGAAAGCAGCCTGGGCCATGAAGGGGATTGCTGGGGGGAGTGTGGAAAGCCCCTGTGATAATGGGGAGGGGTGTGGGGTGTCAAGGGCCCAGCCCACCTTGCAGAATTGGGAACCTGTGTGCAAAGCAAACCCTTGTCATTGACTCTACTCAGCTGAATGTCAGAGAAGCTTTTACATCCACTGACTGTCCAGCAAGCCAGGGGACAACCACGAAAGGGCTGGGAGAGACTCGGTCTCGGTACAGTCTGAGGCCACTAGGCATCTCAGAAAGTCCAGGCTCACATGTACACGCCCATGGCATAGCAATCACAAAGCCACGTGCATATATTAGGAACCAGTTGTGCATGCCTGGGAGGAACTTATATGTGGCAGGCTGGCATGGCCATGGCATTCTCCGACCCGCATTGAGCGTCTTATGTTCCATGCCTGCTCAGCCAGGTTCGGTGAGCCTGAGTGGGGACAGAGAAAAGACAGACAAGAGAATAAAAGCTGGGTCTCAGCGGATGCTGTCCTCTCTGTGGAGAGCCTCTCTGATGGAGAGCCAGCGACAGTGCCATAGATTACACGCTGTCTTTTTTCTTTCTTTTTTTTTTTTTTTTAAATATTTTATTGATTTTTTTTACAGAGAGGAAGGGAGAGAGATAGAGAGTTAGAAACATCGATGAGAGAGAGTCATCAATCAGCTGCCTCTTGCACACTCCCTACTGGGGATGTGCCCACAACCAAGGTACATGCCCTTGACCGGAATCGAACCCAGAACCCTTCAGTCCGCAGACCGACGCTCTATCTACTGAGCCAAACCGGTTTTGGAGCAACACACTGTGTCTTTATTTTACCACCATGCCACGAGGCAAAGTAAGGGCGTGGTCAAGATGTTTACAACATTCTCCTGGGTTTCAATCCTGTTCAGTTATGTGCACCTGAACCCTATCAAGCCCACACCACTCAGGCACGTGAGGCCACGAGTTCGGACCATAGGTGCAAGCTGACAACCACAGCTGTTGGCTATCATTGTGCGGAGAGGCCCTGCCCTCCAAGCTGGGACTTGGCGTGTGGCCATGAGAGGACTGTGCCCTCCCATTAGTCCAAGGCTTGGACCTGTCCAAACACTGTGGCCTCTCTCCACACGTAGGGACTGTTTACAAGCTGTGTACCCATTTCCAGGACACCATGAGGCGTTGTAATTGAGAAGACGACAAGGCCAGCTCCGCCTTTGCCTTGGTTAGCTTTGTGGCTGGGAGAGGGAGGACTGGAAGGGATTAAACAGCACCTTATGGTCTCGCAGGCTTAGCGCTGGGTCGGGCCCGGAGCGAGCTCCCAATGCGTGTTCACCGATGACAACACTCCTGAGGAGCAGGCGCGCAGCACTGGGGGGAGTGGGTGGGATGTGGAGTGGATTTCAGACAAGCTTCAGGTCACTGCCCAGTGTCTCAGCGGAAGTGCATTGCAGCAATGAGCACCCACACCGAGGATTTTGGAGGAAGGTCTGTGATGGGTGGATTTTGGATTCGTTAGCAGAATAGGGCCGAGGTCAGGAGCCCTGGGGAAAAGGGGTAACAGGGGAGATACTGAGGGTGCAAAGGCAAAGGAGAACTAGGAACATCTGAAAATCAGGGGAGCAGGGAACAGGGTTCCATCAACGCCACCAGCCTGAGTGGAGCCAACAAGTACAGACGAAAGCAGTTCCCTTGGATTTGTGACTGGGAGACCCTGGTGACTGTCCACTCAGCTGGTATGAGTGTGTGCTGCCAGGCATCAGTCTTCATCTTACATATATGTTCGTTGTTCATTTCCTGTCTCCGTGACGGCCATGTGACCCGCCCCGGCTGGGTCTCCAATGCCCCGTCAGGCCCCGGGCCCGGAGTGTAGGCGCCCTGAGCATCTGCAGAGCGACCGTGGCGTTCTGCTGCAGCCTGTGCTCCATTTCAGATGCTGTCTTTCAGCCAGTGGCTGGGTCTCTAATTTGACAGAGGAAAGAGAATCATGTGACTCCCTCTGCCTGCACCCCCTGACTTCCCGCTGGCCCGTGCTCTTCCTGCCCCTCCCTGCTCACAGGACCGGGACCCACTCCTGCTCCAGGCTCAGGCCGCCACTTGCTCCCCGCTTTTCCTCAGAGGCTTGTTCTGTCTGAGGGTCCTTCTCCCGTCTGTGTGCTCAGCCCCTCGCTCTCTGCCACCTGCCGCCAGGAGACCTTTGCACAGGCTCCCGTCCGGACAAGGGGACGGCACAGAGGCAGTGGCCAGTGAGGAACCCCGGAGCCGGGAGGCACGCCCCTGCCCACTTCTTTCCGCAGCCGCTGGCACCCAGGCTGACCGTGCGGCCCCCGCTTCACGGAGCTCCAGACATGCGGCAGCAGCTTGTTCGCTTCCCCGAGCTCATCCTTCATGACTGGTGCCCTTGGGTCTTCGGTAGAAGCCAGGCAACCCCCAACACACATGCTTCCAAAGCTGGGTGTTCCGAGATCGGGTTGTGAGAAGTGCTGTTGGAATGGGTCCATGTTTCCGGCCCCATGCAGGCTCTCTCAGCCTTTTTCAGTCTTTGCAGCTGTTTCTGTTCAGAATGGGTATTGCATAAATCTCTGTAATGCAGAAAAGTATGATCGATTACCGAGGCGGATTCTTTATGAACGTTTTGCTTTCAAGAATACCTTTGCTCAGAGCTCCTTTTCTCGGAGCTGCTGAGATGAAAGCAATGATACCAGCTTCTTTGTTGAATAATGACATTTTCAAGGTCAGGGGGTGCCTGAAAGATCGCCCTCTTTCAGAGGACACCTCTTGTCTATAGGCAAGTTCTTGTACACAGGTGCCCCTTCTTCAGGGGGTGAGGTCACCTGGAAACACGGGGGAATGCATCAGAGGATGCTAGGGAGCTGTCCTGCTCATTAAAGCACAGCTGTTTTATTAGAAAACTAGAGGCCCAAGGCAGAAGATCCATGCAAGAACGGGCCTGCCTTCCCCTGGCTGCCAGCACCGCCTCTGCTCTGGACCAGAGGCCTTTCTGCCTTCCCATGCTGCCCAGAGGCTCGGAGCAGCTGGGGTGGTGTGGAACCAGCTTGAGTTGTCGCCATGGCAAACATCCCACCTCTCCCCTGGCCACTCTGAGCCTGTGTATGCAAATTAACCCTTCATCTTTGTTGGGTTAATTTGCATACTCCTGATTGGCTGGTGGGCGTCGAGAAGATATGGTAATTAGCATGTTACTCTTTTATTAGTGTAGAAGTCCAACACTATCTGTTTTGTGAATTTACTTGGCTCTCTTAAAAGTTTGTCATTCTTATACATTCAGTGAGTTTACTAGGAACTGTTCTAGTGGCTATATTACAATGGGAAGAAGATTGTCCTTTGAAAAGCACAATAGTTCAGAGGTGGGGGGTGCAGACCTGCAGAAAACCCAAGAGATTTCACAGGTTTTGTGGGTTTTACCCATAAGAATGTGCTGCTTCTTAGAAATATATATAAACAACTTTCAAAATGAAAATTTAAAAAAAACTTTCTTGTTGAGAGTATCTCAGATGCCCCTCCTTTTTCTCCCCCTTGCCCCTCTCCACCTGGTTCGTACTCCACCTCTGCCCTCACCACTCTGTGTCCATGGATGATGCATAGATGCATCTGAGTTCTTTGGTTGATCTCTCCCCGCACCCTCTTCCCTCTGAGATTCGTTAGTCTGTTCCACATTTCCTTGTTTCTGGTTCTATTTTATTCATCAGTTTATTTTGTTGATTAGATTTCTTGTTCATTTATTTTGATGTTTTAGATTCAATTGTGCTGAGGGTTCGGCTGTGGGGCTGGGACCCCTTGCTTCTCGCAGGAGGCCTCCGCTCCCCAGACCTCTCCCCCAATTAAAAAAAACAAAAAAACCCATATGTGGGTGCCGGACCAGCCCTTTCCAGGCCTCAGCCCCTCCCACCGGTCTCTACGTGCATTCTTTTTTACTTGCTAGTTCAGGGCTTCCATTCAGCCAGGTTTCAGGCTGTTCTGAATGATGGTTGTTCTGTATTTTAGTTGTAACATTGATGTGGTTGTGGGAGGTGGTAAAATACAGGCTCACCATTAGGGTTCCACTCAAAATGGAGTTTGATGAAAAATTGGTAAGTTAAGTCAATATTTATTTGCAGTGCCTTTGAGAGCAACCACTTAGAAAACAGCTAATTGTTTTTTCAGTGGAGTCATGAACCGCAGGCTTAGGCAGCTACACAAGGGAGTAAACCTGCACGCACTTCCTGTTTCCGCCCTGTGTTCAGTTACAATGTCTTTTGGAAAAAAGATGGGATTACCTGGAGGGAGGGTGGGATGTGAAGGAAGGAGGCAAAGTTATGGCAGAGCCGGTGGCCCCGATCTCCTGTTCACATAAGACCCAGCCGGCCCATTAAGTGCCTGGCCATCCCTGGCCCAGCGCAGCTGCTCTTCGTACCTCCACGAGACCTGACACGATGGGGCTCCTGGTGGGAGGAGAGCCCTGGCTTTCGCCACCTGCTTCTTCCTCAGCTTTGAACCGAAGGAGCCTGATAAGTAAGAGCCTCATCTGAAAATCAGAGCTAAAAAGCTGCACCTTGTAATGTTATCGACTCCTCACGGTGTTGGAAGGTCAAGCTAAAAATCAAACTAACAGGCACTGCTTTTCTCCCTGAGGTGTGATTGCTCTGGAGGTGTGGGAGAGTCACTTTTCCACCCCGGACTCTGCAGATGAAGCGTTTGTCACAACTGGTCTCAGAGACACGGGGAGCTGCAGGCTCTCGGCACTTCTCAGGAATATTCACTCTTAGGTGATTATTTTAGAACATATCTAATACACATGTCAGACCACTCTTCAGGGCCCGGCCAGCTGTAAGCTGTCAAAATAACATAATCGTGCGTGACAGGGTTGCTCCTCTGGAGTTAGCAGGTTCCATGGAAATGCACGAGAACCAAACACTCATTATTTCTTCCCTCTACCGAACAGCGGTCACTGAACCACGCAGCGCTAGCTTCGACTTGGAGATGGGATTTACCCAGAGGCAACACCAACCTCAGTGCTTTACCCATATTGTCTCCTCGAAGCCTTGCATCAACTGTACGAAGCAGTATGCACATTGTGGCCCCATTTTATTAGTGGAAACCAAAAGCTTAGGCACAAGGAGTCCAGGGAACTCAATTTAGAACAGTGTGTGCATGTATTCGTGCAAAGGGGAAACGGGTTAATGGGTTGAGGATTCAGATGCCAGTATGTGGCCAGTATGAGTTCGTTAAAGGCAGGACCAGTGTCCCTGCTGGAGAAAGGGGTGGCCTGGTTGTATCCATTGACTGGGAGAAATGGAAGAATAAATTCCATGTGCTTCCAAATTAGATTTTATGCACTAAACACGGGTCACACAACTCTACACCCTTCCCTGGTTGAAGTTCAAGAGACATAAGGATACATAAAAGCCTGACTGGTGTGGCTCAGTGATTGAGTAAACCCCTGAACCAGGAGGTCACAGTTCATTCCTGGTCAGAGCACATGCCAGGGTTCTGGGCTCCATCCCCAGTGTGGGGCATGCAGGAGCAGCCAATCAGTGATTCTCTCTCATCATGGATGTTTTTCTCTCTCTGAAATCAATAAAAACATTAAAAAAGATACAAACCCCCCCCCCCCCACACAAAAAACAAAAAAACAACCTCTTCCGAGAGAGAGTAACCAGAATCACACGTAACTTGTGATGGTTGAATGAGGGGAACCATCATGCATGAGAACCAAGAAGAGAGAGACGGACTCTCTGATGGCAGGACCTAGTGGGAGGGTGTTTCTGGAGGGGAGATGTTTGGGTTCTGGGTTGGTAGAAGAGTGAATGTTGACTGTGGGATGGAGGGGAAGATGTAACACCAGAACCGGACAGTGAATCCCACTGCCAGGCAAGCCTATGAGTGAGATGCCTGCTAGAGAAGGCTGGCATTGTGGTAACTCCGGAAGATTCGCTGTGGGAGATAGAGGAAGGGAGACGATACTGGATGAAGCTTGGGAGCTGGGTAGGTTTAGTATGGCTCCTGAGATTTTTCCTGTCATCACAGTGGAAGGCACTCAAGTGATGGCATTAAGTGAGAAATGGGTGACAAACTCTATGCACGTAGGAGCCCAGCATGGCAACTCCATTGTTGTCCAGACTCCACCTGGATCTTTGCCAGGAGGTCCTGGACACCCTATTCATGCTCTGGAACACCCAGAATCTATCCATCTTCGTTGGTTTATCTCAGTTTGCTTAAAAAATGGTTATAGGCTCAGCAGTAACAATGTCAGCCCACACAACAAAAGGTTGCAGGTTTGATTCCCTGTCATGGGCACATATCTGGGTTACAGGTTAGATCCCCAGCCCCAGTCGGGGTCATGTGAAAGGCAACCAATCTAGGTGTCTCTCTCAAATCTGTGTTTTTGTCTCTCTTTGCCCCCTCCTTTCCCTCCTGACTCTCACTAAGAAGCAATGGAGAAATCCTTGGGTGAGGATTAAAGGACTTTGGGCATACCAGACTAGACGCTCTGACATGTGGGGTGGAAACAAATTGTGAGTCGGGTTGTCACATCTGGATGTCTGGCACTGCCTTGTTCACCATGGGCCTGAGCAGAAATCCTTGGCAGTTTGCAAACAGGATGGTGGCATCTGTAGGTGTTTGTGAGGTTCTGGGCAAGGAAAAGATGAACAAAGCATCACTGGGGAGTCGGGGTCTACACTGCAAACCCCAAGTGGAGATGACAGCCTGGCCATGGTCCTGTCCTCAGCCTACCTTCAGGGTGTCTCTGTCTTGTATAGCTAACCTTTGAAAAATGGGAGTGAAAATCTACTTACTGGAATTCAATGAACATAATTAAATTAGACTTCTGTTCATTAGAATCCAGCTTAGGGGGGCAGTTTTTAAAGGGAAAACAAGGGTTTTATAAGAAAAAAGGTTTTAAAGCCAAAGACATATGAATTGCTTCCAACATGTAGGATGATCCTCCTGAGGCACAAAATGATCTCTCAGCACGTCAGGAGAGAAGGAAGTGTTTGCAGGGAAGACCTTACTTTTCACATAAATGATTTTTGTGTTTCATAAAACTGTTGGAGATTAAAGTATCTAAACACTTCTTATTAAATAATACACACCTGCCAGGCCTCCTCCTGGGTTTGCTCTCATTTGAAGGAGATGTAAGAGGAGAAGGCAAAGGGCTGCCTTTTATAGGATCCACCTGCATCCCAGGCACACATCCGGGCGCTTCTGCCTTCAGCACCCGCCCCTCACTCTGTGATCACTGTGTGATCACTGCCCCACTCTGGGTACCCTGAGAGCTATTGTTCCTCCTTTTCCCTTAAAAAGAACTCGTGGCTTTTGGAGGGTTCTCTCCTGGTTTCCCAGGTGTTTCTAGGCTGAGAATTCTTTTTTCTTATGTAAACCCTTTCAGTTGTTGGTGAGTTAAGACGCTTACTGAAGAATCAGGGAGGAAAGAGAGAAAAAGCCTTGCCATGTCCTCCTGGGTTTCTCTCGCGATACCCTCTGTGCAGGTCTTGGAGAATAACTGCCTCAGATTAAAAAGGAAAGTCTTCATGAAAATAAAATGTAGCAAAACATGTTAGGATGCTTTAGCCAGCTGCCAGGACTGCGACCGAGTGCCCTCGATAGGCTGAGGCTGTCAGGGGCCCAGGCGCCATAGCGGTGGCTGCTTCCTTGAGAGGCACGTTCTAACTCTGTAGCTGGCCATCAGGGTGCCATCAGCCAACGACAGTCCCTGGCTTTTCACGAGAACATCTTGATCTTCCTCGTGCTTCTTCTGCCTTGCTCTGCCAGGCTCCGACACCCTCACACCTTCCTCCCCTTTCTCCAGTGGCCACACAGTGGGTGGGTCCACAGAGCCCAGAACTGGCGCCCAGCATGGGGCTCCCACTCAGTGGCCCTGGGGCCCTTGGGTGAGCTGTGCTTTGGGGAGACAGCACAGACTCTGCCTCCCACAGCTGGCTGTTCTGTGGCTTTGATTGCCTGGTTATTTCCCCCGTGCCTCAGTTTTCCAGAAGAATGCATTTAAAAGGATACTCTACCATGGTCTGGAGAAGACATGGACCCTCAGAGGGCTTGTTGCCTGTCTATAAAAACACTTATTGTCCAGTCAGCCTAGCTCAGTGATTGAGTGTTGGTCCATGAACCAGGAGGTCATCAGTTGGATTCCCGGTCAGGGAACATGCCCGGTTTCAGGCTCCATCCCCAGTGTGCGGGGTGCAGGAGGCAGCTGATCAATAATTCTCTCTCATCATGGATGTTCCTAACCCTCTCTCCCTTCTTCCTTCCTCTCTCTCTGAAGTCAATTAAAAACACACATTTGTAAATACAGACATTGGGTGTGTTTAGAAACTTAGCAGGTCTTCAGTATCCTCCATCCAAATGCATGCTTATTCCATTCCATTCTCACGCCCTATTGCTGCAGTGCACGGGGAGCTGGGCTGGGGTGGGGACTGTGCTCAGGGTCTCCCTGGGCTGCCATGGAGGTGTCAGCAGGCTGAGTTCTCACCTGGCGCTCAGGGTCCTCTTCCCGCTCATCAGGTTGTTGATAGAATTCCATTCCTTGTGATTGGAGGACTGAGGTTGAAACATGAATATAAACAAGTAAATAAAATCAGAAGCAAAACAGGCCCTCCCCAGAGAGAGTCTGAGAATGAGGAACTTAAAGGTCCTAGTGTTGAAATTACATGAAAGTAAGATTCCTCTTACTTACCTGACAATTTTATGTTCATATTATTTCAACCTGACCTCCCTTCCTCCCCCACCGGAGGTGAGCTCTGGATGGGGTGTGTTACCTCTTTTGTCTCAGCTTGTCCGTGGGCGGCTTTTGGCTCCGGTCCTCAGAGCCTGGCACCCGGTGCCTCTGTACTTGGAAGCTCAGCAGTCTGTGAATTTGCATTCGCTGGAAATGCAAGGTTTCAGATGGAAACACTCCTGTCCAAATTGCATACTTGAGCATCAAGGTGATTGCAGTCAGTTAGCGGGAGAACCTACGGCACACGGCATTGGACAAAAGGAGCCGTTTGACACCTCCGACCTTGGGAGGCTAATGAGCAGCCCTGGCAGGAGCGCAGCCTGCGCTGGTGGCGTTCGCCTCTGAGACTCACTTCTCACAAAAGGCTCTGCGCCTCTTAAGAAATTTTCAAAAATTGGCCACATGCAAGTCTTTGAAATGGGTAATTGGTCATTAGCGGAGGCTCTCACTTGCAATTAGTTCGCGGACAATGCAAGTCTTCAGCATTGCTGAAGGTCACGTGGCTGCAGCATGCCCCACGCGGTGTTCCTTGGCCGGGGACCAAGGTACCCAATTGGAACTGTTCCCAACCTGACACTGCCTATCTGAATCGTTGCTTCAGGAAAAACCCTGACCTCACATTGGATTCCGTCCTCGGCCTGGATGCCTGCGCTCTTTATAAATCAGAGTGTAACCCTGACAACCTCGGCAGTGCTTGGGGACAAACATGGGGCCCTTCAATGACTAAACTAAACACGAACACATACAGAAAATGAGCATCTCCTCGATTTGTTTTCAAAGTCCCTGAAAACTTAGGAATATAATGTGCACACTTTCCTGTTTGCTGACCAAGCTCTCTGGCAGGCGAAAACGCAGAAGAAAACCATGAAAAAAAATGAAGTCGTTGGATACCTGTACCTATCCACAGCAATTCTGGACATAATGACTACCATTATTTCTGTTCACCTCTTTGACATGCTCTCTATTTAAATAGTTTATCCAACTATTTTCTTATGTTTTCCCCAATTCTTATTGAGATTTAGAAAAACTATAGGAGATTGAAAGACCAGGATGATGAGTAGTGGAGACTCCCATGGGTGGCCAAGAGGCTCCCAGCCCTCATCCCGGGACAATGAGGGGGCAGTGGAGGGGTGCACCCTGGGTAAGCAAGCATGAGTGGCACCTACAGGAGGCCTGCAGGAAGCAGACAGCTCTGGTCAGGGAAGCAATGGAAAATCAATGCAGTCCTCGTCTTTCTCCCCATTTGCTGCTCATTACCCTGGAGAGATCAAGTCCATGAGGTGGGCAGAGCTTCATGGAGGCTCCTGCTGGCGGAATCTCTGTCTTAAGGAACTAGAACCTGGGCAGGAGACACCTGGACTCCATCGGTCCAGGAGGAAACCCATTGTCCAGGCTGACGTTGGTGCAGGAAGCGCATGCCTCCCTGCTAGGACTGTCTTTCTTGAGTTCCTGTTGCTGACATTACTCGTGGAGTAAACTTCTCTAGGAACTGGAGACACCGTGCCTGACCTTTAACCAGTGCTTTTGGGGAACAAAATATTTAGAAAATCCAAGGTCAAAACAAGACAAACACAGAGTTGACCTATCAGTTAGGCTGTGACCTGGTCATTGTAACTATTAATGCGGTCTAACGTCCAAGAGTGGGTACTAAAATGCATATGTGAGCGAGTCTGATCCTTTTATCCGTCTCCAGGCAGCCCAGCACATTCCCAGGAGCATGGGCGCCATCGCAACATCAGTGTAGCTCATCAAAAGCCACTGGAAACACGGCCTGGCTTTCCTACCATTCCGGGGACTTGGAGTTACAGTTGGCATCACTTGGCCTGAACTGGCCCAATGCAGCTGGCTACACAGACCACGGGGCTACCCTCCAAATGGACCGAGATTACCATATGGACCCTGTGTCAGCCATACCCCGGCACTGGGAACCTGTTTCTGAAACGATCCCACATTGACTGCAGCTGTTTGTCAAAATACCAACAAGGCCAGCTGTCTGGAGAACTCTATGGCTGAGCATCCTCTTTCAGAATAAGCAAAATCACCCAGTGTGTGTGTGTGTGTGTGTGTGTGTGTGTGTGTGTGACTTTTAGTCCATGATCAGTCTATGTATTAAGAAAGGATGACATAAAATTTAAGCCTAAATGGAGAGGTACAAGTCCAAGACATGTTTATTTACAAACCCACACCCTCTGTGGGCATAAATGATAGCATGAATGCAACGGGCGTCCCTCTATGGCCTTAAAGTTATAGTCTGTGTTATCAACAATGGCAGAAGAGACTGAGAGGGAGAGAAACGGAGTGAGAACAAGTCAGGAAAACTGGAGTGCCTTAAATGGGCTGCGGGGACCTCACTCAGAGGGCCCATCAGGAGGCCTCTCTAGAAGGCCTTGTTGCCACAGACAGGGTTTGGCTGGAGAGTGTGGACATTACTCTGAGAGGGAATGTCACGGTGCCATCGCCGAGGTTTTAGGATGCCCCCTTGCAAAACAATGTTCTCTGTAAGGGGGTGTGGACTCTTCCCAGAGCTTGCCGTCACAACGTCTGCTTGGAAGATGCTCAGCCCTCCAGCCAAGTTTGTGATTATTTTTAATGGACTCTGGGGGGGTGACCTTGGTTAATGCCTGTGTGGGGGCCTGTGCTCCATCCACATCAGGGTCAGGACCCGGGCTGGGGCCACAGAACAGGAAGTGGGTGTTCCTTAGAACGCAGGTGTAGAACTAAGGCAAGAAAAGGCTCCAAGAAACCAACACTCAGTGCTAGGAGGGGGTGTGGCCAGGAAGAGCTTCCTGAGAAAACCTGAGAGGCCAGGTGAAGAGAAAGTGGAGAGGCCATCGGTGGAGGTGTACTAAGTAACACGGAGTCATTGGGACTCAAGTCTGTGCCTGGGAGGCTTAGGTGGGCCCTGGCATTCATCCGTGGGTAGTGAAGCTGACTTGATGAGGGGGGTTGGTCACATAAGGTCTTGGGGCAACGTCCTGCTTTAAAGGGATTAAGATCAACAGCACAATAACCAAGGGATTCACTGGGTCAGAGGCGCTGCCTTCCTCAGAGCTGCAGGGCTGCCAGAGACCCCGGGTGAGGGAGGGTGAGGGACTATGGGCTACCAAGGGCATTGTGTTGGTCACCAAGACCAAGAACTGGGCATGGGCATCAAAGGTCCAGGCAGGATGGCTCTGGAGGATAACAGAAGAAATCAGAACTGCTCCATGCCAACCTGGTCAGCCCACGCTACCCATGCAAATGCCTCAAATAGGCAAACCAGGCACCTCGGGGCCCAGGCCTCCACATGGTTGTTCTCTCAGGACATACACGTGACTGTCGGCACCACATCAAAGAGATGACACAGTGACAGGAGGAGGTGCACAGGCATCTCTCCCCTGCCCGGATGACCCACCACTGGCCTCTCCCCTGTGGGTTCCGGGTCCTTCTCTCTCAGCTGATGGAACAGCACAAACCCCTGCCATCAGCCACGGTGGCTGTAACCTCATTAGCACTTTCTCTTTTCTCTTTTAACTGAATGTAAGGGGAAATCCCAGATGCGAAGGTCACGCGCTGGCCAGGGCAGCGTGGAAGGCTTCTACCTCCTCATGGCACTTTAACGTGCGCCTGGTGCTGCCCACGCATCTCCTTGGTGACAGCTCACTAGCACAGTCTTCTGTGGTCTCCAGATCTGTTTTTCGGGACCCATGAACCGGAACTTGGTAATCATCCAACCTGCATAATTAAACCACCACTCGTGCAGGCCAGAGCAGAGCCAGAACGCCAGGGCTACCTGCATGTGGGGGTGACGGGCCAGCCAATAACGGGGTTTCACAGGTGGGGGCTCCTTATGAACCACCCCTCTCCTCCGAATTGCAGTTCTCTGTGGTTTTGGGCACGGTACAGGTGAGAAAGCATTCTTACATATGTTACCAGTTCTCACTGCTAATGACCGAGGTGGGTATAAACCAGTTCTCACTGCCATTTTCTAAGCAAGAAACTGATTCAGAAAAATTAAATGCCTGCGGGGAGGTGGGTGCTGGTTGCGGGAATGCCTACAGCTCACACTTCTAATCTGCAGGCCTTCAGCAGTTGGGGTGGTGAAAAGAGAGAGGAAGAGAGTGTTTCTTCACTCTTCACTGTCGCTGAGAATTTCTGACTGTATCTTGCTGTCCACCCACGGGTTTTGGGGAGCGGCAGGGATGGGGGGCGGTTGGGGAGATCCAGGGAGGGAGTTATGGGTGGATGGAGAGAGGCCAAATTTGGAGGGAAGTGAGCCTCACCAGCCCTGAGGAAAACCCCTCCCCATGTGTTTTGGCTTCAACATAAGAATTAAGTCTTCATTCTCAGTTATTTATAGCTGTTTTTATTGTAATAATGCTAAAATAAAAGGATAAGACCAGAAGATCAATGGCTTTGAAAAATAAATTGACTGAGACCATCTGTGGCTCTTTAATCGACAATGTCACTGCTCTCCCAGGTCCCCAGAAAGGATTCTGAGTAACAACATACAGAGTGTTTGAAATGTCTCTTATGTTTTTTTGAAGATCCCCCTGCACTCAGTGTCGGCATCAGAAACCATTTTCTGGCTCAATTAACTTACACGTGTGCAGACATAGCGTTCCCTGGGAAAGTGCATGTCCTGCCCCGAGCTTTTCTTGGGTGCCCTTGAAAGAAGCATCATTTGAAGAACTGGAAATGTGTAGTAGCTGAACATGTTGCCTGTGGATTCCAAAATCCTTTATATGGGAACTCAAGGGATATGATTTTCATGACTCTGTACAAGAATTAAGAGCATGTCAGTTTAAATAATGTAGTAGCTTCTCTTTAGTAGAAAATAATGCATATACAACATGAGTAACTCAGGGATGAGTTCATTATTTATTGATGGTCAATAAATCAGTGTAGGCATGCCAGCCACTCCTAAGTAAGTCATGTCGAGCCTCCAATTAATTACACACCCTTACCTGGACTTGTTACTAATATTTCCAACTACATATACTCAGAGGAGAACCTTGGCATCGTTGTACTAATTGCCCGCAGTATTAGCGAGGTCACTAGACACCACAGGCCTGATACCCAGCGGAGACAGCAGCAGCGGACCCCCGTGCACAGTGGGTGTGCCAGGGTGGATGGACAGTGCATAGGAATGGACGATGGTGAGAGGACAGGTGATCGCACAGCCCTGGTGCCAGAGCAGGGGGGACCCAGCTCTGTGACATTAGCTGCCCTGAATGGGCCGGAGCTACAGGGGGAGGGGGGAGCTGGCAGCAGAAGTTGCTGCCATGGGGAAGATTCACAGGAAACAAAGCGAAGAGAGGAAATGTCCTGACCTCCTCCTTCCTTCAAGCCTCTACTCCAAACAGGAGTTGTCATGGGTCCCAGCTCCCGGCAGCCTGATGAAAAGGGGGAGGATATAGGGCCCAGGAGAGGAAGGTGAGGAAAGGAGCCTGAAGGAAGTGAGCACCCCGCATCCACCACCTGCTTATTCCTGACTGCAGTCCTGCACCAGCTGAGTTACTTCACAGGAGGGCAAGGTGACCAAGGAGAAGAGGGAGGACCCACCCAATCAGGAGGATTCTCTGGTCCCTACACCATGCTGTCTCTCTCACTGCCCAGGGCTCCACCTGCAAACTATGTATCCTCCAGTTTAGTTCACTTAGGGCAGTGGTCAGCACACGGCGGCTCTGGAGCCACATGCGGCTCTTTGGCCCCTTGAGTGTGGCTCTTCCACAAAACACCACGTGGGGGCGCACATGTACAGTGCAATTGAAACTCCGTGGCCCATGTGCAGAAGTTGGTTTCTGGCCTGGGCAGGTCTATTTTGAAGTGGCTTTAGAAGAAGTGGGAGTGTTGGTGGCATGTGGCTCGTGAGCTGTGGTTTGCCGACCAACCTGTGCCTTGTATCGTGCCTATTCCTGGTGGTTTCTCAAACACAGAAACATAGGTATAAATTCACCTGTCATTTAAAGTGTCTACTTCAACTTCATCTTCCTCACACTATTATTCCTTCTTTCTCCTACATTTCACCCAAATTTCCTGACTCAGCTTCCCTAACCTTCCATGTAGGGGTAAATGTGTTTGATGAGGTTTTGTGTCTGGCTTCTTATCCGAAGAGCATTTTCCTGATGATTTTAATTATTTTCACAACGCCATCAGAAACTCTTAGCCAACAAATATTCAACTATCTTACTGGAGAGACCATCTCTTCTGAATTTCACCTTTGAGTGGTTTTATGTGAATAATAGCAGGCGTCTCAAATTCAGCATGTCTGTATTAGGGTTTCTCAACCTTGGCACTATTGCCATTTTGGACCATGTAATGTGTGGAGCACTGTAGGGTGTAGGTTCAGGGTAGAAGGACTGTAGGGTGTAGGGTCATGGTAGGAGAACCGTAGGGTGTAGGGGCACTGTAGTGTAACGGATTTCTTGTAGGCACGCTGTAGCATAGTGGTTTCAGTGACATTCTCCCATTACCCTGATATGACAACCAAAAAGATCCCCAGACTCTCTTGATGTCCCCCGAGGGGCTTAATATTGAATTTGTCTTTGCTCTTTATATCTTCATTGATTAATGAATTTGTTGCTTACTATGATTATTAATGGCAATGCCAAGCTCAACATCCTAAGGATTCAAAATTATGCCATGATGATCTTCTCTATGTTCTTTATATTATATTTCTAATCCTTTGCCACATGTTTAATAACGTCTGCACATCTATTAAATCTATTATGTGTTTCCATTTTTTTGACGTAGGTCATGTCCTCTTATATTTTCATTGGATCATTGTATTTGCATAATAATCTGGACTCTACAAATGGCAGTGTCTAACCACCAGCACCTCTTTTCCACACTGTCCTCCCCGGTTAGTCTCCAGAGCATGTGTCAGACGACACGGCTGCCTCTCACATGTCTGCAATGGTCTCCTCAGGTGTCGATAACAGCAGGCACTCCTCAGCTGGCACTCCATGCTGTCAGCCATCCATTTATTTCAAATGTGTGGGTGTTTTGCAGGTACCATTGTAGATTGTTTGGATCCAATAGTGAAAAAATTGTCAGAAGAGTCTCGCCTCATTGTCCTTACAGTCTAGAACAGTGTTTCCCAAAGTGTGGTACACGTACCCCCAGGGGTACGGGAAGAGTCTAGTGGGGGTACACGTTGCACCGGAGTTTGGCGGGGATATGCAGTGCACTGTGCTTAGCTGCGCCTAATTCTACATTCTCATGAGTACGAGGGGTACTCAGCGTTACAAAAATTATAGAAGGGGTGCACATATGGCTAAAGTTTGGGAAACACTGGTCTAGAAGAAAAGAAAAAGAGAGCAAATGCATAAATAAATAACATAGAAAATATTAAAAAGCTAAAATGTGCTATGGAAGAAATCAGTACTAGGAAGTAAGGCGGGGGATACTGGCACGGGCATTGTACAAAGAGTGGTCATGGAAACCATCATTGAAGATGGAGTGTAGAAGCAAAGACTACAAGATGGCCTCTGTGGGTCCCGAAAAACTCGAGTCATACTAAATGTCCCTAACTCGGGCCTCTGTCCTCCTCAGGTAATTGCACATGACACTGCCCTTGGCTGGCAAGCTTCTCTTCTGGAGTAACTTCCATCTGAAAAACATTTCTCCCTAATGAGAACAAAAGTAGCTTGAGGGAAAAGAGCTATAACTGTATTTCTTTGCTAACTTTTCTGACATCAATTTAGACTCTTCAAAATATTGATTTTAACCTTCTAATGTCACTGTATCATTGCGAACAAATACTATAGGAGCTGACATTCTTTGGAGATATGAAGTTATGAATATCTTTATGATACTGTTTCAAGTGTGTTAATTATTTGGAAGGCAGCAAGGTGTGACAGGCAGTCATAGTGTCTATTCTGATAATAAAATTATAAAACTATGGATCTGCCCCCTGCAGAACTCAAGTTTTCAGAAGGTTATTATTGACAATTTTACATTTATTGTCTGCATTTTTCACTGTACAGCCATGTCTGCAATTAGCAGAATGTGTTTTTTCAGCCAGAACTATTGAGTTTGAATTTTGTCTCTGCCATTGTCCTAGATGTTTGCCCTTGGACATGACCCACTAATAAGAATCCTGTTGAGCCGAAACCGGTTTGGCTCAGTGGATAGAGCGCTGGCCTGCGGACTGGGTTCGAGCGTTGGGTTCGATTCCGGTCAAGGGCATGTAGCTGGGTTGCAGGCATGTCCCTGGTAGGAGGCGTGCAAGAGCAGCTGATCAATGACTCTCTCTCATCGATGTTTCTAACTCTCTATCTCTCTCTCCCCTCCTCTCTGTAAAAAATCAATAAAATATATTAAAAAAAAAAAAAAAAAAGAGAATCCTGTTGATTACATTGGACCCACCTGGGTAAGTCAGTGATTTCCCGTCTCAAATTCTTTATTCAATCCCATTGCAAGGCCCTTGTATGAGGTAAGGTAACAGGGACAGGGTCCAGGGGTATTCTCAGATGTGCAAAAACACTGGGGTGAGCAGCATAGCTCTACCCACCACAGTGATAAAAAAAAGAGCAAGTAAATCCAGGGCAGGCAAGGGCTGGGGCCCAATCATTCCCACCTCTAATCGTACCTCCTTCTCCTGCCTCTATGGTAGAAGCCTACCTAATCTGTTCGGAGCTTTTAATTTCTTTTTGTTTGCTTGGCACTCAACCCAGAAAAGTAATGCAAAATGGACTCAACCCCCTCGGGCCGCCGGAGAACAACATTATGCTAACGGAAGATGAAGTCTGACAAGTGACGCATTATTCAGAAAACCACTGGGCACTGAAATTGCATATTATGCAAATGCATTCCACACCTGACCGTGGTGGAGGGGTTTTTGTAGGTGATTTTGGAAGGCTGCCGCGGCGGCCTCTCGGCCGCGGTGCCATGTCTCCGTGATGCTCATGCACAGTGATACTTTTCCCGAGAACAAAAGCCTTCGCTGCCGCTTGAAGCGCTCATTAGCAAACTCTGGAGCCTGACGGGTCCTGCTGGACTTTGATGAATGTTGCTCGTGACTTTGATGAAGCTCCGGCTTTGTGGCGACGCCTCCGTTGCCTAATAACGTGCAACACTTTCCGCTGGAGGAGAGCCGTGTAGACAAATGATAGCATTTTAATCCATTGACTCCATGGCGCTGTCACACCCTCCCGAGAGGTCCGGGCACCTCAGATAGTGCCACGTGTTCAATAGGTTATAATTAGCATGGCAGCCGCCGGGGTCTGCACCTGCCGGGAGGGCCCGGTGCAGGTACAGGCCTACGTGGGCTGCCCGGGGGGTGCGAACCACAGTATTTTCCTGCTGAGAGCATCATGGTTAGCATGATGAACAATGAGCAGCGGGTTTAAGTCTCAGTTTCCCCAATCACCACAATGCCACCAGTCTTCCTAGAAATATGGTCTCCTTGTTCGCCGTGGAGGTGAACCAGGGAGGGCCCGGGCCTGCTGTGCACTCTTCAGGAGGCCATGAATGGGATGGACGAAGACCAGCCTTTAATATCTTACAGGGTAGAGCAGCATGGCATAGGAGCCCCCTCCCCCATGTTGTGTAAGCAAATGGATGAATACAGCTCAAACCCATAAACCCTCATCAGGCTGTAACTGATGAAAAAACATCTAATGGTGCCTTTTTTTGAGGGGAGGGGTAAAATTATATTAATTATGTACTCATTTATTCATGAAAATAATAAGCAGCCTAATTAGCAGCCCAAGGTAGAGAATTAGAGATAGAAGATATTTATATTTGAAAAGTAGAGAACATAAGAAATAATGAAAATTTAAAGCTTCTAAGTCTCTCTTGAATTTTCCAAACAGCTTACTTGGTCAATTATCTGATCTAAATAATGGAAATTTGTGAATGATATGATTTCTGACCAATTTTATCATATTTCACTTGGGTTAACTTTCAACATTTGAGTAAATTATTTGGAAAAAATGTTTTGAATTTCAAATGGTGCACAGTCTTTAAACAAGAATAAAATTCTTTAGTTTGGATATTAAAAATAGATTCCCACTTTTTTTTTTTTTTTTTTTTTTTGGTCTGAAAATATTAGTCAGAATCTCCAGTAGTGGTAGGCTGATTGCTTAGGAATATGAGATTTCTTGCTTTGGAAAACAGACAGTTTGTCATAATAGTTGTCAAACCTCCAGGGCTCTCCACAATTTCCAGCATCATCTTCACTTGTAGGACAATAATTTGGAACATTGTGAATTCACAGGAGTTATATAAAACAGTGATGATGCTTTAAGGTTACAGACTAACAGAACACACTTTTTCTCTGAATTTCACAGCATTCTCAATAATCCCATATCTTATCTGAGTTCTTTTGATGCTCCATAACTTCTTGAACTGCATAGCAAACAGAGTACAAACCAAGACCCATATCAGCTCCATCATAAATTTATGGAGTTAGAACCACCAAGGTGGGAGCAAAGTTAATGTTGCATAAAATTGAATAATTTCTTTAATGTTCTAAAGAACACTAAAAGCTTTCTGTATACTTGACATCTAAACTATAGATGTTTTAAAGGCTGATTTTACACATTCATCAAAAAATGTTAATCCACACAACATCAGAAATTGAGCCCAGTATTTCTGCTCTATTATATATCCTGTATGCACAAATTCACTATTAATAAAGTTTCCTTAGTATGTATGTGTTTTTAAAAATATATATCTTATTGATTTTTTTTACAGAGAGGAAGGGAGAGGGATAAAGAGTTAGAAACATCAATCAGCTGCCTCCTACCACCCCCCCCCCCCCCCCCCCCGACTGGGGATGTGCCCTTGACCAGAATCGAACCTGGGACCTTTCAGCCAAACCGGTTTCAGCAGTATGTATGTGTTTTGACCACTGGTTAGTGTTTACTTGAACTAATCCATAGTATAATTTATTTAAGAAGAAACTATTATCGAAACAGAGCCAAGGAAACTGGAAGTTAGGGATATAAGTTGCTCAAGTTATACAACTTGTGTAGAGTTGTGTTTAAAACATAACGTGGTTTAATTTACTATGTACCCATATGAGTTTGACAAGTTTATTTCCATACTTAAAAGTTCCCACTTAAGAGCTTTTGATGAGAAAGGAAATTAAAAAATCTAACCCAGGTCTCACCTGCTTTGGATTGGTGTAAACACATTACCATTTTCTCAATGAATAATGATTAATTTGTTTCAGAATCTTTTAGCTTGATGTTTTCTGCTTTTTCCCCCTAAATTATTCAAATATTCTGAAATAACTGAAAAAAATCATAAATGTAAATGAATGACAAATCTGTGGACTGGAGGTTTATTTAACAAATTTTATTCACCAAAGTACTAGGTGCCTGTGAGATGCCTCCCCAGGGAAGAAAAAATAGATGGTCTTCAAAGTGAAGACAACAGTGCTAGTAACGGCAGCCATGGCTCTCCATTTGTCATGTGGCGAGGCGAAGCAATAATAATATAAACAATTTGTCTACTAGGAACACAAACTATTTCTAGCTAGATTAGTAAAGTTGCAGTTACAGTGTGGTATATTCACAGATCTCAATCATAGCTGAGAAATTGAAAAGATCAGAATCCTGCACTACCTTAGGGGTTTTCCTTTACTGGGATGAATCAGGTCAAAGTATTTCCTTCCCTTCCCTCCCCTCCCCTCCCCTTCCCTTCCCTTTTCCCATGTGTCACTTTGTTGAAATTATAAGTCTTTTGAGAAAGGAAGCCAGTTGGTACAATTTGGTTCAGACATGCACATCTTGGCTGAGTAGGGCAGGCAAACTTGATTGGTAGTCCTACCAACACTGAATGCAGTGGGGAAGGAATACTAAGAAGTGTCTAAGATGCTGTTACTGAAACAGAATTAATAGATGCCAAGTAGCAAGAAAGCCCTTAGCTGTCCAGTCTCAGATCTTGTGGCCTCTCTCTTTACTTCTCTACCTCTGAATTCTAAAGAACCAGCGCAAGGGGAAAGTTTAGTACAGTGGTTTCTACTTTTTAAAACTTGTAGCTTTTTTTAAAATCACTCATTCTTTCATTGTTAAAATATATATATTAAGCCAAAAATTCTAGGGTGGAGAGATCACAGAAAATCAAAATGAACTTAGGAGTCTGAGTCTCTGCCATCATGTAGCTCACAGTCTTGAGAGAGACAATAAACCAACAAACACAGGCAGGGGTCGATGCCGAGGTAAAGGAAGCATTGGAGAGACAGGGTCGGAAGGAGATGCTGTGCTAACGGGGTAACCACGAGAGGCCTCCGGAGAGAAGGTGTTCCCGGTGGGGCGCATACAGCCAAGGGGTGAACCCCGAAAGCGAAGGAGTGAGGAGAGCGTGAGGAAAGAGAACAGAAGGGAGAGGCTCTGCAGTGAGCAGGGCCCTGTGCCTGCGAAATTGAATTTCTGGGAAATGTGGTTGGAGAGGCGGCCAGGGACATCTGAGGACTTTGGAGGCGACGATAAGAAAACGTCGAATTGTTTTAGGAGGTGGAAAGAAAATTAGCTTCTGAGAGGAAAGTCGCGGTCGCGCCTTGAATGGAAGGCTGGGTGTGGATTTATCTGTGGGAACGAGGAAGGCGCTGCGGGTGAGGACAAGGCGCCGGAGTCCCGTAAACAATGATGAGCAGCAGCGCGGCCTGCAGGGCAGGGATTGGCCCGTGGAGCGGCAGGAAGGCCGCTCTGTGTTTCCCTCGGCGGCCAGGAGCCCTAGACCTTCTTTCGTAAGGGACGGCACTGGCGATAGAAATGAGTAACGACAGAACTTTTCAAGGAGAAAGACCCAGAAGTGCTAGCCCCACCGGAAAAAAAAGGTGCTTAATGGAATAAATTTGGAAAGCATAGTTTTGAACAACTCTTGAAAGTTCAGAATGAACATTGAAAAGTTACTCAGTGAAATGAGTTCAACCCAGAACTTTCCAACTTCATTTGAGCAGAGAGCACCTGCCCTCTTTTTCAAAGAGGAAACTTTTCCTACACAAAAGAAGAGAGTTATTGAAGCATTGGCAATGGGCATAATAGCTCCTGAGGTCGGAAGTTGATTGGCACAGAAAATGAAGTGAATGTGGAAAACAAAGGCAGAAGACGGTGCCTCGCTGCTAGATCAATGGTGAACAAGACTCATAATAAATGGAAACAACATTAATCAGGCAACAGATATTAATCATATATTCATCACCTATTTTTGGCTGGTGGATATTGATTTGAAAGTGCTAACGGTAGACGGAATCCTTAAAAAGGAGATACTCTTGGATGGTGAGCATCTACACATAATTCAGATCTTAAATGAGATGACAAAAAGGAGAATTTGCGTAAGCTGCCAGAGGATATTAACTGCCCACCGCACAGGACACCCGTTTAATATTCTTCCTCAAAGGCTGGCTATTTATCAAACTGCATGCAGGTTGCAGGATGGGCTTTCAGAATTTGAGAATAAATCAACTGGCAGCCAGAAGAATAAAAGCTGCACGTTACAGGAGAGTAACGTGCTTATTATCTTACTGTACATGAATTACATGAAATTAAACATAACAGGATGTTGTAGAATATCAGCATGAGAACAGATTGCTTCCTTCTACATATGCATCTGGAATTCAATTGAAGATAGCGATAGAATGTTATCTAGGATCATAGCTTCCTAGCCTTGAGACTCTCATTTATGTTTCCACCATAGCTCTTTTGTCTCATCAAGAATCCTGGTCCCTGGTTTCTATTTTTGTTTTTTTATTCACTAATTTATTTCTCGCTCTAGTTTTTCCCCTCTCCTGACAACTTTCAATGAGCTGTCCTTTCAATCATTTCTTGATCAATACCCGACCTCCCCTAACTCCTTGTTCTTGTTTCCTAGTTTCCTGTAAGACTGAGCCCGGACCAGCATGCATTCTGCCTTCCTCAGCCACTGGTTTGCTGAACACTCCCAAGGAAGGCCGTTCTGCTTGCTACTGCCCTGCCCCCTAACCGATGACACAGCTCTTGGTTCTGATCCTGTGGGTGTTGCCTTTGACCTTAAGGTGAGCTCTACACCAATGAACACTAGGTCCTTCATATGCTAATTCATATTTGTTTCTCCATCTGTTTACTTACATTGCTCTGCCACCCCCCTGATCTAGCCGTAGTTTCCGGAATGGGCCATGCTGGAACGCACACAGACTTTCAGACACGAATCTCTCAGCCTGTGCGAGCTCTCTTTCTCCTTAACACAGCGAAATGGTCTTCTTTCTTCAAGATCATCTCACTGCCCTCCTCCTTCTGTGCATTTCCTTCCCTCCTTCCTACTCTTTGGCCCCGTACACTCTCTTATCCTCTTCCTGCTGCTGTTCCTTTTTCCCGGTGCTGTGATAGGCCTGTCTCTCGGCTTCCCGGGACTATGGGCACCTGGAGGGCGCAGGCTGGAGGGAATTCACCCCTGTCTTCCCGCTCCCGGCCCCATGGGGAGCACCCATGGAGGAACGAACTATACCTCTCCTCTGTATGTACAGCTGCAGCCAAGGCTCAGCAGTAAATTCCCACAGACCTCAGAGACACGCAGCAGCTTCCAGCGACACAGCTCTTTGGCTCTGTGGCAGAGGAACTGAGACACTGGTGTCTGTGGGTCTCCTCCCCTCCCCTCCCCTCCCCCTCCCTCCCCTCCCCTCCTCTCCCCTCCCCTCCCTCCCCTTCCCTCCCTTCCCCTCCCCTCCCCTCCCCTCCTCTCCCCTCCCCTCCCCTCCCCTCCTCTCCCCTCCCCTCCCCTCCCTCCCCTCCCCTCCCCTCCCCTCCCCTCCCCTCCCCTCCCCTCCTCTCCCTCCTCTCCCCTCCCCTCCTCTCCCCTCTCCTCCTTTTCCCTCTCCTCCCCTCCCCTCCCCTCCCTTCCCTCCTCTCCCCTCTCCTCCCCTTCCCTCCTCTCCCCTCTCCTCTCCTCTCCTCTCCTCTCCTCCCCTTCCCTCCCCTCCCCTCTCCTCTCCTCTCCTGTCCTCAAGGTCAGTCCTGGGTAAGAGCACTGCAGGGGCAGGCCCCGGGCTTCTCCTAATGCAAGATCCTGGAGACACAGTGTCCCTCAGAATGTGCACAGATTTTAACAGCCGAGAGCTCCATTTTTGAAAATAAAATATATTTTAATAAACACTGCTTTATTATTATTCAAAGCGTGTGTATACATGTTGGGGGACACTCTATATTAGTTATTTGGGATGTGTAACAATTTGCCCTGAATTTCTGCAGCATCAAACATTTAAGTGTTGTCTCGTGTGGGTGGAATCCTGATGCAGCTGGAAGGTCTGTGACTCAAGGTCCCTCAGGCTGCTGGGCAGCACGTCCACAGCTGAGAACCGGAAGGGGCTGGGTGGGCACCACACTTCAGGGGTAGAGTTACCATCTCTGGCCCCTAAGAGCCTTTGCATTCAGCTGCAGAGGATAACAAGGACTGAGCAGTTGTGCAAAATATCAAGGATGGGAATAAACCGGGGGAAACGGTTAATGCGAACACCCCTCCGTTTGTGTGTGTGGTGGAGAGCGTGTGGCTCACAGGCCGGTCTCCCCAAGAGCTTACTTTTTCCAACTCCCCAGCATGTCCCCAGGAATCCATAAAGAGTTAAGATGCGACTTAGGAGTCCAGTCATACCCATGTGGTTCCAAACCCCAGGCTGCTGCATCCGGAGGCTCAGACTCCTCTTCTCTAAATGGAGGCGACAGCAGCCTGGGAGGGTGAATGTGAAGGGAATGCAGAGTCGCAGAGCGTAGCGCTGGAGCATTTGTAAGAGAGGAAAGGAAAGTGACTATAAACAGTATTCTCATCATGATGAACAGCAGGTCATTGAGATGCGGCCCACAAACATGCGTCACAAGGAGCAGCAGAAATAAAATCTTTGAGCTACAAAAACAACTGATGCCAGCAGGCAAAGGTGGCTTCGGGGTACCACAAACGCTTGGCACCCTTACAGTGAGGTGTGGCATCTTTTTGAATTAAAAACAATGAACAGTTCCCTTCAGAACAACAAACATCAGTTCCTATGCTTTCAAGAAATGGAAAATCCAACAAAGAGTGGCACAAACAACAATAAAGATGACACCACGATCCAATTTGCTGTTTACTCTGCTTATTTTGTGCAGGAGAATTTTTGGAGCAAAACACGAATGAAGAAAGACCATAGTTTTATGTTTTCAAACACACACACACACACACACACACACACAAACATTATTGCATGCAAACTGAGCTTCCAGCTTTGGGTTCCATACACAGGAAGGTGTAGCTTACAGTTTTGGGAGGGCACCTAGGAGAGAGTGAACAGGTAAGAGAAGGGTGTAGGTGCTGAGGAGCCCATGAATGGGACAAGCAGGACCCGGGACAGAGAAGAACACGGGGACGCCGCCCACGTAGAACCATCAGGGGAGACTTGACATTTGATCTGGGAGCAGAGGATGGGACACGGGGCATGAGAACGGGTGGACTTAAATTTGAGAGGTTTCTGTTCACTCGGTGGCTGATTCATAAAGAGATTAGGGGGAGGAAGTTACTAAGAATGATTCTTAGTTTGTTTATTTGTTTTGTGTGTGTGTGTGTGTGGTGTGTTTATGTGTGTGTGTGTGTGTGTGTGTGTGTGTGTGTAGGCAACTGAGTGAAATTCTCTGAGGGAAGGAAAGGCAGAGGAAGTGATGCCTAACATGAGGATCAGGAGCTTGGATAGATGGCTTGGGAAATATATAATCTCCTGGGGATGATGCACTACTTCCTACTTAAAGGAATATGCTGGAAACCGATCATTGTCACTAGTAGAGAAATGTGGACAGAGAATCCAGAGGCTGGTCAACCTTAATTGCTCTGAATGGTCGGAGCTAACCACTCATTGCTTAGTTGAGACATTGGTAGTTAAAGCAGCCTCCACCTGTTAGTCATATGTAAATCCTTGCTGATTGGCTATTATTGGAGTTTCCTGCCTAAAGGATATGGGTGTATCTCAGAACCCCAATAAAAGGGATGGCAAGGCCAGAGCAGTTGTAGTCCTCCCCCTAAAGGTGGACTCCCCGCCTGGCCCCTCATTTTCCCAAATTAAGTCTTTTCTCGTCTCTTCATTTTGTGTGCGGCCTTCTCCTGAACAGGAACCCTGAACCACATGGTATGTGAAAGGGGCTCACACAGGAATATTTTTAATCCATTGCCTTCGTTTTTTTTTTTTTTTTTTTAATTTATCTTTAATGTTGAAAGTATTGAATCCATTGCCTTTAAGGGAACATCCATAATCCTGAGGATATGGAAGATGAATGAAGTAACAGGTACAACTGGGAGAACTGCTTTGCCACTTAAATTAATTTTAAAAAAAGAATTTTTATCATTCACCAAAACATATGACCATTTAAAAACATTTTATGCTGAGTGAGATTTTAAATTCATTAAATGGAAGAGATGACATGTTTTTTAAAAAGCAAGTAAAATGTTTTTTGGAGTTTGAGACAATAAAGAATTCCACCCTGGTCACTATGAGACCGTGGCTCAGGCATTTATTTCCTCCTGAGTTTCAGGGACTTGAAAAGAAAAACAAGGCCATGATATTTCCAAAGCATTTCTAGGTGCTTTGCCAATTATATAAATGACAGTGCAAACGTGTACATTTTTCACCCGTGTGGACAATGAGCAATTACAAACACCTGCTATAGGGAGCGTATGAGCAGAGGATTCTTGTTCTCATTTGAATCCAAATCCAAACTACACATCCTCTTTCCAGAGGACACTGGCTTGGCTGGGGTGGCTGGGTGACTGGCATAGGGTCTCGTGGTCTTTAAGGAAGACCTGCTCTCCTGCGTAGACACTGACGCCCGCTTCATCGTTCCACAGGTAATTGTCCAAAGGCACTCGGCTCTGCAGGGTGGTATCTCAGAAACTCAAAGTGCTGGTTACTTTCCATCGCCTGTATCTCAGGGGTTCATTACGACAAGAAGTGTGTCTGAACAACGAGGGTAAGAAGACGAAGAGAAAGAAAGTGCATATTCATGTTGAGGCTGACCGAAGAATCGCCTTCCTATTCAGTACTTGTTCATAATTCTTATTATTTTTCGCACATTGAACTTTTATTTCTAGGATAAGATTTTATTATTCTAATTCAAACCCTTTCTGTGAACCGCAGATACGGAGGAGCCCGCCGGTTCAGTTGGCTGCGTTCTGTGTTGAAGAGATCATATTTGAATGCTGGATTCTATCTGAGCCCGGAGCTAACAATACGTGTAAAAATAGCACGTCAGACTAGCTCTGAATTTGGAAGAAGCATATAATTGTACTTCCATTTTCTTCTGGTATTATTCAAATCACCATATTAAATAGACAAAGCGATAAATTTTTAGGCGAGCTTTTACACTTCAGCAAACTTAAAGCATTCCATTTAGAGAATGATGAAGGCACGCAGAGAACTGACTTGACAATCCACTCAGCCTTCCTCAGAGTCTTTGGCAAGCACCAGCATGGCAGCCAACGGCTTTTGAAAACCTCAGAGCGTAGATTTACAAACGCCACACCCCACCAGGCCCGAGTCTCCATTGCGATGAGGACGTGGGCAGGACTCATCAGGAAGCTAGTCTTCTGCTCTTTTCCGGTTATTCTGGGGGGTCGTGGCCACGATAGTTTTGGTGTAAATCGAGAAGAGTAAACCCTGTTTTTCACTAAATTTTAGTTTTGCAAATTACTCACTCGTTTGTTGTGACTGCACCTAAAACCCTCCCCTCCGGATTCTGTTTGTCGGGTGCCTGCTTACTTGTTCTTGCATCCCCGTTTATCCGCTCAATGCCCTCGCTCTGTATGCTTTTCTATTGTAGTAATTTTCAGTTACACAGTACGCTTCATGAGACAGCACATGCCCAAGCACACAAACAAACACAGGAACGTACCAGGAACCCATGAATCCACCTGCCTAAATGGCCTTGGATATAGTATGATATTATGAACTAGTAGCCCTGTGCATGAATCTGTGAGCCAGTAGCTCGCTGCCACGCCTCTCACAGCTTGCTGCCCTGCCCCCTCCTGCAGCTCTCTGCTGCCCACTTGTAGCTTGCTGCCCCACCCTTTTGCTGATCCGTGATCCAGTCATTTTGTGGTTGGTCCTTACGATTCATGGCATAACAACCATTTGCATATTACATCTTTATTATATAGGATAGTGACTGCCTAAAGAAAAAATTGTTAGCACTTAGATGGGCATAATAAATATGTAAGATGTATGGAATATTGATGACAGATGACTGATGATGCTTTTTATTTGATTGGCCCTGACACAATTGAGAAGGTATGTCATGAAATTATATTCTAACCGGGCTCCCAAATTCTAAGAGTGGGCTCTCAAACACAGCTCATTCTGCAAATCACATCTAATAAGAGACTAATTGAAAGAGTTTCTACTTTCACACTATGAGGCAGGCACAGGTGAAACATACATTCTTTGTGAAAAAGAAGAGAAATAATGCGATTTTTTAGTCCTAAGAGCAATCTTTGCAAATGCACATTATCATCTCCTTACAAAGACAAGGAAGCAGAGACTTAACAGATTCCAAGACATTTGCCCCAAATAACAAGACTGGCCATGGCACAGCTAAAATTCAGACCCAGGCTCTCTCTGCAGAAACCTGGCTTTCCCATTAGGTGAGCAGATGACTCATTCAAATGAGTCACACATCAGCAGTTTACTATGATTCAAACTGACAGGTGGCTCATGGAGAATTTTAATGCTGGCACTTTATAGATTAAAAATAGTAAACAAACCAAAGAAAACTTAGAGTTCAATCTTTAAAGTGTGTCTGTGCTATCTATCTATATTTGCATATACTTACAAAGTACTGAAGCCATTTCAAGATTTTAAACTATAAGCTATTTAAAGAGTTAAAAATTCAGGGAGATATATTTCTATGTTTAGAAACTATGTTTAC
This sequence comes from Pipistrellus kuhlii, assembly GCF_014108245.1. NCBI lineage: Eukaryota > Metazoa > Chordata > Mammalia > Chiroptera > Vespertilionidae > Pipistrellus > Pipistrellus kuhlii. Next base: position 1,110,610 of record NW_023425525.1, read on the forward strand.
TGATATGAAAACCCCAAGTAGAGAATTCTTTCTTCTGTAGAACCCCTGCCTGCAATGCAGTGTGTAAACCAAAAAACATAAAAGTGGAGTATGAATGTGCATTATGATTTCATCTCTTCTTACCCCCGTGAACTTTGTCAAATATCTCCCACCATTGCTGCGTACCAGTGTCCTCACCTGTAGTAAGAGGAATAGCTCCATGCAATAAGGGAAATATTGCTACAAAACAAGGGAAAGGCTACTTCAGAGGCCAACGTGGGAATTTAGTGAGACTGTGCATGTCAGGTTTCATCCACAGTTTCAATATTTGAAAGTTTTCTTATCTGTACCCAGGATGTTCGCCTGCTTTAGGGATATGTTTTAGTAAATAGTGAATGTTAATTGCCTGTGAATCATGGTTTGTTGTATTAGTCAAGATAGTTATTTTTTTTTTTTCCTGCTGTCAGTTGCCAAACACAATCTTTTTCCTTTTTCATGAACTGTAGTCATCGGATGTGGGAAGGCAGTCACTGGGGGTTCGTAAGAGATTGGGGGGGAGAGAGGGAAGTTCGATTCCATAAAATCACTCAAAAGCACAGGTTGGCGAGGCTGGCCTCATAGTAGCTGTGCTAGTTGGGAGATGCAGTCCCCTGGGCTGTGAGACCCTGTTCCTGCTAAATCCTGACATGCCAAGTGCTGTTTGTGCAAGTGTTCTGTGTTTTTTTCCAACGTTAACACTTCCCATCGGCCACTGCTTCTGCACATAAAATTAAGTTATTTGGTGATTATCATTAAACAGAAGCCCTTACTGGGAACTCTTATTTCTGAGGGACTTAAAAAAAAATGATTTTCAGTTCATTATCACTTATTTCTAGGTTGCTATCATAATAATCAATCAGATAACACTGTATTTTTATTGCTAAAATATACATTATTTGTATTTGTACTTTGGTTTTATAACCTTTGGATCAAAATCAATTAATGGAATACAGGGATCTTTGTTTTCTTTCTTAAATTTAGTGGAATACATTAGCTGTTTTGACACAAGTGTAATCTGGCTACAGGTTTCAGATTAATAGCCCCTCCAGGAAGGACCGGGGGTGGCAGGTAGGATGAATGAAGGTAGAAGGCTTTTTGGCCTCGTCCTCCCTGAAATAGTTTTCCTCCTGAAAGTGGAGTGTGCTCCCGCCTTGGCCTCCTGCAGCCTGGACACTTCCTCCACAGGAAGCCATGAGCATGGAAGGGGCCGCTGACCTCTGCCCGCCATGGTCGCCAGCCCTGCTAAGCAGCTCCCTGGTCTTCTGACACGAGATCTTGTTTGCCTGGGAGCCTTGTCCGTGATCCCCACAGAGAGGTGGGCGGGCGGTATCAGGCCCCCGAGAAAGTCTCTGGTCCGTGAGACACTTCAGAACAGGACAGGGCAGCCACCCAGCACCTCAGAGGCTGTGATCTTTGCAGAACGTGTATCCCGTGTTTTCCTGGGACAAAGAGGAACCAACAACCTGGGCTGGAATTCCGAGCCTCTGTCCTTTGTGGCAACCAGTGCATGCCCCGAAGTTCGTGACGGATTCCCACAGGCCCCCCCTCAGGACTCCTCTACTTCCGGTGCCCCGAGTGGTGGGCAGGCTCTGTACCGGCCTTTATGAACAGAGCTGAGCGTCTACTCTAGGGGTGTCGAACTCAATCAGGGAAGGGGCCAAAATCCAAAATCCAGCCTAAATCGCGGGCCGAATGGTTTACTGAACAGTCATAAACTGTCATTGTGATGGAAACGCAGCGGAGTGCAGTGATGACAGCGCGGTGCGGGCCACATTGCAAGGCCTGGCGGGACGGATTTGGCCCGCGGGCCTTGTGTTTGACACATGTGGTCTACTCAAATATATGAAGTAGAAATAGCCAACTGGCCTGGACACCTTGAATAAATCACTTTGTTCCATGTGAAAGCGAATGCATCTTTCAACAATTGTATTCTAACGGTTTCTGTCAAACCAGTGAAGGTAGAAATGCCCTTGTCCAGAAGACGTTTGAGCTGCCGTGTGTGTGTGTGTGTGTGTGCGTGTGTGTGCGTGTGTGCGTGTGTGTGCGTGTGTGTGTGCGTGTGTGTGTGCGTGTGTGTGTGTGTGTGCGCGTGTGTGTGTGTGCGTGTGTGTGTGTGTGTGCGTGTGTGTGTGTGTGCGTGTGTGTGTGCGTGTGCGTGTGTGTGCGTGTGTGCGTGTGTGTGTGCGTGTGTGTGTGTGTGCGTGTGTGTGCGTGTGTGCGTGAGTGCGTGTGTGTGTGTGTGTGCGTGTGTGTGTGTGTGCGTGTGTGTGTGCGCGCGTGCGTGTGTGTGTGTGTGTGCGTGCGTGTGTGTGTGTGTGGCGTGTGTGTGTGTGTGTGGGCGTGCGTGTGTGTGAGTGTGTGTGCGTGTGTGTGTGTGTGTGTGTGCGCGTGTGTGTGTGTGCGTGTGTGCGTGTGTGTGTGCGTGTGCGTGCGTGTGTGTGTGCGTGTGTGTGTGCGTGTGTGTGTGCGCGTGTGTGTGCGCGTGTGTGTGCGTGTGTGTGCGTGTGTGTGCGTGTGTGTGTGTGTGTGCGTGTGTGTGTGTGCGCGTGTGTGTGTGTGTGCGTGTGTGTGTGTGTGTGTGTGTGTGTGTGTGAGTGTGTGTGTGTGAGTGTGTGAGTGTGTGCGTGTGCGTGTGCGTGTGTGGGCGTGTGCGTGTGCGTGTGCGTGTGTGTGTGCGTGTGTGTGTGTGTGTGTGTGTGCGTGTGTGTGTGTGCGTGTGTGTGTGCGTGTGTGTGTGCGTGTGTGTGTGTGTGTGCGTGTGTGTGTGTTCTCTATTTTTGGAGACGGGCAAGATCACTCCTAGTGCCCTAGAAGCTAGGAGTTCTGATTTTGAAGTCAAGGGAAGGTCAAATGATTGCTTTAAGGATCCTCACGCTTCGCTAAGACGCTGGATCTGATAATTGCCTGACAAACACTAAAAGCAAATGGAGTCAGCTGGGAGGGAGCCGGCCACACTCGGCAGGGCTGTCTTGCAGAAAGATGTTGTCGCCGGCACAGTTGAAGCCAAAGCAGCGAGGGCGCAGCACCCGCGAGGAGGGCAGGGGAGACAGAAGCTCTCCGAGGCCCGGGGCCAACTTCTCCCCGGGCCCCCAGACACAAGTGTCTTTCCGACCAGAGGGTCTTGGGCCCAATATTTATGAAGACGCGACTTTTCTTTCCATCTAACTCTAAAGTGACTCGCACCCCTGTCTTCCTTTTCTCCCAAGGGAGTCTGTCTGTCTGGACGCAGATGGGTCCCCTTGTCTGACTCATCGACGTATGGATCGCTGTGCATTTTAACGTCAATATGCTGAGGGTTCAGACTCCTCACTCCCTGATGCTTGCAAGTGTTTTAATCCAGAAATAACTCCGGTCTCCTTGTCATCCTGATTTCCAGCGGCACACAAAAAGCCTGTCATTTCCAGCCATCTGCGGCCGGTAAACACCACTTTCAGAACACGGTGGCGAGCCTTTGTGTAACGCCATTCACTGGCCTTTATTGTTTTCTGCCCCCAAAATGCATAAAATAACGATCTCTCCTCCAATTAACTTCCTTGCCAAACACCACAGATGTGGGAAGACACAAAGAGAAGTTTGCTGTTTATTAGGTTGGCAGCGGTCCATCCACCTGTCGTTGAGGAAAGGTTAGCACATCAGTGAGGCGGGCTGAGCAGACGGAGGGCTTGGTTTCAGCCGGACTGTGGAGGCCTCTGTGGGAACGGGGCTGGTTTCAGCCGGACTGTGGAGGCCTCTGTGGGAACGGGGCTGGTTTCAGCCGGACTGTGGAGGCCTCTGTGGGAACAGGGGCACTTGCACCTGCAGCTCTCGGTGACACTGACGTGGAGATGCATTGACAGCTGCTGCCCGGAGAGTGAAAGTAGCGGAAATGCTCACCTCCATCTGGTTGGCCAGTTCACATGAGCTTCCTCAGGCAATCCTCAGGTGCCCCTGCCCCTTCCTTCCCTCCAGAGCACCCAGCACATTGACTGCAGTAGAATGGGGCTGAGGAGAAGGTCGGCAGGGCACGGGGTCATAGGTTTTTAGCAGTGGTCCTATGACCGTGAGGAATAATTCCTCTTAACCTTTCTGGGAAACTTTTCATAAATATTGTAAAAATGAGGCACTTAGACTCACAGAATACTAAGTTGCTGTTTAGATTCTGCAGCTCCAAATGGAATTCAATCAAAGTCAACATGGGCTTGAATTTTCAAGGGGATGAACAATGATAAACAAAACCCGGAGATATTATGAAGGTGATAAGGCCACTTGGGTTGACAAGTATAATTGAATCGTGTTATTTGTTATAGAATGTCGAGGAGGTCAAGACCTCATCATTCCAGAGCTGATTTGGTGGTGGTGGTGGTGTGTGTGTGTGTGTGTGTGTGTGTAGGGAGAGGGAGAGAGAGAGAGAGAGAAAGAGAGAAGCTGAATCAAGGATAAAGAAACAGCCCCTGCCAAGGCTGGTTTGGCTCAGCGGATAGAGTGTCGGCCTGTGGACGGAAGGGTCCCGGGTTTGATTCCGGTCAAGGGCATGTACCTTGGTTGTGGGCACATCCCAGTGGGGTTGTGCAGGAGGCAGCTGATCGATGACTCTCTCTCTGTCATCAATTTTTTTTTAACTCTCTTTCTCCCTTCCTCTCTGTAAAAAATCAATAAAATATATTTAAAAAGAAAAGAAAAGAAACAGTCCTAACCAGTGTGGCTCAGTGGATAGAGCATCGGCCTATGAACTCAAGGGTCCCAGGTTCGATTCCCGTCAAGGGCATGTACCTTGGTTGCAGACACATACCCACTAGGGAGTGTGCAGGAGGCAGCTGATCGATGTTTCTCTCTCATCGATGTTCCTAACTCTCCCTCTCCCTTCCTTCTGTAAAACAATAATAAAATATATATTTTTAAAAAAGGATAAATATACACACACAAGGAAAAAAATGAATTCTTCTAGAAGGCGTGGATAACTAGAAATGTTGGCAGAGGCGAGAAGCAACCATAGAGCCGATAGCTCTGACGGGGAAGAAAACGATGGAAGGAAAGGAAGCCGGTAGGAAGGTGGCGGAGGCGGTGGGGCAGTGGGAAGGTTTCTCGCTGCAGCACAGATGCCCGCTGCTCGAACCCAAACACTTGGCTGCGCTCTCTGTCTGAGCACGCTCCGAGGAGGCTGGGGCAGGCCCGGATCTGAACGTGGGGCGTTCGCAGGTCTCGGCGGCCTCAGGCCGCGGGTGCGTTGGTGGGAGGCAGCCAGCCGGCCAGCTGTGAGGAGTTGGGGAAAACAGACTGAAATGAGTTGCAGCGGGGTTTCATGAGTCACAGAAGTGCTCATGCATATTCATACAATCATGGCATTGACATCCTTCCCGAAGAAATGGAGCCCCGAAGGGGGATGCGTGTGCACATGCAACAGGTGTGAGCGGAGAACTTGTCTGTGAGCTGGACCGTGCCGGAGGCAGCCATCGGTGTTCCGCTCTCACAGATGTTTCTCTCTCTCCTCTTCTTTCTCTCTCTAAAGTAAAGAAAAATATTTTTAAAAATCCCACAGAAAAGAACCTATTTTCTCTCAACATTTGTCAAATGTCTATGGACAACCTATGCGGGTCTATGAATTTCATTATGGTCAGAGAATCCACTCTGTATGGTTTCCATGCTTTTAAACATTTCAGGTTTGATTTATGAGTCATTACATGGTCTGTCTTCATGATGTTGCACGTGCATCTGAATTTCAGGCCTTCTATATCTTCACTCATTTTCTGCTTACTTATTCCATTGATTACCAGGAGAACGTATTTCTTGGTATTATTGTTTCAGTCGTTTTGGTAGTGATTGCGATATGTTAACCTTATTAATGTACTTAGAACTAATATTTTACTTCAGATAAAATGTAAACTCCTTACAACTACAAAAAAATAGTAAAGGGAGTTTTGTAGTTCCAGGTATTTCTTAGGGGAAATAAAAAATGGGAAAAGCCTCCTCCTCCCTGCTTTCCTCCTCCCTTCCTCCCTTCCCTCCTCTTTCTGTTGAACCCTACACAAATCTCTGTTTGGATGCTGGTTGCTTTAAATGCCCAAAGAGAAGATTTTGTTGCCAGACTCATGATTAGCTAAATATCTGTTACTGTTGTAAAAGTTACAGTGCAGAGAAATAAAAACCCAGATTAGATGATGCAAATCATTTGAAATTCATATTTAATGAATGAGGTAATGGAGATAAAGCCATCAGCTATGTGTAAACATTTGGAGATACAAATTCTGGAACACTGCTATTTGGAAACTCCTAAAGAACAACATGCAAAATGTGTGAGTGTTTGGAGCAAAGTGGGCAGATCTCATAACCTGACCCAAAGACTGACAGAGGTTGCAGATGCCAAAGCCCAGAAAATCTCTGGTTGAATAACAAAGGAGTCAGTGGAATCATCGATGAGACATTTGTTTTTACTTACTCTTAAAGTCAAAGCTTACACAATGATCGACTTTATGCCTCTTCAAAAAACCCAACTGGCTGTAGAGTTAGAGATATCACCCAAAATGAAAAACATCAATTTTTATTACAAATGCAATAAGTCAATATGCATCAATTAAAAAAAAAGAAACAAATGAAATATTGTCAATGCATTTCATCGTTTGTTTTTTGAAATCAGCTCTCAACAAAATAAAGTTTTGATTCTCTTCACTGTCGGAACACACTGGCTAAGAGCTTGCTTGCTTTATAACAAGTAATACAACTGAAGAGAATTCTAGACGTACTGACCTCATGACAAAAGCACAACCTGGGAGTGTGGGAGGAGGTGGGGGAGAGATGGCTCCACGGCTGTGATTGCCCAGTGAGCGCATTCCTTCTGCACATTAGGCTGCGGGCTGAGGACAAAGGCAGGGCCTTCGCTAATCTATGAACACATTACTAAATGCACTTGGTAACATGCTTGAAGTTACCCAGCATGCCCCTGCAGGATGTGTCTTGGTTGACAGTGTCTGCAAGCACCTGGCTGGTGCTGAGGATCCTGCTCTCTTCACAGTCTCACTCCGCACGAGCTGCAGGTGAGCTTCACGTTTACCTTGGGAGCTGCCCTTGGCCACCTGGCCGTTCCCAGCACAGCTCGCCGGGAAGTTAGCTCACTGGGAAAGGTCTTAGTTTATAAAGCAACGTTCTAGGAACCGTGCTGTTCTTGTCACTACGCAATCGAAGCCAGAGGTTGAGCAGATTGGTGTTAATGGGTTTGATTCTCTTCATTGTCAGAACACACTGGCTAATAGCTTTCCGAACTAATATATTTTGAACTTTATGAAGAGACTATTGACATACGTTCTGTAAATATCATAATGTGTATCTCCCTGAGCAAGTGAAGCAGAGCTGGATAGAAAGCCCTTTTCCTCCCGTCCTTCTGCAGACTTGACCAAATAACTTGACCTGCCGCAATGATAGCAAAGAATCTCCACCTGACTTACCACTTCAAAGATACTGAGATTCACTTGCACAATTTTGATTAGGAAGTTTTGGTTTCCTACCAGAAAATGCGGTGACACACGTATGCTTTATAGGAATAAGTACTCAAAATATGAAATTTCTATTACTGCTTGATATCAGAATGCTTTACCAAGGTTACATCTTTCTTCTTACATCCAAGGTTCCTTTTTTTTTTGTTGATTAATAAAAGCATTTTCTCCTAGAATTAAGGAACTTACTTTGAGACCTGCATTTTTGTTATTCAGTTAATTTATTATAACTTATGTTTCATTGGCTTGCCTTATATTTACTTTTTTATATTTAAACTTACTTCTGTTGTTTGGTTTTTAGTGCATCTATTTTAATTATACATTTGGCAAGACATTTTAATTTCCCATGTTGGTTTTTCCCAAGTTCACTACAAATTCTAGTAAGTTTTGTGTGAAGCTAATACAATTTGAAAAAAAGGCAAAAAACGTTTGGAAAAAGAAAATCTAGAAGGGAGTACTCATGTTACCAAATATTTTAACTTAGTATAACATTCTTTAGTTAAAACAGTATGCTACTGATAGATAAGTGGATAGAATAGAAAATGCAAAAATTGGTGCACATACATATGAAAGTTTAGTACATGATAAAAGTGGCATCTCAAATCATTACAGCATATGTGAACTTTCACCAGTAAAATAAAAAAATACTAGGCAACTGGTTTTATTATTATTTTCTCATAAACAAAGTTAAAATTATATAAAATATATGTACAAGAAAATAGAATATTTTCTTAATCAATATTTCTCAATCCAGAAACTAAAAGGATTGAAATATTTTTGAAAAAGAATGCATTTGGAGCAATCACCAACTACCAGTACTCGATTTTAAGCTTTGTCTATAAAGCTGTGGTGGTCAAGACCGTGTGGGACCGGCGAAGGGATAGTCATAGCCACAGTGAAAAGCACAAACTCCAGGAACCAACCACCGCAAGCATGGCCCGTTGTTCTTTGGTAAATTTGCAAAAGCAATCTGGAGGATGAAGGGTCTTCTTTTCAAACATGGGTTTGCACTCTCCATGCCCAAAACGATAAATCTTCTAGAATAAAATATAGCAGATGCATTTCAAAGCATTGCAAGAAAAATCTGGCCGATGAAAGAAAACACTGATAAATTGGACGCCATCAAAATAAAAAAAAATTATTTTTTTCTCTGAAAGGCACTGTTAAGAGAACAAAGAGAAAAGTATAAACGGGAAGAAAATATTTGAAAATAACATACCTGAGAAAGAACTTACATGCAGAACGTGTAATGAGACCTGTGGTTGTTTAACACCTTTGTTCTATCTGCATCTGCTTGGGAGACAAGGGCAGCGTTTTGCCTATAGGAAGGGAGTCTCTGTGCACCTCCCCCGCTAGGATCCTGGGGTGGCCTGTGGACTTCATCTCCTCCAGAAGCACTTAGGAACCTAGTTAGGGAATTCATTCAGCTGTCCCGAATTAATGTAGTCTCTTGAGTAAAATGAATCCAAACTAGTGAGAACATGAAAGTGGAAGAATCAGCGGGGGTGTGGGTGGGGTGAGGGCGGGGTGGGGGAGGAGGGGATCAATCCAGAATCAATTTCCAGCCATCTTAAAAGGGAAACCATGAGAGTGCAATGTCGTTTCCTTCATAACATCCGATGGAAAATCATTCTGAATTTTCCATAATTGCTCCTTTTTATGAATCATCCTCAAGTCTATGGCAGCTTGTCATGATCTTTTTTCCCCTCTCCTATTGTGTGAAATACAGTGAATGACTTTAAAAGAGAGATTCGCAGTGATCCGATTCCTATTATCTGATGGCTATTGTTGGGGGAAAATGGAAAGCTTACAATGATAAAAAAAAACAAAAAAAAAAACCAACCCACACACAACTGTGCTTGGCAAAGCAGAATCTCGGTGACTCCAGAGGGAGAAAAACTCAATGAGATGTGAACGCACGCCTGGGAGCTGTTCCAGGAGAAAGGAGAGGGGAGGACGAACCACCCAAGGGACCAGCATTGTGATGGCAGCACCACCGGGACGGCGTGCCACAGGCTCGTCACCAGCTGGTGATGGCCACGGCTCTCCATGCGGCGTGCCCCTTTCCCCATGCAGGAGCCGCGGAGGCGTGTTACTGTTCCACGGAGATAAATGACGGGGACAGAGTTCACGTTCACAAGAAAGACGTCTGCTCTTTCGCGCTAATTCTTTCTGACGTCCACACTTCTAATTGATTGGATGGGGTCCTGCTTCGTCATATAGGAATTATAAGCCAAAGGGTTTAGATCCATTTATTCTGATTTACTAAGAAGCATTCTTGGTCCTTTCGGTCACATTTAATTTTCAATGTGCCCTAGTTGCTCTAAAAAAAAAAAAAGCCCTGATTTGGACAATGCATTGTACCATTTCCTTAATTAGGAAAGCACGCTCATCTCACCTCAGAGGGATTTGACCCAGGGCTGTCTTTTGGCGTCAAGGGCACAAACCATCCATCTCACCTCGGGACCTGAGCTGCCTTGTTACCGGGAGACGGGAGCATCATTCAGAGTGTGGCTGCTCAGGGGGATGTCGGGGCTGAGGACCACACCTGTGTTAACCTGCTGTGTGACCTTGGCCAAATTACTGCTATGTCTACATCTCATTTCCCCCATCTTTAAAGGAGTTGGAGTAATGGCTTCATGGGTGCCCTGGGAAGACTGAATGCGTTAACGTATGTAAATCGCTTTGCAATGATTGGTGCATATTAAGTAGAATATTGAAGTGATGTTTCCTTAAATTATGTTCTCTGAACCAGCTTCATTGCCTTGAGATAGACTTGGAAGCCCTTTATCTCCCTCCATCTCATTGTGAAGAATAATCACTCATCAGAGGAATTATGTCAGGGTTTCCGCCCGAGCCTGTGTTTTGGCCTCCACTCCTTTCCCTCTCCCACTCACGGCACCCCACTTCCTCTCACTCACAGTCAAAATGTCTCTTCCCGGGCTTTATTTGCGATGCAGCTTTAAGTATATCTGAAATGCTTCTGTGTTCCATAGGCTTTCCAATCATAAGTGACTACTCTGCATGCTCATGTTGAAGGTCAGAACCCTGTGTGTTAAAGAGCAAAATGCTCCATGACACAGCCCACGGGCAGGAATGCCTTCACGCTCCAGCTTCATGAAGGGGCTTTGTAGGCCCGACGCACATCGAGTTTCACAGAATGTCCTGTTGACAGAGAAACAGAAATAAGACACATAAGTGGAGTGAACATGCACAGACTTAAGCTAAGTGGAAAAAAGACATTTCTAAGAGCCCAAAGTTAGATTTACTGGACTTATAACAAGTTTCTGAAATACATACACAATACATAATTTAGTGTGTGTGTGTGTGTGTGTGTGTGTGTGTGTGTGTGGAGCAAGTGGGGGGCCAGTCATGGGATTGGTTGTCTCCAGCACACACCTGGCTGGACTGGACCTGCGGATCAAACCTGCAACCCTTCTGTGTGCAGGCTAATGCCCTAGCCACTGGCCCACACGGCCAGGGGGAGGTTGTTTTTTACTGAAATTAACCTGTAAGCAGGTGGCCGCCCTATTGCAGGTGTCCATTGTCTAATCAGCTGAAGGCTTCAATCGTGTGAGGCTGACCCTCGCTCCAGCAGGAGAGCATCTGCCTGCTGCCGGCCTCTGAAAAGGAGCGCGGCTCCCTCCTGCCTGCGGACTGGACCGGAACATTAACTCGCTCTTCTCTCTTTGTTCATCCTTCCCTCAGGATGTTTTCCCATGGATTTTTAGAGAGTGGAAGAGAGAGGAAAAGACAGAGAGAAACATCAATGTGAGAGACACACATATAGATTGGTTGCCTCCTGCACGCACCCTGCGGCCTGAGCCGGGGAGGAGCTTGTAACCAAGTTATGTGCCCTCGACTGGAATCAAACCCGGGACGCTTCAGGCCACAGGCCAATGCTCTATCCACTGAGCGACACCAGCTAGAGCCCTGTGAGTGTTTTCAATGAGAAATACCAGGTGTGCTGGTTAATAATGCGGATTTTGTAATAAAAGAAAACACAATAATTTCAAGAGAAACATCAAAAGTGTTTTATTCAAAGTAATGTCCATCGCTAGCTACACATTTCCCCATCTTTCAGGTCATTTGTGGATACCGTCCCAATAGAACTTTTCTTGTTTTGAGGCAAACCATTCAGAGACCCAATTTTACACTTATTCGTATATTTTGAAGTGCTGCTCAGACAGGGCGTGTGCCATCGATTGGAACACATGGTCATCTGAAGGAGCAAGGGCTGGTGAACACGGCGGGTGGGTTCATAATTCCCAGGCAAGATCTTTGCATGTGTCTTTAACTGGTTTGAAGTGTGTGATGGTATGTCATCATGAAGCAAAATTATTTTGCTGTGTCTTCTGGCACATTCTGGTAGTTTCACAGTCAAAGCGTGGTTCAAATCGACTATTTGTTGTAGGCAGCAATCAGTATTAATAGTTTCACCTGGTTTGAGAAGCTCATAATACTCCACAACTTCCTGATCCCACCAAACACAGAGCATTGTCTTCTTTCTGAAGTGATTTGGCCTTGCAGTCAATGTTGATGGTTGACCTGGATCAACCCATGATTTTGTGTGTTTGGGATTCTCAAAATAAACCCATTTTCATCGCCAGTCACAATTCAGTGCAAAAAAGACTTTCTTTCGTGACACTGAAGCAACATTTTACTGGTGACTTTTCGGTTTTCCATTTATCTTTCATTCAGTTGATGTGGCACCCATTTTCCTTCCTTTAAAGTCTTTCCCATTGCTTGTAAACGATCGGAAATTGTTTGCAGAGCAACATTTCATCTTTCTGCAAGTTGTTTTGAGTTTGACGCATCTTCATCCAATAATGCTTGCAATTGTCAGTCTTCAAACTTTTTCGGTTGACCTGGACGTTCATTGTCTTTCACATAGAAATCATCATGTTTAAAGCGTTTAAACCAGCGTTCACAAGTATCCTGAGATGGAGCGTGTTCACCATAAGCTTCCCGAAGTATACGATCACTTTCAGCAGCACTTTTCTTCAACATAAATGAATGAAAACTTTCCAAAATAGTCTTTTTTTTGGGCACAAAATTTGACATTTTTAAGTATAAAAGTATCTATGATGTTAACACCTTCAGCAAATTTGACGTATGAAGTTTTGAAGCTTGTTATCAATACAACAAAACAGCATCATATCAAATCACATATACACCCATATATGTATAACTCCAGCTATTGAAAAAATCCGCATTTTCCAGAACATTTCTTTGCTGAGGACATTTGTGGTGAAGAGGGAAAAACACACATCATTTCAATGGGAAGAGTATCTGCTCTAAAAATCAATTCTTTCAATTCAATGTTTGGTTGGAATTTGACCCGTATGCATTCATTTTAAGTGTAACAGGCAGCTCCCTCCCTCCCTCCCTCGCTGGGCCAGGCCATCTGATCAGGATGGCGCTGGGGGCCCTGTGCAGCTGGGTCTGTGTGGGAGCCAGGATGCTCTCAGCTCGTGTCCGTTCCCAGGACAGCAGCCGGGAAGAGCTGGCCCCGCTGCTTGGATGGTGTTCCTGTGATCATGTGTATCAGCTCAGACTGGACTCCGCAGAACTCACTTCCCCAAAGGTAGTGCCTGCACTTCAGAAAACTCCTATCAGCCCTGACCGTGTGGCTCAGTCGATAAAGCATTGGCCTGCGGACTAAAGGGTCCCAGGTTTGCTTCTGGTCGGGGGGGGGGGGGGGGGGGGAAGGGAGAGAGTGGGGGGAGGGGGCACTTACCTTGGTTGTGGGCATATCCCCAGTAGGGGGCGTGCAGAAGGCGGTTGATCAATGTTTCTCTCTCACTGATGTTTCTAACTCTTTATCCCTCTCTTCTCTGTAAAAAAAAAAAAATCAATAAAATATATTTTTTTAAAAAACACCTTCTATCATGTGTGTGTTTGAAACTAGAGGATAGTCATAATCAATTTGTTAAAATATATATAACTGCCCCCTATATTTTTAGAGTAGACCAAGATTTTTGTAAAAACGCAGAAATCAGCTTTCAATAAAGTATTGCCCCTGCAAACATCAGCATTAAGCACGCATGGCCTGTTCACGTATGGTTCCTGGAAAAGGGGCCTGAGATGCAGAGGAACATTTGCATGATCTGTTTTCTGCTCTGACATTTCCTAATCCTTTAATCGCACAGCAGTTACTTAGTCTCGGAGAGCGCCTCCTTGCCCGGGCAGACGGAGGCTGTAACTGAGGAGGGGCTGTGTGAGTAGCGTAATCCGGTTCCTGGATTACAGCGGAAGTCAATAAACGGATCTCCTGCTCTTGTGATTTTCATTTTTCTTCTCTTCCTTGAATAAGTGATTGGGTGCCTTTTAGGAGCCACCGGCTGGGATAGACTAGGACAGTGGTCGGCAAACTCATCCGTCAGCAGAGCCAAATATCAACAGTACAACGGTTGAAATTTCTTTTGAGAGCCAAATTTTTTAAAACTTAAACTTCTTCTAATGCCACTTCTTCAAAACAGACTCGCCCAGGTCTTGGTATTTTGTGGAAGAGCCACACTCAAGGGGCCAAAGAGCCGCATGTGGCTCAAGAGCCGCAGTTTGTCAACCACGGGACTAGGAGACTTACAGACGACTCAGCGGCCCACAGTCTTGGTCAGCGCACACAGTCTGATGAGGGCAGACGTGTGGGCAGGGGCAAGACAGAGGGCCCTGTGGGGTGGAGACTCTGTGGGGCAGACAGAAGGCATTCATGGGCCACCCTGATATTTTTTCTTAAAGAAAAAAATCATTTAATTTCTGGTCATGACAGGGGGACCTTCAGAACAAGGTCTGGGTCACAGTCTGCTTGAGGGCCACACGCATTCAGTGCGGGGGACCCCTAACCCCAAACCGAGACGGGGAGGGCGCGACGGGCCAAGGAGCGTGAGCACAGTCACATAGAATAACTTCTCTAAGGAACCAGTCTGGTCAAAATCCTTCCCCAACACACTTTGTTTACTGATTCACTCAATTCAAAATGTATATCTCATGTAGAGCGATTATTTTCACCCAAAATTATTCATGCATACAATGAGGATTATGTGATTTATAGAAATAAAACAAGATGGCATTTTTAAAAACAAGCAAACAATGTTTCAATGTACTTTAAACATGTTATACCTCCTAATTGTACATACCCTTGATATCTCTTAACGTTATTATCATTCTATCCTTGCACAGCATGATTGAGTGCCCGCATTATAATTTAGCGTCTTTCTTTAACACTTTGTGAGGCAGCAAATTGAAGGTTTGGTTCTGAGTGTGTTTTATTCCATTGATTAAAATTAGGGGCTGCCAGCGCTGGAGAGGCAGCCTCGGTGACGGGCAGCTATAAATAGAAGACACGTGTGGTTGGCTCCGCGCTTTCCCGCCAGGCCGGAAGCACCACTTTCCTGGCTTCTGTGCTTTGACTTCTCTGAGACTGTTCCCTGTCCTTCTCCTTATTATTTCCTGATCCAATAACAAGTGGTCCTATAAAGACATGTTTAACCCAGTATGCAGCAGGAGGATAAAACTCCTATTGAAGAATGGGGAAATGACTCGCATGGACATTTCTCCAAAGAAGATCCACTCATGGCACACAGACACATGCAAAGATGCTGCTCACCACTCATCCCAGGGCGAGGGACACACCGTGAAAGCCACATCACTGTGCCAGCGGGCCCTCGCTGGACACAAAACCAGCACACGCACACCCCAGGAGACCACAGGCATCGGCGAGCATAGGGGAACTAGGCCCATGCCTAGTGCCGGTGGGACTAGCAAGTAGTTCGCTCACGGTGGAAACTGGTTTGGCATTTTGTTAAACATGGAAATCACCATGTGACCCAGCAATTCTACACCTATGTGCATAACCAAAGGCCTTGACATGAGATACTCTGGCAAATCCTTGCACATGAATGTTCATGGCAGTGCTGCCAGTCGAGTGTCCATCGAGGAGTTAATGGATAGACCAGTTGTGGCATGCCCATACAATGGAATATAGCTCAGCCATAAAATGCACTGATATAGGCTGCATTGTGGATGGGCCTTGAAAACGTTGCTAAGTGAAAGAAGCCAGACACAAAAGGCCGCATAGCGTATGATTCTGCATCTAGACTAGATAAACGCACAGACGCAGAAGCAGATGTGTTTTCTGGGACGAGGGAGTGAGAGGAATAGTGAGTGACTACTTCATCAACGCAGGGTTTGGTTTGGGGATGATGAAATGTTTTAAAATCAGACAGAGATGGTGGTTGCACAAAATTGTGAATGTAGTTGGTGCCACTGAATTTTCATTTTAAATAATTTATGTTATGTGAATTTTACCTTAATGAAAAAAATCACGTTGTATACATATGATGTATATATCCTCCGTGTGTATGTTAAAATTAAAATGTATAAATATATCTGGTTCATGGGGAAAGTAAACAAAATAAAGCACTAGCTAAAATGACTTTAACAAGTGAAAGCAGTTATTAACCAAAACATTGCAAAAATAGAAACTAAATGAGAAGCACGTATCAAAACAAAGACATTTAAAACACTCATATGTATTTATTTTACAAAATCCTATAAAAAGAAGTTAGGAAACTTAAATGGCATAACAGATTTTTCTAAATGGCACATAGGAAAATGTGAAAACTTAGATGTCATTACAGCTAAGAAAATTTGATTTATATAATTTGAAACCAGCCGAGATAGAAAACTTAAATATCAAGAACAATCAGACCAAAAATGTAAGAGATTAACATGAGCAAGCATATGAATTTAGTTATGGGGAAAGAAATGCAAAAAGTATTCCTAGAGAAACATCTTAACCTCTATTCTCCTTTCCTTTATTTTTCGGTAGATTATTAATATTTCTTTGAAACTTTAATGTGTAATGAACTTTTCTGAGGCTCTATTTGCATTCCAGCGGTTGTCAGAGGCAGACTTGTTGGCTTTTATGATTTTAGGTTTTATCCATAGTCTCAACAGGGATCCGGCGTCAGAAAGACAAAAGACAGTCGAGTTCAATCAGTCCCGATGCAAGAGGATGTGTCCAAGGTCCAGGAGTGTTATACTTGCCCTGGGAGCAAAGGCCTGTGAGGGTGAGAACAATTAAAACAATTCTGTGTTGTTGAATTGATGTTGGTGGGGAAGGGATGAAATATGAAATTGAAAAGTTTGCAATAAACAACTTGGAGGGAGTTTCATCATGAGATCAGAGGTTTCCCAGTGTTCATGAAGCAAACCGGTGTCCACTCTGCTTTGTGTCCACTGTGTCCAGTCCTGGGGATTCAGTCTCACATGAAGCTGGCACAGCCCACCTTTCCAACCCAGTTCTTCTATTCGTGGTGAAGACAGTAGGTTCAGAATAACTGGGAACGGACTGGCTAAGAAGCCGAAAGAAACCCATGGAGTAGCCAGCCAACCCCTCCAGTAGATGTAAGAGAAAGCATCTCGCGATTTGGCCAGTACAGTCTCGAAGGCAAGGCCAGCCACATGCTTTGCAGGCTCAGTGCAAAATGAAATTGTCAGGACCCTTGTGTAAAGATTTCTAGAATTTCAAGAACACAGAGTATTGGGCCAACTGTGAGCCTGTCTGAGGGCAGAGCCCTCTGTGTTGGCAAAGACTGAACCAGCAGGCCACACTTGGGGAAGATTTGGGTTTTGAGTGAGCCATTTGGTCATCCATCCATCCATCCACTTCTGTGTCTAAGCGAGTGTGCAAGGGGAGGCAGTGGAACTCTCACTGTGTGGAAAAGCAGGTGGTAAACACATCCACACCCTAGGTCAATGGTGAGAGACCTGTTAAAAAAATCAAGCAGTGGATTGGACAGATAGTGAGGAGACTGTTTTATTTTGGAAATTGTGTTCGACAAAGTCCTCTCTGCCGGTGAGATTTCGGTAGAGACAAGAAAGAAGGGAAGGATGGAGCCAGGTACCCATCTGTGGGCAGAGGGTTCTGGGCAGAGGAAGAGCAGAGTCATCAGCCCTGGGACCAATGCAGCAATGACCACGAGAGGATGGGACCCAGTGGGAGGACAGCCGGACACGGCTGGTGGAGGTCAGGGTGGGGCTGCACGTTCCCACCCTCTAACCAGGCCGTGGTCTTTCTGGCAACCAGCCCGCATCTGGCGCTGTGGAGACGTGTTTAAGGGTCTTAGAGTAGGGGTATCGAACTCAATCAGAGAAGGGGCCAAAATCTAAAATCCAGCCTAAATCGCGGGCCGAATGGTTTACTGAACAGTCATAAACTGTCATTGTGATGGAAATGCAGCGGAGTGCAGTGATGACAGCGCGGTGCGGGCCACATTGCAAGGCCTGGTGGGACGGATTTGGCCCGCGGGCCTTGTGTTTGACACATGTGGTCTTAGAGGGTCCGGTGTCAGGAATCCAGAACATTCCTCCTAAACACCCTCTCCTTTCTGTCCCTTCTCTCTTCTCCTCCCTCCACTCCTCCTTCCTCTGGCTCCTCTCCTTTCCCACTGGACCCCCCACACCTGGTCCCTGGCCTCTCCTCCTCCTCCTCCTCCTCCTCCTCCTCCTCCTCCTCTCCCTCATTGTCTCGGAAATACCTTTTGTGTCATGTCCACTACAGCCGCCGCGTCCTCCCTGGGGTCCGCTCAGGGCCCTGCCTCTGTACAATTCACTAGCACCCAGTTTCCCACTCAGACTCATCTCTGCGGTTAATAGTTCAGCATGGCCAGAACTTCCCCCTCTTCCAAAAACGTTGTTTCTTCCCAATGCTCTAGCTCTCCTCACCACTCCCCGCACAGTTTGCTTTGCCAGCTGTTCCTCCCTGGCACTCCGCGGAGGCTCCGCCATCTGCCTGCCAAGCAGAAAACTGGCATAAAAATACGCGTTTCCTCCAGCAACACGCACACCGGGGCCTCCGTGCTGACCTGATCTGCAGAGATGGTCACTGCGGGGCAGAGCGTCTGCACAGCCTTTCCGAGCGGCTCACCCAGGGCCAGCCCATTCCCACGTCAGGGAAACGTGAGTGCCAGGAACCAGCCTGGAGCAGGCCAGGGACAGGAAGAGCCACACAGACGGTGGCTGCTGACAAGCCCGGGTGAAGCTCCCCTCTGGCCTCCCGGGTTTGGCCTCAGTTGCCCCGTCTCCCGTTCCCGGGGCCCTCATTTGGGATCGGGGAGAACCATGGGAGGAGACGGCTGCCCTCTGTTCAGGCCGCAGACAGCTCTGCAGGGAGAACCGGCGCCTCACAGGTCTAGACTTGCGTCTTAAAAATTCTCCTGTGATTTCATCTTCCTTATCATCACTCACTTCATCTTTAGGATCATCTACAAGACAGCGCTGCTTATGTCAAACTCTCCCACGAACGTTCGGTAGGAAACGTTTGCACACTAATTGGCTGATGGATGAAAGGCGGCGTTAGGTCTGTGGGCGCTGGGAAGGCAAGTTTCTCCGCTCAGAGAGGCTGTTCCGAGAAGGTTTTTAATGTCATAAAATATTCAGGTGTGCTGAGCACAGAGAAGGGGCTGATCCCTCTGTCCTCATGAAACGCAGTATCTCTTTGGGAGGCACTGAGCCCTCTCTGCCACTGAGGCTCAGAGGAGGGGTACGCGGTCCTTCAGCCCAGGCGGGTGGGTCTGTAGCCAGACTCATTGTGGGATGACTACAAACCACGCCCTCCTGCTGTAGTGTGGACCCAGGTCAATCAAGGGTCCTGCTCTGAACCCTGAGCTCTAGAAGACCCAGGTCCGGCTCTAGAAGATTCTTCCCGGGCTCTGCCCTTCACCAGGGGACAAGTGCCCATGATGCTAAGGGGGGACATGGTCTCCAGCACCTTCTGCTCTGGGAACCTGAGAGACTGGCGTTTCCCACAAAGGGGCTGGGATCTCTCCTGGAGCCTGTGCCGTGGCAAACAGGAGAGCGTGTGGACACCCTCTTCCTGGGAGTGCGGCCTGGGCTGGAGCTTGTCCGTGGCCGCTAGTGTGTCCAAACGTGAATCCACCCCATGTGGGATGGCAGCGAGCCCGGAGGAAAGAGCGGTGTGCGGGTTGCATACCTCCATTTGCTCTCACTCCACACTCACTCCACACCTGACAGATGTTGGGAGATCTGGTCCAGGTCACTGTCAGCTCCAGAGGCACCATTTCCTGACTAAAACCTGTTTTCCTGGTTTCCCTTTGTCTGTTCTCCATATAGAACCCAGAATGAAACATAAAAGGAAAAATCAAATAAAATCACTCCCTCCCTTCAAATCCTCCCATGATCCCTCTGTGGTGAGAAGGAAATGAGACTCTTCACCATGTCTGTGTCTCCCGGACACTGCGTCCTGCCACTGCCACACCTGAGTCCTCTGGTTCCGCCCCCTGCCCTCCTCAGGTCCAGGGTTGCAGAAATCTCACTCTCTCTCAGGTCTTGCCCCAGACACCTCCATCCTCATCTTAATGAGAGAAATGTTTAGAGGGCCTTGCTGCCGTTCCTGGAGCACCCTACCTCCTGCTGGAACACAGCACTGAGACGCAGAGTTCAGGGGCATATGGTGCCCTGGCTGAAGCGCTCCCAGAAAACGGTGTGTCTGTTTGAGGACCCCACTTGACAAACAGGCATGAAACATAACCAGACTCAGCAAACACTCATTCCTTCGCCCTCAGCTCTTCTCTCCTTTGAACCACCAGAAGGAAGCTGGACTCATGAGTGTAAAAACTCAAATGCAAAAAGTTTACCCAGATGTCCTCTGTGTCTGTAATGAGCTGATTTTATTTATTTCATTGCATTGCAATGGCTTTTATTCCAGCTTAACTGCGGGCTGCAGGAGTTGGAATAATTGCTTTGTCATCAGTAATTCATTTTCATTCTTGAGTACTTAAAGTTGAAGGCAAAATGAAACAGTTACCCACACGGAAGCCATGCTTGGGGAGAAGATGGATTCCACATATTCTGAAATCCGCCAGGCCAGATCCTGCGCTGGGCAATTCCTGCCGAACTTGGGTGCTGTGTCAGAGGAGAAGGGAAAGCTACTTCAGCGAGCACCACCCTTGGTTTCAAAGACACGGAAACGGCTCTGAGGGCGTTGTCCCTTTACACCCCTCAATGTCAGAACCTGCAGGTGGGGTGCTGGCAGGGCCTAGCCTCCGACTCTGCCACCCTGAAGGTGCCCACAGCCGTTTTCCAGAGCAAAACCTGCTTCCTGGCCACGGAAGCACTTCCCTCTTCTCCTGGGAGAGCCCTGCATGGATGGCATGAAAGAGCTGCCATCTTTATTTCCAGCAGGAAAGAGCAATGGCTCATTTTAATCGCTTTAGTAGTGATCGCCTACCACTCTTGGCTTATTGTTCTCTTACCAAACCCAATCCCCGTAATGACTGCAGAAATTGTATCCTGACAACAGCGTCGGTAATGGCACGCCGTATGCCGGTGGCATTAAGAACCTGACAGCAGAAGACAGGAGTGGAGCAGCACCTGCCATGAATCAGCTCGCCGCAGAGAATTAATAAGGGGATCGGGATGCAAATGGCCCCAACGTGACAGTGGAAATCGAATCATGTTATTCTTCAAGGAAAATGAGCTGTCCTGGGTTGATATCTTTATTATGAGGACAATAAGTCAAACACTAGGTGAGCCTCAGGCCACGTCCCTTCTCCTGGCTCATGGCCCTGGTCTGCATCGGGAATCGGCATGGATACATCCGGGGAGCTTCCAGCTGTGAGGGCTGGGTCTCGTCTGGGTGGGAGCCGACTGAATTGTGTAACCACTTGTCCCGGGAGCACTCTTCTTCTTTAGAACTTAAAACAAAAAAATCTAAACTCTCTCTGTCATTTTTTAAACTCTATCCTCATTGTTGACACTATTATAGAGGTCCCCATTACTCCCCTTCACCTGTCTCCACCCAGCCCCCACCTCCCCTCCCTCTGGCCATCCCCATTGCTGTGGGTGGCCATGGGTTACTCAGTCATGTTCTTCGGACAATACCTTCACCTTCTTTTTCCTAGCCCTCCCCTCTGACAGCTGTCAGTCTGTCCCACGTATCCATGCCTCTGGCACTATTTTGTCAGTTTAGTTTCTTCATTTGATTCCTCGATTTGAACCTTCCCTGTCTCAGCGCCAGGTCTGCAGGGTGGGGAGGGCACTGGGGGTTGTGGTCTGCCCTGGAGGGAGGGGATTTTACTACTGAGCTGTGTGGAATGACAGGAGCATGGGGTCTGCTACTGAATTGATTTTGTTTGGTTTTCTTATTGTTGTTGGGCTCTCTACAGCCAATGTGTCCCTCATGATACGCATTGGGGGGCTGCTCCCCCCATCACCCGCCCCACCGGGAATGCAGCCATGGTGCACAGATCCCACCCTCCACCTGACCCAGGGTTAGGGACAAGGGGTGGAGGTCACATGACACATTGTCCCTCACTGAAGATCAGCATCTGATGCTCCAGCCTCACTCAGCAGTTCTGTTTCCCGAGCCGGGAAGACATCTGGCCTATATTTGAGCAGATGATAGATTTAAGCAAAGCCCTGTCTCATTTACCTGGTGAGTGAATGCTCTCCATGTCACTTCTCTGCTTATCAGTTTAAACACAAGAGCAATGTGTTCTTCTAGCCATTAAGAGAAAAAGTTGTGAGCACAGTTGTATTTATCATGCAGCGCTACCATTTTCATTCCAAAATTCTGCTAAGACATGTCGACACTCATTTGGGAATATGGGAGTCGTTCTCGGAAGATGGATTGAAATGAGATAATGCAGTTTTTAAAGCACTACGTAAACTTTAAAACGGCACATCATGTAAAGTGCTATGGTTATGAAGTGAGCATCTAGGTACATCATTTCTCCACAGCTACAGTGAACTTCAGGAAAGCTGAGGAGTCAATGCTAAGGAGTCTGTGAATCGGGAAATCCGTGGGTACTCAGAGCTGAGTAGAAGGAGAAACTGCCAAGCTCACATGATTATATTCTTCCCTTCGATTCTCTTTCTGGTTTCCCCCTTTTTTATTTCACTCTTAATAAATTAATTCATGCATTTACCTATATTTCTGGCAGCCATGCTATAAGCACTACTATGTCCCTTCTCATGTCACTCAATGGAAATGCTTCGATTTGATGGCATCTGAGAGCATCTGAACAGACCTTATGACAGGTGCTTTGTTTTAGGAAGCTGGGCATTTTCTTCCTCATTATTTTATTTTTTATTGTTGTTAATCTCATCTGAGGATATTTTTTCCATTGGCTTTTAGAGAGAGTCGAGGGGGGGGAAGAAAGAGAGAGAGAGAGAGAGAGAGAGAGAGAGAGAGAGAGAGAGAGAGAGAGAGACATGTGAGGATTAAGGAGTCAAGATGTCTTCTGAAAATAAACCATAACCATTGAACCTAAAGAGCAAAGAGAAGATGTTTAAATAATGGAAACGTGGCTTCCACACTCAAAAAGTTAACCCCTAAGTGGCTGAGGTGGACACAGACTAAAGGAGCAAGACTTGTTCATCAAATAAGCTATGGTTGACTCTATTTTATCCTAAACAAAGGGTAAGAATTAGAATAAAAGAGAAATAGATTTATGACGGGAGAGTTGAGGATTAAGTGAGGTTAAAAAAAAAGGAAGGGAACAGATTTCTCAGTGATGTAGAGAGTGAGAATGAGGGTAAAAAGAAGGAATTGTAGGGGAATAATAATAATAATAATAACGGATTTCACAGGGATTGTGTGAGGGGGTTGACTATGTTTGAATCTTCTTCCTTTTATTTTATTTTTTAAAAATATGTTTTATTGATTTTTTACAGAGAGAAAAGGAGAAGATAAAGAGTTAGAAACATCAATGAGAGAGAAACATCGATCAGCTGCCTCCTGCACACCCTCTACTGGGGATGTGCCTGCAACCAAGGTACATGTCCTTGACCGGAATTGAACCTGGGACCCTTCAGTCCGAAGGCCGACGCTCTATCCACTGAGCCAAACCAGTTAGGGCTTCTTCCTTTTATTTTATGATTCTTTAAATCCTGAGCCTCTCTGGCACATTCTTCCTTGCCTCCCCATGGTATGTGCTTTAGGCAATTTCCTGAAGAAGACTCACAGTCTTCAAAACAGGCTGTTGAATCCCGAGGAGAAGTCTGGTGTGTTGCTATGGCTTCTCCACCTCATAGTCACATTATGCCAGTGGGGGAATGAACAAGTCAAGTTCTGGGGGTACACGTTGGTCTGCAGAGGGGTTCCACGCTTTGGGAACAGAGTTCCTTACTCATGAGTTGCTACAAATATGAAATATCAGGACATAATGCTACCTTTAATAACAGCACCAGAAAGTGAAACTGACATTAAACCATGCTGGTGACCAAGACGAAGCCATCACAACATAGCATGTGGGATGGATGTATGTGATTCCCGTTTATCGCTTTCCGTGTTCTTAATGAGTTCAGAGACAAGGTCATCTGTTGAGGAACAAAGACAGGTGTTGGGTATGGGGGATGCACTGAAGTTTGAAAAGGCTGCAAAAAGACAAAATGAGTTTATCGGGAGTGGACAGTGAACTACAGAATAACATGAAGGTCAGAATATCCCATTAAGAACACAGTCAGCATCCAATTAACATCCAATTAAGAACACAGCGACAGAAGCCGTATCTCTAAAGGCTTCTTACTCTTTGGCCCTGGTTTAATCATATAAAATACTGACTTCCGTTTCCTCCCATGTCAGAAATCCATTCTACTTTATGTGACAACTTTCTTGAGCACTTATCAGTGACAGAACATTAAAATCATTCTTATGAAACTGATTTTATGGTTAAATTGTTCTAATTAAAAAAAAATTCTGTATATTGAGTCAAATGATTTATTTTGCTGTTTTTAAAAAAATATTTGTATTGATTTTGGAGAGGAAGAGAGAAGGAGAGAGAACCAGAAACATCAGTGATGAGAGAGAACTATTGATTGGCTGCCTCCTGCACTCCCTCCGCCCCCCACTAGGGATCGAGCCAGCAGCCGGGGCCTGTGCCCTGACCAGGAATGGAACTGCAACCTCCTGGTTCACAGGTCAGTGCTCATCCACTAAGCCACACCAGCTGGGCTTATTTTGCTATTTTTATCCTTTGTTTCTGGATTGGGTCCCTTGGACTTTATCATTATTTCTTGATTATTTTTCCATCAGCCTTTTCTAATAAGCAGATCCTGGTACTCATGACCTGGTCCCGTCACCTCTGAGGCGGACACAGACCTGTGGTTCCAGACACAGCTGTGCACTTGGAAGGACAGATGGTCCTGCCCTTTGGCTCTTCCTCCATGAAAGTGGAAGCTCAGAGTGTATTGCCGTGAGCATCTCCACATGCTTATTACTCAGTGGCTCATTTTGCTCAATTTGTTTAATATTTATGATATTCTTACTTGATATGAGAAGCTCAAAGTAACTTTACAATTCGATTTAGAAAATAATTTTAGCACAGAAAGAGGAAAAAGTAATTTTTGTAATAAATTTTAAAAACAAAAAGAAGCCCTATCCAGTTTGGCTCAGTGGATAGAGCGTCGGCCTGCGGACTGAAGGGTCCCGGGTTTGATTCCAGTCAAGAGCACATGCCAGGGTTGTGAGCTTGATTCCCAGTAGGGGGCATGCAGGAGGCAGCTGATCAGTAATTCTCTCATCACTGATGATTCTATTTTTCCCTCTCCCTCTCCCTTCCTCTCTGAAATCAATAAAAAAATACATGAAAAAAAAAGTAGGAATGATGGCTTTTGGCATGCTTAGTACTTATATCTTTTTCTTCATTCTCACATGCATATTTTAAAACTAACTCAATTGGGAAGTGAATTGATGTCTCATGAGGCAAATCAAAAATGATTTCATTGGCCAATGTCTGAAAGAACTTTCAATATTGTATAGACTTGGAAGAGTGAACCAAACCTAGAAAAGAGAGCGAATGTAACATAGAGGAGGCACAGCGTGTAAACAGCAGATACTATAAATCAGGCCTAACGCTCCAAGTCCGTGTATAAATTGTTTACAGTAATCTCGCTATAAACCCAACAAAAGGGAAACGGTCTAAATTTATAGGACATTTAAGTTAATGTTGTTATACAGGGTCATTTTGCAAAGAGTTACAGCTCCAAGGAACAGGGTGAGTCCACGCTATTTCCTTATAATTTACCTGCAGGAAACATGAGCCTCCGGTGCATTTGCAAGATCGGAGGCTGGAGAGCACTAGGTGGTGCGGGGCCAGGGAGCTATAAAGGAGCTGTTTGGTGTCTGCAGTTGAGGTTCAGAACACAGGCTGTGCTGACAGACACTTTACCTTTCAGATTTGGCTGCACATTCCAGAATTAACTCTACAGGGCTGAAGGAAATAGGACACGGAAGCAGTTCCCTGAAAAAAAAAAAAAAAAAAAAAAAAGCAAGGTGCACTGAGCCCCAACAATGAAACCTTCTTCTCTGTGTCTACGGGAAATACTTCAAAGCCGAGAGTTTTAATCAATTCACGATTAAAACTCTTTTCTCCCCCAACCACGCTGAGAGTAACCCAACCGCACCGCCTGGCAGTCCGTGTCCTTCCTCAGCTGGTTTCTTCTCAATAAAGTCCCCCAAAACCATGACATCCAACATGAGACAAAAAATCTTCCAGATTTCACCATCTTCTTTTTGTTATCATTAGTTATTCAGACTGAACAAAGGCCACAGTGCCACGCATGTCAGAAGCTGTTAGATGTGCTTTGATCGGCTGTTTGACATAGTTTTAATCCAAAATTTAAACACATAGAACCTCTCTACCTCTTCTCTCTCTCTCTCTCTCTCTCTCTCTCTCTCTCTCTCTCTCTCTCTCACACACACACACACACACATACTTGTTAGATACTCAAATATCTAAAGGCTCATAAAGCTCTATACATTTCATATATAAAATAAAATACTAGGCAGCCAGGAACGAGGACAGTGCAGCAGCCTGTGGAAATAACTGTATGGAGTGAGCTCACTTAAACAATAGCAGTGTTTATCTCTGGGCACAGTTTTCCAGAGACTTCCTTGTAGAGGGCTTAAGTTTGCTCTTCTCTACATAGTAATATACAAGCTACAATTCACAGTGAATATTAAAACCCGCCATTCTTATATGTACTTACAATATGAAATATACATGTAGAAATAGACTAAATGTAAATATAATGGGTTTTGTCCATTTATCTTGTTTGTTTGTTTATTTATTTATGTGCTACGTTTGTTATTGTTTTGGTTCAGAACCATTTCTCCATTCCTGCATGCACTTCTCTCTTGCCAGGCACACATTTTCTGTGGCTTAAACTGGCTGCACCACCTCCACTCACCAGGGCAAGTGGGGAATCAGGCCTGAGGAGTCCTCACTTGCTGGATCGCCTGGGTGGGAGCATGCGACTCAAGCTCGCTGGGTCAGACTCCTTCAAGGACTCCCAGAGAGGCGCTTTCTGTGGGTTGGGGGTGTGTCTGGGGTCCAGCAGTCCTCCTTATGGCACGAGCAGCGAGCCCGTGTACCGAATGCGGTCATCAGGCAGGGACAGGTCGGTGCCCAGCATGGTACTGGGCCATGGCATTCTCTGTGGCTTAGCCAGTCCTCGTCTCCCTGCTGGGGAGGTGAGTAATTGTGTTTGCTTTTACCTCAGTTGATCTGAGTTGAACTTGTGTCCTTTGGTCCTGCAAGTCTTTGCCCACCTGTTCAATAGCATGCTGCCATAGGTATGCCCTGTTCGCCCTTAGGTCCAATCTGAGATTGAAGCGTTGATCCAGCTGCAATAACTGCTAATAATAAATGAAGATAAATATGCTCCAAACTATGTCATGTCATATTTTTTTTCAACCTTATTAGTACTTTGCTCCATTGTGTCCAAAGTTGCCCTTATGTCATTTTATATTTCTTTATTTAAACTTATAAGTAGTTTGCTCTACTGTCTCCAAATTTGTTGAAGTTTACCTTGAATTCACACTTTATCTGCTTTTTATAAAAAACACTGATTTGAAAGATTCAGTCATCTCTCAAGCTGCGGAGATGTTTCAAGTAATTGTTCAGAAAGGACACGTGGGTGTTTAACTTCCTTAGTCCTTGCTCGTCTAAGTTCCTTTGTTCCCACACATAAATGATGGCTTGAGGATGAAATATTTGCCTTGCAATACAAAATTCTTTGAAGCAGTGGCTACAGGATTTGTGGGAGTCTGAAGCCAAACATTTTTTCTTTTGTAGAAATGTAATTTGTTTTAGGACTCATAATCTTTTAAATTAATTGTGTGGCAGTTCCACCTCTATTAAAGAAATTGAATTTGTAATAAAATAGTATAATACCTAAGAAATCTTAAACATATCTGACCTCCACAGTGGATTCTGTTGAATCTTTAGATAGAAATAATCGCCATGTTGCCTGAGCTCTTCCAGAGCATAGGAGGTAAGCCCTCTTTGCTTTCAGGGCCCATCATAAACAACATTGACATGAAGAAGTGACAGGCACTGGGTCTGATGCTGACCTTAATGAAGTATCTGTTACCAGGTCAGCCATTCTGCACCTGCAAAAATGAGATGCAACAACTCTTTATAGATATTAAATAATGGGATCCCCAAGACACCGGGAACCAGGCGGATACCGAGGTGGCTTTCTGTCTGGAGGTCATTTCCAGATAGAAGCACAGGAAGGAATTGCCTCCTGCCAAAGCGAGGAGGTAGAGAAGAGCATTCTGGTTGTGGAGGTAGCTGACCTTTTGCAGCAGGCAAAGCGGGGAGGCTTGCAGAGTTGCATAGAGTTACTCTAAAGTCTTGGCTTTATCCTTAGAGGCACTGGAGAGGGATGTTTTGGGGGCTGGGAGAGACCAGTCACTGGGGACCTATAAGACACACACATGTACTGAGGGTGGAAACCTCAGAGAAACTGAGGTGAACATTGGACACCCAGTAAACGGGTGCTAGATGAAGTAATTCCAAGTCAAGCCCAATCAGATCTTCCCTGCCAACGCCTAAAACAAGGCTCAGACACACTGGGCAGAACTAGCTGCTTCCGAGGAAGAATGCACCAGCTTTGGACCCATACGACCACAATCTAGATTCTTTAAAATATTGTGCCAATGATATCAATAAGTTATATAACCAGGAAAAAGAACTATAAGAAGGCTCATAAACTGTCCAAAGACAAATTAACAACCATGTTTTTATTTAACTTCTGTAATATATAGAAAATATTTATAATGTGATTTAATGTCCTTGTTTGCTGGTGTCATTATCTCTGTCATTTTAAAATCTCTTTTTTTTTATTGATTGAATCATAGCTGATAATTTGGGAGGGGGTTGTATACCTTGTAATGAGTTGAGAAATGAAAGACAAAAAACACAAAATAACTTTTAGAGATAAAAAATAATCCTATTTAATAAAGAGGGAACATGCTAATTGACTGCCCTGTCCTCAAAGACGGCAGTGCCCACAGCCAATAAAGAGGGGATATGCTAATTGACTGCCATATCCTCAAAGACATGAGAACCCACAACCATAAGATGATAGTGCTCAGTCCCCTCAGCCCCACCAGGGCGGCAGGCAAGGCTGGGCTCACCCTCAGGCAGGCCCGGCCACTCCACACGCCTGCCTCTGGAGTCCCCCAGACCCTTCAGAGGCACAGACAAGCCTTGGATGGAGGCTGCCCAGCCACCCAGAGCTGCCCGAGGCTCAGGTAACCAGGGCCGGTCAAGGCTTGTGCTGCTGGCAATGGCAGCAGCAGAGGAGTGATGGGGCGTCACCTTCCCCTGATCGCCAGGCTGCCTCCTGTCCCTGAGGGCTCCTGGACTGTGAGAGGGGGCAGACCGGGCTGAGGGACCCCCCACTCCAATGTATAAATTTTCATGCACCGGGCCTCTTGTCTAAAATAAAATGTAAACAATATAAGATTGACAGCAATCTATTAAAGATTGAAGGAGAGATGCTCAGAAAATTACAGACCAACAAAAAGAAGCTACAGAGAAAAAGAGGCACAAAGAGAAACATAATTGGGGGGAAAAGGCCAGAATACCAATTGCCTGTGGAAAATACTTAGCAATGTAAATGTGTGAAACCCTCCTGTCTGACCGCGCTGGAATGTTATGATTTTGTAGGTTATCCAGCTTGATCATCGCTAGTGTTGCCGTTACTCTTTTTTCAGCGTCCTGGGCAGAAGTATAATCAGAGGCTATTTTTTTGGAATCAAAGTTCCAAATCGTGGTAGCTCCACCACAATGGCAGAATGTGACCCGTCATCTCTCTGTTACTTATTTATTCCCACAGTATAATGAGGGGGATAATGCATTCTATTCATTCATCTGCATGTCGAAACTTTGAATGAAAAGGTATGGTATAATTTACAGAAACGTCTCAAGCATGCTATGAGGCTGGAAAATAGAAAAGAATCTATGGTAAAGGATAATAAGGTGAAAACCATCATAAGGTCTTAAATAATTGTTATGGACGGGAGAGCAAATAAAATATGTCCCCGAGAGAAGAACAAAACATTTTCTCAGGCAAAGAACACAGAGGTTCGACGGGTAGTTAGTCCCTTGAGTCCTCCTGAAAGAGGCGAACTGTGATATACTAGACACCCCGAAACAGCGTCCCCCAAGTAAATACACGCTCTGTGTGGATACAGGAACTGTACGCGTTCCCCTATGAAAGATGAGGACACGGACCCGAACTCAGTAGCACTTGAAGGAAATAAAACTCTCCCTCAGAAAAAATCCGCATCTGTCATTCTCTTTCTTGATTTTTGAATAACATGTAGAAGATAGGCGGAAATGGAGGGCCAAGGACTGCATGTCTTTCAAGCGACTTGGTAAATGAATTTGTTTCAAACCGGTCAGTTAACCTGAGGAGGAGTGTGTGTGTGTTTCATGCACATGAAAGCCATATGGTATCAGGAGCCAGGGCACTGGGACATGAAAACTGGAGACAATATACGGTTGCATAGATACACGTGAACTAAAGCACCCCAAAGGGTTCTGGAACCTCAATATATGCTCATCTCAATTTTGTATCATTAGGGGACGCTGGTCACATCCGAGTGAGACGTCCAGTTCTCCCCGCTCCCGAGGAGGCCGAGTATCGGAGGCCCTCAGGGAAGGTGCTGCAAGCCTCACACGGGCGGTGTGAGAGCACAGGCTATCAGGTCTGCAACGTTTTCATGAGTCTGCAGATTTATATGTTCTAATGGTGGAAAGAGACTCCTGGGTACAGAGGACAGACTGGCAACTGTCAGAGGGGCCGAGGGTGGGAGCTGGGTGAGACGGGGGAAAGGGGTTAAGCAAAGAATAAAAGAAAGATTCAGGGACACCGATAGCAGTGTGGTGAGGGCATAAGGAGGAGGTGTGGGGAGGTAGAAGAAGTTAAAGGGGGCTAGCCAATGATGGAGGAGACTTGATTGGGTTGGTAAACACAGTGCAATATACAGATGATGTATTATAGAATTGTACACCTAAAGCCAATATAGTTTCATTAACCAATGTCACCCCAATAAATTCAATGTAAAAATAATGAAATGGAAACTAAATAGATGCATAAACATTTTCATTAAGTCTGCAAATTTACATATTCTAACTGGTCTTCATATTGGTCTTTGAATATGACACTATGTATTAGATTCTCCTTTGTGACTTCAGTAATCTAACTCTTAACTTCCTGTCTATGTCTTGCGGTCACTCTAAGGAACTGGAAGCTTCTACTAGTATGATCGGACAAAGTATGTTATTTTTAAAGCCAACAGGAGCTACTTTTCTGTATGAGGTAGGAAAACAGCTTCACCCACTGTACGCTGACTACATGAGCCCTTCGGTGGAGATATGATGACCTGGATTTAAAAGAAAAATTATTTCAGAGGGAGGAAAGGAGAGGGAGAGATAGAAACACTGATTAGAAAGAATCATCTCTCTGCTGTCTCCTGCACGCCCCCTACTGGATTTGAGTCCACAAGTGGGCATGCACCCTGACCAGGAATTGAACAAGGGATCTCCTGGCTCCGGAGTTAACGCTCAGCCACTGAGCCCCACTGGCCAGGCATGACCTGGATTTATGACACTCGTTACATTTTACTGGTGACGAAGTTATTATTAGCAGAGTTAAGAGGATATTACCAATTCAGATTAGTGGATAATTTTTACTTTGGGAAGTTTCCATTCTTTCATGAGAAACTAGACTAACCCTGGAGGTCAACTTGAGTGATGTTTACTAAGATGGCACCTTTATGCTTACACCTCAGTGGCTGCTCTCATGGGTTTCTCTTGGAACAGGAAAAAGCACCAAAATGCAATGAAATTAGAATCATGTTCCACAAGAAAATTTCCCTTTTATTATTCTTCCTCCTCTGCCCTTGAGGTGAACTGGAAGATAATTAAGCATCTTGGCATAAGCCCATTAACAAAAGCATTATTCCTTAAAGCTGCAAAGTTCACTTTGAATATTGCAATCTATTCCACTTTTACTTAGAGGAAAACTGGTCTTCCACACAGGTCAACCTGTCTTTGAGGAGCAATCCGCTCTGGAAGAAATCACATGCTTCTGATATTGCCTGTGCATTTGAAATAACGGCTCCCGTATAATTTCGGAAAATGCGAATGTGTCCAATGACTACAAGTCAATATCCGACCCGGAACTGGGCTGACTGGTAGGCGCTGGGGAGACACATTCCTCTCAGCAGCACTCTGACAGCAGGCTCTGGCATTTCCCAAGCCTTGCTGCACATCGCACACACCCAGAGGCCTGGACAGCCCCCCACCCCAATGTGGCACCCTATTGCAATCCCTTGTGATAGGAAAATTAATCAGAGCGACCGCACAGGTGCAGCCACGGAGACGGTTGGCTCAGGTGGGGAGGGAGTCAGTTATTGACTGCACGGACAATACTAATAGGATATCACCGCATCTCACGGCAGTGCGGGCTGTGACAGTTCTCAGGTCTCAAAGCAGAAACCAAAGGAGGGTTTTGTCAGGTGGAGGGAATGTGAAGTCTGGTTTTTGCTTCTGAGCTTCTGGGAGAGGCTGCCAAGAATCCTGGTATGACTATTGGCTCAGGAGGCGCCGGGCCCACATTTGAGGAAAATGGGACCACATATAATTACGTGTTTCATTGCTTTTTGTTCCTTTTCACTTGAAAATCCCATCTAAGATCATTTTTCTTCCAAAAGAAAAACACCCTCTAGTGTTTCCTTTAGGCCAGACCTGTGGGCTGCAAATGTTCTCCATTCTGTTCGTGTGGAAATTTCCTCTTCCAGCTGGAATTCTAGAATGGCAGTTATTTTTTTTTCTGCCTACCATTGCCTTGTTTGTTTGAAAATTGGGACACCCTTCTTCTTTCTGTCCTCTCTTAGAAGTAATTGGTCTCGACTCTCTCTCTCTCTCTCTCTCTCTCTCCTCTCTCTCTCCTTTCTCACCTGCACTTTCGCAGGTTCTCGGTGTGGATCTATTTGTATTTCTCTGACTGAAGGTTGCGATGCTGGCCTTCTGGAGGCTGTGGCTCAGGATCTCCCACTAGATTCTGGAAGTTCTCAGTCATCTCACACCTCTCGCCTTTTGGGTCTCTAAGTACATATATTTGTTCCTTCACCCTGTGCCTCTACATTTCTTTCCATCCACAGTGTTTTAAATAACAGTCACTTGTTTAAGTGGCAAATCTAAATATATATATATATATATATATATATATATATATATATATATATATATATATAAAGTGTACAATGTGATGGCTTGATACACATACACATTATAGAATGATCATCAAGATCGAGACAATGAAAACATTCTTCACGCCACACAGGTAGCATCTTTTTGAGTGAGTAGTGAGAATGTGTGGGAACTATAGCTGTCAAGCATATAATGCTCTGTGAATAGATCCTAAAAGCTATTCTGATGACAAAGTTCTTACCCTTTGACCTACATCTTCCTATTTCCCTCCCCCCAGCCCCTGGCAACCACCATTCTGTTCTGCACATGTTCACCATGACATGTACAATCACGTGTGGAAGCATTATCTGTAGTAGCACACAGCAAGGAACAGCCCAGGTATTCATCCACAGAAGACTGGCGAAACAGATCAGATAGGCGCATGCAATTGAGTACTCTAAAAGCAATGGCACTTTGCTCATTAGATTTCACATGTAAGTGAGATCATATGGTGCTTGTCTTTCTCTGACTGGCTGATTCCACTTACTATATGACTCTCCATGCTGTCGCAAAAGGTAACATTTCCATCTTTTTTATTGCCCAGTAGTATTCCATTGTGGAAATGTACCAAGTGTTTTTATCCACTCATCTGCTGAAGGGCAGTTGGGCTGCTTCCAAGTCTTTGATGACAGGATTAAAAAAAAACAAAAAACAAAAAGCACACAAACAAACTCAGAGATGCAGACAACAGTATGGTGGTCACCAGAGGGGAGCAGGGTGAGGAGGTAGGGGAGGATAAAGGAGGGACCAATGGTGATAAAAGGAGACTTGACTTTGGGTGGTGAACACACAGTATAATGTACAGACATGTATATGGGACTGTACACCTGAAACCTATATAATTTTGTTAACCCGTGGCAGCCCAATAAATTCAATTTAAAAATTAAAAAAAAGAACATGGGCAGAAATAGTGAAAGAAACACACCAAACAAACAAACAAACAAATAAACAAAAACAAACAAAAAACACTGGCATTGAATGCCCAACTGCTACATGCAGCACCATGTTGAGCAAGAGAAGACAGACAGACAATATAAAGGTTATGATTCTATGTCCGTCATTATCAGCTAGAAACCAAGCTAGCTTGTGGTGTCATGGTAGGATGTGGGCTGCTTTCAGAGGAGAAAGAAGAGGTGTGATTATGAAGGGACGTCAGATGGCTTCTGGAGACAGCCATGTCTTGGTGTGGGAGCCACCTGTGACGGTGCACTTGACTATGAATGTTAAACAATCGTACAATGTCACCTGGATGCCATTCCTGGACCTCCTGTCCCACGTCCCACCTCTGGGGGCCCAGGTGTTGACTTGCACTGCAGGGCACGTCCTCCCGGGCGCCTTGCACTCTGTCCTGAACAGGTTCACTGCTCCTGGGTCTCCTGTGGTCTCGTCCTTGACTTTCTCTCTCATTTCATCAGCATGTACTTCCTACAGTCTTCAGAAAGGGTACAAGGGAAATCAACATTTTGTGACTTTAAGCATTCTACTCTTTAATAACTTGACTAGAGGTATAATTTCTAGGTTGAATATTAGAGTACTTCAGAATTTTTAATGAGGGATTTTATTATCTTCTTGTTTCCACTGCTATATTTATATTTGCCCTCTGAGAGGTGACAGTACCCTCCCCCCTCTTTCTCTCTCTTTCTCACTGGGTGTATGTCTGGAAGCCTGTAGAATCTTCTCTTAGTTATAATGATTGCTTTGCAATTTCCTAATGATACACTTTTCAATGGGTCCATTTCAATTTACAAGTATGTAGGGCCTGTTTAATTGTTAATAGAAACTCCCGTGACTTATTTCATTAATGATGTCCTATTTCATTCACTTCTGCTGTGGTTGTGGCAGAATTCCTTCGATTCCGAGAGCGAGCCTCCTGGCACTTACTTTGCTGTGTGTTCTATCTTTTCTTCCCCCCACTCTCCATCCTGGGAGTCAGAAAGGAGCTCCCTTATTGAGCTCTTTATTTCTGCTCTCGCGTTGTTAACTACCGAAGACTCTTTGCTGTTCTCCTTTCTGTCCTGCGGAGGCAGTCACATTTGTGTTTATGAAGATGTTAATGATGGAGCTGCAATGTTTTTCTCTGCCAGGAATGCTCTGATTTCATATTTCTTTGTCTCTTTCTTGCACATCACCCGCTCCTCTGCTGTCCGGAAAGCTCTGCCTGGGCGTTCACTGTGTAACTTGGGGAATGAAGAATCATCATCAAGTCAGGACACATGTGTTGGGCTTCTTGTATCCAGGCTCCCCTGTGAGCTGATAAGGACGGGCTGTGTGCTTGTTGCCCTTTGGCTTATTGGAAACAGGGAGAAGAAAATACAACATTCTGACTCGCATGGAGGACTGACGGCCAGCCTGCCTGGCCCAGTGGAGGAGGAGGGCTAGGGGTCTCTGCATTCAGGGCTCACTCCAGCAAAGTTCCCATGAGCCCTCTATTTTTGTCAAGGTACCGACACTCTTCGCTGAGTCAGCTCTTCTGCAGCCAGAGCTGCATTTTATTCTCCGAGGAAGTTAGCCAGTGTCATTCCTTACGTAGCCACAGGGCGTGGAGGAGGGCGTGGGCATGCGTGTGGAGAGCGGAGAGCGGAGAGTGGCCACAGCGTTTGGAGGGGAGGCCATGCCGGTGATGACAGCGGGGTGTGCCGGGCTGTCTGAGAGCCACTGTGGCCCTTGGCTGAGATGAGTGACATTCGGGGAGAAGCCCGGGGAGTCACAGCTCGCCTCCCCCTCCCTGTGTCTCACCAGACTTCCTCCCGGCTGACCCTAACGAGGGCCCAGAGCGTCAGAGGGGCCGGGACGTAGTCCCCAGGGAGCTCTCTGGAGCCAAGGAGAGGGGAAGAGGATGGCGTGGAATTTGCGTGGAGCATGGAGGGTGCCCAGAGAGGCCCACCTGGTCTGCGTCCAGCACCCGGGCTGGTCGGTCTTTGCGTCAGCTGAGGGTCCTGGGTTATGACCGTCAGTCACACTCTCTGGACATCTTGGTCCTTCGCCGCTTCCTGAGCATTTTGTATCAGGGGATAAAGTGGAAAGGCAGCTGGGTTTTATAAAACTTATTTGCTGAAAGCCTCTTTTTAAATTACACGTTTCGCATCCTGCCACCTCTGCGGCCCTGGCGGGACAGGTTCTCCATCTGGCTTTCTCCCTGGATGCGTCTTGACACTCAGATGACACAGCTTCCCGCGGTCCAGCCCGGAGGTGCCTCTGTGGACAGCTCAGACACCGAAATCATTCTTCCCTGAACTCCTGACAGCCTCCCAATCTCCACTCCGCGCCCGGGTCAGTGCCTCCTCGGCCCAGTGACTCCTTCCCTGGCGGTGTTGTTCTGGGTGCGAGGAGGAGCCTGATGACCAGGGACAGGCCCAGGGCCCATTGCACCGAAACCGACCGCGTTTCCATTGGGAAGCATCCTCACCTGGGCATCGCTGAGTCTGCATTCACAAGGTTATGGGACAGCCTTTGCATATAAGAGTGTCTTTAGTAATATCTATATCTATATCTATATCTATATCTATATATCTATATCTATATCTATATCTATATCTATATCTATATCTATATCTATATCTATATCTATATCTATATCTATATCTATATCTATATCTATACACACACACACACACACACACACACACACTAAGTGGCCAGATTATGATGATCTCTGAACACATAATAATCTGGCCACTCAATGTGTGTGTGTGTGTGTGTGTGTGTGTGTGTGTGTGTGTATTAGAGGCCCAGTGCATGAATTTGTGGGGGTCCAGCCAGCCTGGCCAGGGGGAGGGGACATGAGCGGTTGGTTGGCCTGCCTGCCGGTCCAATTCCTGGTTGAGGGGACAATTTGCATATTAGTCTTTTATTATATAGGATATACACTGAGTGGCCAGATTATTATGTGTTCAGAGATCATCATGATCTGGCCATGTACATACACTGGTACATACACTGGGATAGCTCCAAAAAGGCCTGCCTCCTGGTGTGAAGGCGCTAACAGCTGGTCAGGCAGCACGCCCCCATGGGCCCTGCCGGAAACCCGCACCCATAGTCACACAGAGCCGCTGGAGAAGGAGGCCGATCATGTCCCACCCACACACACTGCGGCTAACTTCCCGCTGGCCACTTCCTGCCTGTGAAGGGGTGCCAGGGGTGCTGCTGGGCACAGAGGTGCCCCGCGCCCTGCTGGGAGGTGATAGGCTGTGTCCAGGGGTTGCGAAGTTGGGTCCAAGGAAGAAGGCGCTCTGAGAGCTGGGGGTGGGGGCTCTCCTGGCCTCTGAGGACTCCGGGCATTTTGACTTTGAGAACACAGAGCCTGAAGAGCACTTGAGGAGCTGCCAGGGCTGATTAAAAATGAGGCGTTTAAGCTGCGCCGTGGTGCGGCCCCCACTAAATAGAAACATAAGCCGTGGCGAGAGCCGGCGCCTCCAAACGGGCCGAGATTGATGGGAGCGAATTACCGCCGTTCCCACGGCATATGCTGGGCACCGGAGAGAAATGAGGCTCTGTCCCAACCAGAGCCTCTCGCCTTGCTGTCAGCAGAGTGTGAGGACTCAGGCTGGAACTCCAGCTGCTCCTGGACCTGCTGGGAGTGGGCGGTGCACTGGGAGGGGACGGCCACAGGAGGTGAGAGTACACAAAGCAACTCCTTCGATGGGGCCGGAGTCCTTTCAAACCCCTCTGAGCTCCAGTTCTCAGAAACCCTCCACCCTTGCGAACATTGGACCCCGGGGAATAAGCACAGAGAAAGGAGCTGGCAATGCCGTCGCTAAGGCCTGCCCTGGCCAGACCTGTGCCAGCCAGTTCCCAGTTTGGCTTATGCAGGACATGATGAATGTGTTCACTGTATGGAGAGGAAGCAAAACAGGAGGTGAGGAGCGTGAACTGTTTTTCAATAAAGAATGGAGATTCAGAGGGTGACGTCACACTCCCTGAGTGCGCAGGGAGCTCTGGGGAGCGGCAGTGTCCGGAAGGGAGGTCCTGTGCTTAGAGGCCTCTCCTAGGCCGTCGCCTGCCTGGACGCCTGGGGCAGGAGTCTCTGAGCAAAACGGTTCACATGTTTGCTCACTCAGGTTTGTGCTTTTGGAACATAGATCAATGACTAATGATAACTCCTTCATTACCCATAAAATTAGTGCTCTATACACAGATGCACGTCACACACACACACACACACGGGGAGGGAGGCTTATTAATTGGGTCCAGCATTTCTCGGCTGTGTCAGTGGGACAGGAGCACACGCCTGTGGTGTGCGTGACATAAGGGAAGCTAACAGGTAGAGGCACAATGGAGAGCCCGCAATTCTTTGGCCTCAGCACTCGCGTCTTAGCTCAGGCAGATGGTGGGCATGCCCCTGAGAAGACCCCCCTGTCTATGTCTGCTCTTTAGGATGGTAGGGTGAAAGGCCGGGGCCATCTGGGTGACTATGTGACCAGGAAAGCTCCTGGCCAGGAAGGACGTTGCTGGGAAGGGGCCTCTCACACTCAGAGACTGGGACCTGCTTGTCTGTGAGCCCCAGGATCTGCTGGGCCAGCTCTCTGCTGAACCCCCAGGACCGGGGAAGGTGAACTCCCCGCCTCCCCCCCCCCGCCCCGAATCTACCTTCTCAGCTCAGGTAGGCCCGCACCGGCAGAGGCGCTGAGTCAGATGGAAAAGCCCTTTCACTGGCCTCATCCTCCAGGCAGCTGGGGGGGCGGGGGGTCCCTGGGGAGCGGGGCTCCTCCCGCATGGAGGAGGCCCACTCTGCTGGGAATGGTAGCTGTGGGTGTGTTAGAGCGGAAACAGTCCCCGGGTGCCCAGCTGTCCTGCTGCGGCTCACGCCCCTGGCTTCTCCCTGACTGTGGTCCCGAAGCACAATTTGTCACACACATTCGGCGACCAAAGCGCTTTACGGACACCAGCTAGGATTCTGCTCCTCCACAGGCTGCTGTAGGGAAGAAACAGGGTTCTCGCTTCCATCTTACAGAACGTTTAAAAATACTGGCGAGGAATATCGTTACCAGGTGCTCTAAAAACACCGTACGTGTTAGACATAGAAAACAAGTCCACGGGGTAAAGTGGCCTTAACCCAAATTTGAGAGAGAGAGAGAGAGAGAGAGGGAGAGAGAGAGAGAGAGAGAGAGAGGGAGAGAGAATCTGCTGTTCTGTTAACAGATATAATTCAACATTAATTTTTTTGGCCATATTAGCCATGATGACCAGGTGCTTAAATGCACAGATAGGCGGTGGTTTATGACTGTATTTGCATGTGCAAGACCAGCCTCTGTGTGCATGTATGGACTCTATCATGGCTCACCGTGGCCTTGCAGATAAGCTACATGTTTAATTTTTAAAAACTTCCTCATAACTGAATGATATGTGTGTGTATTTTTTCTAGGAACATACCACCATGATTCAGAGTTCTATTTTTCTAAATTCTGTTGTTTTTTTTTGTGTTTTTTTTTCTCCTAGCACTACGTACAGTGAATTCACGGACTGCAAGTGCTTCTGGATTCCCAAATTAAGAACTAATGCTTGCCGGGGTCAAATTTTACATGTTTTAATCAAGGCTCAGAATGATCATTATGATTCTCCTACATCGTTCTCTGGGTCTGAGCAGATGAGTGAGAGAGGATGACAAGGAAGGGAGGATACACGCCCGAACCATTAGTGTGTAGCCACCGGAAGAGCAGTCCGTATAATGCCAG
Source organism: Pipistrellus kuhlii (assembly GCF_014108245.1). Classification (NCBI taxonomy): domain Eukaryota; kingdom Metazoa; phylum Chordata; class Mammalia; order Chiroptera; family Vespertilionidae; genus Pipistrellus; species Pipistrellus kuhlii. The sequence continues at coordinate 1,150,342 of NW_023425525.1, forward strand.
CAATCCAGAGCCGTGATGGATGTTGGCTTGACTGGCCATCCGTTCAATGTGCATTTGTGCAGGGCAGACGTGGGGCTGGAAAACAGACCTGGGAGTGTTGGTATCTCGTGAATGGCATTAACACATAGGAGAAAAATGACAATATTTTAAGTAATTAATCCCTCTCTAAAAGAGCTTGCATTCACTCACACTGGTACCTTAATTGTTGCCTTGAAAACAATTTGAATTTTGCATGAGGATTTGCAAGAGATTTGGTTGACTTCATTTATTTTTGTTGTTTTTGCAAATTTCATCATTACATTGACTATCAAAATGATCTGAGTCTGGTGACCTGGGCCTCTGACCCACATTAATTCCACTTGTGGGAAGGGGGCCCTGCATTTAGATAGGCAGCTTTAGTTCAAGTCAGAACAGCTTTGCTCTTGGAATTAAACAGTCTTTAGTCTAGCTCAGTATTTTACTCTAAGAATGGGTTTCTATTATTTGTCTTTAATAGTTACACATTGATTTTAAGAAGTTATTCTACACTCTTTATGATTATGTCTCCTTATCCTGATTTGCTCCATTTATCATCATACTCATCTTCTTTATCTTTATTCTAATTTTTCCATATTACTGAATTTAGAGGAAAGTAAGATGTTGGGCATTAACAGTTTTTAGGTGAGTCTAAGTTTTATTATGATACAAGTGATTATTCTAATACTAGAGGCATGATGCATGAAGATTCGTGCAACAATGGACCTTCCTTACCCTGGTTGTTGGCACTGCCTGGGTTCCGGCTGGAGCCGCCTTTGTGCTCTGGCTGGGAGCCACCTCCCACCTTCTCACACTGCCCAGAGGCCCTGAGTGGCTGGGGCAATGTGGAACACCTGTGTCATTGCCATGGTGACCATGCAAGTGTTCCACCCTGCCCCTGGCTGCCTGGCACCTTTGTATGCAAATTAACCTGCATATTTGTTGAGTTAATTTGCATACTCATTCCTGATTGGCTAGTGGGTACCATAAAGGTGCAGTCAATTTGCATTTTACTCTTTTATTAGTATAGATCATATCCAAGAACCCTGCAGCACACAATGCACTGCTGGGACTTGTGATTCTGTGTTTAATATGCCAGCGCACCTTTTCAGCCATAGGTGTATCTTTTTAACAGGAAAATAGGCATGCAGCCAAGAAAGCTTCTTTACCTCTTTCCTCCTCTGAATAGCAGCAGGAAGCCATTTTAACCCTCGCTCCTGGGCTGCTGCTGCTGCTATTAACTTTCTATTTTCAATGTGAGAGCAATCGTGTCAGGAGTGGGAGCCTTTCAATTGACGTCCCAGGAAGCACTTTGCTTTCTACACTGAGTGGCCAGATTATGATGATTTCCGAACGCATAATAATCTGGCCACTTAGTTATATACCTATATCTATATCTATATCTATATCTATATCTATATCTATATCTATATCTATCTATATCTATATCTACACACACACGCACACACACACACACACACACACACTGAGTGGCCAGATTATTATATATATAATGTAATACAAATTAGAGGCCCGATGCATGAATTCGTGCATGGGTGGGGTCTGGCCAGCCTGGCCAGGGGGAGGGGACATGGGCAGTTGGCTGGTCTGCCTGCTGATTGAACTCCTGGTCGAGGGGACAATTTGCATATTTGCCTTTTATTATATAGGATACACACTGAGTGGCCAGATTATTATGCGTTCAGAGATCATCATCATCTGGCCACTCCGAGTATTTGCAAGTCACTGGCTGCAGCGTTTTTACCTTGTCAAGCGATGCACTTCGGAGAGCCGCTCAGATGCCAGAAACACAAGCCAAAGACTCAGGCTCTTGGTAAAGATGCAAGACACGGAGCTCTTCTGCACTGGCTCGGAAAACTGAACTCGACAGAGCGTGGCAATAAAATAAAAGCCATTTTCCTTCTCTGTTCAGGAAGTATAAAGCTTCGCCATTGTATTAGTTAGAAATGGGAAGACATTACATAAGTATAAAGATGACTTCCAGCTTCCACTTGGGGAAATTACCCGAAAGACGGACAGCAGACTGTCACTCCAGCTCCCGTTTTGTGGACTCGTGTTTATTATGTGGGGGTCAGTTAGACACTCGGAAACCAGCCCTTGGAGGTCTCGTGCTGAGCTGTTGGCACATTCAGTGTATTGAACGTCCTCTGCACAGGCGATTGAGTGGATGGGTAATAGAGGATATCTGCCTTGAAATGGAGGAGAGGCTCACAAACCAGGAAAGCATCGAGTGAAGATCACAGAAGTCCGTGTTATAAGATGCACATGCGGTTTGAGCTGGGAGCTGGAGAAAGCAGGCAGGTGTGTTGTTCCTGTCATCAATAAGCCAGGCACTGATTAAAGGGGTAGGGCAAGTTTTAATCAGTAAGAACTGTCATGATACAGAAGAGAGTCCAGCATGAACTCAGCTTTGATGTGTTCAGAGGTGACTGGGCTTTCAAAAGGGAGAATGAGAGAATGGGGAGTGAGGCGAGCGGGGGCTCAGTGGAATCAGGAAGGTGAACAGTTACACAAGGAGGGAAGGAGGGTTGTCCAAGGTGACACCCACCGCATTGAATCGGGCATCTATCCTCCCACAGAGGCTGGGAGACAGGGCGCTGCCTGTAGGTCTTGGCTGGAACACATAGAGGATTCTTCGGGCAGCCTTGAGTGTACTCTGCACTTTGGGGAAGGCCTAGGTCAGTGGTCATCAAACTCATTAGTCAACAGCCAAATATCAACAGTGCAACAATTGAAATTTCTTTTGAGAGCTGAAAACCAACTTCTGCACATGGGCCACAAAGTTTCAATTGCACTGTATGTGCACCCTTACATGTGGTATTTTGTGGAAGAGCCACACTCAAAGGGCCAAAGAGCCTCATGTGGCTCCCAAGCTGAAGTTTGCCGAATACTGGCCTAGGTCATCCTAGAGATGCAGCCTCGAGCTGTTAGAAGCTTTTTTTTAAAAAAAAAAATATATATTTTATTGATTTTTTTTATAGAGATTAAGAGAGAGGGATAGAGAGCAAGAAACATCGATGAGAGAGAAACATTGACTAGCTGCCTCTTGCACACCCCCAACTGAGGATGTGTGGGCAACCAATGTACATGCCCTTGACCGGAATCAAACCTGGGACCTTTCAGTCTGCAGGCCAATGCTCTACCCACTGAGCCAAACTGATTTTGGCTGTTAGAAGCTATGTGAGTGATTGTTCATGTTGGGACAGGCCGAGGTGGGCCTAAGAGAGGAGAGAACAGAGGAGCCTGGATTGAGTTTGCTCAGGAGGAAAAACATTATCCCTCTCCTTCTTACAAGGAAAACGCCCAAGAACTGAAAATCACAGAGTTCATCAGGGAACCGATGCCTCAGAGCAGATGACCAGCCTGAAATCCAGTGAGATTGAGTTTTGCAGTGCAAAACAGGACGAGGGCATTGGCTAAGTTGGACAAATGTCACCAAACACCATAGAAGGGGGTGAAGGATCTAGCTGCGCATCCTCAACCAACTGCCCCATGTGCCGTGTGGGCCAGTGCCTGTTGGTCTCAGATGCAGTGGGGTTTGACTCTCTTTGAGGCAACGTTACATCCAGAAGAGAGCCGAGACCCTCACGAAGTCCAGACCTGGAGACCAGGCTGAAGTGCCCCCCTCCCCACCCCAGCCTACCACTGAGGCTTCATCAGAACATTGGAAAAGGTTCCCTTTCCTGTCCCTACAGCCACACTGACAAGACCTGGGATTGAGTAGCATGTGTGTTGGGGGAGAGAGAGAGAGAGAAAGAGAGAGAGAGAGAGAGAGAGAGAGAGAGAGAGAGAGAGAGAGAGAGAGAGAGAGAGAGAGAGGTTCTTCTGGGGTGGACCCAAACCAGAGCCCAGAGTAAATACTGTGCGCACCCCTCTGGCAAGTTTGCTCAAGCCACAGGCACTGTCTTTACAGGGACTGAAAGGCTGTGGTGCCTGAAGGTAACCATAGCAAAAACAGACTTCAAATCCAGACCAACTCCTAAGACATTGACACAAATTCAAGAAGCCAAGCCCCAAGAAAAGAAAATGCGTGCTCACCTTGGCGTACAGCCCTGACTTACCTGGGTCCTGCAGGGGGTGTCTTTCAACAAAATACTTAAAGCAAACAAATAGGCCAGAAATAGCACAGCCGGAGGAGCAAGCCACGGTCAGAAGCTGGCTGAGAGGGGAGATGTGGAAACTGTCATATTAAGGCCCTTGTGCAAAATGTTGACAACATGCAAGATTGAACAGCTTGTTCCAGCAGAAAAATGGAAACCCCAAGAAATAATGAAGCGGATGTGTTGGAAACAGACACAAGAAACTATTCTGATTGTCTCATCACAGAGCAAGAACAGCCATATGGGGGGGGAAAAATAGCAAAACACATACAGCTACCTCAATTCATGACTATCTATGGTATAAACCCCAAAGCATTTACAAAAAAATACCTCTAAGAATTAATATGAGTTTGGTAAGGTCACCAGTGAGAAGACGAATATACAAAAGCAGTCATATTTCTATATATTAGCAATGACAACTGGAACTACATTATTTCCAGTAGCACCAAAAAAAAATGAACTGTGAGAGAGGAAATTGCCTCCTTGGATACTCAGCACAGGGGACAAGGATTGGAACGTTTGTCTTAGGTTGTCCTGACCTGCCCTCGGGTTCAGCGTGCCTATACTATGAGGGGTTTTCATTCAGGTCCACTCTGTGCCCTGTGCTTCTCACACACAATCGGGAGGCAGGTAAAAAGAGTTGACGTAAGCAGATTCACTTTACACTTAAGGCATGCGGAGTTTGAACAGTCACACTGGTGGATGGACAGCCTTTGAGGATGTGTTAAAATTATACCTCTATGTGTATATTTTTTTTTGTGTTTGGTAATGCCTATTTTTATGAGACACAATGAACACTGTGTAATTGAAGGTGTACAACATCTGATGCACTTAGATATAGCAACATGATTGCTACTGTAAGCTAACACTCCATCATGCTACATGACTGTAATTTATTTTTTACAGGGAAACATTTAAGATCCACTCTCCCAGCAATGTTTATAGACATAATGCAGTGCTGTTAGCTGTCATCACAATTCTGGGCATTGGGTCTCCAGCAATTACAACTGGAAGCTTGGACTTTTTGACCAACATCCCCCCCAATTCTCTCACCCTTTCCCCAGACCTGGCACCCACTATCCTCTCCGTTTCTACAAGCTCGCCTTTTTAGATTCCACATACAAGTAACATCACACAGTATGTGCCTTCTCCGTCCAATTGGTCAGTCAGCACAATGCCCTCACCGTCAGTCCATCCATGTTGTCTCAAAAGGAGGGCTTTCCTCCATTGGTGGTCGGATAATATGCCACTCTCTCTCTCTCTCTCTCTCTCTCTCTCTCTCTCTCTCTCTCTCTCTCTCTTTCTCGCTCTCTCTCTCCATATATATATATATATATATATATATATATATATATATATATATATGTCCACATTTACTTTATCCATTCATCTGTTGTTAGACACGTAGGCTGTTTTTATATCTTAGCTACTGCAAATGATGCTGCAATGAACATGGGGTTTGCAGATATCTTTTCAATATTCTGTTTTTAATTCTTTTATGTAGATTTCTAGAAGTGGTATTTCTGGATCATACGGTAGTTCTATGTTTTCTTTCTCTCTCTCTCTCTCTCTCTCTCTCTCTCTCTCTCTCTCTCTCTCTCTTTCTTTTGTGTGTAAATTTATTAAAGAACAAGTACAAATTCCCAAGTGGGGAGGGGGAAGAGTCTCCTATTTTTCCTTTTTCTTTTTGAGGAACATCCATACTGTTCTCCCTAGCGGCTAAAACAATTGACATTCCCACCAACAGTGCCTAGAGATTCCCTCTTATCCATGCCTTTACCAACATGGGTCTCTGGTCTTCATGGCGGCAGCCATTCTAACAGGGGAGGTGAGAGCTCGCTGTGGTTCCCATGCGGCACCCTGATGACTCATGATGCTGAGGATCTTTGCATGAGTCTGCTGCTCACTTGTATGTCTTCTTTGGGAAAAAAGCCCATCAGATCTGCTGTCCATTTTTAAATTAGATTTTTTCAGTTGCACGAATTACTTATACGTATTTGGATATTAACGCCTTCTCAGATATATGGTTTGCAAATATTTCCCCCATTTCATATGTTGCCTTTTCATTTTGCTGATGATGTCCTTTGCTTTACAGTAGCTCTTTAGTTTGATATGGTGTTTCTGTTTGTTTTTGCTCTTTCCTGCTTTAAGGCTCACTTTCCCAATCATTTTGTTCCATCTGGGTAACTCCCATTAATGTTGCTTTTAATTTGGATTCCTGGCCTTCAACTTGTAGTGAAATCTCCCAGTCTCCCTGAAACGTAGTTTCTGATGATTAGGATATAAATGTTAAATTAAAGTGTCTATAAGGCAATGATATGAGATCATGCCAGTGTAAAGAACCCAACAAATGTTAGCACGCCTCTGCACCTTCAGGAAAAATTCCTAAATATCCCTAAAATGTAATATTTGCCAAGTTCCAAAGTGTTTCCCATGCTGCATATTTAAATTCTTCATATACCACATCTTACATAATATTGTTTTAATTTTTATGTAGGTACCCACATAAAATATATATTTAAATTTGTATGTAAATTGTTATTATATTACATTTCTACATAGATTTTTTCTTCATGTATATTTGCCTCCTAATCTCAATGCGATTTGCATTGTTGTCTTCTCCCATACGGATTTTGTTACTGATTATAAGACAATATTAAAACAGTATCATTAAATATTAATATTTAATATTATCTTATTAAAATGTGCTGGAGACGTTGAGGCTGATGAACTCAGATATATGTGGGTGTACTCAGAAGAGAATTTTGATTACGAAAAAGGGATGAAACTGATGGCAGCAATAAGCTGAAAACCAATAGCACCCATAGAAAACCTGTCACGGATATTTCCGAGGTATCGAGAGCCCACAGACAGTGTGTGCAAACTTCAAGTCTTCAAGTTCATGGACACAACCAGTGTTCTTCTCCCTCCCGCCCCCCCATCCCTAAATGCAGAAACGATGATGGCTGAGGACCTGCCAGGAGTGGGAGGGCACAGGGACACAGTCAGCAGGTGGAGGCTGGCAATACGTGGCTCAGGAAAAGCAGAGATTCCTCGGCGGGAGGTTGAGAGATGGCCTCCAGGAACCAGAGGAGCAGAGAAATCACCAGGAAAACAATCATTTCTTCAGAAAAATCTGACCCAACGCAGACATCCTGCCTCTTTGATGTCCCAAATATGGCGACCATTGCACTCTAAGACGGGAGTGAAATCGTCATGAGAAAGAGCTCTCAAAGCTGCTGCGACTCCCTCAAGGCTCCACATCACACCTCTGAGACTCAGACGCCTGTGCCATTTTTTATTTTTTACTATTTTTTAATTTAGAGGGTCTATGCTTTGCTTAAAAATCCCCTTTGCCCTTTTCTGTATGGCATGCATATGAAGTGTTTTAAAGCCCAGCAAGACACCCTGTTACCGCCGCGTGGAAGCCCCGCAGAGGACGGAATGAGGCCGTTGTATGCAGAGCGGAGGCGAGGCATCGCACATTACTGTCACCGGGTCCGGGGGCCCCGCAGCGGGGGTTCCCCGGGGCTCCCGCTGGCTTCCTTTTCCTCCTTATTACATACATATTCACCCAATCTCCTTCCCGCCAGAACCTTCGGGAAGCACACTACAGATGCCGTTTCTGCGTTGCTTTTCTGCAAGAGGAGGGCTTTCACGCACCCTGTTTGCAATGCTCCCCTAGCTGGTGGGCTTGAGACAGTGAGCGCCACCCCCTTTGAAAAATCATCGACGAAACAGCTGCTCAGAGGGGGCTCACACAGCCACTTGTAATGAGGGAGGAAGACAGAAAGTACTATCTTTCTCCCAGCATGGTGGTCTCTCTCCTTTGTTATCTGTCTGCTGGTTTGAGTGTTTGTGATAACAGGACTGGAAGGAGCATTAAGCATTGGACATGCTTCGCTTTTGTTAATGCTGTAAACAACATGCTATTTAAAACATTAAATGGAACTATGATCCCTCCTCACGGTGAGGCAGAAGATGGAAGTGACGTACACTCCTTTGTGGGCGCCAGACTGGGGGCTGCTTCAGAGACATCGGATCAGGCACCTGGGAGCGCCCATCGCTGATGGTCCTTGTGGAGAAGTGACGGACAGGAGGCCTTAAAAATGCAAATTAGATCCAAGTAAAAGAACACTATATTTAACATATGAAACCCGTTCTGAGGTCTCCATAGCAACTACTAAATGTTAAGCATAAATGATGTGATCAGAGCTATCAATGATGGCTTTCTTTCAGCTTCAGCAATTTCTAACCCGTGACGAGACAGCTACTCCCCCCCCCCCCCCCCCCCGACCATCTTCCCCAGAGACCTCTGCACCATCATTAGCGCAGCTTTTATCTAGGATTGGCAAATCAGATGAATAATTTTGGAAGGAAACACATTGTTTTAATGTAAATGGAACCTGGGATTAATCTGTTACAGAAGATGTGCGTGTATGAGTTTTGGCTGCTGGAGACCGTGATGACAGTGCATGAAAGAAAAGTTGGGGGGAAAGCCTTTCATTGTACCCCCCCTCCCCAATTCAGCCACACAGTTTTACTCTACATTATTTTGTGTAAGATAAGTGTGTGTGTGTGTGTGTGTGTGTGTGTGTGTGTGAAATGCATTTTCTTGAACCATTGCTTATTATGCTTTGGTTTCAATATCAAAAATGACTCAGTTGTTAATAAAATCCCAGATGGAACATGGGTTGCTGTGCCTCTTGCACACCTTTGGGTTGAGTGAGTACATGCATGCTCTGCAGCTGAAAACATGTAACACCCAGCTTCCTGCAATTCTCTTCAGTCTCATACGGAGTCACGACCAGCACCACTGGTGGTGGCTTTTTGTGCTTCTGTGGTTTTTTGGTAAAGTGAGCTCCGGGAGACCTAGCTGGCCCAGAGACGTTGACTCAGGCAGTCTATAAAAAGCTGTCAGTGCAAACAAACTTAGATACCAGAGAATATTAACTTTGGGTGTGAAAACCTGTTATATGAAAAAGACTCAGACAAAAGAGGAAAGAGAGACTTTCTCTTGAGGAATTTCTCCCGGGGAAGTCGCACATTCCATGTGTTCCAGCAGTGTAATCGGGAGCCCCAAACTCATCAGCAAAGTGCCGCAGATAACCTCTGGCACAAGGACAGAATCAAATACTGATGTGGCGACCTGTACAGAAGAATGAAAAGAGGCTTGCACATGTCCAGCCAATAAGACATTTTTGTTCTACCTCCTGGGAGCCCGCAGGGTCTCCCTGAACCCTCTGCCCACTGCGGTGGGTGTGTATCAGGTGTGTGTCCTACATATGAGACATCTCTGATATCTTATAATTACCCAGACTATGTCAGGGTGTTAGTAAAAGACTCTGAAAGAAAGCTAAGTCAGTGGCTTTCAGGATAGTGGGCTTTTTCCAAGGTCTGCTAGGATCCTAAGGGACAATCTTGAGAAAAATACTGAACGGGAAACTTGAAAAGTAAACTGGGTTCCAGGAAAGCGTGGAATACACAACATGGCTACCTTCCATCTTGTAACTCAGCACAGGGGCAGGTTGCATTAGAGACGCAAGGTGAATCAAGTACAGGGCTCACTAGAATAAAAGACATTGGCGTTATCTAACTAATTGGGTCATAAATAATTATAATGATCAGTCTTGTAGAAAATAGAAAATCCCCATGGAAGGCAGGGGTGAACAGGAGTGCAATGCTAATTTGGTTGACATTCTTAAATCCTTATTGACTTTTAGATTGCCCTTCGTGAGTGGCCGAAGTTCACAATTCCAGAAAGACGGCATAGCACTCAGCTTCGCCGCTCCGCCATGAACGATCTCAGTTCTGTGAAGCGGAGCGGACGTTGGTGTGTGTAGGTGGACTCAGAGGTTGGAAGGAATGAGTAGTGATGTCCCAATTCCATAGGCAAAGGTCTTTGAGGGCCTAGGATGCTGACCCGTAAATGGAAGCAAAACGCAGCCATTAAAGTGGGGGGAAATGGGGGCACATTGGAGGGTATTCCCACAACTCTCTGGAAGAGACCTTGTCCTGTCTCAGTGACTGGAATTTCACCGGAAAACAACAATCTTAATCTAAAACTTGTCAAGTTGTTTTAAGTGGGAACCACTCTGTCAGAGGGGATGGAGCCGTTGCATCTTGGGGAGATGAATTGTCATTCATCCTTTGATCTCCTCTGACTGGATGTCCAATTGGATGTCTGTGCACCAGGCTTTACCCCTAAAGGAAGAGAAGGGGTGGAACTCAGGGTTCTGTACAAAAATAATTTTCTTCCTTCCTATTTTCCTGCTTCGCCTTGGGCTAAAGATGGTAAATCATAACATGGAAATTAGAACCATCTGTTGGCCAGATAGAGAACTGGAGAGAATTTAGCATCAAAAATAGGGAATAATGTATTCTAGAACTTGTCTCAAACCATGGGATAAATATAAAATGTCTACTTTTCTTGACAAAGATATATATTGTGTTCTATGTACTTAGTTATATTTTCTAAAATTTATTTTCTCTTAAGATATCTTTTGTCAGTCCAGTCATAGAGTTTACTCCAGAGTATAAAGTGTACTTCCCCCAGGAATATTCTCTGGAAAGGAGTTTAGTGATGTATAATCATGTTTATTATAAGATGGTTTATAATGTTTTCTGATTTAAAAAAATCAGTAACTCACTATTCAAGGATTCTGGGGATGTAAAACAAAACAAAACAAAACAAAACAAAACAAAAACCACAACTTGAGCTTCTGGGTAAAAACAAATAAACAAACATGGTGGTTACGCTGTTTTATGGAGTTCACTTTCGGGAAGAATAGCCCCTGTGTTTACTGGTCCTTCCGGCATGTGCCCCGCCGGGTACTGGTAAATGGTGGGCATGTGTTGGTCAGCGCCAGGGCCAGAGCAGCGCTGGCTGTCCCTGAAGAGGCTGGATCTACGGTGAGAGCTCCCACCTGGACTCTTTCATAGCCAGTGCCGTGAGAGGCAGAGCCATCACAGGAGCCTGTGGCAGATGTGGGCACAGGGGCCTCTCTTTTCTTCAGTGTAGTCACAGCTAAGAATAATTATAGCAAAAGGGAGCATGCACAAAGGGATAAGGGGCATGCCCTTTCCAAGAGGACCACCCCCCCGCCCCGTCCCGAGCCAAAGACGATGCATGAAGCCCCCCCGCAGCAGACAATGTGTGTGATCCGTCCTCTACCTGGGACGCTCCTCAGAGACTCGGGGACCGGGGTTTTTACTGGGGCTGCTCGTCTCTCTCTACCCAGCACGTCCCCAGTCCCAGCTTCCAGCAGAAAGGCAGGTGTTCAGCATAAACCATGTTTGTGCACCAACCATGTAGGCACAATGAGCTGCTCTTGGCCTTCGGGGAATGTTTCAAGAGCAGGAAATGCACAGAACACGAGTTCCCCTGGGTGGGCACGGGGCCTGCCTGCAAGCAGGACTTCCTCAGGGTGAGGTTCTTAGGCCTGCCTGCTCTAGGAGCTCTGTGCTGCTCGGACCCCATTGCAACAATGCTCCACTGACTCCCCCAAACTGGGGGGAAGGGGGATGCCAAGCGTCAAGCTTTGTCCAATGGGAGGAGGCGTCTATTTCCTTTGCGTGAGCTGCCAACACTGAAAACAGAGAAGCCACAAAAAGTCCTTGTACCCCCCCACTCAACAGTGACTTTTCCATGGTATTTCCATTCAAACCTTTACCCATATTTTCAGTTTAAACTCCCCCTCCCTTTTTCTGTTCTCAAGGTTATTTTATCACAGTGGCTCACAGATGCCATTTAGACGAGGACTTTCCTTCTGGAATATAAAGTGGACTGTTTGCTCATTTACAAACATTTGAGGAGCGTCACATTTTCAAAGTTCTGAAAATAGGTGTCGGTTCAATTACACTTTAGAAATGCGATCCTTTCAGGTAATTTAAATCAAGGTGGCTCATATATTAAATGTCCCCGTGCAATTAGTCTCCCCCTTGGTGCTCCATGACAATGGGCTGGTAGCAAGTCAGCAGCGGAGGGAGGCGTGTTCCTGGGTTAGAATTCAGTGCAGCTTGGTGAGAGGTGATCAATCCTGGAACAGAATTAGAAGGTGCAGGCCACCCTCATTTATTCAGAGGCTGAGGCGTGCCTGGGTGAAACAGGTTAGCAGGTGCTCTCGCTGCCTGGCCCCTGGCAGCTGCAGGTCATCATGGTGAGCTAACTGCCTGCCTCCCTCTGGGCTGTGGCCATGGCCCCTGTGGGACAGACATCCAACCGAGACGCCCACGGCCAGAGGGAGGTATCTGAGATTTCCTGTGCAAAGCAGCCTGGGCACCAATAGAACAGAGAAAGGGAAGCCTCCCTTGTTGTTCAGTGCATGGGGAACACATTCGCACCCTCACCCTGCTCAGCAGGCCTCATGGACAAGCAGTAGGTCAGCAAGGAGACGGAAGTCGGGTAAGGATGTGAGTGTTTTATGATTGGGGAGGAGCTGCATTCGCCAGGGTCCTGGGGGGCAATGGGAGTTCAGTGCCATGCTGAGGCTCCGAGTGCTGAGCCAGCTGGCCCACTGGCCCCCTGGGACCTCTGGTCACCCACCTGGGCCGCAGCCTCCTTGGAGAGACCCTGCTTTACAGGGTGTGCCCGCCCTGCACAGCAGGTAATCCCTGCTGGGCGTTTGTTCCCCTGGGCACAGTCTTGTCCCCAAAGCTCATAAAAGAATAGATCGGGGCAATGGTAGCTCGGGGGCCCCCTATAAGGCCTGGATGCCTGGTACTTACCATGGAGGACGAAGGCATATGTATGTTCCCAGACAGGAAGAGGGGGGAGACCTGAGTCTATTTCTTCAAAGCTCAGATGCCTCCTTGAGTTCTGAAAGGGCACTGTACTGCATAAAAGGAAATTGAGTTAAGAGCAAGGTTTTGAAAAAGAAAATGTTATAATTCAGTGGCAGCCCATCCAAGGGTAGTTAAGGAAAGAGAAAACCAGTCCAACAGCCCTGCGTGGAGACCTTCACCTGGTCTGATCGGCGATGCTTTATGCAAAAGGATACCTTTCTCCTCTGTTTTCTTCTAGATGAGCTGCTCTGAGAGTAGAGGTCAAGGTCATATAACTCAGGGCCCTCTCTTCCTCTCGGCAATGCTGTGGAGCCATTCTGGGCATCAGGCGTGACCGGGACTCGCGGTGATGTATCCACATTAGCAGCACAGATCTTGCTAACTTCCTGCCGTGACATTTGCCCGCCATTGCCATCCACACATCCAGCAAATACTCAGTTTTACAGCAAAGGTACTTTGATTTTCAGCACTTCCTTCTGCTCAGTCCTGTCATCCCTTATATGTCATTCAAGCCTGTAACAGGCAAAAGGCAACACTGCCCATCCTCCTGCCTGAGACACCTCAGCAGGCAGAGCCCCCATCACAAATCCCCGGGAAGGTCTTCAGCGGGTGAGCAGGTCGGGGCCCCCATAAGCAATGCTGTCCGGAGGAACTGGCACCGCGGAGTCGCTGGCCGCCATCAGGCTCGGAAACCAGGCTGCCCAGAGGCTGAGCCACGCTCCTGCACTCACCAGCGGGGCACTCACCAGCGGGGCAGGTTACATAACGGTTCTGTGTATTTGCTTCCCTGACTGAAAACTGGTAAGGAAATGGTCCGCATCTGCTGAGAGAATTAAACAAGTTAGTGACTTGTTACATGTTGAAAACGGTGCTTGGCACAGGGTACGCACACAGTCACCGATAAGTACTGCTGACCCGTTTCCAATGTGACTGTCAAGTCCCTGGGAGGGAGGGATTTTCACAGTGTGTCCTCTGCTGCTTCCGCAGAGCAGAGTGCCTGCTTGTAACAGGTGTTTAATGAGCGCAGAATGAATCAGTGGATGGATGGATGGATGGATGGATAGATGAATGGATGGATGAATGGGACATGTAGTTTTTAAAATTTACATATTTTTTATTGATTTTAGAGAGGAAGGGAGAGAGTGAGGGAGAGATAGAAATATCAATGTGAGAGAAAATCATTGATCAGCTGCCTCTTGCATGCCCCACACTGGGGATCAAACCCACAACTCAGGCCTGTGCCCTGATTTAGAATCGAATTGTGACCTCCTGGTCCATAGGTCCATATTCAACCACTGCGCCACGCCAGCCAGGGAACACTGGTGTAGGCTGACTTCTTCACATAGGGAACCCTTGTTCTAAACAATTTTAGGATTCAACTGTGCAGGATTTGTTAACCCTGTCTTCACTAACAGGCAGTTTTAGCTGTTATCAGTATAATCCTCTTTTAAAGCCCATGACGCTCATTAAGTATGGCTTTAGTATGTCATCTTCATGTTTGTATAAGAAAAGAATTCATTCACAGTTTCAAGTAGTCAGACTGATAACTGAATAACACGTCATGTAAAATCATACGAAGCAATATATTCACCCAATGGATGATCTTGAAAAATTGGAAAAATCTCCCTATTTTCATGGAAAAGTTAGAAAATAAAGGTTCTCTCGGACAAGAGGTCCTTCCACGTGGAACATTTGTTTTCTGGGGACAGAAACCAAATAAAACTTTGCCAACACCCACCCACATCTTAAAAACAGGAAGTGATTGAAAAGTTATGCCAAGCAAGAAGGGATCATTGTTCCCGGGGCAGGAGGCCAGTTTTCATCCTGTAGGTAATGTGTTATGATCTAAGTAAGCATCCCAAAAGCTGTGGAGAATGCAGACATCAAGCACTCACTTGATTTGATTGCAGCCACAGATGTCCAATGGTGGATGCCACAGGAACTCTGAACCCTAAGATAGTTGGGATATTCTGCGAGTGTCCCCCACACATCCATGTGGTTCAGGGTTCAGGTTCAGGGTTTGGGCTCTGGAGGAGGCCATGCACAAATGAAAGAGACTAGATAAGAAAATATTATTTGGGAATTGGGGGCCAGGTGGAAGACCAAGAAAGGACTACCTTTTGCTCTGGCTTTGCCATCCTTTTTATTCAGGTTTGGGATCCTCCCATAGCCCTTAGGCAGGCAATTCCAATGACAGCCCATCAGCAAGGATTTCATGAGACTAAAAGGTGGAAGTTGCTTCCGCTCCCTTTGTCTCAACTAGACAGTGGGTGCATGGCTCTGACCCTTGCCAGAGCCTCAAGGTTGACCAGCCTTCCGGGTTCCTTGTCCACACTTCTCTGTAGTGAAGGCAATGGGCAGCTTTCAGCAACACCCCACTTCTAAGCTGCATGGCCAGGTAAACTAAGGCAAAGAAAATATGCTCCCCAAGAGTATATATTTTTTTCCTAAAACTTTTAAAATCTTCACTCTGAATATGGGACACATATCAACTACACATGTGTATATTTAAGTTAAATAGAACTGCCATAAAACATTATGTTAGTTTCAGGTGTACAATTTAGTGGTTAGACACCTGTATACCTTACAAAGTGATCACCTGAAGTCTAATGGTCTCCTGTCACCATGAAAAGCTAGTATGATATTACTGACCACATTCCCCATATCATATGTCACATCCTTGTCACTTGTTCAATAACCTTAAATCTGCACATCTTACCCCCTTCCTCTTTCTTGCCCATCCTCCTATGCCCCACCCTCTGGTAACCATCAGTTTGTTCTCTCTGTTATCCTTTTTTTAAAGGATTATTTTTAGATTCCAAATGTACGTTAATCGTATGGCGTGTGTCTTTGTCTTTCTTTATCATCCTGCATAGTACCTTCTAGGTCCATCCATGTTGTCGCAAATGGCAATATTCCCTCCTTTGTTATGGCTGAGTAATATTCCATTGTATATATGAAGGACATATATTTTTTTTTTTATCCATTCACCTATCAACGAGCACTTAGGTTGTTTCCACGTGTTGGCTGTTGTAAATAATGCTGCAATGAACATAGAGGTGTGGATATTTTTTCAAATTAGTGTTTTCAATTTCTTGAGCTAAATACCCAGCAGTGGAATTGCGGGGCAAAGGAATCTGTCATTTGTCTTCTGGTTCCATTAGCCTTGGCGTTTGGGAAGTGGCACATATATCTTCCACGTGAAAACTATGATGGCAAAGGTTTTCCATCATAAAACAAGGGGAAGCTGACATTGTTATTTCTTCTGAGGGGCCTGAAGCCATCGATTCAGCTGGGCTCCAGCGAATGTGCGGATACAGACATGAAGTCACAGAGCCACCCACATGTTTGTGGGCTGGGAGGTACCCTCGGTCAGACAGTGAAGTGGGTATCGTTGTAGCTTAGGAAACGTAACTCTCTTTCTCTGCTGCATGTCAACACATCAAGAAGAAAGGTAGGCAGCTTTTGAAGAACTCATTTTATTTATTTTTTATTTTAAAAATACATTTTATTGATTTTTTACAGAGAGGAGGGGAGAGGGATAGAGTTAGAAACATTGATGAGAGAGAAACATTGGTGAGCTGCCTCCTGCACACCTCCTACTGGGGATGTGCCCACAACCAAGGTGCATTGACCGGAATCGAATCTGGGACCCTTGAGTTCGTCGGCCAACGGGAGCCAAATTGGCTAGGGCTGAAGAACCCACTTTAAAGTGCACCCACGTGTTTTCAGTTGCATTTAATTATACCTAACGGAAGAGCTCTTTAAGATTTGGTTGCATGCTGCATTCATTTGTGGGGGGAACTATAATAAAATGGTGTGATGACTGAAGCCCTATGCTTTTTCAGCTTTAGGAAAGTGTTAATATTGAAAACAAAGCCTGCAAAGAAGAAGGCACAGCGGTTTACCTCAACAGAAGCAAAGGCAGAGCGGAACGCGGTAAATAATGGCAGCTCAGGTGGTACCCAAGAGTTCCTTCAGGACGCTTCAAGCAGCAGGGAGGGTCTCCTGAGGAGACGCTGGCGTGTGATTCAATAATTTGTATTCTGCAGCCGATTAGAATGAAGTTGAGAAGGTCTATAATTTTGTAGAATCTAAATTTGGGGAAACATTCAAAAAAGAACAAATTGATAATCTATTTGATGAATTTTGCTCTGTAATAGTGCTTGTGAAGAAAGGTTCACCGGAAAGGGACAGATTGAAAACATCCCTGAAAGCATTTGGGCTGAAATATTGACACATTTCCATATGAAAATATTTGAATTGTTGATGTCTCCACTTGGCACAATGTCCCCCCTGAGCTCACCAGTTGTCTCACATCTGTAAGGAGGGCATTTTTTCCCCATGGTCTTCAGAAGAGAGCCAATGAAGCTGTCAACATCTTCGAATTTATTTACCATAAATTATGATGGTGGAGAGGATTATAAGTGATTTCCTGCAAACGGATTAAAACGTAGAGAGCAGCTTTTACACCTGACAATCTTCAGAGAGATACCCAGGAGCGAGGAGGAGACTCAGATTTGGCTAAGCCCCTGGACATCGCGTGGGCTTGCTGAACCAGTCCTAACCATTCAGCTCTGGTGCTGGTGACACTGGCCGCACTGCTTGTGAACATTCAGCTTTGCCATCAGAGACAAACCCACACAAACAGCATGGTGAAAATTGTAAATGCTACCTGTAGATAGCAGGGAGTGAATGGGCATAGGAAGTGAATCAGGAGGCAATCCAGGATACACGTTGACATGTTTGTGCAGCACAGGCGTGTGGAGTAAAGGCAGGCAAAGGAGAGCCAAGAGGAGCCATTCCTGGGACACTGAATGTGGCCGAGGCCCTCAGGGTCCGCGAGGTCTTATGTGATACACTCATTAGTGACACCGTCTGGACCCAAGTGCTCCCTGTTCAAGAAAGCCAGACAACATCCACACCTTCTCATCTCGTTCGGCAGAAAGCCACAGGCCACCAGCCACCTGTCCCTCGCCTCCCCCATCAGCCTGAATTCTGATGCTTGAGCTGAAACTGCTGCGGCAGGGACAGCCTGGAGAGACATGCATGGGCCACGTGTGCTCCGTGTTCAGGGTGTGCGCTTTTTCCCTGTTGCTTCACCTACAACAAGATCATATGTGTGACCCCCTTGTGGGCACTAGGACCCAGGGGGAGAGAAGAAAGAGGGAATGATGGGAAACCCCCAAAACAAACTGTTTATTCAAGAGCCCAGTTAACCTGGAAGAGAGTAAGATCTAATTAGCTAATGACTAAATGATCTTGAAAAAAAATTAGTAATGTTCACTACCGGGAAGTTATTTGAGCTCATGAGAAGACTGAACTTAGTTATAAAATTGCATTTCATATTTCTGCACATAAAGCTTCTGAAAGCGAATGCAAATTCTACTCTATGTTTATGTATTATAAATAAGTATACTGGAATTATTAAGAAACTTAGTGACGGCGGGACTGCAGGTAAATTCTATTTTGTGTGCTGTGTTTACTCTACACAATGCATCTGTAATGGAAATGCACACATTTGGAGTCATCAGAAAAGGAAATGCTACAGTTAAAGAGAAAATTGAACAAAAACCATGGCCCAGTGAGGAATATACTGCCCCTTGGAAATGGCACACCTGTTTGGTTTTACTGGAACATGAGAGAGCTTCTGCGTCAGAATCGCCAAGTGGTCATTTGAGCCATCTCTGCTGACTCTCTGCGTCACTGGCCTCCTTGTCCTCTGGCTGTTCTCTCCTGCTCCTCTCTTGGTGGTGGCCTGGTCGATGGAGAGTCCTTGGGGAAAGGTCTGATTCAAAGTCTCAGTAACACGTAGACCTTGGGTGGCAGACGCCAGGGACAAATACATAGAAAGAGGGGAGAGTGGCAGCATGGGTAGGGAAGAGAGCCAGGGGTTGTGGCAAAGGCCTGGAGCAGTGTGCCTCTCTGATGGCCAGCGGGGAGCTGTTCCAATGAGTTTGGTTTCCCCCTGACTCTTCTTTGTGCAAAGTGATTGCTTCACCTGTGCGTTCATTAGCGCTTCTCCTGAGCTACCACGATACCTATCGCCACCTCGCTCTGTCTGACCGAGGGCACCTCCCAGCCCACAAACACGCGGTGGCTCTGTGGCTTCATGTCTGTATCCGCACATTCGCTGGAGCCCGGCTGAATCGATGGCTTCAGGCCCCTCAAAAGAAATAACAATGTCAGCTTCCCCCTTGTTTTATGATGGAAAATTTTTGCCATCATAGTTTTCACGTGAAAGATATATTTGCCACTTCCCAAATGCCAAGTCTAATAGAACCAGAATACAAATGATAGATTTCTTTGTAGCCATCAACTCTTTAAGTTTATGACATGAGGTGACATACCTATTTGTCATGATAAACTAAGCCCTTTTACTGATGTCTGGAAGCTTTGATGTTTTGAAGTGCAGGAAATAGTCTGGCTGTATTCTGAAGTGTACAAATTTTATAGCACGTATCACGTCAGGCCTCATGGGTAGTTCAATGCTACCGGTGGTACACCTGCGCACATATTTCACTATAATAGCAAGATTTATCAAATCGTTGTACTTTAAGTGAGAATAAACTTTCAAGGATAACCAAAAGAAAGTGATGTAATTGGAGAGAACCCAAAATGGCAGCCATTGCTCCTCTTAACACGTGCTGTATCGTTAGTCCAAACTTTGCTCCTGTAATAAACCAAGATTACTGGGGAACGTAGACCTTACGTCATGTTTCCATAGCTCAGAGGATGTGGGAAACACCATTGGGGTCAGAAGGCTGGGCATGCAGAGGCCCACCGCGTTTTGGCTACGTCCTGGTTATAGTTAGAACTCAATGTTTCTGAGGAGGAGGGATGAAAGCTGTTGTCCCCATTTTGTATGAAAAAGGGGGTGTGCCCTGTGGATGCCACTGATAGGAAATTACTAGCTTTGGATCGTGGTGGAAGGATCAAGAGATTTATGCACAAACTAGCTGGACCCAGACAGGATGTGAGATGTGATGCCGGTTTAGACATGTGGCCCAGAATATGCAATTGGTGCTGTGTGGAGCCCCTACGGGCACCTCCTGACCAGGCACCTCCAGAAGAAACTCGCAGAAACTCATTCTGATGAGGCCTCAGGTGGTGCAGGCTGAGGGTGACACATGGTGTGACCTCTGCCCCAGCTTTCTGCACAGACAAGGGCCTCCCCTGAATGGGCCCCGACCCATTGCCATGGTTCTTTCCTCTTGCATGGCTCCCCCCGAGCTGCTCCATGCTGAGCGGCTCATGCCCCTTGGCACCCACTCCGTCTCAGCCCCGCCCTGGCAGGGAGGACGCCCAGGTACCTGGTGCATGCAGGGGCTCCTCTGCTGTGCAGTCTGCTTTCGTTTGGTGTGTTTCTCTGAGAGTGTCTTCTGGGTGTGCGTGGTCAGGCGGTACTGGTAGGGGCTCCATGCAGCAGCCATTGCATATTGAGGGTCACGTGTCTGAAACGATGTCATAGCTCACCGTCTGTCTGGACCATGCTAGTTTGCACATAGCCCTCTTGTTCCCTCCGCTGTGAATCCAAAGCTAGGAATGTCACATCAGTGACACTACGGAGGCCCTCCCCCTTTCTCATGCAGACTGGGGGCAACAGCTTTTGTCCCTCCTCCCACGAAGCGCTGAGCTCTAACTGTAATTGGGACATAGCCTCAGTGCTGACCCTGGCGGCCTGCAGCGGTGGCCACGAGCCATGGGCAGCAGGGGCCATGCTCTTGATGCATGCTTTTCCTCACCACCCTTGCAGCTTCCAGAGTGTTGCTCTTCATGGGGTTGATGTCAGGGCTTTAAGATATCCCTGACAGCTCTAACCGGTTTGGCTCAGTGGATAGAGCATGAACCTGTGGACTCCAGGGTCCCAGGTTAGATTCCAGTCAAGGGCATGTACCTTGGTTGCGGCACATACCCAATAGGGGGTGTGCAGGAGGCAGCTGATCGACGGTTCTCTCTCATCGATGTTTCCAACTCTCTACCCCATCCCTTTCTCTCTGTAAAAAAAACACCAATAAAATATATTTTTAAAAATAGATATCTCCTACAGCTCCGTGCGAAAGAGAATGGTTGAGAGAGCTGGCTATACTGTTGGCACTGGAACTTCCTTGGGTCAGGGGAGAGGAAGACGGTTGCTTTATTCCATCGTTTTGTAAACATGTTTTCGGCATGTTTATTTACAAAGGCAGGCCCTGGCGCTGGTGAGCCTGTGCTCTTGCCTGACGGCCAGAGAAGAGGACCCACCCTCTGGGGCCTGTTTAGTTGGACTGCTGTTAACTCTGCAGATGGAAAGTTCCAGCACTGCACGTGCTGGATAGAGGAGGGAAGGAATGTGAGGGAACAGGATGGTGGTTGTGCAATTTAAGATGTATTCACAAATTGTTCACAAATGATAAAAGATTTTGAGCTAACCGTCCTCAATGAGTCGGCATTACTTATGCTGCCAGAAAGAACAGCTTCGGAAACGGAGCTAAAGGCAGCTGCTACTGAGGCTAAACAATGCGACTAACAAGTAACCCGTGTAGACTCATTGAGATCAGAGCCTGCCTGGATTAGAGCATTTGCATGCATTTTTATGCTGCCAGCTTGAAAACAAAGATGATTAGAACTGTAAAAATAAAGCACTAAATTGGGGAATTAAGGTCTCACAAATGACCACTTCTGGACACTTAGCTCTGATTTAGAATCATTTTTATGTTTAGTGTATATATTTTCATTTAAACTCTATTAAATTTTTAGTCATTTCCTGGGTTTTCCAGACAGACAATTGCATTTCTCAATCTATTTTCCCATTCTTTTTTGGTAATAATCATACATCCTATGCTCATTTCATATGTTATTCATCAGCTATGCATTTCTGAATCACTTAAAATATTATAATAAAGATGCTAAAAATCACTAGTGATGCTACATTTTAGGAGAAGTATCCCTAGCATTTTGCCATAGAATAAAATAATAATTAAACATACATATCCCCAGTTATAAATAGGAATTATCCTTTGTTCCAACTTTGAAAAGTTTTTTCTTATTTCCTTTTAACGAGGGAATGTATTTAATTGCATTGAGTAACTTCTGAGATAATGAAATCTGCCTGTTGGGTTTATGTATTATAGAAATAGATCCCCAAATATAATGTTAGGCTTGCATTCCTTGCCTAAATCCTACTTGGTCTTGGTAGATTATTTTTTAATATACCATTGAATTTAATTTCCTTGTATTTTAATTTATTTTTAATTGCAATCTTAATTGGGATTGGCTTATCATTTCCTATTTTTGCACTTTCTTGAAGGGTTTAAAAGTGCATTATTCATAGTATAACTAAAGGCCAACATCAAAGCCCCAGTTTATTTCTTTCCTCGAATTATATAGGTCTCAAATTCCTCTAATGTTCAGCAAATTCCGCTTTGGGAAATTGAAAAGTATGTCTTCTGCTCGGATGAGTCTGTACTGTGTGTGCCACGGGGAGCCTAGGACTGTCCTAGGTTCTATCGAGCAGATGGTCCCCACTTTCCTGTCCCCTCATTCCAATGGGCTGACCTGTGTTTGCTGGATTCTGATTCGTGTTATGTGTCTGCCCTCAGGGAAAGGCCCACCTGGGAGGAATGAACAATTGCAAGGTAGTTATAAGTCAATGAAGCATAACGTTTTCCAGGAGTAAAGAGGTCAGTGTTCTTGGACTTCAGAGTGTGAGGCAAAACATGGTGGGTGGCGAACCAGACAGAGCATGCAGGGCTGCGTGGCCTAGGGTAATGATATTGGTCTTTATCCTATGAGACTTGGAAAGGCATTTTCTTACCAAAAAACATCAACTAACTATATTGAGGAGGAAATGGGATTGTGAATAGCAAAGAATCAGAGACCTAGAGGATAAATCAAGGTATTTATAATTCATCATAATTCATGAATGGTTGAGGAGAAGATGAGGGTCTATGGGAAGATTAGAGAGAATTTTCCAGTTAAAATCACGAAGACTATAAAGATAATGCAGAGAATTAGGGTGTGGTGTCTGCGTGAATTCCCAGATTCCCCACTTGTTTCTGGTGGATAGAGAGCCATAAACTGAGACAGGGAACCCTGGGATAATGGCAGGTTTGGTGACAGGGAGAGATACCCCAAGTTTAGTGCTGTAGATGCTGTATTTGAAATGACACTATGTTCGGTGTGCATGAGGGTGTGCCTTAGAGAAGAGGATTGGCCTGGAGGTAAAGGACATATTGAGTCAGGCTGAGAAAAAACACAAAAAACAATCCCAAATAGTACAAAACCAAACCACCTACGCCCCTTCTTCCCAAGTGGCATGCAGATAAAATAATGTACGTTCTATACAAGATACTGAATGGCTACCCACATCTGAAGTGTTATGAGCACCCTTCCAAGCACAAAACACATCTTCTTTTGTCAATAAAAATCGCTTAATGAGACAACATTTAAAATTGTAAAAGGTATCCTAAGTATCCACTTTAAAAATGCTTTAAAATATCTTAGCTGCCTTAAAGAAAAGGTGGTAGAGAAATATAATAAACACATTTACAGCGGCTTGGAAAGCAAATCTTAAAACACTTCTATTGGATCTGCATTAGCAGTCATTACCGAAACCCTACCAGTGAGTGCACTGGGGACCGGAAAAGCATGACACCCCAATAAATGTCTATATCTTGCTTATGCATTTGTACAAGTATCTTTGAAATCATTTTACCAGAGTACTTAAAGCTATTTTTGTTTTTCTCTTCAATGCTGCATGTTACTGCATTTTGATATATTTGACCCAGCTATATGATGGGTGGTATGGCATTGCCAATGTTTTCAATTGTAAACAATGACTAAAAATAATTTTTATACATACCATCTTTTTATTTATAGGATAAACAGTTAAAGGTAAAATTATTGCTGGCCAAAGGTATAACATGTGGAATTTTGGTTCCAGAAGCCCACCCTAATATTCTTTCCTGAACTGTATATGCCAATTGGTATAGTTAAGTGTTTGCTTCATAAATAATCTGCAAATTTGTTCTTAGCTTTAGTCATTGAATTACTTACTTTTTAAAATCAAATTACCATTTGTAGGTTTTGTTCCAAATTTTACTCCCAAGAGAACTATGTGAAGTTGGCTGTTTATCTGGTAAGCAAGAGTGTCCTTAAACTTCGTGACATTTGCCAATATTTTAGGTGACAAGGCATGTTAACTATGTTTAACGTGCCTCACAATTAAGATTAGCAAAGCCAAGTAATGTTGAACAGTCATTTACAATTCCTGTTCTGTGAATTGTGTTCTTACTCTTTGCTTGTGTTTTCTAACAGGTTATTTATTGTTTTTTCTTATAAAGTTAATTATACACCATAGAGATTGAAGCCTGGACTTCCTGGAATTCAGCCTGCTGTGACATATGTTATATGAGTCCAACTTGTTTTTAAAATATCAGCAAACAATTGTTCCCATAGCTTTTACTGAATAAAATATTCAATTTTTGGTAAATATTTCTATCTAATACCATAGTGATACCATGCTGAGCATTGTGCTTCAATCTTTATGTATGTATTTCCTGGAGTTGTTCTCTCATCATTTCTTTTTGTTTTCAGATTTTTTTGAGTTTTCTCTCTGGCATTTTGATAAACTTATCTTCCCATTTTGTGGGCTGGTTTGGATATTTTGGAATTTGTTTTACTGGTTGATGCATAGTTTGAATTGTTATGTCTTTGTGGTTATGTTGCTTCACATAAGCCTCCATATAAATGGATATAATTATTATTAGCGGCCCAGTGCATGAAATTCGTGCATGGGTGGGTTCCCTCAGCCCAGCCTGCACCCTCTCTAATCCAGGACCCCTCGGGGGATGTCCGACTGCCAGTTTAGGCTGATCCCTGGCAGTCAGACATCCCTCTCACAATTCTGGAGCACTGACTCCTAATCACTTACCTGCCTGCCAGCCTGGTCGCCCCCCAACTGCTCCCCCTGCCAGCCTGGTCACTCCTCATGGCTGGCCTGGTCACCCCACGCAGCCTGCTTGTTCAGCTATTTGGTTATCCCTCACTAACTTTCCTGCTGGCCTGGTCAAAGGCAGCCATCTTATGAGGGCCTGAGGGTTAATTTGCATATTACTTCTTTGTTATATAGTATATGATACCAAGTTGAAGTGTTTTCTTCTTTGTTTCAGATCTAAAAGTTTAATAATTTATGTTGTCAGATTTTATATATCAAATAGTATTTTGTAATTGTATTTTCAATGATTAAATATTTACCTCCAGTATTTGTACATAGTTTCGACACTTCTTTGCTCATTGCCTGAAGGTTTTTCCTCAATATTTCCCAATATTAGATTTCAAATCTTTGGATACTTTTTGGAACACGGTGTCACTTAGAAGCTCAATACTCTCAGCATATACTTAATGCCAGACTTGTTGTTCCTTCATTTGGACCACAAGGTGACCGAACTCAGTCACTGAGTTTATATTAGCATCTAAGAAGCTGATGTGAGGCTCAGGGACTTTTCGCTTGACAAGTTCTTCAGCAGAAAAGAGTATGGAAAGAATATGTTAAGAAATCACAGTTTTTAGCAGAAACCCACTGAGGATGCATGGAGGACTTTTCTTTCTCTTCTGACACGTGCATTTGGGTGTCAGGAGACATTTATAAAGTGGGAGAACTGAGATTACTTAGCAAATAAAAATGAGTGAATGCAAAGATAAAATGACTTATAATAGATGGAAATGCATTGTGTTCTAACCATCATTAACTGCTTCAAACTAGCTCCATAAAACTTAGGTTTGGAAACTGTAGGTCTTGGGTCTGGCATGTCGTTAATTTACACCCCTTCTCTGTAGATGAACATGCTTCTCCACGTAACGTGCAGTTCATCAATTTGATTAGCAATTTCGGTGCAAAATCTAAAAACTTAATCATGTTGCTGGGAGAAAAGCAACACCAGAGCTGATCTCACCAGGAGCAGGAATGGGCCCTGCTGTCGGATAGTTCAGAGGCTGCAGGCAGGACCGAGACGCCCCCACGGCGTCCACACCACTCACGGGTGGGAACGCCCAGACTTCACACTCCTCAGCATCTCCATCAGTCAGGTCTCGTCTTCAGAAGCCCACACCACTAATCCCAGGGCCGTGACACAGACATCTGCGAGCCGGAGGAGGAGCCCTGTGGTTCGCTCCCCAGTGAAGCACTGAATTGTATGCACGTGTATGCAAACAACAACCACAGCCAAACAACAACCCCGGATCATTTAAAACATCTGGAAATGGTCCTAGAAGCAACTGGCAAGTAAAGAACCATCTATTAAGAATTCTAAACATTTGCCAAGAAAGATAAACGTTTATGGCATTTGAGCCAAGATTGCTCCCTCCCTCTTCCCTCCAAACTCAGGAAGTGTGATCCCACTCCAGACTGCCACCTCCCAGCCACTGGGCTCTCTTCCCAAGCAGAGAAGCCCTTCCAAGTTTCCCATCCTGCCTCCCCTGGCAGTGAGGCTGAGTGCCTGCAGGCGGCTGAGAGATGGGTGTCCCTTCTGCCCATCCCCGCTGCTGGGATGACCTGGGGCAGAACGTGGAACATACCCATCGCATTCCCCTGGCTCCAAAGACTGGGATTCTTATGCCAGAAAGGACAGGCCAAGGGGGCTTCGGGCTGCTTGGATCTGCTCCACCAGGCGATGAGGCGCCTGGACCAGCCCCTGCCCCGCTCCCAGCTCCAGAGCCGGGTTGGTGCAGAGACATTCCTGCCAGGAGAAGGCAGCCGAGGAGCCCTTGGCTCCAGGCTCCATGATCTCACAAAGGAAGGACTTTACTGAAACAGGAAGAACTTCCAAGCAGAAGGTGCCCTGGAGGAGAGAGAGGAGGCGGTCAGAGGCCTGGGGAGGAGCTGTATGGCCATAAGTCGTATCTTATGACTTCCCCAACAGCCTAAAACAGCTCTCTTTGGGCTGTTTTTGGAATTTTAATTGATTTGGAGGATAATTATAATTATATACCTTATTTTTCTTATTCTGAAATATAATTTTGATAATCGTATGTTTGAGAAATAATTTTATATGACTTTACTTTAGGTGTGAATCTTACAAATATCATGCATTTGAATTCTTTTACTTTTAAAAATCAAAAGATTTTCTCTTCCTTTTTTTTTTTTTAGAAATTTTTTCATTAAAATGTGTTTGTGACTGAGAAAATTCAAGAATCAGGATTTTTTTATTTCCCACTATTTTAGTCACTGTTGATTATTTTCTTTGTTTCTATTTTTCCCAATTTTGAAGACTATTTTTTTTTAACATACTGGTTGTTTATATATATATATATTTTTCCCCTTCCCAAAATAAAAGTTTTAAACAGCTTTATTCCCCCCCCTGATTTTAATTACCCGTTGGGTTTTTTACCTAGTGAAATAAAAGCATTCCAAGTATTTCTCTCTTTCCCTCATCTAAGTTTTATTAATAAATTTTCATCTCACTTATGAGAAACGGGTGCTCCTCCCACACCTCTTCAGCCCAAGTTGTAAGCCTGTGAGCTGCTCTGTCTCCGATGTTCCCCTGACGCTCCTGTGACAGCTGAGTGAGGGAGCGGAGATTTGTACCCAGATGTCAGTGGGAGCCTCAGTGATGAGGTCTGAGGCGCAGCCTGGCTCTGCGCTGGCTCCCTATTTAAGAACCCGCTGCTCCTCGGCAGCTGGGAAGACTCATCCTGCCGGAAATGAGCCTCCCTCTGCCTCTCTCCTCCATCCTGTGGCAAGCCTGCGGGAGCGGAGAGAACTGGGACAGTGTTTGCAACCCTGTGTTGTTTTGTTTTCCAAGCAGAATTCCATATTTTTGTGGTTGTAAAACGCAACATGTTTTTCATTCTCAAAATACATGGGGAGAGGGACTAGGAAAGGGATTGGGTTTGGTGCGACTTGCATATTTTAGAAAGATGCTTTACATAGGAAGATGGTTTTCCCTCCTATAGGGCAGTGTCCACCCTGGGCCCAGTGTGGAGAGGAGGCGGAGGGAGTCCCTGGAGTGAGAGCAAGTCGCAGGTAAAACCGTTCTCCCCATAATGCCCCAGGACGTTCCTGTGAGCAGGGGGCTTGGGAGGAAACAAAAGCAAAAGCATTGCTATATGCAGTGGTCTCAAATTATTACCCTGCTTGTGCAAGCGGAGAAACTGGACTGAAGGGGCCGATAAAGTGCTTGCATAGCCAGCGATGATGAATTCAAATTTGGATTTATCTGATTCTGACGTTCCCGACTTGGCATTGTTCCAAAAACACCTCCTCCCTGTGAGTCTCTGCGAGTGTCCCCACCCTCCTGCTTCCCAGTTACTAATGTTGCCAATGGTAGGTCTTCAGAATCAAAGTGCATCCCTCTTGTGATTCCTCATGGGAATTCAGCTATCAATAAAAATCTAGTTCTCAACTGGTGCCCAAATATATTTCTAATAACACATTAAAAGTGCGTTTGGAAACAAGCTGTGTAAAATTTCCAAAACCCAGATACCGCCAGAAGGACTTGCCATAAATATATTCGATGATTATTACTAAATTCTCACCATGTGGGAAGCCATATGGAAAACGCAAAAATGAATGGGTGGGGTTTCAAGCACCCTGCGATTTCTTCAGGGTCCCAGACTGATGTAATCATGACTATAACTACAGAAGAGGCACACTATTATTATTTTTAAGACGAGACAAGTTCTGTTTTCAGTCAATAGGAAGAGGCCCTATTTCTCCTTGATCTTCTTAAAACTAAACATCCCTGAATATAATACAACAAACACACATATAGCCTCCGAAGGGTGGGGAGAGAGAGGGCTGCTTAGGGGACTCAGGACTGGAGGGACGATGCCCAGGAGTGTTTACTAGGTTATTTTATTTTATTTTATTTTATTTTATTTTATTTTATTTTATTTATTTATATTTATTTTATTTTATTTTATTTTATTTTATTTTATTTTATTTTATTTTATTTTATTTTATTTTATTTTATTTTATTTATTTATTTTACTTTTTGCCAATCTCACCAGCAAGCCTGAAGTCAGTGTGGGGGAGAATTCACAAGAACAAGGACACTGGGGTGGTTCACTGGAAACCATCACCTTAACAGCCTCCTGCAGGAGAAACGAGGTGGCACTCAGAGTGTGATTCTTGGCCATAACAGGAAACATTATCTACAAGAAGCAGTGGAAAACAAAACACTACCCCAACTTCCCAGAGGTACTAAGACTGTGAAAGGGAGAAATCTATCTATCTATCTATCTATCTATCTATCTATCTATCTATCTATCTATCTATCATCTATCTATCTATATAAAAGCCTAAGCTTCCATCTGCCTGTTCCGCTGTCTGACTGGTAGCTATGATGTGCAATGACCACCAGGGGGCAGAAGCTCAATGCAGGAGCTGCCAAGCTGCAGTGACTCCGCAGCTGTAGTTCTTGGGTGATGAATCCGGAAGCAGAGTGGAGGGAGCCCGGTTCCAGAGTGCTTCCTCACCTGAGAACCACCCTCTCGCGATCCAGAACTCCGTGGGGGATGTTGGAGAGCTGGTTTCAGCTTGATCCCCATAGACCAGGCCAAGGGGCCCCACTAGTGCATGAATCAGTGCACCGAGCCTCTATTATAAAATAAAACAAAATAAATATAAAGGGAAATATACTGAAGAAGTGGAATGCTTAAGATATACTCAAGTTTCTGTAAAGTTGAGGAGGTGGGAATTTCCATCAATTTGTCATGACCCAATGGGAAGTTATAGTAAATGCTCATTATTATAAAAATTATAATAATAAATAAGAAAGTAAGTGGTGAATTTTTGAATTCCTCTGGGTGGAGTTTGAGAACAGTAAAAAACAAACTCAAGCCAGAAGTTAGAAGACAATAAGACATTAGTCAGTAATTAATGCAATCGCCTTTGGTTGGAGTTCCACCTGAAAAGTTGATTTAATGTGGGTTAAATATGAGTTTCGACATTAAAAAGAACTGCAGTTCAAAGACCATTAATAACAACTATAATAAATGACAGTGTCTTCAGGGAGGAAGTATTCAATGAGGTGTCACAGAGGCCAACAGAATACCTGATATCCATTAACTTCTTAATTAATTATATGATGAAAGGAATAGGCCTAAAATAAATGAAATTCTCTGTTGATAAGCAATGAGGGATGGTGACAACATTAGTAAAGACGCCAAGTGCAAACTGACCTAAAGGAATGAGGAGTTTAAGCATATTTTGCAAAGAAGTTCTTGCTTTCATGATGGACAAAATTAGGGGAAAAAGATATTAGGATATGTAGGAATTTGAAAAATCGGTGTAATTTTTTATAACATATATTTGTATATTAAGCTAAAAGGAAAAGGCGTGCCATGAAATTTGTTATCAAATGACAAAACTGAACTAAGTAGACCTAGATAGATGGTCTCAGGATAGTGTGCATATCAGATAATGTGTATATCTATACTTACATATAAATGTAATATTTAGGACTGTAATAACTTGGGTTAGCTAAGTGCTGACATTTTTCATTTTGCATAAAATCCATTGAGCACAAAGGGAATTGGAGCCTGTGGGGCCTCCAGTCCTGCAGTGATGCCTAAGGCCTGACTCAACAGGTGACAGCTGGTGAGCAGACATGGCACTGCATCTTCCCTAGACTTTTTTCACAAATTGGGCAAGAAGACAGAGCCTTACAGATGACAGTGGTCACTCTGTTATACTAAGAAATACATAATTTGTATTTATTTCAGAATGGAATATGTTAGCATTATGCCCATTTTACAGACGCTACCTTGAAATTTGCAGTGTAGTGACGGCTTCCCTTGAATATTGGTCAATGTTCATCGCTTTCTAATTCTAATGCTCTTGTCATGACTCAGCAACCCCTCAACTTACAACACTGCAGCAAGTGTTTCAGCAAGGAGAGAGATAAATTATATTTAGACATTACATCATTGACTGAGATTCTTACATTGAATCAAATACATTTCACACTATTCTTTCATAGACAAACTATACAAGAAATATGACCTGTATTTTACACGGAGACTACAGCGATAACACGCTGATGAGGGATGAGTTTGAGACAAGAGTTGGCTGTGTTAGTGTTGGGTCTACATTAAAAAAAAACACATTGAAATAATCTTGCTTCATTTATGATATTTGCATCCCATTTTTCAGAAGGAAAATATTGACAGAAATCCCAGGGAACTGCGAACTGTGAAGTAACACACTGAACTCATCGCAAACTGACTGAGCAGGAAAATGGTTCTTCCTGGGGCCGGATATTTTTTGCAGAGATGGCTGTCCATCCTGTGCCTCTTTCATTGGGAACACATAAATCATACTAATGTTTCTGGAATAAGGTGATCTTATGGGATTAGGACTCCCATGGCAGGTGGCAATGTTCAAACGGTAATGACATGACAGGGTCGGGGATTCAGGGAGGGATCTTTGCAATGCCTCCGAGGAAGAGAGGTCAGAAACAGAGTATGACCCAACCTACTGGGCATGAGCTTGACTTACCCTTAATGATGCTCAGACACCGCCTCAGAGCAAACCCCTGAATACAGAGGATGTTCAGGAGAATATTCCATTATTTTTGCCCCCTTGGCATCCATCAAAGAAGGCAGGACCAAGAAAATATGACATCGTTTTCAGAGAGATTGGTGCAAGACGTTGGTGGGGACAAGATCCAGTATCTGAGCTCCTCTTTCATTGATTATAAGTCTGTCTCCTTGATGCTGCACATGGAGCCTGGTATGTATGTTGTAAAATACCTGGAATACAATATACCCTGAGTGAGAGGCATTCCGAGGGAGGTAGATGAATTGGCTCTTTCCATTTTGTTCTCACTCCTCACCATTTTTTTTTTTTCTAGAACAAAGTGAAGGTAAGCGTGTGTCACGATATGATGAACGAGGAGAGAGGTTTTATCCTTAATATGTAATTTAATGCTTTGTTAGGATCCAAA
Organism: Pipistrellus kuhlii; assembly: GCF_014108245.1. NCBI lineage: Eukaryota > Metazoa > Chordata > Mammalia > Chiroptera > Vespertilionidae > Pipistrellus > Pipistrellus kuhlii. The sequence goes on from NW_023425525.1 coordinate 1,182,191, forward strand.
AATATAATTTAGCTGATGAGAAGTAGAATTCAAAATGCATTACACAAACAAATCATAAATCACAGAATACTGAGAGAGGAAAATTGATTAATCAATCTGTTGTTGAAAATAACAAACAAACTCCCTCAAAAAGCATCTCTCAAGTTCCAACGGGGAAAAATTGTGATTAATGCACTTTGCGCACCCACTCGATTTTAAGAAAAGATAGAAATGAAGGCTTTCTTGATAAATGAAGACAATTGAGAGGAGAATGGAAGTGAAATGCAAAGACACTTAAAAAGATGGGTTTCTTAGTCTTCTGGTCAACCTAGTGGGCATGGCTCTCATCTCGTGGAACAAGAAGAAAGGCAGGGCTCATTACTCCTGGTGCTTGGGGGGTCACTGAAGAGAATGTATGAGGCAGATCCCCAATATCTCCAAGTGAAGTACCTAGGGTACCTAATGCCCATGCTTGACGTTCTTCTCATTGATACTTTATTTTATGGTCAATGCTACATGAATCATTTTAAATCTCTGGGTTATAATTTTTATTTTAAATAGAAGAGCAGGAGGCACCCTTTAAAAGGGCATGATATCCTCGAGAAGAAGATTCTGTGGGATCACCATTGACACCTGGCTCATTCTGTCAGGACTTCAAGGTCTGGAGCTGGGACCCAAGAGGGTTGTCTATTTCTGTGGAAGGTGCTATTTCATAGAACACGGGCGTTCAAAGATAAGTAAGGCAAGTCAGAACACTAGCAATAGTGGGAAAAATACCTCAATCACAAAATATATCTTTAAAAAAGAAACCACTGCATGAACCACATCAGAAAATGAGTGGCTGCAGCCGAAACCGGTTTGGCTCAATGGATGGAGCGTCGGCCTGCGGACTGAAAGGTCCCGGGTTCGATTCCGGTCAAGGGCATGTACCTTGGTTGCGGGCATATCCCCAGTAGGGGGTGTGCAAGAGGCAGCTGATCGATGATTCTCTCTCATCGATGTTTCTAACTCTCTATCTCTCCCTTCCTCTCTGTACAAAATCAATAAAATATATATATTTTAAGAAAATGAGTGGCTGCATTGCAAGCCTTACCTTGGCCAGGTGGCAAGGGTGGTTGACCAGCAGCCTCCCACCAGGACCTGTGTTGAATGACCAAGAGGGATTCCCAGGACACATCCCATAAATCCACTCCATGGAACCATCACATGTTGCTAAAATAACAGCATGCAATCAACTCAAACCGACATCAGCAAGGAAGGGAGTCACACCTGTCATTCATGAGGCGAATCTGGAAGAGAGGATGTCTCGGGGACGTGCCAGGACGCCATGCACCAAACAGCAATGGTGAAGAAGGAAGTCCACGTTGAGGATGCTGGGGGGAGGCAGAAGGTTTGAGTGCTTCCGTTATGCATGGAAATAATCTACCGCAGCCTGGCTCACACCCTCTCCTTTATCTGGGGAAACCGAGTCACAAACCAGGTGGTTAGCAATGACGATCTCCATTGCTTGGCCATGAGCCCCTCCACAGGAAAGGCTTTGCATCATTCATGACGTCGCGTGAGTTCATTCATTCTCTTGCTTTCGTTTCTGTCAGATCCACTGCATTCAGCATGACAGCCCTGGCCGTGTTGGCAAAGAGTAGATGGCAGTGCTCACATTTCACTCCCTTAATTCAAGGGCCAGCGGTCTGTGTGCACTAAATACTCTCTCCCACAATGTAGACAGGGCTTCCATCTCCACCCACTTGTCAAGTGTCCTGGATTCCTAAAAGAATATCTTTAGTGGGAGCCCGCTGGCTCTTCTCACCGAGCATGTGACAGTGCAGGGAATATGACAGTGTAATGTCAGAAAATGCCATGGGCTCATCAGAAAATGTCCGGAGAAGTTCCCTAGATGGGACAGGAAGCAGTGTGGGGTGTGTTGTGATCTTACTGTCATTACAAGGCACTGCCGCAGTTGAGACCCATTAAGAGGGACTTTTGATGACAGAGAGATGCCCCACACCAGTGTCTATGCCCCCTCACATGCCAGAGGGTATCATCCTGAAGGGAAAAGTCACCCTAAAGAGGTCCAGCGGGGTTTGGAGAATGGAGATTCCTGATGATTTTGGGGGACTGGAAAAGCACCAGGTGCTCCTTTGCTAAGGAGGTTCCTTCCTCAGCAGTTCCCTGAAACTGGGTCGGGAATAAGCCCAGCATTAAAATTCAAAAGCTTCTCCAGCTGTGCTCCCCGTCAGCCAGCCTTTTATTTTTAGGGTTCTTGGTGTCCCGCTGGACATACTGATGTTGGAGTCTCATTGGGGAGAGTTACAAAGGTGAGCTGAGGCCCAGTGTGCTGAGGTTCCCATGTGATACCCCTGTACCCCTGCCTGCTTGCTCCCTCCCTCACTCCTAGCATGGACATCGAATTCCCAACCAGCTCAAGCCCAGCAACCTTCAGCTACGCACACACACACACACACACACACACACACACACACATGCACGGGCACGGAGTGTGGCTGGTCCCTGCAGCCTGCTTTTCTCGGTTTGATTTACAGACCATATGAGAGCCTTTGCCCATTTCACTTACAGAACATAAATACGTCTTAACCTCCCAGTACCCACAGATAGCATTTTCTCTTATCCTCTCACATCAAAGCTTTCCCCAAGGCACCGCCGCGTGGTTTGGTGGTTTCCTCTGAAGAAAACAGAATGCAGGAACACTGACCCTGGGTTTGAATCCCCATCAACCCCTCCACTGAGGACACACTTTTCTCCCCTCTGCTCGCCTCAGGTGAGAGCGCAGCCCTGAATCCAAGTTGGACTGTCAGTGGCCGTGAAATTTCTCCGTATCTGTAGGGAAGTCAAGTGGTGTGGAAACACTTCAGTAGCTGGCTCTCCAGTCTCTGATTTAACTTGTACTTAAATTTAGCTTCTTCAGGATCTTCTTAAGGTGAAGTGGTTCAGCAGGAGCCAAATAAAAGTGGAGGGCCCCTTCTCATCGAGGTGTGAGAGCCTCTCGTCTCCATTTCCTTTCCTAGGTCCTTCTTTCCTCCTGGGTCTTAATTATTATTATTATTTTTTATTTGGATCCCTAAGGAGATCAAGCCCATGCACAGTGCCAAGAATTTGCTCAGCCTTTCACCGCCACATTATAAATGAGAGGAGAGGGCAGGTGCTGAACACGCATTCTATACCGAGCTTCTGGGGTGTCGGGTGAATAATAGACTCTGTCCCAAGGGTCGCTGAAACCTGCTGGGGAGGTGAAATATCATCAGAGGAACACAGATTAGCCAGACACTTCTAAGTGCTGTGCTTCTAGCAGCTTCTTGCCTCATGGCGGCCATCTTAGGAAGCAGGCACTATTATTACCTCTTCCACAGATGTGGACAGTGAAACACACAGGTGTAGGTACCTGATCTAAGATAACTAGGTTAGCCAAAATCGGTTTGGCTCGGTGGATAGAGCATCAGCCTGCTGACTGAAAGGTCCCGGCTTCGATTCCGGTCTAGGGCATGTACCTTGGTTGCGAGCACATCCCCAGTAGGGGGTGTGCAAGAGGCAGCTGATCGATGATTCTCTCTCATCGATGTTTCTAACTCTCTATCCCTCTCTGTAAAAACAAAAAAAATCAATAAAGTATATTCTTTAAAAATAAGATAACTAGGTTAGCAAGAGGCGGAACTGGAATATGAATGCAGGGGTCAGATTCCAGAACCTGCCTCTTAGCCATTATGGTCAACTAACTGTATCTCCAAGAGCAATTGGTGTCTGTACAGAAGCGTCACTGTTCTGACAGTAGGTTACATGGAAGGGGCATGGCAGTGCTCCTCTGCCAGGGCACGGCTGCTGCCCGTGTGGTGTGGGGAAGGTATCAGGGTTGGTGTTCTCTAACATGTCCTTCTTTCCTAACAATTCCCCCGGACCTAATGGAGAGCAGGTCCCTGCGATTTTCTGACTTCTCCCCCCTCCAAGCCTTTGCTGCAGGAGATCACCGGCAGGTCCTTCCCCTGCACCTGTGACCGCCTTTGCCTGCAGCTGAGATGCCTCCTCTTCTTCATGCCTCTTTCCTAACCCCTTCTCGGGCGACCACATCTCTCTCTTCCACTGTAGCCAATCTTCTTGACATCATTAAATCAATTTACCTTGAGCCAATCGGCATTTTAACAGAAGTCAGGTTTGTGTAGAAGCATTGAGATAAGGGTAGCAACATTTAAGTTTAATCACCTGTTTAATGGAACACTTCCCCAGGGTCTGGGGAACTATCAGTGACATTAAAGGCTGTTTAACTGCTTAAGGACCATTAATCTGTGGGGTAAACACACCCTGGGTTTCAGGGGCAGGCTAAATGAAGTTAGAGTTGCATTGTGAGGGGATACTTGCCGTATTGACTTGAAGAGAATACAAGGAGATAAAAACAAAGAATCATGTAGTCCAGATAACCAGGAAAACATGGAGAAATAGTTGGCGGGAGGGAGGGCCAAATGCATGCAGACAGGGAAAGGGGACTACTTGCAGACCCTTTTCTTTAAACGAACATTTGCAAAACATGGATTTCCTCTGACCCAGGACCTCACAAGCTTGGCTCTGAAGGAAAGCTCATGTGCCCATGGGCGTCCACAGGTGTTTACTCAGTCTTACTTTTAGCACCCCTCTTTGCATGCAGCTTGGTACCAAACTGCTTGCAAACAGCACCATTTCTCTGGATGGGCTCTTGTTCCATGGGGGCCAGCTCTCCCTTCCTCCCTTCTTCAGGCAGGATGCACACTGTCACCTTCAGCTTCTATTTCCCAGCCTGTGGATTGCCTTTGTTCCTGTGGACCGAGAGGCACAGGTTGTGCTAATATGCTTGCATTGCTAAGGGGGAAATAAGTGAAGCAATTAAAACTTAGGCAGCCGAAACCGGTTTGGCTCAGTAGATAGAGCGTCAGCCTACGGACTGAAAGGTCCCAGGTTTGATTCCAGTGAAGAGCATGGCATGTACCTTGGTTGCGGGCACATCCCCAGTAGGAGATGTGCAGGAGGCAGCTGATCGATGTTTCTCTCTCGTTGATGTTTCTAACTCTCTATCCCTCTCTCTTCCTCTCTATAAAAAATCAATAAAGTATTTAAAAACAACAATAACAGCAACAATAACAAAAAACTTTAGGCTAAGAAGAGAGAGAAGACATAGCCACACCAATGGAAAGCATCTGATGGATGCCACACGGGAAGGGGAACTTATTTCCAGGGGACGCTGCCCTGCTCACCATGAGTCATGCAGAGACCTCACAAACGTCTCAGAATAAAATCCTCAGGGCGCTTCAGGCCGGCATAGGGGCAGGCAAGGACAACTGTGTCTCAAAAAGTCAAGTAGACCAGAAGGAAGAGCCAAAGATCAGACAAGGCATGCTACCAAGCATTGTCTGATGCTTGTGTTGACCTATATGTTTGAGAAAGAGTTTGGGCAATCATTCATAATATTCTGTAATTTAGATAAAAATCTGCAATGAGAGGTTGGAGCATTTCTGCTCTTTCCCTAAGAACGGGTTCCCAACCATTCTGGAGAAATGGGAACTCAAAATATGAATTAAGTTTAATATTAGAAAAATAAAATTAGGTGTTTTTACATCCATATTGTCAATAGAATTTCACACCTACTATATATAGAAACACTCAAAGAGATACATTTGACTATGAATTCCACCACCCAAAGCTAACCTCTGTTAAGACATTGATATGCTACTTTCCTTAGACACATATCTCCTGTGTTAACAATAAAAACAAACAAACAAACAAACAAACAAACCACCCAAAACACAGCAGCGCTGAATATTAGTTACCTCTGTGAAGCCCCTTAGGGGGCTACCAGTGTATGTCTTCATGGGTACATGTCTAACCACATACCTCACACCTCTGTGGCTAAAGTGCATGTTTTGAAAAGACAGAGAAGAACCAAGTGGGGATGAGTCAGTTGGTATTTCTGGTTCATATTTGAGAGTAAAAGTGAGGGATATCAATGTATCAAAGGACTGTGGTTCCATCAAAGATCTTAACAGATAAGAAACTTCCATTGTCAGGCAATTTTCAAGAAAATTTCAGGAAGTTACTATCTAGTATAGAATTGTATCTGTGTTTGAATTTTGCTGCATGCAAACTCATGTAACACACTGCTTAGCGGTCCTCTCGGTGCTATAACTTGTGTAGGTTGTGCTTTTGGGAAATCTCCAGGTAAGGGAGGATCACACCTCAGAGAAAGAACAGCTGGTACCAGGATGCAGGCAACAGGAAAAACACCCCCAATAGGTTCTGTCAGCTGCTCGCCCACTGATTACCGCATTTTCTCCCTTTCTTTGCTAAGATGATCTGAGTTTGATATTTAACTTATGCCTTAATCATCTTACCTACATGTGACCTCAGTTGAGTCAAGGTGATTCCTACTAATTATATTATTAGCTCAGAAGTTGAGCCAATTCTATTCAGTTAGAAGTGAGGGGAGGTTTGCTAGAAGCTTCTAAAATCAGTCAGAGTGACAGGGGGTCAACCTTCCCCTCCTCCTGGGTATCAAAAAGGAACAATGTCTTCCCGGTGCTCCCGGCATCCATTTCCCATCAGTGGAAGAGACCAGATCCATGCTAACTCTGACCGTCCACAGCAGAGGAGGAAGTGCCAAATGCCCGCTTCTCCAAGGACCCTGGCACCATGGCCCTGTGTACTGGAGTCTTCTCTTGAACCACCCCGTTCTGTACACCTGGCACATCCGTCGGCCCCCCCTATTCTGGCTGCCCCACCTTTTTCATAAGACAGAACCTCCTCTCATAGTCATGGAAGCCCCTTAGGCATGAAACATAAGGAGAGCTACACAGCTACTCTCACTTATATTCCATGAATAAAGGCAGAACTCTGAGCCACTACCGAAGACTTCCCAAATCCAGACCCATTGGCCATTGATCCTGCCTCTCCCATGGGTAGCCACCTCAGGGCGCGCTGTGGCTTTCTGCCTACTTGGGACACACAGTCAGTTCTTTGTTTTATTGACAAGAGGGACTGATTCTTGAAGCTGATAACCCTCTTGAGCCCATGCACTTGTTTTATACTGCTGGAAACACATGTGTTTTTCCTGGTTTAAATCTGGTAGATATTTGAAAAGACTTAATAACATTTTGAATCAGAAATTTGGTCAAGGCAGAAGGTGGAGATATGGAGTCTTAGAAGAATTTTCAAGGCCTTCTCCCAGAAGCTAAAATGGGACCAGGTACCCAGAGGGACAAAAAGCAACAGAGGGGATGTGGTTGGATAGGGAGGTCAACCTATGAAGTTGCTTAAGTCATAACCAGTTCTTTTGGGACCTGAGAGCAACTGTCTTACCTTACAGGTCTTGGTGGAACCAGGAATGTGGCTCTGAAAGAAGTTCAAAGTCCTCTTGGCATTACCATCCTCATTTCCCAAGAATGAAGAAAAACACAAATGAGGTGTTTTGTTTTGTTTTTAAGTACGAACTACTGCTTTGGCCCCAATGCCCCTGGACAAGGACACATATAAATCTTAATTGTCTTATCCATAAATATTAGTAATAAAAAGCCATACCATTGGAGTAGGTACCTTTAACTTACCACCCACCCGTCTCATGGAAAAATGTAAGACACAGACTGGGAGGTTTCTGTCCGCTCTCTCTGCATTTACTTGCGCTGTGTGGTGCTTTCCACCCTGAGTGGCCTTGCTAATTTGTAGAAGCACTCTATTTAGTTGGCCTAAAAAGTAAGCGCTTAGCTAAAATTTCTCAAAAAATGTAATGGAAACGAACCCGAATGCTTTTCCAGATCTCGCCATCTGGGAAGATATTTGACAGGAAAGCTGGCTAGAGGCGGCTTTGTTCAACAGGCATTTTTAGAGCTGTTATCATCTATATCATCCCTGGCCATTCCGGGGACTCGGCATTAAATACCGCAGATAGAGGATGTGCATCAGGAAGGTTATATTTAAACGCGGTAATCATGTGAAAATAAAATATGGGCATCGCAGTGGTTGGCATACTCATGAAGGAAACTAGACCAGGGAAGGGGCGCCTATGGGAGGGGGGTCATGAGCGGTCACCACACAGCAGTGAAGGGTCAGTCAGAAGTGGTATGTGAGCACAGACAGGAGCGGGAGAGTGCAAACCAGGGAGCCATCGGAGCAGAGCTGCAGGAGCTGCAGGCAGAGAGAGGGGCTAATGCAAAGGCCCCCAGGAAAGAGCAGGCCTGCTGTGCTCAAAGGGGGAGATGGTGAACCTGGAACACAGAGCACAGGGAAGCATGGGTGCATGTCACACACACACACACACACACACACACACACACACACATGCACACGCGCGCACACGCACACACGGTCAGAGAGAGTTGGGGAAGAGGCCGAGCACCACAAAGGGTCTGCAGAACCTTGAAAGTAATGATCATGCCTTTGGCCACTTGAATCCAGGGAAATGGAGACTGCGGTTGGGGTCTGGGGGTGGGGTGGGTATGGAGCTTACTTTGTGGGGATCTCAGTCAGCAGCAGTGATGTGATGGGCTAGGAGAGCCTGGGCACTCAGATCCACACTCCTCATGGCCAGCGCCCACGGCCATCCCCTGGTGGTCCCCAATGCCCTGCCGGGCCAGCCACTGCGGGTCTTATTATGAGAGCAGGATGCACCTCGGCACTCCCCAGCGGGGACTCTGACCAAACCGGCTTATTTCTCACAAGTCCTGCCTCTGCAACGGATGCCCTGGCAATCGAAGCTTGCTGTCCATCACTTCCGCAACCATGCGGAAGCCAGCGTCTTGGTCTATTGTTTTCAGAAATGGTCACGTGCTCCCAGCTTGCTTTGCAACGTGACTCTGCAGCTCTTCCCTGAGCAGACACCCCCCTTGCCGAGGGGCTGGCCTGGGGGGCTGTGCTGGTCGGCTCCCACTGCCCCAACCGAGCAGCATGGCCTGGCGGCTTCACAGAAATGAGCTTCTCCTTGTCCTGGAGGCTTCGTGTCCGACATCACATGTGTGTGAGATAGTGCATGTATACACACACACAGGCACACACATGCACAACACAGGCATGGTTTTCTAACCTGAATGTTACCACGACTTAAAATAGACAAACGGGCCCTGCAGTGCTGGTGAGGGAACAGAAGGTCAGGGGCTGCCCAGGGGAGCTGTTGTCTCTTCCCCACCAGGCATGCACCACGGAGGGCCTCCTGACCGTGATTAGCTGCGTTAGTCATTATCCACTTCACTGACTGGAACGTCTTGAGAACAGGGGTAATACATCATTAATGCACACTGTGTTCCCTATGAAGGGCCTGGAAGATAGTTGCCATGAGATAAAACGCATGCATGCTCTTCAGGAAGTTTAAGTTCTGCAATTCCGTCTAATTTTCTCTAATTAATAAAGAATTTTGCTTCTGTTGACAAAAAGAGGCAAATGTCTGCACTTTGTCCCTCGGTGGGCGTCTTGTGCACGCCTACGTGCTGAGAGAGTGGTATCATATCTGTAATTTCACTTATCTTCTTGTAAAAATATATTTTATTGATTTTTTACAGAGAGGAAGAGAGAGGGATAGAGAGTTAGAAACATTGATGGGAGAGAAACATCGACCAGCTGCCTCCTGCACACCCCCCCACTGGGGATGTGCTCTGTCCACTGAGCCAAACCAGTTTCGGTGAAATTTCACTCATCTTAAAGGAGAGGCGCCAGCTCACTTGCTTTCTGTTGGTGATGTTCTTTGTCTGGATGGGGCTTCAAACGTCACAGGGTCTATGAATACTGCGCTGCTTTCCAGAGGGCATCTGATTGTCTCCAATCAAACCCAGGACGTATTTAAATGTTAAGTAGATGCTATTTCTGATTACCGCCTCGGAAGGTTTTCCTGCCTGCCACCAAACATAACAAAGTCAGACTTAATTGATTTATGCAAAGTTCAAAACGGCCCTCCTGTCTACCATTTCAAGAAGTTCATTAGCCTGGCGGCCGCTCCGCACAAGCTCTCCGCGGCCCGGGTCCGTCCGTGTTCTTTTTCAGAGGAGCCGCAGCCCGGGCGGGGCCGGGAACGGCAGTCACCGGGGGCCCACGTGCCCCTGGAAAAGGCGGCTGTCCCAGAGCCCAGCCGCCCTCTCTGGCTCCAATGCCTGAACGCCAACCTTCGTTCCTGTCAGGGCGAGGCCTGCTTTCTAACCATGCCCTCCCTGGGGCACAGTGTTCCCTGAGGACAGAGCTGGCCCGGGGCCCTGGTGCTGGGTGTTCTGTTCCTTCCTTCCGGATCAGCAAACAGGGTGCCCAGCCCCAAAGAGGGAACCTTCATGTGAGCAAATCTGGATGCGTCTCACCTCATTCTCCCCATCCCACCCCGGACTCCAGCCCCATAGCAACCTCACTCCACAGTCAACAGGGCCTCCAGCGGCAGGACAGGCCGCAGAGGGGTGTCTGAGGCAGGAACTCAGGGCTCCGGGGTGACCCTCTGGTCACCCAGTCCTCATGGGGAAGCCATCGCTGAGGTCCAGGACCTCTGAGCTCCTGCGGCAGGGACACTGCTGACAGGCACGCGTTTCCTGACACTTTCATCATCAGGATGTTAGCAGATAGGACAGCGCAGATAACACAAAGCAAAGGTGAGGACGGAAATCATGCTTACGAGTCTCCCTTCACCTGCCTGGGCCGCGGTCCACAGGGAATGGCTCCTGTGAGATCTGAGTGGAACGCATACACACTCCCACAGCCTCAGGGAGGGTGAATATCTTTGTAAAGGAACTTTTGCCAGCTGTTCCCTAATATGTTTTCTTTGCAGAGAGCATGACTCTTTTGAATCTAACAGTGTCTACGGTGAGGAAACTAATTTACCTCTCATAGCGTTTAGTTCCCCAAATTCGTTGAGCGCTGCTGGGGAGCAGAGGTTGAGTCTGTCTGCACACCGCCTCAGTCCGCAGGATAAAAGGGGGCCCGGGAACCTCCAGGAAGGTCTCCTTGGATGCGGACATTGTCTCCGGACAAAGGGGAGAGGTGTGTGGCTCCCCCGAAAGAGGCATTGCGGGGTTCACCCGCCCTACCCTCATCAGAGGGTCTGATTCCATCTACGACAATTCTTTTAAGCATTTTTGCTTTTTATTTATTTAAAAAAAATATACTTTATTGATTTTTTTTTTACAGAGAGGAAGGGAGAGGGATAGAGAGTTAGAAACATTGACCAGCTGCCTCCTGCACACGCCCTACTGGGTATATGCCCGCAACCAAGGTCCATGCCCTTGACTGGGAATTGAGCCCAGGACCCTTGAGTCCACAGGCTGATGCTCTATCCACTGAGCCGAACTGGTTAGGGCCATTTTAGCTTTTTTTTTTTTTAAACTTCCTAAAAATCGCCAACTGACAATCACTTCTCAGGGTTTTACAGAGACTTGGGCATTTTCTACAAAGACATTAGATGCGTGGTTGTCAGTCGGCAGGCACTGGGTCAGAGGTTTGGCAGAGCAGCAGTTTGGAGCATGGACCACAGGCACCTGGGCTGCCAACGCTGCTCTGAGGAGCCCCTTCGGAGCCGCCCCCGGAGCCTGCTCTGGGCAAGCAGCGAGCGAAGCCGGCCGTCCCGGGAGCCAGGGCACCGAGCTCAGCCTGGGCGGCCTCAGAGTTTTGCCCCAGGCCAGCCTGGCTGCCTGCGGTCCCACAGACTCGCCTGGGTGAGCCTCACGGTGACACTTCCTGACTCGCTGAGCGTGTTGTTTCTTTCTGTCCCTGTTCTCCGGGTAAATATAGGATTTTTGTTGCAAGGGATATTGATTTTTTTCAAGCACCATAAATTCTCCCCAAGAAAAGAAACACATCCAAGTAAAGAAACCAAGCCTTACTTTCTCTCTGCAGCCTAAGAAAAAAAAAACCCCTATATTTTAGGGAAAGGACAGCCTGGGACACCTTCCCAGAAAGGACTGACAGTTAGATTTGTTTCAGTTTTAGGACATACCTTACCCATTGTAGCCCAACACTAATTAAAACTGAGGATCCCGAACAGCTCCCTGTGCATAACTTTTGTTATGTTCTATCAAATTCTACATTTTTGGATAAATGTTTGTCTTAAGGGCTGAGATTGCAAATCCAAATGCCTTCTCAAAAAATGTGGTGGAACTTTATTTCGACAGTAAAACGTGGTATTTTCCTGGATATTAAGCAACAGGCAACTTATTTGAAAGCATATGCTCGGTACTAAAATAAGACTCCACATGGTAATCGAGACCAAGTCTGGTGTTTTAACCGATGTTCTCGCCACTGCCATTTAGAAAATGCATCGCGATAAAACTCGTTGTCAAAAGCAAGTCAATGAAGGACTGCACTGGGCTGCTGTGGCTTCCCGCGCTCCGTTTGCGAGTGTGGCCGTGGCTGCCGTGGACGCCCTCGTTCCGTTACCCATTGGCGTGAGCATGCCCCCCAGGCCGCTGCCCGCCTGGTGCAGCCTCACCAGAGGCGCCGGAGCCCGGGCAGGGGCCCCTCCTCGCAGTGAGCCGGGCGTCCCCGCTCTAGCGCTCCATTAGCCACGGGATGTGACTGAGTCTGGGAAGGTGAGGGCCGGGAGAATGCGGAATGCGCGTCAAACGTCCTGTGTTGGTGCCGGCTGGTGTGGGTCAGCAGGTGAGCGTCGACCTAGGAACCAGGAGGTCGTGGCTGGATTCTGGTCAGGGCACAGGCCCGGATTGTGGGCTCCATCTCCAGTAGGGGGCGAGCAGGAGGCAGCTGATCCCTGATTCTCTCTCCTGGTGGATGTTTCTATCTCTCCCTCTCCCTTCCTCTCTGAAGTCAATAAAAATACATGTTACATAAAAAGAGTCACACAAGACACAGGGAGCTACAGGCACTAAAACAACTTTAAACATTTTGAAAGAAGTGTCAACTCTTTCCAAACTAGGTCCAGAGCAGCTCACCTGCTCCGTAAGGAAAAGGGCCCGTCATCAAGGTGGTGATGCTGAGCACCTGCTCCCCATGTGAGACTGCTCCCAGCTGTGGTCCTCCCTCCCTCCTCCCCCAGCTGTGATCCTCCCTCCCTCCTCCCCCAGCTGTGGTCCTCCCTCCCTCCCTCCTCCCCCAGCTGTGGTCCTCCCTCCCTCCCTCCACCCCAGCTGTGGTCCTCCCTCCCTCCTCCCCCAGCTGTGGTCCTCCCTCCCTCCCTTCTCCCCCAGCTGTGGTCCTTCCTCCCTCCCTCCTCCCCCAGCTGTGGTCCTCCCTCCCTCCCTCCTCTCCCAGCTGTGGTCCTCCCTCCCTCCTCCCCCAGCTGTGGTCCTCCCTCCCTCCTCCCCCAGCTGTGGTCCTCCCTCCCTTCTCTCTCAGGCCCGAATGGGATGGATGCTCACCCAGAGAGCCTCGCTCCCTGGAAGGAGGCTGACCTCCAGGCGGCAGGACGTGGAGCCCGGCACAGGCACATTAGGTGGTCAGTCCTGCTTTCCTTCCCTCCGCCAGCTCATGCGCAGGCCCAGGGACTGGCAGGTGACCACACTTTGGCCTAAACAGTAACGTGAGGATGGACGTTAGTGCAGAGGTAAGGACTCTGTCCCCGCAGCAGAGCTTTCCAATCAGTGCCCCTGGCCCAGGCTGCCCCCCTGCTGGGAGGTGTGTGCCCCCTGTTCCCCGGGACCTCCAGGGGGCAGCCTCTGCCAGCAGGGCTGGGTGCCGCCTCCCTGACAGGGGGCCGCCTCTGCGGGAAGGAGCCCTCACACTCAGCCGGGAGCCGGTGCTTGTTGTGGGTGGAGGGCGGTGTGACCAGGATGTGGGGGGACAGTGGAAAGTACTGCTGGAGGCTGGGCACTGGAGTCCCCCTGTGTCTCCCCCCGCCCGGGATCGCCCCCACTTTCGCAGGCCCAGCTCGCCCCAGCCTGCCGGTGCCTCACTCTGGGAGCCTGGGGATCAAGGGCTGTGTTCGTTACATGTTTTACATCAAAGCTGAGGTCCCGCTGACAACCACCGAGGCCTGATGCATCGGCTGGTGTGTGCTTCACACAGTGGAGAAATGTGCCCGCTCTACTGCACGTCTGTCCCTCACCGCAAGTGCCCATCCCACAGCCACCCGGTGCTCAGCATCACGTTACACGTGTGCCGGGACGCATGTCTGCGGTGAGCCGTGTCCTTGTGGGGCCAGTGGGTACAGCAAATGCAGAGGAGAGGCGGGTGAGGGCGAACCCGGCCGTGAGCACACGGTGGAAAAGGAGAAGCGGCGGTGTTCGCCGTGGGACGGGCACAGGTGCACAGATAACAGCCCCCTCCCAGCAGGGAGCGCCACAGGGAGGCATGGTCCCCCCACCTGCCACCCATCGGGGGGCGCTGCCCCGGAGTGAGCACTCAGGCCTCACGCCCGCTCTGACACCTCCAGTTTGGCAAACACCCATTTTGCCGGTGTTGACCGTGTTTCAGCCAGAACTGGTCCCCCGGCCCAGCCAGCCAGGGCGGCTTCAGGTTCGGGCTGTAGACGAGAGCCCAAAGCGAGTGTCCTGGCTGCAGTGACCGCAGCGTGTGGGTCCGGGCGGTCCAGGTCAGAGGTGGCCCCGGAGCTCGCCAGGCCGGTCCGACCTCAGCCATTGGCTGGCGTCCACTGCAAAGGGCAAAGGAGGCCCGCGAGCCAGGCAGGCACTTCGTTTTCATCCCTTAACCCGTTGGCTAAATTTATTTTCTCCTCGCACTGCATGTCCAGAGCCAGGCCTTCTGTAAATATTTGCTAAAACGACTCGCAAGCGGCATGCACTCCGTGCTTCGAAGGACGGAATCGGGATCAGTGTGTCATGGCGATGTTTTAGCACCTAAATGAAAAGCACCGAATTCACTTGGAAGAAGCTGCAATACAGAAGTCCCCTTAGACCACATGTGTCAAACACAAGGCCCGCGGGCCAAATCCGTCCCGCCAGGCCTTGCAATGTGGCCCGCACCGCGCTGTCATCACTGCACTCTGCTGCGTTTCCATCACAATGACAGTTTATGACTGTTCAGTAAACCATTCGGCCCGCGATTTAGGCTGGATTTTAGATTTTGGCCCCTTCTCTGATTGAGTTCGACACCCCTACCTTAGACAGTGACAGTGAGCACAAGTATACTCTAAATGTAACTAAGATTTATGTCACATGACATAGGAGTCTAAGGAGTAGGTTCAGGAGTCAGGCAATGTGTTATTTTTTTTTTTAATCATACATTTGCCATTAAATTTAGTAAACATTTTCATCTTTCTGGGCCTCCAATTTCTATAACTGTGTGATGTTGGCAATAACATATATCTTATTATTGCTTTAGTTAAGCTATACATTATATAAGGCTCCTAACCTAATATCCACTCCCTTATAAATAGAGACATTGATCAGCTGCCTCTTGCACACCCCCCACTGGGGATGTGCCCACAAGCAAGGTACATGCCCCTGACCGGAATCGAACCCGGGACCCTTCAGTCCACAGGCCGACGCTCTACCCACTGAGCCAAACCAGTCTCGGCCCACTCCCTTATAAATAAATGGTAGCTATGATTACTATACTTATCACTTTTATTGTTACTATTTTATAATATTATAAATCAGAATGAATCTCAAATTCTTCTTGCCAGTAGATAGACATATTTTTGTTTAAATGTAAAGGAAATTATTATCCACATAACATTTTATAAAATATTTATCTTTCCAAATTTTTCATGAATAAGATTGTAAACCCCAATGAAGAAAAGCATGGCTGGTGCCTTTGGCTAGGTACGGTTTATAAAAATAGACACAGATCCCAATGACAAGTGCGGAAATGAGAACATTGTTGGCAACTCACGGTACAGATAAAAGTTTAAATCTCTTCATACATCCAAAGCTCTTACAGCCCACAGTGTAAATGACTGACTACAGAAGGAAGGGGCAAACGGTGAAAGCAGGTATTTTTCAGGTTTCAAAGATGTAAAATGACAAATACCTACTGCACATGTGAAGCCCCTCCCTCTTAAAGAACCACGTCTTCACACTACAACGAGGCACCCCTTCGCCAGCCCGTTGGTACCGGTCCCCTGATGGAATTCTGACGTGGTTGTCAGGGAAACCTACAGCGAGGCTCTCGGAGCTCAGAGGGCACGTCTTTCTCTGGCATTTCTCTGGCGTGCCCACTTCTGTCTTCTCTCTCCCCAGATGCATTAGAGATATCGCCTTTTAAAGATCGTCTCTGGGAAGAATCCATCAGAATCTCATATGCACACTGCATGACTATGTAACAGAAATAGTTTCTACAGTGCGATCCAGAGGCTGTAGCTCTCTGGGGTGAAAACTGTGGGACCTCTAAAGAAATAAAGCATAGATCTGCCTTAAACCCTGAAATATAGAGACCAAGGAAATAGCAAAAACTATTAATGAAAAAGTTCCACAAATTCTGTAGAAAGACGAGATGAATGAAAGCAATAGGGCAACAGATGCAGACAGCTCCAGCGCTCAGACAAGCAGCCGTGGGGGGCTGGTCTTGGGAGACATGACTGCACCCTGCAGAGCAATTCACCAGGGGCAGCGGCTCCTGAGGTGCAGATGTTGATTAGCCAGAACCAAAAGGAATCGGAACCGGTAGGTAAGGCCATTCTGATGTGTGCTGGCGGGGGGGCGGGGGGGGGTGTTGGGGGAGGATCTGTCGGGACCCTGCATGGCAGGGGAGATTCTACCTAGAACAATGGGCTAGATTTCACCTGACAGATGAATAACACAGGGATGCATCCCTGCAGAAAGGAACAGCCTGAGATTGCACAGAATAGGTAGAAAATGATAGATAGAGGACAGATGAATAGGTAGGCAGATAGATGATGATAGGCAGCAATATATCAATAGATAGATATCAGTAGGTAGATAGATAATATAAATAGACCAGAGGCCATGTGCATGAAATTTGTGCACCCTGTACCCTCTCGCAACCCAGAAGCCCTTGGGGATGTCTACCCACTGGCTTAGGCCACTCTCATCACTGCTGCTGAGCTAGCCAGCCATAACCCTGGATTTAGGCTGAGTGCCACTCTCCCTGTAGGAGCACACTGACCACCAGGGGGCGGCTCTGCGTTGAGCATCTGCCCCTGGCGGTCAGTGCATGTCATAGTGACCGGTCATTCTGTTGTTGGTTGATTTCCATACTAGCCTTTTATTATTTAGGATTATATACAATGATAGATATCAATAGATAAAGTAGTTAGATAATATAAGTAGATAGATAGATAGATGCTCTCGGTCCTGATCACTGTTCCCAGGCTAAATATTTTACAAGCACCGCATCCATAACAAGTCCTTGTAAATAAATAAATCAAATCAAACTTTATATTTTCTGAAAGAGGAGGTGAATGTATATCTTTTACATTTTGTATTGCATGGTATTTCTGTATTGTATTTCTATCCAATTATTTCAAGAAGAATTACTGGATATTTTTTTTTGAAGTGTTTTCTCTGTTGAAGATTCATTCAGTATTTTTTAAATGTATCATTTTTGGTTTATAGTTTACATTATTTTAACATTCTTTCTCTGAGTTTTATATCCCTTCTATGCAAGTCTAATTATCCCTGATATATGCTAGGTTCTAATATTTGGTAAGAACTTTACTCCTTCATTTCTGTTCTTTTTATTTCAGAATATATTAAAGAGTTATGCCTTTATTTTATTAATGACCATTAGGATCTTTTTGTCAGGTTATATAAAGTATCTCATTAGGCTTTTAATTAAAAATGCACTCGATCTATAACTTAACTTGGAAAGAGCTGTCACATCTCCATGCATCCTTTCAAGTTACAATTAGGCACATCATGGGTTTTGTGCTCGCCAGAGGCCATAAAGAATCTCCTGATTATGCAGTGCGCTCGGCGGCCCTGGTCTGTCTCCTGCTTCAGTAGTGTTTGTGGGAACAGATGCAGGGAGCCCTTCTTCCAGCCTCCCACCCCTCAGTGTCTCCCCCTTCAGAACCACCTCCCAGACCAGCCAGCACACCATGTGTCCCACCTTAATTAGCTCCCACATGGGTCCGAACCACCCCACCGCGGTGGAGGCCCCTCAACCGCCTGGCCCGCCCCTGCGCCTCCACACCCCCCTCTCTGGGCTTCTGTTCCCACCAGACCTGTGACCCTGGGGAGAGGGGACTCTTCCCGAGCTGGGGGAGAAGGAGCACAGGATGAGGGCGCGGAGCATCTTAAAGATGTCAACCCAGCGTGTGGCCGCCTTCCCCCAGGACAGGAGCCGGGGATGAGGGGCTGACCCTCAGGATGCCATGGAAGCGCCTGGCCTTGGAGAGCGCCCTGACCCAACCCCTTCTGCAGGCCCTGGTTCTCCCCACACAGACCCTCATCAGCTCTGTGACTTCCGGCTGAGTCACTTCCGGGGCGAGATGGTGAAACTCATGGGGCAGAGGGGCCACACCTGCCTCAGCCCCGCAGGCGGTGGTCCCCAGGCTGGGCTGTGAGTGTCTCTTCCCAAGGCTCCCCGCCAGCACAAGCAGGGGCCCCTCTGCACCCGCCTGGCTCTGGCTTTGGCCTGAGCCTCTCCCCGAAACTATTAGTCATTCTTTTAAGCACCTACAGCCCTCTCTCATGCATTGGGCCAAATGAAACAATAAAGCTTTTTACAGTTAAAGACCAAAAAAAAAAAAAAAAAAAAATTTCTTACTACTATTTAGTGCTTGGATCTTATTATAAATAAATGGTAGCTATGATTACTATAGCTACCATTCTGGGCAGGCTTACACACAGGTCATGTGATAAAACAATATGGAAAGTGTTTTGTTGTTGTTGTTGTTGTTATTCTTTTTTTGTCATAAATACTGTTTGTTTATCTACAAATAAACAAACAAAAATCCCAAGGTAGCATGAGTCTAGAGAAGGTGCATAGAGAAGGTGGCATATAGGATGGGTTTTAGAGTTGAGCAAAAATAAAGAAGTTTTACTTCACAAATTCTTGTGAAAAATGTGTGGTTTTAAAGAAAATAGCAAGCTTAAAAGTTCTGAAAAATCTCAGCATACTTATATTAAAAAGATTTAATTCACTACAAATTAGATCCTAACTAAACAGAGCTGTCCAGATAGAGGGATTAGTGATTTTGAAGACAAATTTGAATACTGCCTGGAGTTAACCAGGCAAGTACCGATGTTAGCTCCTTGGTCTTCACAAATGCACAATGGCAACCCCAGAGAATATAAGTGATGGGGGATGGGGAAGACTAGCTGGGGGAGATACAGAAATGCTCAACATTGTCTTTCCAACATCTTTGTAAATCTAAAATTATTGCAAAATAAGTCATCATGTAAAAATATTAATGAGGACATATTATGCAAACACTTCATGCCAATACATATGACAACTCAAAAAATACACAGATCCCTTGCAAATCATACCGTGAGCCTCATGCTTGCTTTTTATTCTTTGGCTTCCATATTTATGGATTCTTTTGTTATCATTGTCTTGTTTATCCAGATGATCACCTTTAAAGGTATAATTTAATTTTAGCAAAGGGAGGTTATAAAATTATTGTAGGGATTTAATTTTCATTTATAGATTGTAATAGGTTAGTGATATCCCACAGTCCCAGGCATCTGCATCAGAGTCGTCCAGATATGTGAGGTGAGAACGTTGTGTGGCTCAGCGTGGGAAACTGTCCCACGTGTACAGGGAGACACAAAAGGTAATGTCAAGGCGGGCACGTGGGTCCCTTAGCCACCTCCTGTTTTCTTTCCGCACAAGGTTGTCGCATGCCTAATGGATGCCAGACAGAGTCCCAGACACTGAGCAGAGGAGTAACGAAGCTTGCCTCTCAGTGGTGGCGTGGACAATGACAAGCAAACAGCTGGAAGCGTGGCCCAGGTCCATGGTGTCCGAGCAGCATGAGAACAAGGAGCTTCCTCCCTGTGGCCAGGTGTGGGGACATCAAACTCAGGGAATGCTGAGCCTTGCCGCTGACCAGCCTTCAGAAGCGGGTGCCACCGCAGGCAAAGGGTTTCCCTCTGGCTTCTCTGGGGGAAACCACCTGCTGGAGAAGGCGGAGCAGAGAAGACTGGAAACTATCCTGAGAGCGGAGCCCAGGTGATGCTGACAGATGGAACGAGAGAGAAGTAACACGTGCAGCTGAGCAGAGCGCTGGCTCCGCAGGGACGCATGCCCTCCCTCCAGCTGTCTGCGTCCATGGACACTGCCCGGGAAGCTCCTGGCCGACCCCTGCTCCCCGCCCCTCCTGGAACCTCGGCCTGTCCCCTCAAGTCTCAGACGCTGGTCACAAGTCAGGGTTGTGAGGAGGGGCTCCGGAGGCCTTGCCGACAGGTCAGCAGCACACAGAGCAGCATCCACGTCTTGGGAACAGAAGGGAGAGGCTAGGAAATCACCCCGTGACCACTGCATGTGCTCAGCGGCTTATGGGTGCATTTTCTTTTCCTTTTACACAGAAATCGGTCCTTATTTTGTCCTTTTAGAGTTAGGCCAACAAGCTGTTCCAACAGCCTGCATGGTCTGCTATTCTCACCATCAGGATAAGTATTTCTAGGAATTAGTCATTAGAGCAGATCATTTAACTCCAAAATGTTACTTTCAACCTTCAGCAAAATCAGCAAAACCTGCTCTGTATGTATGTATGTATGTATGAATGAATGAACGTATGTATGTATGTAAAGAAACAAACTCATCCACTTATGTTTCCCCTCCACAAATAAAACATGGGGACCTGAAAATTCTATCATTTTAACATAAAAAATGGCGCACTTACCGCCACCAGGAAATCAAGTGCAGCAAATTTCTGTTCCTACAGCGGTTCGGAGGGACTGACCTCCCCCAGCTATCTCCTGTGCCCATGTCCTTGTGCCCATGTCCTGTGCCTATGTCCATGGCGGCCGGCTAGCCAGAAGCCAGCTGACACTGATGGTCCAGCCTGCCACTTGAGGGCGAGGGCTCTGACCATGAGAAGCTAATGAGTCATTATGGGGTTCAGACTCACCACCCCAGCCCAGGAGAGCTATGTTCTGACACACTGACCCCATCACTAATGACTTAGCGTCATTCCACACTCTTTGGATCTGATTGAATTTGTGACACAATAGCTGCTTTCCAACGATGGTGACATGTGATTCTCTGTAAATGAGCAGGAGAGCAGCACTGCAGTTAAAGCAGAGGAACGTGCTTTTAATCAGTTCCCCAGGAGGACTGGCTAAAAATCCCCAATATCCTTTGCAGCGGTCTCTTTGGACAAAGCTACTTGAAGGTCCATTTTTTTCATTCCCCAAATAATTTCAACAGTAATCTTTTTTTTAAAAGTCTTTTACAAACTTTCATGTTTTGAATTTTTGTCCCGAAGTTCTTAGTAATATTTATGACATCTATGCCAGCACACCTTCATTGAGCTTGCTCCTCACTAATGTGTGCTTTCTGTACAGATTTCTGATGCTCAGTCGGGAGAAAGCCAGAGCCTGTGGTGGAATGTAGACCTGTGTTTGCTCACAGAGGGTTTCCCGGTAACAATTCTGCTTTGCTTGGGGTTGCTGAGTGCAGAGTGTTGTGTTGCACTATTTGGTTTTGAGTTAGGTAGTGACTTCCCAGGGAGAGGAGTGGAGAGGGAAGGTGAGGTGGCTCTCTCAGTCCCAGCTCCTCAGGCTTCTGCTGGGAGGAGAAAGCTGAGAAAGGGTGAGCCAGGGGTTTGCATAAAGCCTCTGGGAGACCCGGAGGTAGGTCATGGCTGCACCGAGATACCACTAAAGAGACAAATTCTTCCCATTTCTATTTGGAAATGCATATGGCCTTCGAAAAGAGAAACTCAAGGAATAAATACAATCATGCCCAGTTTCCCCCAGAGGCATCCATTTCCTCAGGGGCACTGGGAACCAACCTTCGCTGCCAATTCTGACCCTGACCATCAGTCACTATGGGCAGCGGACACGCCTTTGTGTGGCTGAAGGACAGAAAATATCGAAGGCAGCAGGAATGAGAACGTGAAAGGGAGTTAATGGCTCTGATGGCACACCCTTGTCCGTTCCAAGAAATAGCGCAGCAGCAGTGACAGTCCTCTCGGGTTCTGGTGGCAGAAGCGTTGTGAGTGGAGGAAACAGGATTTCCTATGAAAGCTGTAGCCAATGGCGAAAAGTTGAGATCATTCATAAAACTTAGCTTTTAAGAATAAAACTTGGCTTTATTGGGTCAGAGTGTCTCTCCACACCTGTGTCTACCTGTCTCTCTATTACCTCCCTCCCTGCCTTCACCTGGGTCAAGATAGAGACTCTTTTCCCAGCTCTAATGGTCTTTAATCAGGAAAGAGGGTCAGTCTTGTCTTTGTTATTTCCTCTTGGCCAAAAGGGGGAGTTTTGTGAACCCTTGATAAGTGAAGTTATCAATATGAATATACTGTGATTTATTAATTTTTTCTTATATATTTTAATAATTGGTTCTCATTCCTGTGGGTAATTTAATTTTAATACCCATTCTTATCTTATTGGTAATTTTAATTTTAACAGGATTTTATATCCTGTTTAGAAAGTTTTTTTTTCTAGTTCTAGTTTACAAAGTCATCATATTCATCTTTTTCTAGAGGAATTACATTTTTACCTTCAAGCCTTTGGTCCATCTCTAATTTTGTGTGTGTGTCTGAATGGTAAAATAGGCTTTTTCACAATGGCAAAAACAATGCAAATGCATGTTCATTGATGTTAAAATTTGGTAATATTTTTTGCTTTGCACACTGAAATGATGAACAAGAGTGCAAATTGATGAATCATGAAAAGCATCAATGAATAAATGTGGTAAGTACAGCACTAAGCAAAAAACACCAGTCACAGAATAATACCCATGTTATAGTTTCATTTATATGAAATTTTAAAGCAGTCAAACTGAGCAATAGATTTAGAAGTACAGATGTAATTTAAAAAGCCAAGGAAATAATTCTCATGGATTTCAGGAAAGTGAGATCGCTGGGAAAGCAGAAGGCCAGCCATAGCGGAGTGTAATATTGAAGTCAATGAAGAGGCTGATCAGAGTGGATTTCTCAAAGCGGTGGCTGGTTGTTTTCCTCTTAATCAAACAAATTTATGCTTTTTATTCTTATGGGCTACCTGGAATAATAAACAGGATTTTTTCTTACAGCAAAAATACAGAGTGGGAAACCTCAGCGATGTAAGTGGACAGATGGTGGAATGATACTTGAAGTTGTTATGAAAAATACATCTTGGGGATTCATTTTCTTTGTTTTGTTTTGTTTTGAGCATTTGAAAAATGCATTGGACTTATGCATCAGTAGAATAACTATTTTCCCCCCTTATTCCATAAATAGTGCAAGAAATATCTAAATGTTCAGATCCTTTTTGTGGCAATGTGTAGCAGCTAAACAATGAACACAACACTTCCAACCTGGAGTCTCAACTGTTAGAGTGATGAGATGTGATGGTTCACTGAACTTTCCCTTGCTGACCACTCCTGGCCAAACTCTTGTCTTGAATTTCCAGGATGATGTCATTCCTTTGCATTTAAATAAAAAGAAAGTGGCTTGTGTTTCTTTTTTCCTTAATTTAAATAAGAAGCCCATTGAAGGCTACTCTGGAGTGACAGTCACTTCTGGAAGCAGTGTTGTCTGTGTCAGGGGTTCTACAACAGCACTCCACATCACAGTCACCTGACGGTCATGCAAAACTCTGGTGCCTGATCTCCCCCCAAGAAAATCAAGGGTAATTGGTCTTGGATGTGAAAAGGCCTGAGGAATTTTGAAAGCTGAGTGATTCTAGCAGGCAGTCAAGTCCGAGAACCGGTACACTTCATTATCTGCTTATAAATGTAGCAGGATCTTCAAATAAATAAGTGATTATTCATTGTCCATGTCCAGTTATTATAGCTTGGCATTGAAAAAAGAACTTAGCAGCCCTAGAATAAAATCGCTCAGTCATTCCCAAACAGAATGACATTTAGTATTTGAAACTTTTCATGGAATTTGATTTCAATCCAAGGAGACAGACTCATTTTTCCCCTTAATTAGGATTTCCAGTTGGTGGTTTCTAAATTATTTTGAGTTAGAAGATATAATACCTAGAATTCTTTAATCAATAAGTGACTCTTGAAGTTGTCCAGAATCCTCCCCTGTGGCCCAAGGAGACTGCCTCCTATGTGTGCAGATGCAGGGACACATCAAACCTGGGGACACAAGCCATAAAGTCCACGTGTGCAGAGTCCGTTGCAATGTCTGCAGAATCTCAAATACAAAAAGAAAACCTCACCTGGATGGTGTGGCTCAGTGGGTGAGCATTGGCCCATGAACCAGGAGATCACAGTTCGATTCCCGGTCAGGGCGTATGCCTCAGTTGTGGGGTGTGCAGGAGGCAGCCGATTGATGATTCTCTCATCATTAATGCTTCTATCTCTCTCCTCTTCTCTCTGAAATCGATAAAAACATTAAAAAAAAAAAACTTCAAATTTTAACAAAATAATAGTTGTAATATTTATCAAATTACTGTCTTGTGTTCATTTTAAAGATCATAAAATGGCTAACTTGATGCAATTTGATGCCCCTCAGTCCTCTCATGGTGTTGATGTTCACTAAATTTTGAACATCATAGTTTTGGTTGTCACTGGTGCATTAACTATATAAGTGAATCGAAGTAATGAGCTAAACAAATTAATAACAACAGTAGCTTGAAAATTTTTAAGCAGAGAGCAGAGAGTTCACCTCTGGGGCTGCAGCTGTGTGTGTGCTTCTAGAAAAACCCTCCCCAGCCCAAGTCATGTGAGTTCACAAGGAAGTCCGTCAAAAGGAGTGTTCCTGACAACATGTCCAACTTGTCCTTTTCCTTCTTAAAGCATATTTGAAATCATTGTAAATTCACATGCAGGCGTAAGAAATAATACAGGAAGATTTCACACAGCCCTCTCTGTGTTTTTCTAATGGAGACATCTTGTGTATTATAAAACCACTGTCACAGCTAGGAAATTGATTATTGATACATCCATCTCCCTTATTTAGATTTAACAGGCACTCACATGTGTGCGATTTTACAAACTATGTAGGTTCCTTTGACCAGCACTGCAGTCAAGAGCCAGGACATTTTTCTCTCCGAAAAGATGTCCCAGGCTGTGCTCTCCCAGACAAGCCACCTCATACCCTCTGCTTCCCGACCTCCTGGCCCCAGGTACCTGTTCTCCATGTCTACACAGCTATCGTTTTCAGATTGTTCCATAGATGACATCAGACGATAACGTTTCTGAGAAATCATATGGTAACATGTCTTTTTTCCACTCAATACAATTTCTTGGAGCAATAGTTACACGCTTGCACTAGTCAATTGTTCTTTCCTTCTATTGACAGGAACCTTTCCATGGAGAGGAGGTACCACTGACTGTTTCAGCATTCGTCTGTTGAGAGGTGTGTGAGTTGCTTTTGATTCAGGACTATGGAAATCAAGGTGTTAGCAACATTGTGCATGGAGTTCTGTGTGTACATAGGTTTTTATTCTCTAAGATATGCCCATGGGGGCAATTTCCAGGTTGTATGTGTCCTTCGGAAGAAGCTGCCATTTCACACACCCAACACTAACTTCTGAGCTTCTCAGCATTCTTGCCACCCTTTGTGTATTTTCACCAAAATGTTTTATACGAAAGCCATCTGACTGGGTCCGTTGTGGCAGCTTGTTGTGGATTTAATTTGGAATTCCCTCTTCGCTGATGATTGGGAAGCACACTCCATTTGCTAGCTCGCCATCTGTATCTCTTTGGTGCAACATCTCCTCATGCTTTTTAGTTTCTCTCCCCCTCCCCGCCCCCAAGTTTCTATATGGATTATTCTTTTGTATTTGTTTATTTTCTTATTGTTGAGAGAATAAATATTCATTCGTATTTCACCTAATTACAATCACTTTTAAAGTTCATAGGGCAGAGCTTTTTATTAACTAGTTTTTAAATATTTAACTCACAAATGAAACAAACATTTTGTTTATTAAACATCACTATCAGATAACCTTTTCTCCAAGTTTCCATTCGGTCTAAATATACAACACATACCCGTTCAATGGCACAGCTAGGACTTTGTGCGGGGAGGATCAATGGAATCAGAAGACCAGTTTCAAAGTCAAAGTAGTGAGTCCTCAGTTCTCTACCCTCTTCATGTCAACACCCTTTTTTAAAAGACTATCACCAAGTTCCTTAACCTGCTCCAATGTGCAGCAGTCTAAAACACTGGCAATGAAAACCCCCTATGTTCCTTCATTTCTCCACCTTGGTTTCTTACTCCTTCTGATGCCCAGGCCACGGTTCACTACCTGTGACAGTCGTTCTTGTGATGATCTATGCTTTGCTCAGCCAGTTTCCCCTTGATATTTCCAGTGAGTTTTGCCCCCATCCCTATTCACGGAGCAGCATTGACAACACTGGTGTTCTATATTTGAACTTGTTGGAGGAAAGCATTTCCACAGCATTTCAAAGTCACGGACTAGTCCATAGGCTTACTTGTTCTCTGTTGATAGCAGGTCGCTTCTCAATTAGCAGTCCGCAGTAAAAGGGATAGGTTCTGCCATGTAAACAAATCTTCACTCTGGCTCGGGCTCATCCTCTTGGGATGAATTGAAATCTGTGAAGGCCTATCTTGCCTGAGTGTTTCCTTTCTCAGCCTTAAGATATGACCTGTCAACAGCCAAGATTAAATCTGGAGTTTGGAGGAGATGCCTAATAAATCTGGTCAAGGCGTAGGCAATTCTCAATCAGAGGAGAGAGTCATTGGGTCTCTCCAGATAAAGAGAAAAGACTAGCGAAATTTAAGGTGTTATCACAGTGGATAGTAATGTATGCGGCATACAGTATTAAAGTGCCATAAGAGCTAAAGCTGCATACTGAAAAATGAGGCAAATTTCAGTAAGCAGCAAGGATTATATAGCAAAAGGGTCACAGTGCTGAAGAGGCACCCTAAAATTAGATTAGCACAAACCTTCACTTATTTGTCTGCTGCTACGATAGCCCTTGACAAGGAAAATAGGATTTTGCTCCTAGATAAAAAAAAAAAAAAAAAAAAAGGACTGAAGTAATAAACTGGTATATCAAAATTTTTTGGAGTTAAGTCAGAATCAAGGTTTTGTCCAGATGGATCCTGTGGAAAATAGTTGTAAAATTTATAAACGAGGAAGGAGAGTGTGAGGAGATGTTAAAGACCCGATTTTTAAAGTCACAAAACACCATTCGCATTCACATTGAGGGGGAGAATCACTCACCAAGAATTGTAATGTCGGTTGTATTCGGTGATTATAAAAACATGGGAAAGCTTTTGCCTATGATAGCCATTGAGAACTAGAAAAGCTCTTAATAGCTTATTAATAAGTAGCCTAAATTATTTTTAAGTGGCTTATACTTAGTTTAGCAGGATGGAGATATTTAACTCTTTGGGATTGTCTTTGTTCAGGCTTCAATATAACAAAAGACTATAGACTGGGTGGTTTACAGACAACAGAGGTCCAAGAGCAGGTGCTGGCATGGCTGAGAGAGAGCCTTCTTCTGGTTACAGATTTCTCATCATGTCCTCCAGGGGGAGGGCCCGGGAGTTCTGTGTGATCTCTGATAAGTGTACTGATCCCACTCACGTAGGTTCCATTCTGTGAGCTGATCACTTCCCCAGAGCCCCCTCTATTTGTACCTTCTCTTCTGGGATTAGGTTTTAAACATAGGAATTCTGTGGAGACACAAATGTTCATACCGTAGAATTAATTATGATCTTGAAATATATTCATTCAGACAAAATTGCACATTTTCTTTGAAACCTACATTGAAATAACCGGTATATTTTAGGGGTCATTTTTATCCTGAGAATATAGCAGACTTTTGTTCACATAGTATTTAAGGGTGGAATCTCAGGGAAATTTAAGATCCCCTACCATCCTGGTGAACAACCTGTGAAAGAGAGGGGCCTACAGAGGCCCGCTGTGGAGGTGAATTGCTGAGGTTCATAAAAAGAGTCAAATCGTTATCCATTGTCTTGACCTAAAGCAACACTGAAGAAAGCAAAGCAAAGGCCTATAACAATAAAACGTGTCACCTTAGTACTGTCTATAAAGGAGTATATCGTTTTTCCACAGCATGAGACACATTTTGTGGAGCTCTTTACATCAGCATCATGTGGGCTACCTGTAATGGTAATTGGGCATACATTTCAGGTCATTTCATATCTAAAAAACAAGTTCTGATTTGGGCACACTCATATCAGAAATTCATTGTCTAGATTAGCTGTCAGTTGACTATGAATGGAAGAGTTCTTAAGGGTCTCCAAAAACGCCATTGGAGGAGCATCTGTTTTGAAGAATCTGTTTGCCTCGTGGAATGCAAACCGCTAAGCTAGCGGAAGGGATGTCATGGAGAAAGTACTTCCTGTTGGAGGGTCTGGCAGGACAGTCCTAAATGAGGCTGAGGAGCCACTGAGGCTGAGGGAGAGCTGGTGGCAGTGGCAGGGTTGACATTGTATTATAGTATCAACAGCATTTGTGCACGGTAGTCTTTTAACACTTAGAGAGATTTCCTCTTGTGAGTTCCAGGGGAGAATAGCAAAGTGGACTGTGATTCCTTCTCAGAGGAAGATAAGCCTCATGAAAGAGTGCTTAAATATATAGATCTTTATTCATCTGCCCATTCATTTTTTTTTCCAGATTTTTTAGCTACTGTTTGGCATTTTTTTTTCAATGTCCTTTTTATTTGTATTATGTACAGGTATTTTTATGAATTATTTTCCTCCACTAGTGCTCAGTGACTCAGGGGAAAGGATCTAGTACTATAGGTGATCAGCATATCAGTAAGTCTTTTTCTTTTGTTATTAAATTCTATGAAGATGTACTGTGAGGAGATTGACAACATAGTTTTTTAAAAACATTCAAGCATTTGTTTGGATATTTAATCCTTTATGTCTGGTCTAAGGTCAGTCACAAAAAGTAAGTGAAGAGCTGAGTTCACATTTCTTCATAATCTTTTCTTAAACGGTGTGTAAAGATTAATTATCTTATCCCTTAAAGTCTCTAAAGAATGTTTGGCAATGGATTAGTATTCAATACATTCACATGGAGAAGCTTTGGAAATAGCCTCCAAAATATGTTGTCCAATGGCTATAGCATTTCCAAATCTCTGAATTTCTCACTAACTCCGCACTCTGTATTTTCACCTATCAGATGTTCCTACTAACATCTGAAACCATTTATAGATCACTGATAGTCTTAGATTACATGTTCCCAAGGCTATTCCAAATTTCTCTGTAAATACTTGTTTTTCTTAGGCTTTAAAAGTCTCTGGCATAAGCTGTCAGCTCAGAGGGAGACTGGGGCTGAAAACACCCATGGGGCCCCAGTCTGCTAGAAATGGATTTAAATATAGGAACCTCTTAAACTCTGCCGGTTCCTAGCTGAGCCATAGGAGCATGTAGATAAGAAAGAGGAACAGAGATAGAAAAATCTTGCCTGAGATAGAAGTGGAGGAATATTAGCCTAAGGGTCACCAAGTTTCAGTTGTCTTTTGGGATAACCTAAAAAAGAAATAACTTCAAATATTCTACGTTTTTATTTCCCTTTGCTAAACTATTTTATAATGAAGTAATTTGTGTATCTGAATTTCCTTTGGAAACGTCTTTATTACACTAATAAAAAATGCAGGCTAATTAATGAAATTTTACTCCTATTCTGTTCTTCAAAAGATTCCTGGTCCCAATAATAGTGTGGCAACAGTGTAAGGAAAACCTTATTTCAACATCTTGTGTTTCGGACCCCGCCTGTAGGCTTTCACCAATCACAGTCTCAACAACCTGTGATTCTCAGCACACAAAAGCTTAGAGAAGAGATCTCACTGAGAACGAGGTGCTCACAGACAATCCAGTACAAAAATGACCGTATGATTTATTGATAACTGACCCAAAGCAAAATTTGTCCAAAGGACTCAAGCCAGGAAGTACCTTGTGCACACCTTAGGCTCTGAGCCAATTCCAGAAACCAGTGTATTAGGAACCATATCTGTTCTTCCCCACAACATTCTCCTGCATCTTCACAGCAAACAGAAGGACAAACAGGAGCAGTTTGGCCTGGGGTGGGATTGGGATGTCATAGGAAATGGCTCTTCATGCCCACAGGCTGCTGTGGGAGGTGTCCAGTTCACACCCCTCCATTTCCCATCTAGCCTTCAGAGTTCCAACTCAGGAACAAGCTTAGTAAGAAATCAACTTATCACCAGCCGAGGAGCTGGCCAGAAGTTAGAATGGTTTGGAAAGTTGTTGCATCTGTCAATGGTTGGTACGTTGTTCTGAAAAGGGACCAATCAAGTATTACAAAATAATTTCTGGGAAAAGAAATGTGCACTAATGATAAAAATAAGTAGAAAAGAAAACAAATGGATGGCATAATAATAGAATGGTAGAACTAAAAAGATAGATGATTTGAAAGATCAAGTTACACAACTGACCCACCAACATAGATGATGTAAGAGATGAAGATATGTGAGAAATCTTAAGGAGTATGGAGCTTCAGGAAGAGAAACTCTATGGAATGCAGAGGGATAAATAAAGATTCAGGAGTAGCCTACTTAGCAGCCAACTGCTCTTTTATACACAAGACACACATTGGAACCACCCACCATGAGGAGGGTGACTATGAAAGACCCGAGCCTGACGTAGCCTTGTAATTACACAATTCCAGACTCTACTGAAAGTCCTTAACCTTCCCAGGGACATAAGCTGGTTACATAAACAGCATTGGGAGATCACTAATAATGATCACTAATAAATGATTTGTATATGAGATAAGATTTCCTGTCAGTAGGAAATCAATGCAGCAAGACCTTCAAATTTCTGAGGGAAAATGATTTTCTTAATAAGTAAAATCAAATTAGCAATTAAGTATGGAGATAAGTGCTCTATATGCATTTTTTACATTTAGATTCTTAGAATATTGCCTTTTCACTGTATATATAATTGACTGGTTCTTTCTTAATAGCTCTATATTTGTATAATCCAAGTGTTAGCTAAGGTCACCCAGTTCTTTGCAATTTAAGTTAATTTGGCTCTAGTACCCAATTCTTCTGGGACTTAACTATTTCACAGTCATTTCCAATTCCTCCGATCTTGTTTTAGCTGGCCTCTTCATCCCGCTCTTGTTTTATTTCAATTGGCTGCCATTCTCTTTAGAATGCACAGCAATTGAGCTCTTGACTTTGTACTTACATTGTGCCTGCCTTTGTCTAGCAAAAGAATCTTTAAAGTTTTTGCTAAAACAAAGGATTATAGGTTCTGGGCCTCACTTCTGAGCAACAAAAAAGAAATGCCAAAGCTTTGAGACGGGAAGCTTTTATACTCTCCTGGCCCTCACATCTCTGTAAGTGAATGGAAACGCCATCGGTTGAGGGTAAGTTTCAGAATGTAGGGAATTATCTCACCCACCAGCACCCCCTTCCTCTTAAAAAACAAAAGAAGCATTACTCAGCATCTCTTTAAAAATAATTTTGTCCATTGCACTAATGGCCAGTTAATGTATGGGGCATACTTGACAGTTTGTGCATGGAAATGTACCAATGTTTTCAACTGAATTACGTCTAATACATGTTTAGGTATTTTTGACAAGCTAGTTTTGAAGTCCACTGCAGTGTGATTTTGTGGCAACTTCTTGAGTATTCATTTTAAGGAAAAACAAGCAGCCAGACCAATATAGTCCAGTAGGGAAGGAAGATATGTACTTAGAGAGAAAAATGTAAGAGGCAGAATGGGAGTGAGGTGACTTACATAAGTGATGCTGGTAATGATGTGCTGAATCCTTTAGGGGAGAAGGTAAAGCAACAGATACCTAATGAGCTATTTTGCTTTGCATTCAGGGTCTGGCAAAGCTTTGATGGATGTCCACTTCCAGACATTCAGATCCAAGTCGCTTTGATGATTTCTTCCTTTTGAACTATGAGGACTTTATTGATAAGATAGACTGTTTCTCTCTCCTGAAAATCTTTTCAATGAGTGAAGTTTATTTGAAATTTAAAATATCTAAGTTATGTTTCTGGAGCTGAATGAATATTTCATATCTAAAAAAACAAAAATCCAAAACTAAACAAAAAATATCAATTTTCTGAAGTTGTCAGCATGGATTTGGGATGCAATAATTCTGTCCCTTTTATGTGAAGAACAGGATTGAATAAAGTAATTTTGGACCTTTCTGCACATCCTATATAATAAAAGCCTAATATGCTAAGTGTCTGGTAGTCTTGTAAGCCATTCAACCAATCAAAGCATAATATGCTAATGATATGCTAAGGCTGCTCAATGGCTCACTATGACGTGCACTGACCACCAGGGGGCAGATGCTTCGACCAGTAGGTTAGCTTGCTTATGGAGTCTGAGCAAGATGGGCTGGCCACACCCTGGAGCCCTCCTACAGTCCCTCCTTGGCTCGCTAACTCCTGCATGCCTTCCCAGCTCACTCGTGCACCAGTGGGGCCCCTTGGCCTGATCTGCATCCTTTCACAATTCAGGACCCCTTGGGGGATGCTGGTGAGCTGGTTTCAGCCTGATCCCACAGGCCAGGCCAAGGGACCTTTCTGGTGCACGAATTGTGCACTGAGTCTTTATGAATAAATAAATAAGTAACTAAATAAAAGTGTGCTAAAACTCCTGCAATATCCACAGGAAATTTTAAGAGCATCTCTTCTTAGAAAGATAAAAAAATTTATTTTTTATTTCAATTAGGTAATAAAAACTCTCAGATAACTTTATTAAATGAATCTATTTTTTCAATACTTTTTGGAAATTAAATACAGCATTTTAAGATAATTTTGCTATTAGTATTCAAGGTCAAAAAATAGCAGAATGGCAGAGAAGGAAGATTCAATATATCTGTCAAAAATATAAAATTTACAATGAAAAGTTACTTATCATTAATTGCTTTGAAATATTGAAATATTAGGCATATGTGCTGTGAGGCTTACTCATCAAACACTTACACACAATCTGCTCTTGTGAGTTGTCTAGTGAAGACATCGGGGTGGGGGTGGGGTGTGCTGAATGAGCAATGAATTATGGGAGCTTTGTTGCGAATGAAAAGTACACACAGGTCAGGAGATCTACTTGATGAGAAATGGAAACATTTGGTCAGAAGTTCACCATGAGAGATGGATTTATTTTCAACTCAGTGTGACCCCTTACTTGCTGCTTTCCATCTGCGGAATTCTGGCAAATGGGTCTGTGGTATCTTACTTCTAAAAATAGGCTTGTCCTGCCCTAGCCGGTTTGGCACAGTGGAGTGAGGGCTGGCCTTCAGACTGTAGGGTCTCAAGTTTGATTCCAGACAAGGGCACAAGCCCGGGTTTCGAGCTTGATCCCCAGCGTGGGGCGTGCAGGAAGCAGCCGATCAATGATTCTCTCTCATCATTGATGTTTCTATCTCTCCCTCTCCCTTCCTCTTTGAAATCAATAAAAATATATTTTTTAAAGATAAGTGAAATAGAATAGTCTTGTCCTGGCCATGTTCAAAGGAGAATCATCTGGAGAGAGAATGACTATGTACAAAAGGGGAATTTGAAGAAACTAATTTCTCAGTGAAGATCACTTTATGAAGCTCCTTCTGGATCATCCTCACTTCAGTGTGACTCTGTGGCAACTTAAAAATTCGAACATAAAAATTAAATTTAAAACTAAAAGCATGTGCAGAACACCGACTTTCTGATTTGGTACTGCCTGTCAGGGACTGAAGGGCTTTGTATGACTTGACTATGCTTTACAGCAGCACAAACGTATATATCGAACAAGCACGCCAGGCGGGAGGTCCATCCAGGCTTGGAATTCTGCGGTCAGGGTGCTCTCGGTGGCATTAGACACTGCTGATCTTTTTTTTTCTTTCATTTTTTCATTAAGGTATTATATGTGTACATATCTTACCAATTCCCCCCCCGCCCCCACTCCCATACATGCCCTCCCTCCCCATAGTTTTGCATCCATTGGTTACGCTGATATGCATGCATTCAAGTCCTTCGGTTGATCTCTTATCTCCATACCCTCCCTGCTGTAATTTGACAGTCTGTTTGTTGCTTTACTGTCTCTGTATCTGTCTTTTTGTTCATCAGTTTATAATGTTCCTTATTATCCATAAATGAGTGCAATCATCTGGTGTTTTTCTTTCATTGACTGGCTTATTTCACTTAGCATAATGTTCTCCAATTCCATCCAGGTTTCTGCAAATGATAAAAATTCCTTCTTTTTTATGGCAGCATAGTATTCCATTGTGTAGATGTACCATGGTTTTTTGATCCAATCATCTGCTGACGGGCACCTAGGCTGTTTCCAAATCCTAGCTATGGCGAATTGTTAATGCAGGGAATAGAGACACAGCTGCTGAGAGACTATGGGCTGGGCAGCTTAGACCTATAAGGTAGGCCCATTTTGCATATGTGACTCAAAGGATTTAAGCAAAACAAACACAATGGAACAGAACAGAACAAAGAAAGGGAAAACAGGTGGGACCCTGCGCCTGATGGACTCTCACGGCCAGGAAAGAGGATGACAAAAACAATGTGCCTCCTCCCTCTTTCCTCCCCATGTCCCTGTGGGGTCTCCAGTTGCCAGAGCCTAATAGGAAGCTATAGCCAGGAGAGCAAGGGGATTGGAGTTTGCGGAACCCAAGGCGGCCTCGCAGAAGGCAGGCCAGTAAAGGTGGGGCTCATGAAGAGAAGCACTAGGTAAGCCGCCTCGGAGGGGAAAGGCATGCCTTTTCCTCCTCGAGTCTACCGACCAATCAGTGCTCAGAACGTGGTCCCCAGATTGCTTCTTGCCTTGTGTGGGACCAGTGAACCAAATAACACAGATTAACCAATGAGAGCACAGAGAGCTGCCATACATTGGTCTATAGAATGTGTCAGACACTGCGACGCTTTACAGTTAATGTGACTGTTTCTGTTGTTATAAGTCTCCATAAATCAATTGCATGTAATAAGATTTAAATGAGCTTCTGCTGAAGAGAGAGAGAACAGCAGGTAAGCCTTTGTGGACCCTCACAGATAGGCGTTGGGTTATGTAGGAGCGGAGAGCCTCACGTGTGGAAGGGTTATTGGATTCTAATCAAAGAGTTTTTTAAGGTGATGAAGTGCAATCATTAGTAATGGGCTAAGTGAATGCCTCATGACATAAAAATTGCACCCAATTGATTAATTAGGAGAAAAAAAAACCCTTTTTATTCTTAATGCAAAGCTGATGGATTGCCTTCTGGGCTAACACAAGGATCCCATTACTCTGTGGCCTGCCATCCATACCGCTCAGAGCACTGCGAGTGCCGATCTGTGATTCCATTTCTTTTATGTTAAAGGCCTTTTGCTCTTTCTATCTGCAGTAGCCAAATATCGAATTTCATAGTGTTTTTTTCTCTTTGCTTCATTTACTTAGACACAAAAAGATGTGTTCAAAGGCTTTTTTTTTTTTTTTTTGCTTTGCTATGAGACAGAATCTTACGCACAAGTGAAATAGATGAAAAATAAGAGAACGTGAACTTGAGTTGACACATTGGTGAAAGTATCAGGTATGTGCCCAGCGGCCCATTTGCTCTAGACCACTCCCAAAGCCCCCCTCAGTGCCTCGGGGCTAGGAGGAAATAGCCTGGGAGGGCAGTCCGGTCCTGCCAAGCACGCTGTTTCCTGATGCCCATGTTACTTACCTTCCTGTTCTATCTCCTTCTTCCCTCGACATTAATATTTGGAATTCTTCTCTAAGAAAGATTTGTACCTTTTTATCTATTTTATTTAGTCGTTTACTCATTTATTGATATCCATAGAATTTTATGGTATTTATTTTATTCTCTGTGCTATAAACCAAAACGATCATTATTTTTTAAATTAATTTTACTTACATATTCTTTTTCTTACTGTGTAACTTTTAAGATGTATTCTAACCAGGCCTATATTTTGCTCCTAAACTCTATCAAACAACCATAGTTAGAGGCAGCTCAAAAGGGGACTTTGAGGAAAGGAGGGAAACTATAGAAAGTTCTGGAAGGCCACATGGATGGTCCAGGATTCTTGCCAGTTTATCACAAAACTGCTCGACAGCTCCTTACAGAGAGCTACTCAAACTCAGCATGTTTCCAACAGTTTCACTGTGGCCCTGGCCAGTGTAGCTCAATTGGTTGAGCATCACCCTGTTCACTAAAGGATTGCCAGTTCAATTCCCCATCAGGGCATAAGTCTAGGTTTTGGGCTCAGTCCCAGGTCAGGGTGCGTACAGAGGGCAACCAATCGATATTTCTCTCTCATATCATTGTTTCTCTCTCTCTCCCTTTTCCTCCCTCTCTTTTTCTCTTTCTTTCCCTCTAAAATCAATAAAAACATATTTAAAAAAATCATTCCCCCTTCATTTCTCCTTTTAAAAAATGAACAAAGTCCTATGATCACCTTTCTCTCCTACCTGCATCAGAAACCAACCAGAAGTCAATGGGACCCCCTTTTCTTCTCTTACCACCAACACTTTGAACTTAATAATTTGTCCGTTGGATCATTAATACCCTTCCAATTATGAGGAGATTTACGGTTACGAATTTGGATGGTTAATTAAAGACCCACAAAGAAATTGTTAATACTATACAGAGTTATATTAATGAAGACAACCCACAATACCCCATTTCATGTTACAAATGAAAACCCAAAGCATTCTTCGCCAAGACAAGTATCTAAATAAACGCAAAATTGAAAAACGGAGTAAGAGGAAAAATCTGAGACAGCTGCTCACAAAATTTCTACTTGTCTCACTCCCGTACTCCAACCAATGGCTGGGGCCTGGCCTATGGTCAGGACTTCACTCATGCTTGTTGGCTGGTTGAAAGTATGAATAAATGATTAAATCACCAATTCATAACAGTTGTGAAACTTCCAGAGACTTTTCCAGGGGTGGGGACCTGCTTCAAGGAGTGCCTTCTTTAGTCCCATCCCCTGCAAATGGGTGGCGACTCCATGTAGTGAAAGAGCAGGTGGCTTACCTGCAG
Source organism: Pipistrellus kuhlii (assembly GCF_014108245.1). Taxonomy (NCBI): domain Eukaryota; kingdom Metazoa; phylum Chordata; class Mammalia; order Chiroptera; family Vespertilionidae; genus Pipistrellus; species Pipistrellus kuhlii. The sequence goes on from NW_023425525.1 coordinate 1,219,030, forward strand.
ACCAGCCTCAGCCCCTTGGAGAAATCCCACTGCCTGAGTCTGTTCTAGAAAGCTCCTCACGCTCAGGACCTGCCTCAGGCTCCTACCAAATCTTGTCAGATTCAATTAGATTTTAGGCAATCTCTTCGCTTGATTAAATTACTCTCAGGAAAGTGTTCATTTTAGAAGATGAGCTTGTTGAAGATGTAACTTAATTGGAAGGGTACATTTGGAGATATTTTTGAACTGCATGGTTATTTATATAAACTCTGAATATATAATGTCCTAGCCTGTGTCTTTCAGGCTTCACCAGGAAGTACCTTGAAAAGGTAGAGACAAGGACATCCTGACATTACAATAAAGACTTGTTGCTTTCTTATTTTTAATGATAATTACAAACAGCATTCTGCTTCCTAGCACTTCTTATGATTTGGGAACAGCTGACTTACTAGGTGGATAGAATGGCACACCATGAAGATAGGCTGAATAAGTAATTATGATGATTTACTGAAGGCAAAGTTTTTGAGAAGGCCTATGAAGGAGCACTCATATCTGCATACAAACACACACACAGTTACACATTCACACAGAAATACAGAAACACACACACACACACACACACACACACACACACACACTGCCCAACTCTCTAACCTAAAAAGCCCCCTATCATCCATATATCAATAGGAAGAAAATCAGAATATGTCTCCTCAAATGTCTCTTTGACATGATAATTATTTTGAACTGGAAGAAATTAAGGAGCAGCAAATACAAAAAATAAAAAATAAAAAATAAAATCCCTGTCCTCTCTCTATTTGCCTTTCAGCTGAGCACAAATGTTCATAAGTGTCCCTCCTCCTCCTCTTTCTACCTGGAAGGACAAAAGTTAATTACCCAAGACAATTTGAGACCCTTCTCACCTACAGAGGGCACCAGAGGAATCTAAATAACAAATTACTAGCCTTTATCTATAACTAGATGGGCTGAGTAAGTAATTATTCTTTCAAAGTTAAGACTCTTTTTAAAAAAAATATATAGTTTAATTGATTTCAGAGAGGGAGAGAGAAATAAAAAACATCAACCTTGAGAGAGAATCATTGATCCGCTTCCTCCTGCATGTCCCCCACTGGGAATCCAGGACGTGTGTAACCAGGAATTGGAACGTGACCTGCAGGTTCATAGGCTGACATTCAATCACTGAGCTATGCCAGCCAGGCCAAAGCTACGAATCTTAAGAAAAAATTCCTCTATTTCCAATGGAGGAAAATAGATGATTCTTCCATGTAAGTTCCTAGCAAGTTACCAGTTCCTTTATTATTCTGAAAAATCTTAATGTCAATAGTTGGAATATTAAATCAAATATTTCCATTACACAATAGTTAAGCAAAGAGAGAAAAAGTAAATTTTTCTAAATGACCAGAATTGAGATGTTCTGAAAGTTATTCCTGGCCTGAAACATAAAAACATGTATGTATGCATAAATGGATAATGGTACAGATAAAAGTGCTAGCAGTTAAGACAGATAGCCTTGAGAGAATTATGGTAGTTGAAAGTACATTGTTATGATTTCTTTAAAGAATTGATTGTAGAGAAAGAGAGGCTGATGAGTTTAGAGAAGGAGAAAGCCTAGTATGGTGACCAATAAGGAAGATTAAGAAAAAAAAAACATATTCAGCGAAACAAGATATTCTGGAAATCAAAGTTAGGGTTTGAAAGTATTAAAAGAGACAATGTTAGAGTCAGTGAAATAAAGTGTCCCAAATAAATAAGGTAAATAATATGATTTATGTAATAGAAATAAACAGTTTACAATATTTTTAAGATGATACTGATTGTTTGGGTCAGTTGACCCTTTTTGAAAAGCTCAGTTAACAGGAGCAATATCTTGGAAAATTAAAATATGTAGGGGGAAAAATAATTCCTCTTCCCTCTTTAAGTGTTTGTCTGAGAATCCTGTAACAAAAGACAGGATAAAAAGAGAAAATCAAACAGAAGTTTATTCACCCGTGTACCCAGGGAAAATGGGTAACTGAAAGAGATAGCTTAGAATTGCAGGCTTATGTTGCAACAACAAAGCACAATAAATCTGTAGAGAAATGACAGGACAAAAGAAAGCAATTTTAAAGCCTCCAAAGGTGATAATTTGTGAGAAAGTAAATCTATAGGAAATGAATGACAGATAAGGCTAGTTAGTAAAGATCGTTATGCAAATTCCCCTGCGTCTGAAATTCACTCCAGTGATTAACTTCTGTCCTGCCCTTTCAAGATTTTTGTCTCACTTTAAGGCACCTTGGGAGTGAGAGGGAGTGAGGGCGGGGACTGTTCTCTTTGTGTCTGCTACTCAGATGCCTTCATACAAAATAATCTTTATGCTATAGTGGCATATTTTGGGGTTGCATCTTCTATCTACCATCCTTCAATTACCTGGAAATTCAGCCTCAAAGGTAACCTCAGTATACTAATGCAATCCTGGTCATATTGAGAAATTTACTGAAACAAATATAAATCTTTTCATATTTTGGTGGAAAGCAAACTGAAGTAGGAACATATATCATGCATGCAGCTTTTGCTGGTATGTTTTTGTCATTAATAAGTTATTTGAAATGTAACTTCATAAATACTGAGTTCAGAATATAAGTGATTTTATTAATTTTAAATTTAGATGGCAAGTAAGTCCATACCTTGCAAGACTTCCTCCAAGTGAAAATGAAATCTGTACATGGCAGTGAGAGATAGGGACTTGGAGTTGATGGAACACTCACTGAGTGGTAGAGATGGTTCTGGAAAGGGCGTCCATAGAAGAGTGACATCCAGTTCGTACATAATTTTAAGAGACTGGAGCCCGAGAAAGTGGTACCAAAGCATAAAGAGCAAGGCAGCCCTTCCAGAAAGCCTGGAGACCTTAAAGGAAGTTTCACACATTTCAGTATCCTATCTAATAAAAGAGTAATATATAAATTGACTGTCACTCCAACATACAAGATGGCTGCCCCATGAGGACACAAGATGGCCACCACAAGATGGCTGGCAGGGGAGGAAAGTTGTGGACAATCAGGCCAGCAAGAGAGGGCACTAGGGAGGAACCAAGCCTGCAACAGAGGGGAGTTGGGGGCAATCAGCCTGCAGGGAATGGCAGTTAGGCATGACCAGACCTGCAGAGGAGGGCAGTTAGGGGCGACCAGGCTGGCAGGAGAGGGCAGTTAGGCATTGATCAGGCTGTCAGGGGAGTGGTTAGGGGGTGATCAGGTGGTAGGCAAAAGTAGTTAGGGGCAATGAGGCAGGCAGGCAGGCAAGCAGTTGGGAGCCAGCAGTCCTGGATTTTGAGAGTGGTCCTAGATTGGAGAGGGTGCATTTTGGGCTGAGGGACGCACACACACACCCTGTGCATGAATTTCATGCACTGAGCCTCTAGTAGAAAATATATTTTAAAAGAAGAGTAAGCTTTCTCCATGATGGTGAGAGGATTATTATGAGGTTCAGTATAGTTTACAACTGCAGGGTTTTAAAAAAATAAACCCAAAGTTAGAAACATATTTTTCCAAGCTTTCTGCACATTTTATTGATGTTTTCTACATTATTTGTTAAGGCAAAACATCTTCAAACACCATTTAACTGGAAAGAAAGGCTCACACTAAACAGTGGTGAAGCCACCATGGATTCAGAATGTTGAGCTAACAAGGGGCATGGAGAGGGCGAGAAGAAAGAGGATTTCTGAGTGACCCCTTTCCCAGGAGGCCTTCCCAAGCGGCCAAAGTGCCCGTCTGCATCATAATGCCTTTGCTGCCCTGACCTGCAGGTCATTTTATTATCTGATTTCAGGAGCTGCAGCTGCATATGGAGGTACAGGAGAGCACATTGCACTGTAGGAGACACAGTCCAGATCTCACCCTGGAATAAACACCAATGCGCCTGTTAATAAATTTTTGAAGTCAAGTGGAAAGTTTAATGTCACCATCATAAAATGTTAAGTCTAGTCAGACAGAGGTCCTAAATGAGGATTAAAAACTGGATGAAATGTCTGCACGTCTAGAAGACTTGCTACTGTGATAAATGCAACTCCTGGCTCACTTACCCTCGCGATATTGTATGCCCTTGGCACTCCTACCATGCACATATATTACCTGGGTAAAAAGAGACATGATGATTGATTATTTTGTCATTACCAGATTTTTCTCTGGGTAGAGGATTATTAGGATGTAGGGAAATGGGGTGGCTAACACCCAAATATGAGGGATTCAGGATATGAGAGTACTCAAGTTCACAAGGCGTGCTTCAGAAATGGCCTAAACACAATAATGGCTGAACAATCACCATTTGGGGTAAATGAGCATTCAGATCATGCTGCCTTATAACATAGCGCATAGATTTATGTGACTTGAAAAAATGGCAGCTAAGATATGGTCTACCCTGGAAAATATTCCATCCGTGGTTGAAAAGAATGCATATGCTATTGTGGCTGGGTAGAGTATTCTCTATAGAATTTTTAGACCTAGTTGCTTGATTGTGGTTTTCAATATCTTGATTTTTTTTTACTTATCTTCTGTCTGGTTGTCTATCCACTATTAAAAATGAGACATTAAAATTTCAAACAATTATTGTAGAACTTTTTATTCTCTTTTTACTTATGGCTATTTTTGGTTCATGAATCTTGAGTCTATTACTAGGTGTGTAAATGTTTATAGTTATTATATTTTCTTGTTCTATTGGAGCTTTTATTAATATTTAATATTCTTCTTTGTCTTTTGTAAATATTTTAATTTAAAGTCTCTTTGTCTAATATTAATATAGCCACTCCTGTTCTCTGTTGATTATTTGCATTGAACATATTTGACTATCCTTTCACAACCCTTTTAAAAAACCAGCAAAGGACTTGAATAAACATATGTCTAAAGAATGAATTCAAAAGTTCAATAAAAACATGAAAAGAAGCTCAAAGGCACTAATCATGAGGGTCTACCAATCAAAACTATAATGAAATATCACCTCACACCCATTAAGATGGCTATTGTTACAAAACAGATAAGTAAAAACAAACAAAATAAAAAACACAACCCACCAGAACCAATAAAACAAAGATAAACAGAAAGCAACAACTGTCGGTGAGGAAGCAGAAAAATTGGAGCCCTGTTGACGAGAATGTAAATTGGGACAGCTACTGGGAAACACATTATGGCAGTTTTTCAAAAATTAAAAATTAAAAATGATGCTACCGTGTGTTCCAGCAATTTCTCTTCTGGCTGTATACCCACATAAATGCAAGCAGGGTTCAAAAGAGACCTTTATGCACCATGTTCATAGCAGCATCACAGAGAACGCGTGCAAGAAACCCAAGCGCTCATTGCAGATGAGTGGGTAAGCAAGAGGTGGTACATCAGGGGTAGAACCAAACTGAAATGGGGTCCCTTATGTCAAGAAGAAAACGGAAATTCTGCACAGACACATAAAAATAAACAAACAAAAGACCACCTTAAACCAACCTCACAGGAACGTCCAGCTCTCCTCTGAAATCAACAGAGAAACCAACCAAGCCCCAAAGGGAGTCTGCTCACAGCATCCCTGGACTCCCTAGTTTCCCAGACTCAGCTACCGTGATCCCAAAGAGAAGTACTGCGAGGCTACCAACTAGCTGGAGAGGCCACACAACTTCCCGCACATTCTCCAAGGATGCGTTAGCCTGCGAGCACCTGTGAGCCCATCCCTCCAGCAGCCCTGAGACTCCCAGCATGCAGAGTGGAGGCCTGGCATTGAACTCACCTTTTCTGTGTTGTTGTATCCAGTTTACAGAGTTTTGTTTTTGACACACCCAATGGGTGATTAAGACCGAAAAAGGAAAGAAATGTTGACATATGCTACAACACAGGTGAATTTCAATGACATAATGCTAATTGGAATAAGCCAATCACAAGAAAACCACACAGGGTTTGATTCCAAGCGCACCAGGGGCTTGGGTAGCCGGCACCAGAGCCCGACGGGAGAACCAGGTTTTGCCAGAGGCTGCAGGAACGGACCTAGGGAGCTGCTTCATGGTGAGTGAGCGACAGTTTTTTAAGATGAAACAAGTTGTGGAGATGCATGGTGGTGAGGATCACACATTGTTAAAGTATCTGATAGCATTGAACTCTACAGATTAAAGGGTAAATTCTGTGTTTGTGTATTTTACCACCATTAAAAAAAGGGGGGGGGGGGTCTCGCATCATCGTTTTCCTGAGTAGCACATTGTTATGCTTGATGACTTTTAGGATTGCAAAGACAAAACGAAAACACGAAATGAGGAGTTTTAGAAGAAAAAGAATAAAATAAACTTGCAAAAGTAAAAAGAGGAAAAGAAATGCATGAACATATCTTCTTACTGTGTGCCACTGTGTCTAGACTCCAGTAGCAAAAAAAAAAAAAATGTTTCCTGGGTTTAATTCTTTTACACCAGGAAACATTTTGGGAAAGGCCAACACTGTCAACTAATTCAGATCCATCAGAAGAATTCTATTACGAAATGGCAGCTGGCTAGCAGCCTTTCCTAAAAACTCTTCCAAATTCCAAGTAAAACAGGCCATACAGAAGAGAAATGTGGGAAATAAACCCCACAAAGCAGGGCTGCCAGTCACCCTGATGGCAGAACACTGGCCCTGTCTCCGCCCTCAGGCAGATGGAGCGGGATGGAAAGTAAAGGATCTTTCAGGCCCGCATATGGCGGCTGGGCTCCCGCGGTGAATGGTGGCCAATACACAGAGCAGCAATGTTTCCCTTCCAGGGCCCGACCCACCGTAGTTTTGTCTTCCCACCTCTTCCTCCAGCCACTGCGCCACCATCATCTTCCTTCCAGGATGTGGTTCCATTCCCAGCTCTTTGAGAACAGGTCTAGTGTTTATCTATCTGCATTTCTTGTTAGAGCATCTTACCCTGGCTACCCCCTCTATCTACTGTACTCTGAGCTCTTTCTTTAGGACTATTCATATCGCCCACCTTTAGAACCATGTTTAATTCCATAGATTGATTCCTTCCTCGGAAAGCTCTTCGCTGCTGCTGCTGCTGCTACTGGGAGAACTGGTGTCTTGTTCCAGCCAGTGATCCTCAGATAGACCCTGAATCACCTCTCAGAGCAGGTGCTCTAGGACATTTGCAATTATAAATGCTACCTTGGTCCCTTTGAGATGTAAATCTCCCATCACCCAAGCAATCCTCTCCAGGACCTAGAAGCCATCTCTCTCACATGCAAACATTGCCCCAGCCAGGTTTTCTCCGTGGATAGTGTAGGCTTGTGGACTGAAGGGTCTGGGTTCGATTCCAGTCAATGGCAAGTACCTCAGTTGCAGGCTCCTCCCCAGCCTGCACCCTGGTCAATGTGTTTCACATAGATATGTCTCTCTGTCTTTCTCTCTCTCTCTTTCACTCTCTCTAAAAATCAATGGAAAATATCCTCAGTGAGGATTTAAAAATTAATTAATTAATTAATTGATTGATTTAAAAAATGCAAACTTAGGTGTAGATAGATGGCTTCACTCTGCCTCCCAGTCCCTGGGAGCGGGTAAGAGCCTAATCTCAGTGGGTACTCTGCTCCAACTACACCATGACGTCCTGTCCTCAGACATGAAGAGTTTGTTTCTCCTCCTGATGTACCAATTATCAAACCCTGACAGTCTAATCACATGAGTCACCCCCCTTACACACACACAATCAATCTCTCTCTCTCTCTCTCTCTCTCTCTCTCCCTCTCTCTCTCTCTCTCTCTCTCTCTTTCTCTCTCATTGCCCTTCTGTTAGCACAGTCCAGCATTTAGAATCATCCTGCTTTTGCTTAGGAAGAGTTGACCTCAGCTTATACTGGGTTCTCGGCTCTCTCACAATAGTTATTCTTGGGAAAAAAGCTCTATCACCTTTAAGTGGTGTTTGGCTTTTGTTCCCTTTGATAGTGGAAGTTTTCATTAGTTTTATCTTTGTAGTGGAGCCCCAATATCTCTTTTAGGGCTCCCTCCAAGGAGTTGAGGTGACTCCTTTAGGAGAAGCATCTTCCAACATTCTGCCTAAGCAGTAAAGACCTGCCTGCAACCCATCCTGCTTTGGGTATGGAGGGCCTCAGCCAGGGTGACCCTCCTGTGGACAGCACTGCGCTTCCACCTCCCATTTAGAGTTCAGCCTTTTATTCTCTCACACTTAAAATGCCTCTAATCTCGGTCCTCTCTCCATCCCTTCAAGCTACTGTTCTCTCTTCTCATCAACAAAGCATAAAACAGTACCAATACAAAATGAACAAAGGATAGAAATAAATAATATAACAAAAGCAAACAAGATAAAGCAGACATTAATAACAATCTCTCAGTGTTACTGAATTTACAGGCATATGACCATGTAGCCAACCAGAAAGAGTAGTAAATTAGCTGTCAAGATCTTTAAATTGCACCTGTCCTCTGATTTAGCAATTCCACCTTTGGAATCCAGTCCCATGCTAGTTGTTCAGCAGTAACAAGGCTTTACCTATTTGGGCATTATATAGTGTTATTTACAATGACATTTTTCTTTTAATGAAAACAAGCTAAATGTAAACACACACACACACACACACACACACACACACACAAATTCCCTCTGACTAATTAAGTTAAAATGTAGTAGGAGCACTATGAATTCTTTAAACATATTTAAAATGTTGACTTTACCTCTCATTAAGAATATTGCAATAATTTTTTCTTCTGGTGTCTCTCCTGTGTTTTCAGGTTGTCTACAGCGAGCTTGTAGTTCATAGGAAGTAAAACCTGTGACAGCAACTTTTCAGAAAACTTTTAATCAACTGATACGAATGGCACGGCCACACAAAGTATGTGTTTTTCTTCAGAGGTACATATTTCAGACTAAACATGTTGAGTTGTGATAAACTACACACTTAAAAATCCAACATATCCTCATTTTGGGATGCTTCGGTGTTAATGGAAAATTTTAAATGACGATTTGTCTGAGTTACCTGCAGAGCAGGCCAATAATTACACCCACAGCGCGCGATCCTCAAGGATCTGCTTTCAATTATTGCGGCAATTCCCATCACCGCCTCTGGCCAGGATGCACTGCGCCCCTCCGGCCGCACTGAGCACTAGAAGGCGCTAGGCAGGGCTATTATCTTAGGATCACACCGTGAAATGGGAACTTTTTATGTATTCTGTTTTCATAAGTTTATCTACTTAATATCAGCCATTAGGCGGAAGTATATGAAGATTGGGCGGTGTACAAATGAAAGGTATAAAACCGTATACCTAATAGTCTTATGCTGCCAGCTGGCGTTACCCACACTGCAGTGCTTCAATCCTCCCTTCAAAGTACATCACAGACTGAAGACACTATTTTTTAGCCTAAAATATTCTGGAAATAGATCCAGTGGAAAGCATTGTTCTACTGTACATCTTATTTTAGCTCCATGGGACGGTTACTTGACTGGGATGTGGTTTATTTCTCCCCTTGATCTGAAACTCTTTGGCTTCTGCAAAACTTCCTTGGCCATTGCCTAAAGTAATTATAATTATCTTGCATATTTAATACTACAATATGTTTATATAAACACACACAAATATCCATTACATTTATCTGATACACAATTTATTTATATACAGTATATTTTAATGGACTATGAATTATAAGCATGAACATATTAACATGTGAGTATAAATGATGATTATCACATGTAATTTGATTTATATATTTTTAATCATCATAAAAATTTGTTCTAATCATAACTCTACGAAGGTTACTCTTATTGTATGTTGGCTATGTGCTGTGAGACAGAATACAGGCTGCCTATTTTAAACACACACACACACACACACACACATACATATACACACATACACACACACACATACACACACACACACACACACACACACACCCCAAAATCAAATATGAGGTTAGAAGGTTTCTCTGATAGTCACTGGAAAGTAAGCCCTTGGGCTGACATCCACAGAACAAAATCAACAGTTCCCTGGAGGGGAGGCCTTCTCGGTGTGTGATGTGATTTTGGGAACTCTTTGGAGCGCAGTGTTTCCAGCGCTGCCTTCATGCTGCATTCGCTGTCTGCTGTGCTGTAATAGGTTGCCACGCACAGGGGCTCAGAACACCAACTCATTTTCTCACCGCACCAGGGATCAGAAGGCCGACGGGGGTCTCCCTGAGTAAAACTCAAGTCTTAGGCAGGGCGCATTTTTCTCTGGAGGACCGAGCCAGAGCTGTATCATTGCTTTCTTCAGCTCAGAGGGCCACCTGCATGCCTGACTCACACCTGTTCCTCCGTCCTCAGAGCCAGCACGGGCCAAGTTCTTCTCATATGTATGATTCTCCCTTCCACTTTAGCAACCCCAGTGATTGCAGTGGGTCCACCTGCATCTAGGAGAGCTGCCCAATCCTGAGATCAGATGATTAGAAATCTTAATCCCAGCTGCAACCTTAATTTCTCTCAGACACGTTCTCAGCATAGTCACAGCTTGTGGGCATTAGGACGTAGACATCTTGAGGAGGGCAATTATTCTGCACCTGACTTATTGTAAATCATTTCTGTAATTTTTTAGGATAAAAATGTTGACATTTCATTGATAGAAATATTCTACAACCAGGAGTACACAAGGGTGTAAATATAGAAAAATGCAAGTACAACAAACATCATGTTGTTGGATCTTGTGGGAGTTTGACTAGAAATAAGAATCTTCATTCAAACACTTGCTTCTTAAAAATGGGAAGAGTTTGGGGAGGAATGAGTTGAATGATACACAGAGATAAAGCTTGCTGAGAGAAAAACATTAACGTGGGAGAGAGTTGGAGTTTCCAGGGTGTTGAGTCAGCTTGCTAAACTCATGTTGAACTTGTCCTCAGAGACAGAGTCAGGTACACGATGGTTCTCACGGCGGCCAGGCACTTTGCCTCCCGGAGCCTGCTGTCTTGTGCCGGATCTACCAGAACTCACACCAGAAAGGGATGCAGAGACAGAGATGGCAGAGGAGAGATGTGGCCATGTCAGGGTCATTGCTCTTTGTCCAGGGGGTAAGCATCTCAAAAGATGCTTTACTTCTATTTTTAAATTTTAATAACATTAATAATGACATCAGTAATTAGGCACTTCAAAGGCAAGTAAGTGGAAGTTGTGAGGTTGTGTTTGCCCCAAACCACACAGCACAAAAGGGGCATGGAATAAGGATATAATCCTGAGCTCCTGGGTCCCAGGCTGTGCCAAGCAGGAGGAATGTCATGGGGCCTCCACCTGCCATCCCAGTTTCTCAGGAAGGTGGACCGTTAGGCCGAGGTGAGTCCCAAACACCATTCGAGCTGCCCCTGAGACACCCAAAAACAACAACATTTCTTGGGACCAGGCCCACAGGGAGAGGGTGAGCTACTGGAGGTGATTTGAAGCCCAGAGACCTCCTCTCCTGTCACTCAGCCAGAGGCGGGGACATTCAGAACCAGGCGCCCGCCCACCAGGGCGAGAGACCTGGTTGGGCATGTCTGTCTCTCAGGCAGCTCTGTTCACTGACTTAACCTCCTCCGCCTGGGCGAGCCCAGGCACGGGGACATGGTTGTGTTTGAAGGAGACTTTGCTCTTGTTGAGGTCCCTTCCCGTGAGCTCCTGGGGAGGGGCCCGCAGAGCAGCCGCGGGAGCAGGTTCAAATGCAGCCTGCTGCTCAAAGGGCCTGGGCTCACAGGGCATTCTGAGCAGCCTCAGATGCCATGGCCTCCAAACTCTGCGCCAGGCAAGCATCCTTCTCCCGCCGAGAGCCCTCTGGCTGTCGCCATGCCCGGGCAGTCTTGGGGACCCGCTTCCTTCTCCTCATCGATTGTTAGTAAAAAGCCCTTTATGTAGACACTCTCCCCTGCCCCCAGCCATTGCAGGATGAGCAGAGCAGCAGTGGGCGTTGCCAGTGCGTCCTGCCTGTGCACTTGGCCTTGGTGAAGGCCTGGCTAGGAACCGCCTCCCAGACAGCTTGGATTGTCCGGGAGGAGAAACACACCTGGCGAGTCCATGCTCCGTTTAACCTGCGTAGCCATGTCTGCTCCGAGGCTGCCGCCACCTGCGGTGCGGGGTGAGGAAGGTTTTGTTTAATTCATGGCACCAAGGGTAGAGCTCTCTACACATTAATGTCTCCCCTGCATTTATTACCACGCTTCCCCTTCAGCTCAACAAGCATTTACTGATGCGGCGACGCCCGTTGGTAAAATATTCATGACTCCCCGCCTTACCCAGACGGGGCCACATCATGCTTCCCTTAGCGCTCCGGCCCTGGGGGTTTGCGGGCCTGAAATGCTGACCACTCTCTGGATGTTGTAAATCTCTTGTCAGCTTGTTCAAAGTGGTACATATGAGTCATGAAGATGGAGGTAGGCAAGCCATCAAACTACTGCAGCCTCCCCCTGGGGGGCCAGGCAGGCAGAGAACCCAGCCGGGGTGTGAGTCATGGCTGCAGACCAAGTGCCTCAGTGTCTTCAAAAGGAGCTGTGGCATGTCCAGAGACACCCTGTGAGCATCCTCATTCTGCCAGAATGACCTCTCAGTGACTCTCATTTGATAACCTCCCTTATCTATAAAGCTGTGCACTTGCAGACCTTCCCGGTGGGAGAACCTGTTTCAGAGAGCACCCCGGGCCTGAGCCCTATAACTTCAAGCAGAAGGGTTGAGGTGGGGTGTGTGGGTAGGGGAGAAAGATTGCTGAGAGTCCCCATCTCATTAAGCAGACACCCATGCTCCTGTGGCCTGATTTAACCGGGCCTGCGGTCACCACGGTCCTCTGTTTATCCTTATGTATTCTCTGTTCTCACCCCATCCCTATAACTCCACCATTCCCCAGCTCCGTTCTAGGCTGGTTTTATTTGCTTTAACTCCCATTTTTAACCCTGATTTCACTCCTTGGATCCACCAGTTCAAAACATAACTCATTTGATGCCCCATGACTCTTTGCTGAAACTTCCATGGTCTCTCTTCACTTCCCTCGGCTCCCCTGACTCCAGATGATTCTAATCTTTCCTCAAAAAGGTTGTCCTTGTCTCCATAGAGGCTCCTTTCCTGAACAAGCTATTATAGAAATATCAGTCTGTTTGGTGCAAATAGTTCCAAAACGTTCTCATTCTCTCAGAGCCAGCCACGACCAGAAGCCATGATCTACGTAAAGTTAAAGGTGTGGACCCTACAGAGGACCTCCACGCACTGCGTCTGGAGGAGAAGAACAGGGGGCAGCGGGGCTGGGGGGAAGCAGGGTTAGGGTGAGCCTCACTTCTCCATTTGGGAGAGACCTGGGCGAGAGGGGGGGCGTGTAGCGGAGTAAAAACTGATTCTTGCAGGAATGAGAGAAGGCTGGTGAAGATCTGGGGACACTGCGGAGCCAACAATAAAATGACAAAATAAAACCAGTCTGGGATTTTTTTAAAGCACAATGAGAGTCATTTAAAATGAACAGTCTCATCGCTTGTCTTCTTTGTTTCTGTCTCTCGCCGTTTAGTCTGTGTCTTTCTATCTGTCACTTTCCTCCTAATTTTCTGTTTTGAGTCTTTAGAATTAACTCTATTTACCCATCTGTCTTGCCATCTCCGACACCTATCTACCCAAGCAATCTAATGAATATTGTTTCTGTTCCATTTCGATCTACTTAGTTGTTAATCCAATGATAATGCAAGGGCCTGATTTGAATTATCATTTGTAGTTTAACCTTTGAACAAATGAAAGAAGAATCTGTTTCAGGTAAGCCCAATTTCCAGTGCAATAACTGACACGCCGTGGCATGCTTAAATGGACTCCCCCTAATCCTCCGAATGAGGCAGAGAGCTTAGACAGAACAGGAATGAATAGATCATGGGTCTTGAAGGAGTAAAATGTTCTTTAATTTAATTCACACCTCAGCCCTGATGGACTCTGAGAGCATTTGGAAGCTTAGGCAAGGAAAAGTACAAAGAGTAGAAACACGGCTAGCAATAGCTTTGAAGTTGAACATCATAGAGCAAAGAGGGGGAAAGCCACTATATTGAATGGCAACGTATACAACATAGCAAAGCAAAGGGTAACACTTTTGAAAACACTGCTTGGCGTATTCAGCTGATTTCAGCCCAGAATGTAATAACAAATAACATACATATGGCAAACCACATCCTCTTTAACCAGTATTTCAGATGTTAAAATGAACAAAGGGCCGAAACTGGTTTGGCTCAGTGGATAGAGCATCAGTCTGGGACTGAAAGATCCCAGGTTCGATTTCGGTCAAGGGCATGTACCTTAGTTGCAGGCACATCCCCAGTAGTGGGTGTGCAGGAGGCAGCTGGTCGATGATTCTCTCTCATCGATGTTTCTAGCTCTCTATCTCTCTCTCTTTCTCTCTGTAAAAAAATCAATAAAACATATTTTTAAAAAAGAACAAAGGAAGGAACTTTCAGAGAAAAACACAATCTTCATATTTCACAATGCTATATAGATTAAACACCAAACTTCCTCCTTCAACTAGGCTATCTCCACATTATTCTGCTGGGCACCAACCTGATATTTCTCTTCTGTAGTTACTTAAGATATAGAAAAGATGTTGTAATATCGCCGAGACCGGTTTGGCTCAATGGATAGAGCATCGGCTTGGGGACTGAAGGGTCCCGGGTTCGATTCCGGTCAGGGGCATGTACCTTGGTTGCGGGGTAGGGGGTGTGCAAGAGGCAGCTGATCGATGACTCTCTCTCATCGATGTTTCTGACTCTCTATCTCTCTCCCTTTCTCTCTGTACAAAATCAATAAAAATATATTTAAAAAAAAAAGATGTTGTATTATCCAAATTTTAAATGGAGTTATGGTTAAGTGTTTTTAAGACCTATCTATTTATCTATCTATCTATCTATCTATCTATCTATCTATCTATCTATCTATCTCTATCTATCTAATCTCTATCTATATAAAAGCATAATGTGCAAATCGACCAGATGGCAGAATGGCTGGTCAGCTTTGATGTTCACTGACCACTAGGGGGCAGATGCTCAATGCAGGAACTGCCCCCAGTCTGCTCTTTGTGAGGTGTCTGATTCCTACCTGTGGGTTCCTACCCACTGCTGGGAGGCTCTGATTGCCTGATGGGGAACTGGGAACTGGAGGGAGATGGAAGTGGATGCAGGCAGTGCCAGGGCCCAGATTGCCCCACTGATCACCCCACATATAAAGAGTGACCAGTGGCTGCAGTGGAGGGGGAGGAGAGTGGAGGAGAGGCCAGCTGCTAGCAACCAGGGAAGATCAACTCTAATCGTGGGCCACGTCTAGGGACTCTACCCGTGCACAAATTCTAGTTTGTAATAATTAGTATGCTGTATTTCATACTGTAATCAACGGATGTAGCGTTTTGGTAAGCTTTCCAATTAAATATAATCAGAACTAAATCATGATACTAAGGTATCATTCAAATATGTGTAGCATGGGGGTCTGAAGTCAAGTATTTCTGCGAATGAGATTGCCCTCTGAAGTATAAACAACCTGAACCTTTTTTTTTTTTTTTCTTTGCCGGTGAAACTTCAAGGACCTCTTGATGTTCCTCTCACCACTCTGTAGCAGAGGAAGCAAAAGGGAGGAGGGAAAGATTAGGCCTGTGTTTGGAGGCAGCTGAATGTGGAATCAAAGCCTGGCTGTGCAGATGGGTTCCAGGGAGAGCTGTCCTTCGAATTCTTACGACCTGCACTGCAAGGTGCTCTTAGTAACTTCGATACAGAAAATCCTTTCCCGCTTCACATGTGAATTCTGTATATTACAGTTTATTTACCAGGCAAGGAGTCCTGGTTTTTTTCTGTATCTCTGAATGACCCTAATCTCCGAATTGTAATAGAAGCAAAGTGATGTAAGGTAGTGTCTTTCCTTTCCTTTTCCAGGAGAAAGAGCTTCTGGCCACGGGACAGGAGCCCTCAGCATTGTGCGCTCAGTGCTGGCTGAGGACACTCTCCTTGGGGCAGGCTGTGGAGGGGGTGTTGTTACTCCCCTCGCCCCTCACACACCGGCGGTAAGCTCTCTCTGGTGGTCTGGAATTGGTGTCTAATCCCTTAGTATAAAACTGTAGGAAATTGTAGCTGCAAAAAGGACTGATGGAAACCCCCATGTACCTTCTAACTGGGGGGGCATCCCTTTACTTGAGCTTGTTCCTGGGCCTTGTGGAGACGGTGCCCGCTCCCTCCCACAGAACCAATCCACGCAGGGTTTGTGCACTGGAGGGGGTTCAGAAAGTCCCACGGGAACTTGCAAATCCTAATGTAGTTGGATGGATGTACGATTTGGAAGCAGACACGACACAATTTAAATCCTGGCAGTGCAATTTCATAGCTGGGTGTCTTACCACGATTATGTGACTTTTCCTGTAAAGTAAAAATAATCGTTTTACATACCTCCCAAGGTTCTTATAAAGATGAAATAGGATGGACACAAATAAATAATAAGTGGTTATTATAAAAACATGAAAAATACATATTTATTCAAAAATACATAACACTAACTTACTCGGAGGAGTTTACTTCTTTATGGTGATAAAGGCAATTATAACAGAAAATGAATGGCGTTGTAAGGATTGTATTATTTATTATACTAGAGGCTGGTCCACGAAATCGTTCACTCAGGTGGGGGGATCCCTCAGCCTGGCCTGCGCCCTCATGCAGACCAGGAGCCCTCAGGGGATGACCAGCTGCCTCGGAGGCCAGAGAGGCTCCCAACACGGCTGCTGGGCTCGCCAGCTGTGAGCACAGATTCTGGCTGAGCAGCACTCCCCCTGTGGGAGCACACTGACCACCAGGGGGCAGCTCCTGAGTTGAGTTCTGCCCCCTGGTGGTCAGAGCACAGCATAGTGAAGGGTCGTTCCACTGTTTGGTCTGTTTGCATATTAGCCTTTTATTCTATAGGATATATCTCTGTGACTATGTATAACAATGTCACACACTAATATGCCAATGAATTGAACACAAAAACCCACTCACAAACTTGTACACCCAAGGGAACTTAATATACATTTTCCTTTAGTTTTTTTTTTTTTTTTTTTTTTTTCGGGGGGTAGTAACCTCTACCCAATTCCCACACCATGATCCTCAGCCACCACGTAAGTCCCATCAATCTCTTCTTCTCTGCTTCCTGTAGCACTTACAGACTCCATCTCAACGTGGATTCATCAGATTTTAGATAGAATTTCAAAGTTAGGGTAAAATGGCAAAATAGCTTGGTGAATTCCCATAGTCCTTTTACTGAAATTTACCAGGCATTAAGGTTTTTCACAGTTTGCTAGCCATTCTCTCTGTGTCGGAAACATTTGAGAGTAATTTGGAGAGGACACGACCCTTTCCCCTGAAAAGTCAGTGTGTATTTCCTGAGAACAAGAACAAAGGTTTTCTCTGGTAGTTTCCTGTAAATTGCTGCCTGTGAACAGGCTCAGTAAGCCACTTGTTTTAGGAACACTTGTGTGTGTGTGTGTGTGGGGGGGCGTGGTACTGATCCGCTTTAACCTGCACATCCCTGCCCACCTGGCTCAGCGCTCAGAGAGGTTCTGTGGGGGAGGGTCCAGCAATCAGCACATTTCCAATCTGGGATGCACAAGGTTTTTAGCACAAAATGTTCAAGGTAACTATTTTACAGCTTAAAACCATATATACTACACAGGGAAGGCATTAACAGGGGAAGGCAATACTGATGAGAGAGAAGCCAAATGATTGCATGAACCGTACATGAAAACGGCTGAGTTGGATGTTACAGGGAACGCTTTCTGCTAGAATGTGTACTTTCTTGTTGTGGCTCAGGGGTGAGTTTCAGTTTGGAAAGCTCTACGGGTGGTGAAATAGACGGGGAAGTGCCACGGCGAGGGCTGCAGACTGATACGCGTGTGTTTAATGTCACAGAACTAAAGCCTCAAACACGGTTAAAATAGAAACGTTTTTAATATCATCCAAATTGCGTGTATGCTATCACCAATAGAGTAGAATCCTTGAACAAACTGATGCACGCAACATAGTCAGAAACAT
This sequence comes from Pipistrellus kuhlii, assembly GCF_014108245.1. Taxonomy (NCBI): domain Eukaryota; kingdom Metazoa; phylum Chordata; class Mammalia; order Chiroptera; family Vespertilionidae; genus Pipistrellus; species Pipistrellus kuhlii. Next base: position 1,236,969 of record NW_023425525.1, read on the forward strand.
TATGTCGTTTTTGCATGCTTTTATGTTCACGAGTCATTCTCTTTTACCCTAGGATACAAAAAGTATCTCCAGCTGAAACCGGTTTGGTTCAGTGGATAGAGCGTCGGCCTGCGGACTGAAAGGTCCCAGGTTCGATTCCGGTCAAGGGCATGTACCTTGGTTGCCGGCACATCCCCAGTAGGAGGTGTGCAGGAGGCAGCTGGTCTATGTTTCTTTCTCATCCATATTTCTAACTCTCTATCCCTCTCCCTTCCTCTCTGTAAAAAATCAATAATATATATTAAAAAAAGAAAAAAAGAAGTATCTCCTCCCGCATCTGTCACTGCTGGGTGGATTGGTGACACGCCCTTCCCACTGCTGTCGGGGAGCACCTAAAGCATCGTCCCGCGGTGCCGTGGCCAGGGGCCACCACGTCTGCTGGGCTAGGGGGAATGGGCTTGGCTGCCGTGGACCGCGCTCAGTTGGGTGGAGGGCCGCCCTGGAGCTCCGGGTCAGATTGTTTTCGGAAGGAAAGCGCTGTCTGTGGGCCCGCGCACAGCTCCTCTGCTCACTGCAGGGGAGTGTGACGCTGAGGTGCCCGCTCAGCCGCAGAGGGAGATCACAATTCCTCTGGCTTCCCTCCGCGTCTTCAAACAGGAAGGGTTTCCTCTGGCGCCTGAGGCTGGAGACCTTCGAAGGAGAAGGAGCAGGCCAGGGGCTGCTCCCGTGGCACCGCCGTTGCCCGGATCTGCACACCGTAGGCACTCAACAACTGTTGGCAGAATCACAATGACCAATTCGTGAGACTTGGCTTTTCCACCAGATTTATCTTTTCTCAGAAATAACTTAACAAAAGGATATTTCCACCACAGTGGTTTTGAAGTTTTCATGCCTAAAAGAAGAGCTTTTTATAACTGGACATGTTAAATAGTTCATATTTCTTTATATTCACATGTAGGTATGTTTTGTTTTTTTTTCATTTCTAATGTTTTATTATTTTGATATGAAAGTTCATAGAAATGATTTACTTCACCTTTTTAAAAAAGTTGAGACGTTTTAAAAATGTATTAACAAGAGATCATGAAAGTTATGTTTTAATTAAAATATGAAGATATCATTGTTTCATGCAATCTATGTTCTCTACATGTTCTCAGTGGGAAAGACCACGTGGCATTGTACTTGGCATTCGTGCTTGTGAGGTGGAGACCTGTGAAGGTCGGAGATGCAGTTTTTGAGCTCCCCAGCTAAACAGTGACGTTCACTGCGAAGCACATGAATTATTAATGACTTTTGAATTATCATTGCCCTTAGGTTTCTCAAATTTGCTGAACATTCTCACATTTTGTAAATCCTCGAGACTTCATTTGCAAAACGTGGCACTTCAGGTCAGCTCAGCCTGCAGCGCTGACACACAAATCCCGACCCGCTCTCCACTGCTGATGAGGACACTGCCCATTTCACCAGTGGGGACCCCCTTCAAATGCCAGGTGGACACTCTCCAGCAACACAAGGGCCATCAGCTCGGAGGAAGCCGCTCACAACAGATGGGTCCCACTGAACCTCTTCCTGTCCAGGCTGCTGCCTTTCCTGTGATGGCTTTCAGTTGGGAAGAACACAGTGGCTTTCTCAAAAGCCTGACATGAGTTAAGTGTCTCAGTACAACTTACCCTTTCCAGCAGGATGCTTTTTCAAAGCACAGTGCTATACTGATTAGTGATAGGAGAGATCTTCAAAGCTTGAGTAGTTAATTACTACTAAAATCATGCCACTACCTCCCCTTACTATTTGGGGTGCAGTGGGGGGAAGCCTGGCACATTTCTCAGGGCAGCCCTGTGAGATTGTCTCTCTCCACACATGGTGGGCCTTGGAGGGCAACTCTCTCCTCCTTCAGATTTCCTCATGGATTCATTGATATGCAACTTGTATATATACTTAACTTCTACCAGGAGGGCATTTCCATTGCAACACTAGAAAGATCCATATTTCCCAACTGAGGGGAGGTATCTCCTTTTTGTCAAAACCTAGTTTGTCGTTGAGTAAGAAAAATGCTCTCTCCAGCATGTTAAGAAGCTGAATAAGCAAAAAGAGCTTCAGTGCAGAGTTCTGCTCTGCTGAGCCCACGTCCAGGGCAGGCCCTCGCTGCAGGCCCATCTCAGATCTCAGCCCTCACAGCAGTAAGTACTGGGCCAACATGGCATTAGGCAGCCATAGTCATGTCTTCATTCATCTTCAGAAGGCACCAAAGCCACCCACATTGGCTGAATTTAGTGATCGGAGTCTTAGTGATTATTGAAATGGAATTTCATCTTAAATCTGAAGTCCCAAATCTGGATTTAGGCAAAGCTGGAACTTTTGGTTTCTCTTGATCCAAATGAAATTGTATCTTTGACCAAAAGAATAAAAATCTTGGATTGCAAATTTGTATTGTGGCTGAACATCTTTTCCATGAGTCATGTGAGTAAAATGGTTTCTCCAGAGCACACGGGGAGGAACCATTCTGGGAAACACGTGGTCCCCTCTCTCTGCATGTCATTCTCTGATGGTTCCTGCCTCTCAGGAGGCTGAGATCTAAACTTCATGACCAAACGTTGTATCTCAGGCAAGACCCAGGTTTCTGTGCATTTGGCAACTCACATTCTCTTCTGAGAAATGAATCTAAAAGAGTAGCTTTCTCCCAACTTTCCTGTAAAGAGGAACCAGCATGCAGAATGGCATGCTCTCAGGAGGCACAGGCAGAGGGTACTCAATAAGCATCATTATTGTAGCACAGGCATAGGGGATGCCAGGGTCTTTATACTGAACTAGAGGCCTGGTGCATGAAATTTATACTGAACTAGAAGTCCGGTGCATGAAATTTGTGCATGGTTAGAATCCCTAGGCCTGGCCAGCTATCAGAACTCATGCAAGCAGTCATGCTGCCAGCCGGGCCTTCCTGTGTTCCTCCCTATCCCCTGGTGGTCAGCACGCATCATAGCGAGCGATTGAACTTCCAGTCTCCCGGTTGAAATCTGGAGGGGAACTTTGCATATTAGCCTTTTATATATAGAGGTCCTTATTTACATTCCCCATGTCAAAGCGAGGAGCCCTGGTGCCTGTCTCCCCCACTTCTCTCAGGACCCCCTGTACTAAGAGTGACCTGTCTGCTTGGCTGTATTCTCACCTTCCCATTAGAGTAAAAGCTGTCCTTCACATTGGTGTCAGCTTTGTCCTGAGCCCAAGCTGGGATGGCCTCCTGAAGGGTCATCGCACCCGTTTTTAGCAAATGAAAGTCACAGTGATTTCATTTGATAATATGAACTGACACTATTCAGTTAATGGCATCAATACCACAATGAGGCTTTTAAAAATTATTTTTCTTTTAAATCCTCCCCTGATGATATGTTTTTATTGATTTGAGAGAGAGTGGAAGGGAGAGAGAAGAGAAACATTGTCCATATGAGAGGAAAACTTTGATTAGTTGCCTCTCGGATGCTCTCTGACCAGGGGTCAAACCCACAACCTGGGTATGTGCCCTGACCTGGAATGGAACCCGCAACCTTTTGGTGCCTAAGACGATGCTTCCAGCAGCCGAGTCACCCACCCAGGGCACACAATGAGGCTTTCTTAATGTAAGTATTTTATGTTATTTGGATTCCCTCTTTTATGTGTGTACATATAGGATGACACACATGTAAGAATTCTCTGCATTTGTGTTGTTGACCTTTGAGACATGCAGAGAACCTTGCACCGGTCAGATTTCCCATGCTGCCCCAGTCATCGTCTTCCCTGCCAGCATTTCTTCTTCAGGACGATGACAGAGTCCAATTCCAGGTCAGGACGCGCTCCCCAGCATGCCCCTTCTTCTCGTGCTGTTTGTCTTTGGCACCAACATCTTTGCCTTGAACCCATTCGCCTCCCCTCATCTCAGCTGGCATTTGCTCCACCTGCCTTATATCAGGAGGCACTTGGTGAAATACGTCCCCGCTGAGAAGCTGCAGAAGTCATGTTTTCTTTATATTTTACAAAACCCCTCTTTCTCGTTGCGTTTTCCACAGGCATAACCTGCCTTGAATCACTGTGTGACCTTGCCGAGATTTAGAATCACCGAACCTTATCATTCCCGTGGGCCTGCCTGGTAGCCAGTGGAGCCCAAGGCAGAAAATGTCCCTCAAGCACCCCTGACAAATGGCCGCGCAGCCCTCGCTGTGTTTCTGCGGTAACAGGGTGCTCAATAACTCACGAGGCAGCAAATCTCATTGCTGATGGCCCTGAGAACATCCTCTATTCCGTCCATAGACGCCTCCCTACAACTTCCCCCGGGCAGCGACGCGGGGCTGGATGGAAAGGTGTGCTGCCGAGGAGGAGCACTCCTTGCAGACCGACTGTAAGGGAAGTGGACCTTGGGTCTCTCAGTAGCCCCTTGTCCAGGATGATGGCAGGTCCTGGTTAGTCACTATCATTATTTGTTTTTTTCTTTTTCCTTGGTTAATCCTCACCAGAGGATATTTTTCTGTTGGTTTTTAGAGAGAGTGGAAAGGAAAGGGAGAGACAGAGAAACAATGATGTGAGGGAGACACATCGATTGGTTGCCTCCTGCATGCGCCCCAACCAGGGCCAGGGAACCTGCAACCGAGGTACATGTCTTTAGCCGAAATCCAACCCGGGACCCTTCAGTCCTGGGGCTGATGCTCTATCCACTGAGCCACACTGGCCAGGGCAGTCACTATCACTCTTGCATGCAGCTCAAACTGAATGTTCTGGACATAACAGAACATCCACAGACTGACCCGCCATCCATCAAGCATCATTCTCTCAGGCTGCACTGGTTTTATTATTAATCACTTCATTTATCCTCCAATCACTTAACACAGCTGTCGCCTCTTAAGCCAGGAGCTGAGGAAAATAAATTAGAGAAGGTTTACAGTTTCCTCACATGCAAAAGAGTAATATAATACTAGGTCCAGGATTAACTTTACATAGTAGAGTGGAAGGGAGAAAGAGAAAGAGAAACAGTGATGTGAGAGAACATTATTTAAACTTTAAAATGTTTATTATGTCCCTTCATTCTTCAAGATATTATTTAAAATCACACTATAGCCGAAACTGGTTTGGCTCAATGGTAGAGCATCGGTCTGCAGACTGAAAGGTCCCGGGTTTGATTCCAGTCAAGGGCATGTACATTGGTTGTGGGCACATCCCCAGTGGGGGGTGTGCAAGAGGCAGCTGGCTGATGTTTCTCTCTCATCGACGTTTCTAGCTCTCTATCCCTCTCTGCTCCTCTCTGTAAAAAATCAATAAAATATATTATAAAAAAATAAAAAAATAAAATCACCCTATACATACCCATGTGTATGCATTACTAAATTAATGTTTAATACTTTTTTCATATATATAAGATGTTGAAAATTATTCTCAATGACAATAGTAGATAACCTTCATTGGTCAATGGTTTATAAATATTGACCCAATTAATCCATATGAAAATGCTGCTGGGAAGGAGCCATTATTATTAATATCTTCCTTTCAGGAACGAGGGAAACTGATATATGGAGAAAAACATGGCACAGGCGACATATGAAAGCAGACTTTGGGATTCTAAAGATCCTGTGTCCCTCTTGTCATGCTGGGCCACATGTGTACAACCCAGTGGGCATGTAACACATATGCCTTGAGTAAGTGGGACATGTTCTTTGGTGTCAGGAGAAGGTGAGCTGGGAGTTTAAGAATGAGACAATTGAGTGGCTGGGAAGTCCAGCTGATGCACATGAAACCCAAGATGGTTCTGAGGTTTCTGGGAGCACTTTCCACCCTGCCTCTCCTATCCCATAGGCAGCCGCTCCGTCCGGGCTGCACTTTTCGTAATCACAGAGTCCCCAGTGTGTGTCCCTTTCCTCACGTGTTCTGGAAATCTCTGAAGTTCACTTGAAAGATATTTAGAAACCAAAACCTGACACAGATGTTGGATATTAAAGCTTCAATGACAACTCTCAACAAATGTGTGGGAAAGGAGGTTTATTAGAAAATGTCAGCTTCCGTAAAGGGTCTGCAATCAAAGGCAGCCAGGCCAGCTCTGGGGTTGAAGGCATTTCTTGGTTGTTCAGTACAAAATCACATGATTTTCTCTAAAGTCAGTAATCACAGAGGTCCTTCTCGGGAGAAGTCAGGTATTGCTTGTGATGGACGAGCTGTCTGGGCTGCACTTTGAGGTTCTCCTGGCTGGCTGTGGGGTCCTGAAGACTGGATATACTGGGTTAATGCCCCTGCCTGGTGCTGGAGTGCCAACCCAGCTTTCCGCTGTCACTGAAGAGTGGCTGGCCTGGCTGGTGATGGTGTGGGTGTTGCCCTGAGTGTGATCCCTGTGTGTATGTGACAGGCAGCGAGCCTGAAAGCAAGAAAAGAGTCAGAGCAACCGGATGCAAAATCATATTTCCCGTTCTCGCTTTTGTTACCTGCCTGTCCAGTAAGCAGCATGTTAGACAGTTTGTCTTGACGTTCATGATCTTGTTAGGAGCTAGGAAGTGGGATGCTCCTAAGTCAGTGTTAAATTTGAACAGAGTCAGGCCTTCTCAGTGACTTGTGCTATCATTTCAGAAGTCTCAGCTTTGCCGCTGGTTGATCTGGGATCAGTGCACCCCCATCATCACAGACTGCTTTGCTCACATGATGGCATTCACACTATGGAGGTGCAATGCTGGCATCCTTCTCCATTCGAGAGGAATGCCAAAAGATGCAGATGCAGACGGTACAGGAAAACCTCCACACTGGGGTTCCAACTTGCTGTATCAACTCTTTTAAAATCAAGGGCATGCTCCTACGGCAGTGGTAGGCAAACTCAGTCAACAGAGCCAAATATCAACAGTACAACTATTGAAATTTCATTTGAGAGCTGAAAACCGACTTCTGCACACTGGCCACGAAGTTTCAATCGCACTGTACATGCGCGCCCGCACATGGTATTTTGTGGAAGAGCCACACTCAAGGGGCTAAAGAACGGCATGTGGCTCGCGAGCATCAGTTTGCTGACCACAGTCCTAAGGCAATAAAGTATAGTCCTTGAAGAAAATACAAAGTCATATCTTTGGGCACACTAATATTCCAAGGAATACATTTTTCAGCAGTGCCATTTAACATTCACACGTACAAGTAGAACACATATGTACCTTAAAAAAAATATGTGCAAATATACACTAATCCTACCCAACAATTTCTGGGAGATTTTAAAAAAATAAATTCATTGGTAAGAAGATTTTAGAATACAGATGGGTAAAACCCTTCAAGCAATAAAAATTCCTGATGATTACTGATAATTATAATACCATGTTGTTCTCATTGGATCCTTAATTGACATTGAATTCTAGTAATTTCCTTAGTAAACGTTATGCAAAGAAACATTTCTTTCTTTTTTTTTTAATATATTTTATTGATTTTACACAGAGAGGAACTGAGAGGGACAGAGAGTTAGAAATGTCGATGAGAGAGAAACACCGATCAGCTGCCTCTTGCAAAACCCCAATGGGGATGTGCCCGCAACCAAGGTACGTGCCCTTGACCGGAATCGAACCCTGGACCTTTCAGTCTGCAGGCTGATGCTCTATCCACTGAGCCAAACTGGTCCTAGCACAAAGAAACATTTCTAATGGAGATTCTGTAAAGCACAACATAAACTTCATTCTCCTCCCCCCCAATTTCTGTTTTGACATTGCTCATCCCTACAGCCTAGCTCAGTCTTCATCAAGGACCACGAAGACTAGCCTGTCACAAACAGGTTGATGGAGGTGAAGAGAGGCTGTATCTTTCTGAACTTGATCGCTGGTCAGTAAAGAGGAACTTCCATGCTATGCTGCATCAGCCAAATAATTCTTTCCCCACCAATGCTTTCGATCATCCACCTTCTCGAGCTCCCATGTTTACAGTAGTCACCATATACTTCCAATGATGATGCTAACCATTTTTCAAGGCCAGAGATAATGGAGAATCCACCCTTACCCATTTTTACTCAATGATATTTTGTCTTCTTTTTCTTGTAATTTGTGTCCCCAGTGTGTAGCATAACTAACAAGGTCATTCTAGATAGGCGGCAATTGAAAAAAAAAAAATAGTGGTGATATAACATTTGCATTATCGATGAGATTTCAAGCAACATTTTCTGTGTACATTCTGCTCATTTCAGCCAGTGTTAGTGGAAGTGTGAGATACGGAAATCAGGGGCAGTATTGGTGGGGTTTGGCACAGCCCTGGTGGGCTGTTGAGATACAGAATTGAGGTGTTCATAGTTTCTGCTCAGCAAGGACTCAAGTTCAGTCTAAGGACAGTGAACTACATAAGTGAATGAACATGTTGATAGGGGTGTGGCATTTCAATTGCTCCACCCTCCCTCCAAAACGGTGACCGATTAGCATGTCCAGATATTCATGCCCAGGCTCCTGAAAACCAACAGATAATTTGGTGTATTTGTGCGAGCACATCATGACTTTGCAGTCCACAACCCAAATGTCAAACTCCTCTGGGTCTAAGGCCAAAGTAGAAGATACTGTTCTTTTTCAGAATTTAGAACTTGGCTACACGTAATCAGGTATGCTTGAAAGACAGGCAGAGCAGTGAGGGCTCCCCAAATAGAAAGCGGACAGCTGCATAGAGGTGAGACAGAAAGATGGTAGGCCAGACACACCTCTGCATCCCAGGCACATGAAACATGGAGTGAAGATAAGCCCTCATGCTCCCAGTGGCAGGTGGAAGAGACAGCGTGTCACGGATGGTGCTGCCTGAGATGGATAATAGAGATGACAAAGCCAGCCGTGTTCTGATATCACAAAGCCCTGAGCCCTGGTGAAGCACTGACCAGCTCTTCAGACCCTGGGAAAAGGTATGTTCTCTCAAAAACTCCCAGGTGAGGAGAGCCGGCAGAAGACCCAGGGTGTTAGTCCTTTGTGGGATGGAAATATGTGAAATGATTATCCTGTCATTCTATCCTATCAGACTATCTACGACTCCTTCTCTGAGTGGTACATAGCATTCAATCTCAAAACCACACCAGAACTAAGTACTATTATTATGGATGTTATATCATTATATTTTATTATATTGATCGCAATACAAGGGAGTATGATTTGAATTGGTCATCCCAATTACTATATTTTAATTCTTCTATAATTGACAATTCAGTGTGTAATGCACAGAAGTAGGACAAAGGATTGAATACTTTTGTCTATAGGGTCTTAGAATATGTCCCAGAAATGGCGGTATGTGGTTTAGGCATTTTAAGTAAAATCTTGCAGAATTACCTTCACTGGCTAACTTCAAATGTTTACATACTATATTTTTATTTTTCTTAATTGAATTAAATACTCTTTAATAACACCCCAATTGGGCAAAGAGTCAAGTATCATCTGAACAGATGGTACAGATAAACTAGACTGACATCAAAACTGTGGACAGAAATTCATGGCTTCTCCAAGTTTGTTTATGTTTGATTTTCAAATCTCTGTAGGGTCCAGACAGAAGCAAATATGGACAAGCACAGGGAGGACTTACCACCTGGGGTTTGGGTGGGATTTCTAGGGAGGACTGTGCTGAGGGAACACAAGGACTGAGTCAATGCCAGACTGAATCACTCGTTTAGATGAACAGAGTCCTCAGACTCAGCAGATGAGAAAATTAATACCAGAACAATTTGATAGCTATCTAGATGCATCAGTGAAAACATGAAATTGTGAAACAACAAAAATATAACATTGCATTCTAGAAATTAAAATTCTAAACTTGAAAAACTTCTATAAACATTGAATAGCATCATAGCTCTTTTTATAATTTGAGCTTCATGCAATTCCTTGAAGATTCAGCAATGTCAAATGAAAATAGTTTTATTTAATTGGTTTTATTGTTTGTTTGCTTTTCCCCTCTTTTTCTGCCTTTTTCTTTTCTTTCTTTTGTTTTGTTTTGTTTGTGAATGGCTCTCTAATATGGCCCCAGTGAAAACATGAAGTAAATATGAGAGCAAGGGAAAAAGAGATTTTCAAAGAGTTCCATTTGCAGAATTCCTTAGAATAGGTTGGCAATATATATTGCTCAACGTCATTTAAGTTTAAGAAATGTCAGATATCTTTATTTTTCAAATCAAAGCAATAGCCTTAGAGTGAGAAGTCTAATATTCCTTTCCTCTTCTCCTCCAAAAACATGGTATGTTGTCTATGAGGGTTGGTAGAAAACTTGAAGATTTAACAGTGTCTGCCTATAGCTGTGATGCTCAGCTCTTTTTCCTTGATGTTGAATGATGTCCCATCCAGGTTTGGTCTTTTCTGTCAGCCTTTTCTATTGGACAAGGTGGGATGCCTTGCTCAGCCTAAGGGTTGGGCACAGGTGGTTGGCAGGAGCTGGGGTGAGCAATATAGTTCCACTTCCCGAGGCAGCTACCTAATGCCTGAATTGTTAGCTGGGTCCAGGTCTCTGCTATTGGACAATAGCAACATCCCTACCCTCAACTCTCATGAAGCCTCACCCTCTGTCTCCTATTTTCCCTGCCTTTTATTCCATAGGATTAATAATTTGTGCGGAATTCCTTGTTGGTTCAGATTTGAGGATTTCTTAAGACCTTGGATTTAGGGAAAGGTCCCCCTTTCCCAAAGCAATGGCTAGTTTCCCAAAGACCTACTTTTCTCAAAGAGGAAAAAAAAAAGCTATGTGAGATTCATCATACTTGCTAGATTAAACTTTCAATTGTTCCTCTTTAAAAAAGATCTCTAAGTGAAAATAAAAATCTTACCTGCTAGGGGAGAAATATTTTCAAGTGCATTATTTTTCTAGCTGGTTAAAGAGTTAGTGAATGGTTATTTTAAAAATACACACAGATAGACACCAGAAATTTCACAGCAATCTGAGGTTGATACATTCTACCATAACAATACAGGGTGTAGGGTATTGAATAATGCAACACGCTCGAATTACTTCCATTTTCTGAATGATAAATTCAATTTAATTAACTCTGACTTTGAATGCTGTGGACTTCAAATGAGTTTTTAAAAATATCTTACCACTGCTCTCTCGCCCTTATGTAGCCTGCCATATTTTGAGTGCTTTCTTCCTTCGAGAATATAAAATTTATTACCCAAAGCATTTGCAGAAGAGAAGAAACTTTCTTCTTTACTAAATCACTCTCAGCAGAGATCATTTTCAAGCTAATGAAGTCTTAGCATTTTCCAAACAATGCTTAGGGAAACGTGCAGGGAGAGAACAGTAAATCTCCTTCCTGTGAAGAACATTGTGGAATGTAAATAGTATTCACTAGATATTCATAAAGATAGCAGTTACATATGAACACACCTACCAGCTTAAAACCTCATTATTCAAAAGACTCATCATCTCAGAATGCATTATAATTTTCAGGGATGCCAGACAGCTACTAATAGATGGTGGTGTTGAAAATGATGTGTTTTCAAGAATGCTCGTCGTTAACAAAACAGAAAGAAGGTTTTATAGAGTCATTGCATGACCTTAAATTCTAACAGCCTTCTCTGGGATCATTTTTAGTAGGCCAGGATGAAATCACTGTTCATCAACCCCACGTTCTCTGAGGAAATTTAGGGGCAGGGTCATTAAGAAAGTTAATGAAAACACTCACAGTGACTCGAGATGTTCTCATGGCTGGATCATTCAGATTGAGCGATGCATCACACAACTCGTTAATTATAGAGAAACCTGAATATATATAACATTCACATACCATTTAATAGCGGCTCTGTCTAGAATCTTTCACTTCCCAAAGGGCTGCAGAAACACAGCACAATGCATTCTGGCTTAGGAGCTTTAAGACATGCGTTTTTGTCTCCCTCTGCCATTTATAAGGATAACTAGAGGCCCGATGCACAAAATTCGTGCAAGAGTAGGCCTTCCTTTCCCCCCACTGCTCGCACTGGCTTTCCTCTGGCACTGGGACCTGGGCTTTCTTCGCAGCCTTGGCTTCATCTGGAAGGACATACAGAGGATAACTGGTCTAATTAGCATATTACTCTTTTATTATTATGGATAGGTTTAACTATATCATGATGATAACTAGGTTATCATGTATTGAGCCTATACTACGTGCCAAGTTCTGTTTTAATGTCATAAGTTAGGCACTTCATAGACATATTTTACTAAATTCTGTCCATGTCCCCATATGATAAAAAATATACTTCAACCAACTGGTAGGATTGGCACACATAAGGTAAGTTAGAGCCTTTTAACCCCAGGTTCTTTCGGGAATGCTCTCCTATATTTGACAATGAAAAGCACATTAAACTCCCTTTCCTGCAAAGAATGAATTCCATTTGTCCTAGTGGTTTGGCTGACCTGAAAATACACTGGGGTCCTTCATGTACTTGTAATCACATTTGATGTAATACAGAAAGCAGAGACAGGCAGCCTGTGCATACATAGAGTTCAAGAACTCTCAGGAAGAAAGTAATGGAAAAATTATGTGCTTGCTTTACAGACTTGAACTTTAAGGTATGTGCAAAGGATGAATGGTTCTGAAATGTAACAAGGAACAATGAAGTTCCGGGAACAGCCTTTATGAATTCTTGCAGGCTGGGCCCCAAAATGATTTCTGGCCTTCAAGAACATGTACTGCAATTTAAACTATGGGCATTCAAATAAGGAACCAAGTTCTGTACAAAGCACTTGATCCATGTCGCCAGAGAGCAAAATGAATGGACCTTCTAAACAATTCTCCTAGCATGTGTCATTTTTAATGCTTTTATTCTAATCCTTACAGTAACTCCATAAGAAAAACAAGTAGAGATAAAAAAAGAAAGCTTTGGATCTAAAACCTTTTCTCAATAAAATAATTTTTAAAAAGCAGTACACAGAGTGTTGAAATATTAAGATATACATGGGAAAGAAAAAATTCATACCCCAACATTGAGATAAATACTACATCAAGATATAAATGTCTTGGGTATACCCTTCATGGTTACACACACACACACACACACATTTAATAGTTGTTACATAATTATTATGAACTTGGAATTATGTTAAATATTTTACATGATGTGTCTTTTTCCATAAAATCTATACTAATAAAAGGGTAATATGCTAATTAGAGTGGACATCTGGATGTCCATCAGGACAAAACCACAGTGGCTGCAAGGGCGGAGGTAGGCAGCCATGGCTATGGCTGTGAGGCCTGGGGCCCAGGCAGTCATGGCTCAGGTGGCCATGAGCCCCAGTGGCTGGCAGTGGCAGCAGCGGTGGGGTGATGGGGGTGGCGCCTTCCCCTGATCAGCATGAGACAGGCCAGACTATAGCTGTCAGCAGGACATCCCTTGAAGGCTCCCAGACTGTGAGAGAGGGCGGGCCAGGCTGAGGGACTCCCACCCAGTGCACAAATTTTCATGCACTGGGTCTCCAGTAACCATATAAAAGAGAAGGTATTTTCAACTCCATTTGAGGAAAGAGAAAACAGACAAAAAGAATTTGAATAATTTGCTTAAGTAAATTAGAACTGAAATTTGAACAAAGCAAGAAACCTTAGAAAATAAAGTGTTGGGTTTCCCATGAGGAGTGTCTTCTGTCTGCCTCTCTATCCATATATTCATTTAGATTATCCTGTTCCTATTTCATCACCATTGCATCCCTTTGTTACCTCACGTGGTTAAAACATCTATGCATTTCTGTTTCAAATATCTTCATTTATGCTTCGCTACTCTCTGCGGCTGCCTACTGCATCCTTGGTCAATATTTCTTTGTCTTAAACCTTACTTTGGGTGCATGTTCTTTAAAGTAGCTGAGTTATTCTTAGGCCAGTCCTCTGGTATTTGTTGCCATAAGTAATTAATTTGTCTTACTTTTTCCAATCTTGTTTCATTGTTTTTAATTTCCTTCTATTTTCACTTTTATATTAGGGATGTGGGAGTTGTGCTTAGCAAGGATAACATTATCTTTCAAAAACATAATCGAGTCATTGTTGGCCATGGCCTGTGTTAATAATTAAACACATTTCCCAGAATATGTGTACACCAATCCATGATGCTGCAATAATTACACATTAAACCTTCTCGTCTACTATCTATCTGTTTCCCTGTATATTGGGTCCGCTTGCTATCTCTCTCTGTCCACTCGGGCAGCCAGCATGCTGTGTGTGGCAGGCAACACATCTGGCTTTTTCAACTGCTCACCACTGGCCACCCAGGGGCAGTGTGGTAGTGTCTGGGTGGGAGAGAGTGAATGTACTTTCTCAAATCGTTTTACCATATTTACTCTTTCATGTTATGAACTACTAGTAGAGGCAAAATAAACTCAACATAATAATAAGCCAGAGAATATTTAAAAGAGATCGAATAAATTGTATTATAGAGGTCAAGCTTTTAAAAAGAAGGAGACTAGGAAATCTGTTTCTCAAGTCTGAGAAGCAGAATTCTGATGGATTACTGAGATTACAGAATAAATCATTTCTAAAGGAGGAATATTACAACGAGGAAATGAGAAGGATCACACATTTAACTGGCACAGCTGGACTCCCCAGAGAGTTTTGAACGCAGAGCTGAAGCGTGCTCTCCGGAGGAGCTGGTGTTGGAATGGGTTTGGGAAGATGAATGCTCTCCCCAGGGCCCTGGTCTGATGGTTTAACTGCTCTGAAGCATGCCAGGTGCCATCTTAGTTTAGATCAACTTCTAACCAAACCTACGTGAATTCAGTTATTTTGTTGTTGTTTTGTTAATCCTCCCCCAAGGACATGTTTCCATTGATTTTTAGAGAGAGTGAAACAGAGAGGGAGAGACAAAGAGAAACGTCAATGTGAGTGAAAGGCATAGATTGGTTGCCTCTGCACACACTGGCTGGGGGAGGAGCCTGCTGCCAAAGTATGTACCCTTGGCTGGATTCAAACCTGGGACACTTTGGTCCACAGGCTGGCGCTCTACCTACTGAGCCAAAGTGGCTAGTGCTTAATTCAGTTATTTATTTTTCATAAACACTTGGCCCATTTTTCATTGTTGGCAAGTGAATTGTTGTCCAAAAGGATGCTTAAGTTTCCTATACAGGTCATGGCTAGTTGCTTGCATGATGTGGCATCATAAAAATCCCACTGCGTGGCCTGTGCCAGGAGGGTCTGTGTTTCCCTGGAAGAGGCTGAGTTTCCTGAGCCTGACCCTCTGCCATGGCTCCTCCGCTCTCCCACCCCTGGAGGAGCGCCAGCCTCTAGGGTGCCTCTCGCTAACAAACACAGTCTACCAGGCGTTCTAACATCCTGTGTTGGCATCTCAGATGCGCCTAGAAGTGAATTTCTGTTCTTAACACTAACGTTTCATCAGCGTCTTCCTCGTTGAAACGTGCCGTTGGGACAACCATCTGCTTGGCTGATGCTTTGGGCCTGCAGAGGGAGCTGCTGGCATCACGGGCTGGGTGAGCGTCCACCTGGCACAGGGCAGCAATGGGGATGTCTGCCTGGGGATCGTTCTGCGTGCACTCAGAGCAACTGACAGCTGAACTATTTACTACCAACTTAAACAAAAGGTATTATGGAGGGAATTAAGATGGCTCCCACCTTGTGTGGGTGAACAATGCAGTTAAAAGTGTAATGATTCCTTTAAATAAACAACGGTTATCTTTTTATTGTTTTTTTTTCAGTCTCTCTCAGTGTGTAGTTTAAGTTATTTCTAATTTAGCATTCTTCCTGATTTCATAACTATCTTTTTCAGAATAAAAGTGCTAGAGAGCTATGTTGAAAAGGATCATGGCAGCTGGTTGTACAGGAACTGCTGCCATTAATGGTTCCTCTCGGTTGGACAACTTTACAGTGAATGTTTACCGTGGGCCCTGCCCATGCCCATTAACTGACAGGCTCTGTCTTGGTGGGTGAAGGAAGAAAACAGAAGTTGTTTTCAAGGTATATTCATCTTCATTCACTGTGCTGATGAGAAAAAGAAAGTAAGAGGGGACCTTGCTTATTTTTCATCCAAAGAGTCTATGGGAAGGATCAAGCACAGGTGCTCACAATAAAGACAGACTCCTAGGCCCTGGAAGGCGAAGGGGCTGGGAGGAGGTGCCCCCTCAGTGAAGGCACAGCCCGGATTTGGCTGAGATGCTGGCCTGCAGGCGGCGCAGAATTGCAAAGGCTCAGGAGTCCGACTGACATTGGTGTAGGCTTCCCATGCCTGGGCACTGTCCAGAGCTGCCGTTGGTTCCGTCCCATTCCATTCTTTAACAATCTGAGACCTACATATTATGACGAATTCCCTTTGGGGTATATGACAGTGAGGAACTAGAGTAAGTTGTCTTTTGTCCCCACAGTCATACTGTTACTAAGACGTAAAATGCAACGCTGTACCCTTACCCAGAGTTCTCCCATTTCTCTCCACCACACCAACAGATCTAAACAAATGGATTCCTGAGAACTCTTACTGTGTCACCAATGCTCACAGACCAAATTAACCATTTTATTTCATTCCTCATGTTGTCAGCGATGGGTTTGAGGAGGACTCAGCTGATAGCACTTGCTTGGGATCTTGTCTACTTTCAGTGAGATGCAGGCCAGGACTGCAGTCATCTCGCCATCGCCAAGTACAGCTGGGCCAAGTGCCCGTTTCTCCGGTGTGAAGTGACACTGTGTCTGCTGAGAGCGCAGGAGGAGGAGTGGAGTGGAAGGATCTAGTTGTGACTCTGACACAAGTTGCTCGACTTCTCCCACACGAATTGGGTCCTTGCAGAGGGAGCATCTCTGGAGGAACAGGAGGAAGATGGAAGGCATTTTATGAACTAGCCTCAACATTACATGACATCATCTCAGTCATTCTCAATTAATCAAACAGTCACAAGCTTGCCCGGAGTCATAGGGGTGAGATATAAATTGCACATCTTAATGGGAAGAATGTCAAAATACATTTCTACATTGCCAGGATGTAGAACAGTATGTCGACCTCATTAACATCAATACCTTGTCCAGTCACCAATAATTTACTAAGGTCCTACTGCACTCAAAAACATGTTGGAATGATATTATTTTTCTCAACTTTTCAGGTTTACATGCAAATTTAGCCTATTCTGAAAGATTATGTACATCATGAGTGAAATTAAGGTTGTTTGATAGCCATCTATATCTATGTATATGCATGTGTATGTGTTGTGTACAGTATATGTGTATCTACCTCTATATCATGAATATATTTTCATTATTTGATGAAATTCCCCCACATCCCTCTGAGCAGGTTTCATTCTCCATTACTGGCCATCAGCCAAAGAGCCAGTTTCTTGGGCAGAACTAATGGTAACATGTCATTAACATATGTGGTCTTCACATGACATCTACATGATCTTATTTTTTTAAGGACTTCATAATATGTCAGGAATCAACAATAATGTTTTTTTGTTGTTGTTGTTCTTGATTATGTTGAACATTAGCACAGTGTTTTACATTGGGCCCACCCAGGTTATCCCATCTAGGAAGGTATCCAGTTAAGGTCAGCTGATTACCACCTTCGCTCCCCTTTCCCAGGGAATATGAGGTAGTCACACATTCACAGGGTTTGAACATGAATCAAAGAGGAGGAAGAAGGAGGCTCAAATGCTTCAAAATAAAACTAGGAGAATTTTAGGTTCAAAGTAAAACTGGAGAGAAAAAACTCAAGAAGCATTCATTCATACTTTATTAATAAATAAATATTTATTTTTAATCAAATAAAAATATGACATTTTTGGTCATGAATACCATTAGCATCATTCCTCTGATTTTGCTGGGGTGTCTCATTTTTTCTTGTTAGAATTTATTATAGACTTAAGTCTTCCAAACTCTCATCATCTAGTCTATTATTATTATTTTTATTTCTAGGACAATCCTTCCCATGGTTCTTCCATCTCACAGTATAAATAGTCTAATGGTCGGAAATATCCTGCAATGAGAAGTCTTGCCTCAGAACACAGAGACGTCACAGGGATTCGAGCTTTGATTGAGAAATGTGAGATAATGACACAGATTCTATGACAGCTGGTGAAGCTGCGGGACTAGGAAGAGTTCCATATTGAACAACACATCAGAAAAGAAGGAAAGGACCCATTTGTGGCCAATGGCTTGTCCTTCTGAGCGTGAGTGGCGAATCACGTAGATTGTGGAGGGACTAAATGGGCCCAGGCTGCCTCCTCAAAGACTCTTCCCCTCTTGCAGTAATCAGATGGTTTTCAAATGGTCATATTCCCAAATCTGCAAATTAAACTGAATGTGACCCGGTTTATCACAGCTAAGTTGGCAAACTTTGTCCATGAGACAGCATTTAGCATTTCAGCACTTGAGCATTTGAGCATGGTATCTTCCTCAGCGGGGTTAGTAGTCGTCTTATGTAGTCCACTTGTCTCTTTCTTAGAAATCTAAGTTCTGGAACACTATAAAATGATGGAAGTACTTCATAAAACATTAAAAATTCTTTGCAAATTGCCCACTCATGTTACTGTCATTGCCACAAAGGTGCACCTTTTTAGGCGAAGACACCAAGGGCAGTGAGACGTGACAAAGCACAGCTCCCTCTCTGAGAGGAGAAAATCCGTATCCCCCAGCCACGGGGACATCACTTCTGCTCTGCTGGGTCACCCATGTCCACATCCTGTTGGGAAACAACATGCTCATTCCGTTTTGAGAGGCGTTTCTGACAGACTCTTGTCTGGAAGGTTAGGAAGTCTGCTGAAATTTACGTAAGAATAGATCGGAGAACATAAAGTGGGTTTCCAGCAGCGAGGAGGAACAAGGTAGACCGACCAATGGGTGCGCCTGCTGGGAAGTTCTGCTGCCTTCAAGGGAAGAGCTGCCTCTTAACCTCTCATCTCTTTAGGTGCTTGAAGCAAGACATGCTCCGTTTTCATCCACGACTCCCAAGTGCTCCCTGAAGAGCCGTGGCCCACTTCCTCTTGTTCCTAAATGTTGCCCTTCTGCCCCAGGAACTCCTCCTGCAGCGAAGTCCCCTTTTGGCGAAGCGTGCTGAGCAGTGTGTGCGAGCATGCAGGCAGCTACACACGCAACAGGCCCCTGGACGCGAGGGAAAGACAACACCACGGTGCGGGTCCTGCATCTCGTTCTGCCATTCTTTCCCCATCTGGAGCTCTCTGGCGTCTGTGCTGCTTGATCTGCCCACCTCACCGTGGGCTCGTATTTATTTTCTCCCCACAGCCTACTCCGCAGTCAGCCACAGTGAAGATGGAATTATCTTGTCAGAAACTGTAACATTAAATTACTCTGGGGAAGCATGCAGGTGCAAAACATGTTGTTCTTTAATGCAAATTTTGGGATTCTAATCCAAACACAGCCTGCTTGCATAGCTACCCCACAGACTAAAAATAAAAATGATGTATTCAAGATTGTATGTGTGTGTGTACGTATTTAAATGTAGTTCAGTGAAAAAAATGTCCTCTTAGATAAGAATAGAAATGTCCAATTTTGTTTTTTCAGTGTCCTGGACTTTGGTGATTTACCTACTCATCACAATCAAGAGTGCTTTTAGTGTCAGAAAAAAATGTGTTTTCTAAAATCAGAACCTGACATTCTACCGATTATGTGTAACAATAACAATCTGCAAATATTGCCGTAAAGACAAAGTATTCAAATGGCAGTAAGCTGTATCCTTTGAATAGCATTGATTTATAGAGTTTTCTGCAAGGTTTGCAATAGGTTCTTTATTTTTGTGAAATCATAAGAAAAAAAAAAATCCGAAGTACACCTGTAGCTCATTGTCATGGTCTAGATGTCATTTTACAAACAACACTGAGACGTCTAACTTAGGACATCTCACACCTCTCCCTCTCTAGATGTAAGATGATTCAATATCAGTTACAGCAGTGGTCAGCAAACTCAAGCCAAATATCAACAGGACAACGATTGACATTTCTTTTGAGAGCCAAATTTTTAAAACTTAAACTTCTAATGCTACTTCTTCAAAATAGACTCGCCCAGGCTGTGGTATTTTGTGGAAGAGCCACACTCAAGGGGCCAAAGAGCTGCCTGTGGCTCACAAGCGAAGTTTGCCGTCCACTGAATTATAGGAACGCAGCCCTTAGACATTTAAGATTTAGAAACCTTTTCAGCATTTGTCTATCTAGGAATCACTCAGCACTGTGAAACAGTAGAGATGTTCAGTGAAGTCAGCAAGTCTTTAATTCTTGGGTGACCTGCTCTGAGCGGAGACTTTCGCTTGAAGTTAAATGAGGAACTTTGCATCCCAGGGGTATTTCATCCCCTGAAGGCACAGGTGAGGGTAACTGAGGAGAGATGCAACTGGGCCTTCACAACTCCAAATGGTGATTGGCAGAAGAGGGGAGGGCTGGGGGGATGGGTGTAACAGCAGTAAATGTCCAAAGGAGGTGTGTACTAGTATGTGTATCTGACTTTGCCAAAGGGACAATCTATTTAACTATGAGAGAGGGAAAGAAATATTATCTTGAAACACTTCCTAAACTCCCAGAACATGAAGATTTAGTTATAAAAAGCTAAAAGCTATTCATACGCAGGATACAAAAATTATCTACAGCAAAAAAAATAAAGATTAGGACATATTACTATATCATTATTAAAAGAAATATTGATTTCTCATAAAAAAAACTGTAAAAAATAATGAAATCAAGGGGATTCAAAAGAGCAAGGAAAACAGGAGAGAGGGTGTGGCTGTCTCTGCAGGAGTGTGAAGACTGTGTTTCTGGTTGGCACTGGATGATTCTGTGAGAATATTTTCCATTGCCATAGTCCTGCATTCACTTGGGTTTTAGGTTCACAGGAGCTTGCTACATTAAATAAATTGAAAATAATACCAAATAAAAGGGAACTAACACACACATTTCAGCAGTAAGATTGTGGGGTGAACAACAGTTGCAATATCCCAATTTTCTGTCCCTGAAGTCAATAAGGAAAGATATAAATTAAAGGAAATAAATTGCATCAATAAGATTAAATCATACTGTCAATGCTATTGAGATAATGAGTAAGCTGAACCAAGCATATGAGAAAATTACCCAGAATGCAGCACACAGATCTGAAAAGTATGGAAGAAAGTGAAGAGAAATGGGGAAGAGAATATGAGGTCTCAACATATATTTTACATAAAGTCAGGAGGAAAAATGGAGATAAAGTAGATGGGCCAATACAATGGGAAAAATGGTAATTTTTTTCAAATTTGATCAAATGCATGGTCTTCATATTGAAGGATTCCATTAAACCCCAGCGAAGGATAAATGAAATGCATCCTCAGAGAGAAGCTGCGGAGCATCAAACATGAAGAGAGAAATCTTTCAAGTAAAGAGAGAGAAATGAGGCAGTGACTTCAATAATTTAAGAGCAAAAATTAAGCAGATTTCTCAAGAGTGAGGAGCCAAACAGATGCCAAAGAAATATTGCCAAAGCACTGAGGAAGGAGAAAAAAAAATAAAACCACCGAAGTTTCCCTACTCCGCTCATTAATTTCTCTCTCATGTGTTCAGATAAATTGAAGGCAATTTTCAGGCAAACAACTACGCAGAGATTTCTCTTCTCCAATAGACACTTGCTGAAAGCACAGAGGCATGCACTTCAGCAGTCAGGAGTTTGATCAAAGAAGGAGTCAGGAGTCTCTGAGAAGCAATGGTGAGCAGAGAGCTTGGAACGTTTACAAAATGCACCACATCTGAGCACCAGGGCAGTGCAGGTGTTTCAGAGTAGTTACAAAGGGTCAGAACAGCCAAAACCAGTGTGGCTCAGTGGATAGAGCGTTGGCCCACGGACTGAAAGGTCCCAGGTTTGATTCCGGTCAGGAGCATATACCTTGGTTGCGGGCACATCCCCAGTGAAGGGTGTGCAAGAGGCAGCTGAACGATGATTCTCTCTCATTGATGTTTCTAATTCTCTATCCCTCTCTCTTCTTCTCCGTAAAAAAATCAATAAAATATAATTATAAAACAAACAAACAAACAAACAAAAACAAAAAAACAACAGCAAAGGGTCAGAACATATAAATGGATTGAAATGTATATATAAATACATATATTATTAATTTCAAACATTGTTATATGTTTTTGTATACATTCACACACATTGCCTATGGAATAACAATAAAGGAAAATATAAACCAATTTTTCAGAGATCATAAAAATAAAATTTTCAATAAATATAAGGAAAATAATGAATATAAATTAAAATAAAAGCTGTTACTTTTTAATCTTCACTTGAATAAACAATAACAGAGTCGGACAGTAGCAAGTGCTCATGGCATAATGGCCATCACCATTTCTGCCTCTACAGGTGATCCTGCCCTCGGTGGCAGAGCGCCCACACCCGCCTGCCTACTTCCCTATTTACTTAGTTATGATTAAATGTGTCGGGGTGACCTTAGTTGGTAAGATCATATAGGCTTCAAGTAACCTTTCCAAACTTAATCATCTCTTAGACAATCTGGTGGACCCCTGTTTTCCCAGCTTCCTGTGTAGTTTAAGATGCTCCTGATTTTTAATGTTATTTTTTAAGGAAAAAAAATATAATTTACATTAAAAATCTGAACTGTACTTAAATTAAAAAAATATATATTTGTATTGATTTCAGAGAGGATGGGAGAGGGGGAAAGACATACCCGTGTTTTCCCGAAAATAAGACATCCTCCGAAAATAAGACCTAGCGCAACTTTGGGAGAAAAGATTAATATAAGACACTGTCTTATTTTCGTGGAAACAGGGTAGAAACATCAATGCGGATCCAGCCTGAAACCCAAGCATGTCACTGCCTGGGAATCCAACCTGGACCTCCTGGTTCTTAGGTTGACGCTCAACCACCGAGCCACGCGCTGGGCTGGGCTGGACTTCAAACTTGAATTGCGTGCTTCCCTCTGTGATGGTGGCATTTGGAGGCAAGGGGACCAGGATAGATTTAAGAGTCGCTAGATAGACTGTCTTCTCTCCTGCAGCTTGGGTCCTGGGGACTCACGACACTAAGTCCAGGACAAGACCAGCAAGGAGTGTCTGCAGCCTGATCTACAGTGAAGTGAGTGCGGGGGCACCAGGGAAAGCCTCACACACTCACCGCATCTCTCAGAGCTGGAGTGGGCGGGGCTGAGCGAAAGACAGGATGGCAACTTCCTTTTCACCTGCTCTCTCAGCTGAAGTTCAGGGCAGGATCTGACAGGTCCCTGCGCACACAGACAGGCAGCCGTGGAAGATTGGCTTGTTTTTGATGAGTCCTAAGAGTTGGAGGCCATTACAGACAGAAACAGAACACAGTTTGAAGTGGTGTGACTTTGTCTCCCATCAGCTGTGAAGGGTGATCTGAGAATGTTTGGTCACATGAATCCAAAGCCTAAAACAAATGTCTGCTTACTGAGGGAGCCATTTCACTTATTAAAACTTACCCTGAGGAGAAAGTAATGTCAAAGTTATATCCCAAATGTTTTCCATGAGACGGGGTGAGCGTGTGGGTGGCCCGAAGCAGCTGTTTTCTCTTTAGCACCATCCAGGACAACACGTGCAATTTCCTTCACCTACCCCCGCCTGAATAAGTATCAGTCCTCTGTGATTTGCATGCTCCAAAGGAAATAAAATCAAATGCCATTCTCACACATCTTGAATGGCTGCTCTTTTGCTCATTATAAACTCAGAGCTAGAAAATGCTACCCACCGCAAAAGCTCAGAATAGGAAGAAAATCCAACGTAAATTACAAATGTCAGGGTCTGATTCTACAGCTGAAGTAGAAGGAAGAGTTGGAGACTTCAGAAGGATTCATCATTGAGTGTCAACAATGGTGACACAGATGGCAGGGGATCCATTGCACAGAGGGAGCTGTGTCGGAAGAAGTTTGCTGGCAGCTTCCATAAGTTGTGTCTAGAGTTTCCTGAGCTCCCAGGAAGGGTAGGACATGGAAGGATCCTTTAAGTGAGAAAGATTTCAAGGAGACAAGTCCTTGTTTGCTCAGACCTATAAGTCAAGACAGGGTCACCTCAGCGTCTTCATTTTCCCTATCTGTCTGCCTGAGCCTTTTTGGCAACTCATTTCATTAAACAAAACTGTGTTTTCCATAATTTACCAAGGACTAAAAGGAGACACCTAATTCCATCAGGGACTTATTTTCCAGTATGTTCAACATACTGTGAAATGAGGTGTAAAATTGGATAAATTTTAATGTCCCTCGTACCTCTCCACATTGCGGGTTCTCAGCTATTTTCCACATTGTTAGGAGGACAAGAACACTTGGAGAGGAGGTGTCTGAAATAGAAAGACTGAGGCGGAGTGAAGACATTCAGAACACTATAATTGCTAATGTGACCTATCCTATATAATAAAAAGGGTATATGCAAATAGACCAAACAGCAGAACAACTGTACAACCAATCAAAGGGTAATATGCTAATGATATGCTAAGGCCGCTCAACCGCTCACTATGACGTGCATTGACCAATAGGGGGCAGATGCTCCAACCAGTAGGTTAGTTTGCTGCTGGAGTCCAGCAGATCATGACTGAGTGAGATGGGCCGAACATGACCTGGAGCCCTTCCTCGATCCCTCTCTGGACCAATCATGCACCTGTGCTGTCCTGCAGCCTGGCCTGCGCCCTCTCACAATCCAGGACCCGGCTGGGGAAGTCGGAGGGCCAGTTTCAGGCCAATCCCACAGGCCACTCCCCTTAGGAGGGCGTCAGATGCAGGGCTCATGGCTGGTGAGTGCTGCTGTGGCAGCTGGAGCCTCTCCCATTTGGGCCTGATGAGGAGGTGCAGGCCCACGGCAGGCACAGGGGGGCTGAGATGAGCAGGAGTGGCAGGTAGGAGCTGCAGGCAGCCTTGAACTGTGGGTTTTGGCCCCATCCCTGAAGGCCACCCAGAGGGACCCCACTTGTGCACAAAGTCATGCACTGGGCCTCTAGTTTTAAATAGGATTATGCATAAGCAATTCATTTGTGGTTCCACTTACAGATGCATTCATTGGTTGATTCATGTGTGTGCCCTGACTGGGGATTGAACCTGCAACCTTGGTGTATAGAGACAACGATGTAACCAACTGAGCTACCTGGCCAGGACCTAGAGCCCTAATTTTTAAAAAAGTCAAAATTACCAAATGCTGATAGAGACCTTAGCATCCATAGGCTTATTATCTTTCCTGTTTGGTTGAGTATCTTCTTACCTGGAGGGCTGGTTGGCTGAATGACTAATGGCATATCCACATAGTAGGGAAATTCAAGCCGTGCTCACATGGACTTAAGTGCTTCCTACCTGCCAGCTGTGGCCTGTGCTTCACCTTTAACACTTAATAACCTAATAAAGATTTTATTATTATTGTCCAGTTCATTGCAAACTGTCTTTAAATGTTCTGTGTGGACAACCAGGATGTAAGACACAGAGTTCACTTATTTGAGCCATAAACCCCTTCCCCCTCAGCTGTCAGCCTGCTCTCTACCTATGAGCCTATCTCTGTTGGGCTTGTCAGTTCATTTTTTTCATTAGATTCCACATGAGTGAGGTCCTGTCTTTCTCTGACTGGCTGATTTCACTGAGCATCATTTTCTCTAGGTTCCGGAACAAGTTACTAAGTTCTTTGACACGCAATGCAAAGAACTCTCTAGAGGTTGGCTCTGTGTTCAGGGGCATAAAGGGGTTGAAGGTGTGTGTGTGTGTGTGTGTGTGTGTGTGTGTGTGTGTTCCTTCTTTGTGTTCTAAATTAATTACTACATAAGACATACTTCCTTTACCCATAATATATATCAAATATATCAAACACAAATTGCCAATAAGATATCAAACAAAAATTACTTCAAACTGAGATGAGGATTTTACCTCCAGTTAAAAGGCATACTAAAATCAAGTCATTAAAAATTACTTTAATAAGTTTTTTTTAATTTTAATTTTAGTAAGAAATTCTCAGAATGTGGGAGGAGACGGATGGTTTACCGAATGGCTTCTTTCTCGGGAAAAGTTTTGATGAGTTACTGCAGAATCTCCATTCTGGATGTTTCTACTGTGAGCAGAGCTAGTGTGTGAAGAGGAATGTTAGGGTATTTTCTGTCAGAGGTGGCCAGCAGCCAGGCAGGTAGCTGATTGGTAGATGCAGTGTCATGGCTGCCCCTGCTCACAGGGACAGTCTCCCACGCTTGCTTTGGAAAGCATGTGGGAGGGGGACCCGAGGCCTCTGGATGATGAGCTGAGCGGAAGACCGTGGCTACAGAAAAACACCTGTGCTGCATGATTTATAGCCCTCCCCGTTAACTTCAAGGGAATACAATTTATTTCCTCGAAGTTTTAATTTAATTTAACAGAATAATATTTATGGGAGTCATAAAGGAGACTTATTATTCCAGGACAAGTGATTTGGCATTTATAGTTTCCAACCCATTGTTGATATATAAAAATCATTTCTCATGCACACCTAATTGCATGACCTTAGATATGCTTCATATAATTATAGGCTAAGCAATTTAATTATATGGTTTGATAAATTGTGGTAAGGAAACAGAAAACTTTTCATGACCTTTCCTTCTATCCTAGAGTTCTAACGTGTGAACTCACAAGTGCTGTTAGTCCAGGGCATGAGCTTATCTCAGATGGCACTCAGCGTAATCATCTTGGGTTTACAGTAGGCTTAGCATTTTAGCATTCTCTTCCAGTTGTTTGTTTGCAGTATATCTTTTTAAATGTTAACAACTTCTACCCACTTGGTCTGTAGATTTTGCCTCTTGAGACTATCTTAATTTAAACTCATAAATACATGTCTCACTGTGTACCCGTATTCTGTCCTAACACCGGGAGAGGTGGATGGCCGTTGAGAATGGCCGTGGACTTGTTGGAGTGACCCGTAATATCCACTTGGTCTTAGCTTAAGTTTTCAAGTATAATGCATGGACTTCTAATTTTCCAAAGGTGTCCTCTAAAATTATTTATCATTTTAATTTATATAGGAAGGTATTATGTCTAAAACCATCACCAAATCATTTGCTGGGAGTATTTAATAAATCATGCATTGATCATTTTTTTAAAAGATCAAATCCACAAAATCCATACGAAGAATTCCTGAAAGACTGTCGGTGACAGGCACACAGAACCATCCTGGGTTAATAACTGGATGAGCTCTTTTGTACTCATAAGTGGATAGAATGGAAATTTAAAAAACAATAACCTATATACAGCCAATTAATATCATATCAATTTGCTAAGTCAAAATGTAGTAATCTAACTTGTGTCTTATACTTTGTTTATATTATAATTAGCATATATAGAATACTGACTATGTATCTAAACAGAAACTCTCTTCTATTATTCATCTATCTGATGGTAAAGTAACTATAACCTCTTCGAACAACACTTTCAGACTTCACATTTAAATATTCTAAAAAAAAAAAAGGTGTACGCAATTTATTTGCGATTCTGTGCTTTATATTGTTCATATTGCAAAGTAAGGTTAAGACGGCTTTTGTACACTCACCACCGAGCAGACTCACAGAAAGTTTTTGTTGCCTGTACAAGACGGTTCTGAGACTCCCGTTCAAAGGTGTGGGATAAAGAGGCATTTTCACTAAACGTTTTAAAGTAATTCTCTAAGCCTATAAAGCCACACCTAGGCATCTCTCTTTCCTTTCAAGTAAAGAATAAAAACACCCTTGAGCAAATCTTGGATTTGGCCTGGCTTTTAAAAAGGCTTTGTGGTAAAACCTTGTAAACATTGCATTCTAAATCATCAGCATTGAACAGGAAGTGTTTGGCAAAACAGAGTTCGTTTTTGTGCCTGCCTGTTGTCAAAGGAAAGGCAGAGCTGGACTGCAGTTACAGCAGTCACATCAGATTTTATTTGGGGCGATTGCAGTGGGGGCGAGGGGACCTCAGTATAGAACGGGGTCCGTGACAAGGACAGCGTGGGCGAGAGGGGGTCTATGGGAAGGAGCAGGACAGGGAGGGTGGATGGAGCCTTCCTAAAAGGGATTTAATTCAGAGGAACTGTAGATGGTGTTTTCAGGAGTCGCTTTCTCAGAGAAGTCTGAGTGGATAAATTGTCTCCTGGTTACGGTCAGTAGGACATCCTGGCCCATCAGCCCTTGTAGCGACCCCAACTGATGACCCAGGGGCCGCTGGAGGCATCTGTAGTGCTGCCAGACAGGGACCATGAGACTCGGCCCCAGGGTAACTGGGGACCCCCTATGACCTAACCTGGATTTTGAATACTAGGAGCTTTGAATATGAGTCCTTACGTTTATTATCTGATGCATTATTATGTTAATGACCTACTCACAGCCTTTTCTCAAACTCTGTAAGGATATTTTCCCCACAATTGCTATCAATTTCATAGATATTAATTTCATTCACTCTTTCTTATACCTACTGTCCGTATTCTCCCAATGCATCTTTTAATTTGGCTGTTCCTGCTTTTCATAATGAAGTTTCTAAGTCTCATGGGCTCAAATCTCTTTTTCTCTGCAAATTTTCCTCTTCTGATGTTTAACACAAAAAGATATGTCTCTTCCTGAAAATACACGGGTATTTTTATATAAACATTCTCTTCCAGAGCTTTTATGCTTTTGTATCTTAAATAGAAGGCAGCCATATGGTTTATTTGGGTTTTCCTTATTATTGCTACTTATTGTCTGTTGACTAAACAGATACAAACGAAGATAATGATCAATCTTATGTTAGCTACTGTGTTTGATTAAGTGTTCATTGCCTTTCCTGTGAAATACATCCCTCATATATTTTTCTATTATCTTACATAACAGTTCATGAATGGTATTCGTTGATTGTGTCTATATTACTAATCACATTAACATAATAACTTTACATTTATTTGAATGCGTACTTCTTGAATTCAACTTGGTTTGATAGACTTTGAAAAGCCTCAGTGGAAAGACAATCATGAGATTTGATCAGTTTGGCTGTATTCTTAAAGTGCTAGGCATCCTGTAAAGGCTGCTTGCAGGAGAGACCGTGCTGTCTATCTGCATGAGGGGCCGTTCTGCTGTCCCATCCTGTTGCTTTTCCCTGACACTTCCAGGAGAATGGCTGAACTCATTTATCCCATAGACTTTCCGACGAGGGTCAGATTGAGGGAACACTCCAAGATACAAAATCCACAGATTATTCATTACTTTCTCCTTACAGGCTGCTTAATTGGTGCAAACTCTATTGTACTGAGAATTAAACGTTTAAATATAAGTGAATACACATGATGTGCTAAGTCCTCACACTCCAGTTACAGATTTTATGGGGCTCATCCTCTATGCAAGGGATTAAACACACGTGCCCACTTCATGACTCAAAGATAGCTGTGAGGTCTTTCCAAAATAAAACGCACTTTTCGCAGGAAACGACTTTCCTCACTGGCATCTTCTGGCCAATGCTGGGCAGATTATTGGAGGCAGTTTGTTTGGCTTTATCTGCTTCCCCTTATATTGCAGTTTGCCCCTGGATTACTTTCTAAGAGAGATCTTTCCACTGCTCAATGAGGAAATGAGACTCATTTTGATAATGAAATAAATATATCAAAATTACAAGGCAAAGTAGCTTCAGAAAACGTCTGTTACCCCATCAGGCAATGAAGGGGTATTTGTGGAATGACACTTGTAGACTTACAGTGGAGTCCATGTTTCATTATGGTGACAAAGGACCCACATTCCTTGGGGGAAGATATTACTGTAACACATGAATCACTCGGATAATAATAAGGCTTAAGAGTATTAAACTAAAATGTGTATTAGTAAATGTAATAGAAATTAAACGACAGAGGGACTATTACTGTCAGCACGCAGGTTCAAGCCTTCTGGAGAGGGAGGAAACTGAGCCGGAGTAGATGAGTGTATCCAGAGGAGCATGTGGAGGTACGAAGGTGAGCTGTGACATTAGAGCGAGCACAGAAGCAACCTCCTGGGGATTTCTTCCGAGCAGAGAGCGTCTTGATAATTAAATGACGAGGCCTGAGGGTTCCCAGGAAAAGACTGTCTCCCCTTATGTAGCACTTTGATAAAATAAAACAAAAGAGATCAATCCCATTGTGGCAGAGGCATAGGCATCATCAGAAATGGCAGGGAGGGTTGTACTGACATGTATTAATTTATGTCTTCACTCTGATTTTAAAAAATAAAGCACAGTTCTATGTGATTTAAAAATGCAAAACACACACACAAAAAAACAAACACAAAAACAAAAAACAAACAAACAGCCCCCCACACACAACGGCAATGGCTCACACAAGGTGAGAGGTAAGAGTTGCTTGTTGTGAGTGAAACAGCTAAAACGTCCCCTCACAGTGTGTGTGGGAAGTACTAGGAGAGCTGATAAACTTCGCACAAGTTCTAACTGTCTGGAAGAAGCAACTAATTCACTCCCAAATGCTCGGCCGTCTCGCCACAGAAAGATTAAGATGAGAGCTCCAATGTGAGTTTCCTCCAGCACCACCGAGACATTAGCAATTTGGATGCTATTTACTTGAGAGAGTGTCAGATCCCACAGAGGGCGGGCTCAGTCCTACAAGGCTGACTATTGTAGATCACCAGTTTAATATAAAGACTCTAATTCTGGATCAGCCAGATGGAAGAGATGCAGAAGGTACAGTATAGAGTGGGGGGCGGGGCACACAGGTTCTATCTGACCCTCCCCCACCCGCAAAGATCTTCCTCTGTGTGCTTTGTTTGTTTGCTGTGTTTTCTCTTACGGAGGTCCCGTTACATAGGCGCGACAGATTAAATCCCTGGTCACCAGCGGTTGAGTTCCATCTCCAGCTCCTCTCCCCTCCCCGGAAGCCAGGAGGTCGGGTTAGAAAATGCCAATTCTCTAATCCAATGCTTTGATTAGCCCCCAATCTTAGAAGCTTACCAAAAGTCACCTCGTTGGCGTAAACTCAGCTGTGATTGAAAGGGGCTTATCATGTAAATGACAAGACACCCATTTTACCTTTATGGCTCTGGAGTAACTTCAGGAAATGAGGTCAAAAGACAAATACTATATAACAAGAGATGTTCCCAGCGCTCTTGTCCTGTGGGAAAGCCCAGAGGCGTTAGGAGCCCACACATTCACACCCAGGGATTCAACCAACCATGAATTGAAGATATTTTCAATTCATAATTGAGAGTCCACAGATGCGGAGTGCTGACTGAAGGCGCTGTTCCACGCCATGTTATGTAAGTTACGTAAGCAGGCATGGATGTGGGTGTCTGTGAGAGGGTTCTGGAACCAAATCCCCAGGGATGCCACAGGCATTGTTGTAGGTAAGTTTGGAGGGAGTCAGAGCTGCACTTGGGTTATTGACAGCAGCTGCCCTGATGCCCATGTTTTTCAAGAGTCAACTATACCAAGACAGAAAACTACTAACTACAAGAGAGGGCTGGAGGCATAACACGTGTTTGTTTCATTGCTTTTACCTGTGTGTGTGCAGCTGCTACAGGCTGAATCGGGTCCCCAGATGTTATGCATTATGGTTCTAACCTTCAGGACCTCCACACATGACTATATTGGGAAACTGGGTCTCCACAGGAATAATTAACTAAAATGAGGTCGAGGAGAGAGGCTCTAATTAGTATGACTGGTGTCCTTATGAGAAGAGGTCAGGACACAGAACACGTATTACAAAGACCACGTCAGCCATCTGTAAACCAAGGGAAGGGGCCACAGAGAGACCAGCCCTGCCAACATGTAGCCTCAAGAACCGTGAGAACTAAAGCCTGTTGTCTAATCCATTCAGGCTGCGGTTCAGAACAGTCCCGCCAGACTAACAGACTGTAGTAGCCCTTCTGAAATTTAAATTTTGGACTGGAATTTGAACATATGATATTTACCAGCCATAACCATGTCTAGTGTTTATGCCCAGCCCATGGCTAAAATAAAAATGCAAAATATCCTTAAAATATGATCTCCCTTGATGGAATTCAGTGGATAAGAAAATGTATCCACTAGATATATATTCTCCTGAAAGTACATAGTATGCTTTTAGCGCTCATCTATAAAGAGTCAGCATATTTATGTATATTATTTATGGCAAACTTAACTTCACAATTTTATTTTACATTCAATTTTCACTCAGGCTATGCAGAGTTAGGGAAATAATATTGTAGTCATTTTTTGAACATTTGAGGGTGGTTTTGTTTGTTTTTTGTTTTGCTTAGGCCCAAGGGGATTGACATAGAAAAAATGGAGGAAACCTCAGATAATACTTGTCACTTCTAGCTGAAGAAGGTGCAGACTCACATCATGTATAATGAGGGGGAAATGGCTAACCCGCATGGAAATTGAACTCAGTCCCCTGACGTGCATCATAAATGCTGCATTTCAGGTCCAGTTTGTAAACTGAAAGCACACAGGCAAACACACACACCGCACAATCCGAAGAGCAAATGGCTACCAGGCCAACAGGGCAAAGGAAGGGTATCAATGTGCCCTGATGGTGAGAGTGATCCCCACTGACCAGTGGGCTGTCCTCCTTCCCCCGTCCCATGCAGCAGTTCCCACAGAGATCCCTGCGAACTGTGACCTCTGAGCCTCAGTCCAGAGAAAGCCACATGGGGATCACCAGTTGCAGGGACAGGCCGGTCATGGCAGGGCGCTGGCAATCTCTGCACACACCTCTGAGCTCTCCGTTTCCCAAATAGCTGGCATGGCACATGCTGGCTTTTCTTTTGAGGTTCAGAGTGCCGCGGCTCATCAGAGGCGTGCGCCTGCAGACCTGAATTGCACCGGCCAAGGACATCAGCCATACTCTGGGCCTGGGCTTTAGCCTGGAGCCCTGGTTTTAGCAGAGACCCCTCTGGGAAGGATGAGCCTGACTAACAGCCGGCGATGCAGGCCTGCCTCAGTTTACTGCGCAGCAGTGTGCTGAGCATGCCAATGCTGCCTGCTGTCACACGGAAGGTGTGGCCCCTGAATCCTGCGGTGCCACCTCCCGAAAGCACTGGCCACGGCGTGTCCCTGTGGTTACTGAAGCAGCAGCAGGTCTGGAAGGGGCCTGTGCTTTGCTGATGAAGCAGCGGCCTGGGCTGAGGGAGCAGACGCCCGTCCGGAGGCATCTCTGAGGGTGAAATGCTGTCCTCACCACTGGCCACGGGAGACACCCTTCCTGAGACCGAGCCACTCCTCTCGGCTGCCTTCCTTTCATCATCGCCACAGACACCCGCCTGTAGCAGCCACGCCTGGGCATCATGGCCACCATCAATGCAGACCCTCACCAGCATGAGCTTAGGACACAGTGAGGGCACAGACCATGCTGAGCCCTTTGTGTGTGTGTGTGTGTGTGTGTGTGTGTGTGTGTGTGTTTTAGCAATATAGAATTTTTAATTAAGGCATGCACATTGTTTTTAAGACACAGGCTGTTGCTCCCTTAACAGGCTACGGGAGAGTATACACATAACTTTTATGTGTGCCAGGGGACGGAGTAAGTGCACAACTTGCTTTATTGCAGCACTCGCTGCCCTGGGTGGGTCTGGACCAGAATTCGCAATATCTGTGAGCTACGGCTGTGTGCAAACCCCCCTCAGAGGGAGGAGGCAGGGCTGCGCACAGCCAGCTCACAGCCTCCACCGCTGGGTGCCAGGCCTCCCTCCCGGGGACAGAGATCCTCGGACCTGCGGCGACCGGGCCTTCCCAGCCACGGCTTTGGCCTGACATGTGGCCAACAAAACCGTACCTGCAGGCCAAGGAAGCAGACTGGGTCGGCCGCCCCGTGGTGACCATGACCCTGTAGGTAGCTGCCCAGAGGGCTGTTTGCCAGGCAGTATCTTCAGGTGTTTAAAAGCATCCCCTGTCCCACCTGGTGCTGTGACCTTGCCAAAAACCACAGATGTAATGTCACTGCATAACCAAGCCAGGGTCAGGGGAGGCCGGGCCTGCCACAGCTGGGAGCAGAGGTGCCGTGGTACCATTGAAAGCAGTGATCGGCAAACTCTTAGTCCACTGAGCCAAGTATCAACAGGACAACGATTGACATTTCTTTGGAGAGCCACATTTTTTAAACTTAAATTTCTTCTAACGCCACTTCTTCAACATAGACTCGCCCAGGCCATGGTACTTTGTGGAAGAGCCACACTCAAGGGGCCAAAGAGCCGCATGTGGCTCACGAGCCACTGTTTGCCAACCACAGATTTAAAGTCCTTATCAGAGGGACCATGGAGGACTGTGCTGACCTCATTTGTTCTTAACGAACCCAACGGGTTCACACTGTGACCAGCGTTTCCAGGGGAAGAAGGCCAAGGCCTGCAGCTGTTCGAATCTTTGGCCAAACAGCGTCTATACAGGTGCCGAGCCGTCAGGAGGCAGAGGGGTGTCTGACTCTGAGAAAGGGAAGAGCGACGAGAGCTTTGGAGCGAACAAGTGAGGAGAAGGGCCCGGGACTCGGAGGAGGCCAGCCCTTCTCTGATTTGCCTGGAAGATGCAGTTAGCCAGGTGTTCCGGCTTGTGAGTATGTTTAAGGTATGAGGTATGTGTGCGCTCAAACACTGCAAACAGGAACCACTGGGACATTTGCTTCAGGTCCTCGAGGTTCACGCGAGAGACCTGCTCCGCCCACGGGCCGCGCTGCCTCAGAGTCACCCTGCGGAGCACCTGCCGCATCTCACAGCTCATCCAACTCAGCTCCCCTTCACTCACAATGAGTCCGCTCAGAGCTTGTGGGTCTGGAAGAGGAGCAGACGGCTGTTGTTGGGATTGTCGTTGAGGTTTCATTAATGGGAAACACATTTATTGTTGAGCGTCGCCACTCTTCATAGATAAATCATTAGAAAAACAATCTTGCTCTAGCCGGTTTTGCTCAGTGGATAGAACATCGGCCTGCAGACTGAAGAGTCCCGGGTTCGATTCTGGTCAAGGGCATGTACCTTGGTTGCGGGCATATCCCCAGAAGGGAGTGTGCAGGAGGCAGCTGATCGGTGTTTCTCTCTTATTGATGTTTCTGACTATCCCTCTCCCTTTCTCTCTATAAAAAAAATCAATAATATATAATATATATATTCTTATATTGAGCTGGAACCTGGCTTACTTCACACTCTTAGATTGCTTCTTACCAAGAGTAATATTATTACTCTTGGGAGTCTTTGAAACTTAAAGTTTAGGGGCTTAGAATATATATTTCATTCCCAAATATGCAAGCTTGGCACAGTGGTTATTTTGAATTAAAGGTACCAGAGGAGCAGCAATTGCCAGAAAGACCCTCTGACCTCCTGTGTCCCCCTGAGAGCAGGAGACAGATTCCTCTGTGAAAGGTCCCTCCTAGAACCAGGAGGAGAGAGGGCCTCCTTGTCACCAGGATTAGGGAATTGGGGGCTGAGAAGACTACACCAGCAAACTCCTTCTTCATCGTTTACTACCCTGTCCAAACCCTTTTGTCAACTTCTCACAAAATGTTTGTCTTTCTAACAAGTTAAATACTCTCCTCTCTGGTTACTGCATTGAGGGGTTACTGCATATGTATGAAATTAGATTTGTTTTTCTACTGTTAATGTCTTTTAAAAATATTATGTATTTTATTGATTTTTTACAAAGAGGAAGGGAGAGGGGTAGAGAGTTAGAAACATCAATGAGAGAGAAACATCAATCAGCTGCCTCCTGCACACCCCCTACTGGGGATGTGCCTACAACCAAGGCACATGCCCTTGACCAGGATGGTACCTGGGACCTTTCAGTTCGCAGGCTGAAGCTCTAGCCACTGAGCCAAACCAGTTAGAGTTCTACTGTTAATGTGTTTATTATGGGGGAGAACTCAGCTAAAATCAAACAGGGTTCGAGGAAACATTACTTTTCCTCCCCTACAACAGGAAGTTTAAATATCTCCTTTCTGTCATCTCTGTTGTCAGTGGCATCTGTAGTTATTTCACCTGCTCTTTGTATGAATCAGATACACAACTCAAGGGACATGTTTCATGTTGACGGGTTGATGACATTGTCATGATGTATAAATTCCAGCACATAAAGTCCATGCATTAAAGCTGAAGCTGTGGTAAGGCTGAAATTTGGAAAACACTCTACCTAGCCTGGTTATTATTCAAGGCACACTGATTTGGTTTCAGAAACCCAGGTTTGAAATTAAGAAAACGTGCATTTTCAGGTTTACAATATCAGGCAATTTTCATTGCGTGACTCATTTATTCTTCTAGAGTTTTAGTCTTCCAATTTTAAATTAGGAGCAATAATAGTAAGCAAGTGAGAATTTTTTTTTCTAAACGTAATTTGGATTAAGGAGGTTCCCACGAATAAATATTTGTAAGAATTGATAGGTAAAACTGGATGACAAGATTTATAGGATGTTCAAAGAAATGCATCAAAGAAAATCAGCATCGTAAGCTTGGGCCTAAAATAGTTACTGTCTTGACATTTATGAGAAGATTGCACTATATACTGGGATGAAGATGATAGCTTTGGTTTGTCTTATTGGATCTGGATTAAATTTATGGTGACATAGAATTCTTCTAAGGAGCATCCTCTCTGAAATCTGTGAAGTTTTAAAGTATCTCTATTTTTGGCAACTTCCTTTCCACTGAATGGGTTCTTTCTTTCTCAATCCACCCCATTTGGGCCGCCATCTTCCTATCAAATTCCATTAAACAACATTTCTTTCCATTTGTGCCAGCCTCTTGGCATTTGCCCCTGTCTTCCCCGGTAAAGCCATTTCTTCTAAAGTTCATTGCAAGCAGGACGCCAACCAGCAAACTGTGTCCCAAGGCTCGCTCTTTGCTCGGGAGAGGCCATGTCCTGGGGAAGTCCTGGTAACCAGCACAGGAAAGCAGCCCCTCACCGGCGCTGACCCTGGGTGAGGACCACTCTCCTCCTAACTCACACCACCTTCCCAAAGGGGAATAAAACCGAGGTGCTTATGTAAAGGGGCTTTAAATGGGGCCAGGAGGCCATTAAGGTCCTTATGGGGCAGAACATCAACTTTTGAACTAAGGAAAAATTAAAGTATTCTAGAGTACAGCAAGGACCCCTAAACTCTTCCTGCGGGCAGAAACTTTGGTTATCAATGACTTGCACAATCAATGATGTTTGGTCAGGTGCGTTTTCTGCCATCAGCACCAATCCGAGGTCTTTATGAATGATTTATGCGAAGCCTCCCTCCTACACACACACACACACACACCCCCCCGCCCGCTTATTGCCTTTTAAAAACATTGGACTTGCTGAAACCTGTTTGGCTCAGTGGACAGAGCGTCGACCTGCAGACTGAAGGGTTCCAGGTTCAATTCTGGTCAAGGGCATGTACTTTGGTGTGAGCATATCCCCAGTAGGTGATTCTCTCTCATCGATGTTTCTAACTCTCTATCCCTCTCTCTTCCTCTCTGTAAAAAAATCAATAAAATATAACAACAACTTTGGACTTGACTCCCTAGCAGGACACTGCGTTTGCTACTAAAATCTATGTGTGTGTGTGATTTTTACCTCCTGACGAGTTAGGTTAATGCTTTCTTGTTGGGATTAATAAAAGTCCGTTTCAAACATGGTATGAACTGCAGTGGATTACTGAAGACAGAGACCAGAGGATGTACTAAGTGTTTAGACTCAAAAAGAGGAAGAACATGAGGAGTCAAGAAAAGAGTATAGATTGTTGTTTTTGTTTTTTACAGACTGATATGCCCTGGATTTTTCTATTTCAAGGCAATATGGATCTTTCCCTCTGTCAAATCCAGTTGAAAGGAAGCTTGTCAAATAAATTTTCCAGAAGTATCTGGAAACCAAGGGACTTTTAATGAGATTTTAAAATGTTCACATTTGGGTCATAAAGGATTTAGAAGTAATCATATATTAGGGCTGGAACATGCACATGGTCTCTCTGTGTGAAGAACACACTTATTTATCTCTAGCAACATTTGCAAAAATAACGCACACAAACAGGGACCTGCCCCGCACACCCTCTGGCAGCTAAATTATGCCGATTAACGGTATTAATCATCTGTCTGCGCAGAGGCAGTGGCGCGGAGACCCGCAGCAGAGGCGGCCTAGCTCTCGGGCATTACTCACGTCTGTTTAGAGTAATGAATCGATAACCAAGGCACACCGCCCGCCACAGAGTTCACCTCACCTTGTAAACGCTACCCGGGGCTATGTCTGCTGTGTCTCATTGCAATTCTTTAATTTTAAATATACTTTTTATTGATTGCAGAGAGGAAGGGAGAGGGAGAGAGAAACATCATTGATGAGAGAGAATCACTGATGGGCTGCCTCCTGCGTGCTCCCTACTGGGGATCCACCTGACAACCCAGGCATGTGCCCTTGACTGGGATCAAACCTGGGACCCTTCAGTCCTCAGGCTGATGCTCTATCCACTGAGCCAGAGCAGCGAGGGCTTTGTGCTTCTGTATTTTAGCAATGGGAAGGGCATTGGGATTCTGCCTTCATTGAAGCAGGGCTGGTTGTTACAGATACGAAGGATCAGTTGTCCTTCAAGAAGGGAGGATTTCCGGGGTCCACCTAAATTGTGGGGTCACGATCTCTTGTTTAGGGATATGCAGAAGCATTTGTCTCCATGGGCACAATTCCATTAAAGGGCCCTCCAGCTTTCTATCACCCGCCTTCTCTCTCTCGTCCAAATGACTCCGGCAAAAATATTACTGTGTAATGTCCTACTCATAATTCTTTCTGCTGCTCTTTCACTCGGAGCATGCCCATCTGAGTCCCAGGATGGCCTTCCCTCCAGGTCACATCCATCACAGGGAAGTAAATTAAGTGAGGTACCCGGCAGGCCAAGTAGGGCACTGCTGATCAGACAGGAAGGAAGCATGCTAATCCCAGGACAGGTAGGGCGCGGGGGCCCAGGGAAGGGAAACCGATGGCCCTCTGTATGTTAGCCATGGGAAGGGCATTGGAATTGTCTCTCATCACTGATGCTTCCCCTTCTCTCTCTGCTCTTCCTGTCAGTCCCTGTGAGGGCCCCACCACGGTGGGTGCGATGTCTCCCTGCATGTTCTCTGCTGAGCGGTGGATGCACACAGCAGGGGCCGAGGTGGGATCTGACAGGGCAGCTGAACGTTTCTCAAGACAAGCTGTGGGAGGTTTTTCCAAGGGCTTTAGCTCTGCCCTCCACGGCCCCTTTCTCCCAGGGGAGCCCACATAGTCAGCAGAGACCCCGGTGAGCTTAGCCTCGGGTTCCATGCCGGACCAGTACTGAGTGGGAGAGGGAACGGCCGGGGTGTCTCGGAATGAGGGAAGTTGGTGCCCCTATCAAACAGAGGGCTCTGTGCGGTGGCTGCTTCTGCCAGGAGTGCCAGCACCCGTCCAGCAGTTGCTTCATCTGATTGGACAGATCTGTTCTTACCATCATGCACAGGCTGTGACACTATTATAATCATGGGGAGTCACAGAGGAATATTAACTGCAGAAAAGAAATTCATTAACACAATGCTAGTAATAGATCAGTTTAATTTACTGAACATTTAAACCGAAAATTAAAAATTCTGTGCCTAAACCAGTGCCCTCTTTGTTTAAAAAATGCTAATTTTAATGAATAGTCTTTGAAATTATATTGCAATGATTTATTTAGGAAAGGTATGTTATGTGAAGGCAGTCTGTTTGCTTGTGAAAAAGTAGTATTCGACTATATTTCCCACCCATTCTTGATCTAATTATTTGAGGATGTAAAAGGCTGCATTCATAAATACTAATGATCCACAAATTGTCTGAATATCACCATAGTTACGAGTGTATTTTTTTTACAGTCCAGTTCTCAGCCTCTGTGAGAGTCACAATTTCTAGGTAATATATTACCGGTGATGGACTAAACCTGCCTCACCAAGATTGTGCTAATATTTACGGAATGCAGCATGGAAAGACAGATTAAGAGACTGTTGTATTTGCAGCCACTGGTGACTTTGGATATGTAGTTTATACATGGGCCTCGGGGTTCTGACCTATAGGATTAAGGAGTTGTGAAAAATTTCCCATGCCTTCCTGAGACAGCACCTGCCCACCAACGTGAGCTCATTTCCCCATAGGAGCTCTAAGAGATGAGCTGTCTAGGTTGGACTTCAGTTCCCAGCCACCTTTGCATCTTTGGAGTCATTGCTCCAGATAGACTGTGAGTAGATTTTGTGTCTCTTACTACTCATGACCAAAAGAGTACAACAATAGGTACACCCCCTCCTCTGTTTTTCTCCCACCACCAATGGAAGGACTAGGAGTCCCAGGTCTTCGAGAAACCAGAACACAGATTGGAGAATCCTAGATCCTAAATGACTGTGAGCAAAGCTACCCGCCAACTAGAAACCATTTTTTTATTTTACACAAGCAAGGCATCGCTTCCTATTTGTCCAGTGGCTGAGATCTCCAGGTGCGTTGGAAACAGCACCCAATAGGTTACAAATTCCTTGTCAATGTGTAATCTAAGTTCAGCTTTGGCTTAGCTGCTTCAGACATTTTCATTCAAACGTGAATCTTTTCAGTCTGAGGAGCCCCATTGCGGAGGATATAGAGTTTTTATTTTTCTTTCCTTGGAAATATTCTTGTGTGGCTAAAGAATCATGTGGCATTCCATTTGGAATGACCTTGCCAGGGATGCCTAGTTCAAGTTTACATACACATTTTATTTACATTAATTTTAATTTGGTAATTTTGTGTTTCATTTCAGTATTTTCAAAATCCAAATGTAAAGAACTGCTTTGAGAATCTCTACAGCCTTCCTAGCGATGCCCGTGAAAACGGCAGTAACTCTGGTCCCCTTTGCTGGGAGGTGAGGTTCGATTCTTGCCCAATATTTGGCTCGTAGAACAGGTAGTGTCACACTGAGACCATCACCCTGTTGTTCACCCTCCCTAGCCGAAACGCATGTGTGAGTGTTTCTGGTGAGTGTGTGAGTATTTAGCAAGAGTTATTCAATCACACATAAACACGCATTCCTTGATATTAAATGTATCCATAGAAACTGAATTAGATGATTTTTAACAAGAAAAATTTAGAGCTTCCTTTGTTAAGAAATTTTAAAAAATAATGTTTTCTATTTAGAAAAAAATAAGTGAATATTATGGTAAATTACTCAAAAAATGCAAAACAGCAAAGGGAAGCAAAACAGGTCCAGGGTAGGTATGGCCTCCGGGAGGTGGGATGCAGGGGCTGGCATGCTGGTGAGACTCTCCCTCACATCTCTGTTCCTCTCTGAGTACATACAGTTGACCCTTGACCATGGGTATGGACTGTGCAGGTCCACTTACATGTGGATTTCCTTTTAATGAATGTATTTTCTCTTCCTGAAGGGGGAAAAAAAAACCTAACAACAATAGCAAGGGAAGAACAATAATAATGCATTCATTGACCAGGTCTGACCAGCTGACAAGACTTGAAGAACTCTACACGAAAGGGAAGCATCGCACTCTGATGATTAAAATACAAGCAGGACAAATGCTTTAAGCCCCAGGGTGGAGATAATGAAAAAGGCAGATATAAAAGCTGTGATTATTATTATAATTTTGCAGAAAATTTGGCTTCAGCTTCACAGCCATCAAAACATTATCTGTTTTCAATGCCTAATAAAAGCAAATAACTTTTTCCCCCTGAAAATTATTCCCGAAACTAATTACCTAAATAAAATGACCATATGGTCACTGAACAGGGATGGGACCCACTTAAAACATAGTTCCACAAAGGAGAAGTTCTTTATACGGGAGTAATGTACATCTATCTTTGGGTAAAGCTAAGCATCCCTGATGCTATGGCTCATTGAAGTGATATTGCTGAGAAGCTAATCAAATAAGCAGACCCCGAGGCAAGGACACATTTCAAATGTGTTCGAACCAAGGGACAGGGCGCAGGCTTCCACTGATCTTCAACTTGCAGTGACGTGGACATCAATCACCAACTGTTGACTCTTCCTCTGTGTGGGTGTCGAAAAGGGGCGGGTGCAAAATTATACACTGTTTTATGATTGAGTGTGTATAAATGTCAAAGGTGGCAATAAAGTAGTATGATAGCACTACTACTATCCTACCCTAGAGAAATGTTTGCTGTCCTGTTGGTGACTTAGGAAAAATCAGTAGCTTATAGCGATGAAATGACCCAAACACGGCCTCTTAGGTGGTTATGGCAACAAGTCAGAGAGTTACTTCAAAATCAAGAAAATGAGCGAAAGAGGAATTTAAACGTATTCAGCAGAGCTCAGTTCTCATTTAAAACTCTCTGTGTAGACCTCTTCACTTATAGCCAATTTTGCAACGAAGAATAATTTAATGATATTTTAGGTGCAAAAGAAATCACCTTGGATAAAATGTGAATACACTTGTGGATCTTAAATGTACATGAAATTAAAACAGAATTAAATGTTTAATAAAGCTTTGTATGTGGTTGCTAAAATTCTTCTCAGTGCTCTATGAAGATCCCAATTACACAAAACAAGTCTATCACTCCTAAAATCTAGCCATCCTAAAATGCTTTGTAGAAATGCAATTGCTGAAAATATTCTGAAAAATCCAAAACTACATATAACTTGAAGGGAACACAAAAGTAAGCACCAAAAACACTCTAAGAAAGCCACATTTTAGGCAAGTAAGTCATTAGGGGAAGTGATCATGAAGATAGCTGACTAAGGACACCAGTGTTCCTTGATTTCTTCAGCGTGGCTCCCCAGAACCTTAGCTCGTGTCCAGTCCCCTCCCCAGTGCAGTCCCCTGTGATGTCCTGCACTTACCCCACCCATTCCCACTCTGGGCACCTCTTGCCAAGAAATCTACATCTTCATTGATTCAGCAGCCATTATGGTTTGACTTTAGCCACTGTTATAATTAAGCAAAGAGACATTGTATTTTGAATAATTCAACACAAACAGATTTCCCATTTTATTTTTCATATCCATCAATTCATCTACAGACAAAATAAAAGCATCCATTGTGAGTATCAAACTCTTCCTCAAGAACCTTTCTTAAGCATTTCCTTACTTTAGTGTGTATTGCCTTGCTCAGAAATTTGAGAAAAACTAAGCAATTTATTTAATGAGCAATTTTTTTTTTCCATCCTGAATTTGGTGAGAGTCTACTTTGCAAATCAAGTAGAGATGTAAAATTCTTGAATATTAGTTTTTAGGGAGTCATTGAAAATACTGTTTAAACTTGT
This sequence comes from Pipistrellus kuhlii, assembly GCF_014108245.1. Lineage (NCBI taxonomy): Eukaryota > Metazoa > Chordata > Mammalia > Chiroptera > Vespertilionidae > Pipistrellus > Pipistrellus kuhlii. The sequence continues at coordinate 1,279,862 of NW_023425525.1, forward strand.
GCAGTACTTTATCTTTATGCAAAACCAATGGTTTGTGTCAAAGAGCAACTTTAGTTAAATCCAAATTACCTAAAGAGTCAACAATGCCGGAGAGAAGCTTAAAAATATTACTTTACCACAAAATCTATGACTAACGTCACTAATCTAATAGTTGGTTACCTAAAGCCTAAATCAATGCCAGTCTTAAGTAATATCGTTTCTTAAAACTGCTGAGCTTTGAGTACCTCAGTAAAACAACACAATGACCTGTGCCAGAGTATATTTATTCATTTGAATGTTAAGGAATAATGCCAACCAGATGCTTTTGGCCATTTTCATTCCCTTCCCCCTTCCGGCAAAGCTGGATAATGGGCTCACGTACTTCCTGAAGCTACTGTCAGTTGCTGATAATAGTGTTGAGTCTTTACCTTCTAAGTCAGGAGACTGTATTCCCCTGAGGAGCTCCATTCTATACATTTTAAATGTGAGTTAAGCATAGAGATGCCTGTGGCTGCTGTTAACTGGAAAATAACAGCCAAAGAGAGAGGCAACCCGTGCTTATTTCAGATTTTAAAGGACCCTATCCAGGAAGCACTGATTCGGACAGAAACCCTAATAGTGTTCTGATTCTAAAAAATGCCTCTCATTTTGGGCCCAGAGGTCAGGATATATGCTTCCCTGTGGGCCTTACACACAGTCTTGTGTAAGACAATGCTGGTTTGGCCCAGGCCCATGACTATTTTGCCTGGAGTAAGGCCTGCGAGGGAGTTTCTCTGGCTGCACTAGCTTCTTAAAAAATGGCTCCAGCCCAGACGACATGGCTCAAGGGTTGAGAGTCGACCGAGGAACCAGGAGGTCAGGCACATGACCAAGGTTGTAGGTTTGATCCCCAGTGGGGATCATGAATGAGGCAGCTGATCAAAAATTCTCTCTCATCATTGATGTTTCTGTATCTCTCGCCCTCTCCCTTCCTTTCTGAAATCACTACACACACACACACACACACACACACACACACACAACAAAAACAAAAACAAACCCCACAAACAAACAAACAAATAAAAAAACACACACACAACACACAAACCTCTTAACTGGCGCCACTTATATAAACTTTTTACACTGGAAATTACCTTTTTGAAAATAAACACTTCAGCAAAGACCCTGGGTCAGTCACAAAGTCTCAGAATTTGTCCCAGGATGGATTCTAAGAGGAAAATTCCTTACGCTCTTCATGAAGCTGATAGACTTTATGCAATGGCCAATATTGGACAAAATACACCTAAAATTCTTTCGAATTTCATGGGAGCAATTGGATTATAGCATGAAATGTGGCAATTTGCATTTTTTGAAAACAGGATAATCCACGTCTGAATTCCCAGCAGCATGCTCCCAGCGCTGGGCGATAAGGATGGTTGTGAATGTCTAATACCTCTAAGAATTTAGAAATTGGTTTTTCCAGTTCTCAAAATGTAGGTATTTGAAATCATGTTTGATATGTGCTTGTGGCTCTTTCCTTGAACTCCCCACTCTGGTACTATTCGGTGCCTCAGCTTTGCCTCAGAGAGCACCAGAGACTTCATAACAGAGATCTTTCCCAACCCCTTACAATCACTTTTTTATTTGGCGATTAATTAAAAGGTGTTTATCTACTCCGAGCCTCACATTCTTCACTGTAGAGTGGAGATCCAACCTACCTCATAGGATAGAAGGCAGATTTCTTCAAATCAGACAAAACAATCTTCAATTGGTTTGTTTAGTTTGAAGACACATAGCACAGCACGAAACAGAGCTAGCTGCATGGTCGTTGGTATTTTCTGTGACCTGAAGTGTCAGGACTTCATCAGAGAACCCAGGGGGACCCTGCCTCTTATACCTGACAGGGAAGTATCTGGAATGATTTGAAATGTTTTGTCCGTTGAAGAAGATTTTACATATCAATACATCATTCTTAAGTGGGAAACTTTGAAAGGTTCATTACTGTCATTAGGTTCATTCCCAAACACATCACCATCCCGGCAACTCATTTTTTCTATGCAACTGCCTGACTCCAACCCCCACCACATCCACTTCCCTTCTCCTCTGCATGCCACTCCTTTCCTTTCCTGTGTGACTTCGTTTCCAAGCTGTGATCTCTCTAACCCTAGGTTTGTATCTTGGTCATGACTGTCTTGGCACAGGTCTCAGATTCTCATGCCTGTTTACTTCCCTACAGGTAGTTCTGAATATTCCAAGTTGGGCTGGAGCCCTTTGGAATCAGACAGAGAGGAATTGATCCACCCTCTACCCACTTTGTGCCATCAGAGGGAAGTTTGGGATCTTGGGCAAATACTAGAGTGTAGTTGTTTTCACTCTACTGGAGTAGGATGACAAAATTATATTCTTGAACCTTTTTTTCCCCATTTCATTTGAGACACACAAAGCACAGGAGAGAAGTGTACAATCATCAGCTAGATCAGGTAAGTCTGTGTGGCCAGCGATCAGCTGGGAGATGTGCGGCCAGCCCACACCTGTCCTTTCTCATGGGACTACTGTGGCCTTGAGCACTCTGGCAGCTGCGAAGGCAGGAATCATATTTGACTTTTCCAGAAAGGATCATAGAATCCAACATGTATACTTTGCTTCCTGTCCTACAATTGGGAAAAGATCGACAGACATGAATAACAGATCAAGTAATCCGTGGAACGGACATGTATTCTTTGTTATGCTACTTCAGAGCTACAGGTATTGAGTACTTTCAGAACATATCAAAAAAGACTTGCACAGAAATACAACTGGCAAGGGTTTAATTGAAGTCTGGACATGAAGCAATCATAATCCAAATGAGAGGGCATTTCCTGCAGTTATAATAGTAACAAAAGTCCTAACAGAAGGACAAAGTCTTTCCATTGGGATATGAGGAGTAGGTTATGGGACAAATAGTTGACAAGGTAACAGCGAAAAACGAAAAACGGAGGGTTTTGTTGTTTTTGTTTTATCATAGGACCATGTTTCATCAAGTTTTTCATTAACCTATGACTTTTTTAGGGGGTGATACTAGAATCCTGATATGTGCTACATGGTGTGGTAGTTATGTGCCAGAATAAGTTTCTGCTGTGTTTGTGCTAAATCTAATTATGTAAATTGCATATAGTTCTCATTCCATTAAGTAAGTCCAGTGATTCCCAAGTTATCAGTTTGCTTTCTATGTAAAATCCTCAATTCCTGAAATGCTGCAGGAGTTCTGATAGAAGAATGCTTGGGCAGGCCACTTGGTTGCCATTTGGAATGATGACCAAATGAACAATGTTTTTTCCTGAAATTCAGTGCAAGCATCCTCCCTCTGTTCCTACCAAGTTGTTCTGCACATGGTAGGTCTACAGGTAAGACTTTTCAGCTAACATTCTAAAGAAGGTTTGTGAGAAGAAAAAAAAAAGCGAAATCTTTTTCTCTCTTTTGTGATTAATGGAACTTCTGAGTGAGCCTCATGGATCTGCAAAAGAAAATGATGCTAGATTGGTGTAGGAGTTTAACCAACTTTATTTTATAATTGAATGTTACAAAAGAAACCTAATTGGTTTAAGTAGGTTTTTTTCTACTCTGTACCTTCCATGCTGTATCAATTTCAATCTTGTATCCTAACTACATTGGATTTGGTCTTTCTTTGGAAGTTGAAATCCAAGTTATCTACTTCTATCTATCTATAAAAGGCTGACATGGTTAAGTGACTGATCATCTGACCAGTTGCTATGATGCTTACTGACTACCAGGGGGCAAATGCTGAATGCAGGAGCTTCCATGATGTGCACTGGCCATTTACAGAGAAACAACACTGCGGATCTGGAGCCCACAAAACAACACTTGGCTTCCCCCAAGTGGGACACAGGCCCCACCACAACCCGCATCAACAGCCCACCAAATTGTAGCCAATGCTGCTGAGACTCCTTGGCACAAAATTTGGCCCACAGCCAAATCCAGTCCAGAAACAGTGGCTGTGGGCACCAGATAATGACATCATACAGCAACACATGGCTTTTTCTCTCTAACAACTAGCCTCCTTGGAGTTTCTTTAGCCTAGGAACACTGCTTTATAGCCAGGTGGAAACATTTTACACTTTAACCAGATGTCTGGGAAGCATTTTCCCATGCCTCATCTCATTTGATCCTCACTGAAGTCCTAGAGTAGGTAGATAAGAGACTTGGTAGAATCCCGTTTTCTTTTCCGGAGCCATAAAATGGAAATTTTCTAGTAGACAGCTTAGAAACTTGACCTGAATTAAAGGAAGTAAGAAATGGTATACCTTGAAAATGAATTTAGGTTTTCTCACTGTGCAGAATATAGTCAAACACTGCTGCAGATAAATATTTTACCCTTTGTTCTCCCTGCATGATCTACAATAATAATATGCTTCCTGTTGATATTTACTGTTTTGTTGCTGACAATTACCTGAAAGAGAAGTTGGGGTGCTTCACTGGGCTGGAAAAAGTTTCATTAAATCAGAAAGCAAGTTTTATATATATATATATATAGCTAAGTTGACTCACTCATGAGTGGTACATATAAAGCTCTCACTGGCACCAACTGCACACATGCATGTTTCAATCTGCCATTGTCAATCCTGAATTTGGTTGACACTTTTATTATAAAGGACAAATAATGATATTATAATTTTTCTTCTAATTATTTCCTTTTAATGTGAATATTATCCTTTAAATTGTCCTTTAAACCTAAATTCATGCACCAGGCCACTAGTAATTATATGTGTCTTGGTAAAATTCTGAGTATGAGATTACTTTTATAGAAAATCATGATAATACATCTGCTTAATTGAGGCTCTATTTTATCCCTTATATAATATTTTCCAAGGTTTTTATACTTTTATCCAGTTTAGATAAGATTACATCAATAGCTTAAAATAAAGGCACATAAAATTATTCAAGTCGGTAGTTTCAAATATTTTCTTACTTCCAGATATCTGAATTAGCATAATTTAATCAGAAATAGTTACTCACCATGGTAATACTTTTAAATGATCAAGATTCATTTCAAAATATGGAAGTTCCATATAGTTGGATAAAATAATTAATTATAGAAAAATCCATGTATAACTATATATACATTCATGTAAAATTGTGTAATTTTATTTTATTGTTTTTACTAGAGGCATGATGCACAAAATTCATGCAAGGGATTCCACCCTCACAGCACCAGCTGGCCCTCACAGCCCAGCTGCCTTGGCTGGCTCTCTCAGCACCTAACAGTCCTGGACAGTCCTTACAGCCCCAGCTTCATCCAGAGGGTCATCTGGATGTTGCTCTGCTGTTCCATCTAATTAGCAAATTAGCTCTTTATTTATAAGATTACTAATTTCAAACTTAGGTACAATTTTATTTATATCTGCATTAGGGAATAAACTCTGCTTTATTTTTCTCTTTTATTGTGTTATTTTTGTCATTTTAGAATAAATATAGATATGCTTTAAAACTTTATTAAGATACTGTTTCTTGACTTCACACTTATGCTTGATCCAGCAGTCTTAAAATCATATTGACAGATTTTCATCATGTACTCAGTTTGCCCAAAGCTATGACAAAACACTTCAAAAGTTATCAGTTGTCTCTGTGAAAAGCAAATATGATTTAGTTTTCAAAGTTTAAAACCAATAAACACACTGAGAAAGTTGTAGTTCACTGCATTTTTCCCAGTAAAGAGAAGATTGATTTTCCCCTACTAGGAAGTAAAAGCAGGGTTGCTGGGAATGTAAGTATTACCTACCAGATGTTGATCCCACTAAGCTATCTTTTTAGCTATGTTAGGTGCTTTTGATCACAGCTGGCGGGAAGTAAACAAGTGGCTTACTCAGAGCCTCTGACACCTGCCTATCAGCCTTCCTCTCGGGGAAGCCTGAGGACAGGGCAGTGGGAGTCCTCGGAAAGGCACACAGAGGCTGTTGAACACACAGCGACTCAGTTGCAAGTAGGGGATTGTAGGCGTGGGGGTCCTCCATGTCGGGTGACCAGGGCAAGTCCCCTAACATCTGCCTTTAGCCACAAAGAGATGCATGAATGACCTTCCTCAGTCTCTAGACCAGCCTAGAGTGTGTTTTTACTTATCTAGAGGGATAGCACATCATGTCCACATAAGAGCTATGCTATCCCTTGGCCTTCTGCTCAGTTCCAACTGGATTTGACACCAGGTAGTTATATAAAAAATAATAAGCTCAACCCAGAGTTCAATGTCAGCAAAACTGGAAAGCAATAGCAGCCTTCATTGTTAGAGAATTTTAAAAATAATTTAAAAATATAATCTGAAGAATTTGTTACTCATCCTACACAAATCCTCACCTGCAGTCTTAGGCATCTGCCTAACAGATTGCGTGCACACACTGTATCTGCACCTGTGTGCAGATCCCAGCTCTCGCTGTAGGAATTTGGGCAGTGACACCTCTTTCTTACTTTGATCTTCTATACTTGGAGATAATGATAGTCTTTACTTCATGCAGCTGTCACGTGGATTAAGTTAGTTAATATTTGTAAAGTGCTTGACAGATGCCTGTTGCAAACTAAGGTTTGCTAGTTATTAATCTAACTAGAGGCCTGGTGCACGAAAATTCGTGTACTGGAGTAGGGGGTCCCTCAGCCCAGCCTGCCCCCTCTTGCAGTCCAGGAGCCCTCAGGGGAGGTCCTCCTCTGCGGGAGGCAACCGGGCTGATCAGGCGAAGGTGCTCCCCATCACCCTGGACTGCTGTTGGCCCTCGACCCTCGCTTCTTAGTGTTCACCATGATCTGGGGCCAGTCCAGCTGGGGGAGGGGCTTAGGAGGTTGAGCCACAGCAGGCTGCATCTTGCCCAGCCTCTGCTGAGGCATGGTGCCTGGACTGGCCACGCCGCCGCCTCTGGAGCAGCACTGGGACCGCTGTGCCCGCGGTCTGTCCCGTGCTGTTTCTTCGGAAGGAGGCCGGGTGCTGACTTCTTCCACGGACGCTGCCTTCTCACGCAGGCGCCCGCCTTCTCACCGCCTCTGCAAAAGGGGCTGCAGCCCTGGACCGGTGGTGCTAGTCCCACCTACGGTGCCACCCTCTCCCATGCAGCCGGCCCTGGGCCCTCATAGCCGCTGTGGCTTTCCCCGGATGGACGTCCGAATGGACATGCAGAAGACGTCCTAATTAGCAATTACCCCTTTATTCGTATAGATTATTGATATGGGGTTTGGAGGGCAGAGATTCAGGAAGATTGGGGCGTGCTGTTAGCTAGTCATCAGGTCGAAGGGGTGCAGGAGCAGGTGCTCGGAGGAGAAGAGCACGGGAGTGATGAACATACGGATGGGCCCCCATCTACCTGTTGGACATGTCCGCACTGGCCATCACTATTGACCGCCTCCTCAGGGGATGAGCCTGTTTCACGCACAATAGAATTCATTTCTCTGGGTTGCCCTTAGCAACAACGTTAGCTCTCCCTTTGTTAGGTCTCAAGGAGATGGCTCAAAAGAAACTGAAAAATAAGTCTGAACAGGAATGATCAGGCTTCATGGCGTCATTAAAAGAACGGCCCCGGGGTGTGCCGCTACTGCAACCCACGGAGAGGCAAAACAAACAGGAGCATTGGGAAAGAACCGTGTGTGGCTTTGGCACATGGAAACTGTATCACTGACCTCTGCCAGCGAGTTCCACAGTCATGTCTTCTGTCTATAACGCTGCAAGCAGGTTTTGAGCTTTGTGATAGGTTGTTTAGCTCTTGAATTGCAGACTTAGTACTTTGCTCACCAAAAAATTACGGTTCAGAATATTGGGGTCCACACATGTGGAAAGCTAATTGCCATAACAGAAATTCATGATGCATGTGTGTATTTGTCCATACTTTTAAAAAATATATATATTTTATTGATTTTTTACAGAGAGTAAGGGAGAGGGATAGAAAGTTATCATAGAAACATCGATGAGAGAGGACCATCGATCAGCTGCCTCCTGCACACCCCCCACCGGGGATGTGCCCTCAACCAAGGTACATGCCCTTGACTGGAATCAAACCTGGGACCCTTGAGTCCTCAGGCCAACGCTTTATCCATTGAGCCAAACCGGTTTCGGCTGTCCATTCTTTTATTAAATGCTTTTATTAATGTGGTTTTCATGACAGGCAAATTAAGTTCACCTTCATAAGAAGGGAAATGGAGGCAGTTTGATTTATATCCAAGACACATGATACCCAATCCAGAAGAAGACAAATCTCTCTCTCTCTCTCTCTCTCTCTCTCCCCTTATATCAGGCTTCAAAGACTCTGAGGCATTGCTTTAGCACAGTGCTCCTCCGACTTTCTTATCAGTTTAGCTGGCACACTTGAGGTGCTGTCTCTCCTTGATTCCTAACAACTCCCGAGGATTCTGTCCTTCTGTCCAAGAATTCCCTAATACCTGGCCCCTGGTGGGTTTTCAGCTAAGCTACACATCTCTAAGCTGTATAATCCCCTGCCTCTGCAGTTCTCTTTCCTGCTGTTTTCACCCAGATCTCATGCCAGCCACACACAGCATCCTAATTACATGTGAAATGTGAGCTCGGCCAAATCCATCGCGGTGCTTCTGTTTTGCATCAGTTTGATGTTTTTGTGAAAAGTGAACTATGCATATAGAGAATTGATGTCATCCTCATGTATGCATACGTCTGTAATGGCTTGGTCCTTGCTTATTTACATGGCTGGAGTGTGTTGACTTACACATAGAAATCTGATACATAACAGCAACTTAACAAATATTGATTGAATGAGTATGTGTCCAAATGTTCAGATGTTCTGATAATAATATCCACGCATTGAATTGCTTTTCTCAGGAGCATTTGGAGTTCCACTTGAGTCTTTATGATCTACAAAACCAGAGTTCCTCTCACCACTCCTGTCCTATAGGGGTTTTGTATGTGCTGCATTCCTAAGAAAATGGGACAATCAGAATATTGCAGTGAGCCGAAACCAGTTTGGCTTAGTGGATAGAGCGTTGGCCTGTGGAATGAAGGGTCCCAGGTTCAATTCCGGTCAAGGGCATGTACGTTGGTTGTGGAAACATCCCCAGTAGGGGGTGTGCAAGAGGCAGCTGGTCAATGATTCTCTCTCATCTAAGTTTTTAACTCTCTATCCCTCTCTCTTCCTCTCTGTAAAAAACCATATATATATATTTATATATAATATTGTAATTAAGTGTTCAGAAGGCTAGAGTGTAATGGGCCTATTTGTGTGTAGGTGGATGTAGGTGGGATGGTGGTGGTGGGCAGAGTGGGGGCATACATTTAAGTGTTCTCACTGGGAGATGCAGTGTTGACAGCCCTACGTCAGTCCTCCAACCCTTTCTGAAGCTTTAATGGTGGTAAACCTCCACCTCTGGTGGCCACGGCGCCTTGGCCCAGTGCAACCCCACCTCCTCCCATGGGCTGTGCTTGTCCTTAGCCATTACCTCCCCCGCCTGTTCTCCAATGCATTCGATTTCTCTCTAATCAGGAGAAAATCTACTTGGCTCTAAGTTTGCACCTTGCACAGTCAGAAGGAATGGAGATTCTTTTTCAATTAAGTGGCGAGCGGTGTGCTGAAGAGCATCTGAAATCAATCGGGGTCCAAGGCGCCAGCCTGTTATCGCCATGATTGCAGTTCAGGTGCCGAGAATCCCATTTCATGCCCGCCAGAAAGTTCGGGAGAACTGAGTGCCTTTGAGAGTTCACAGGTGCAAGTGGAATGGGCACTTTGAAAAGGAGCCCCAAACACAGGGGGGAGGGGGCGGGGGGGAGAGGTAGCAACCCTTTCTGCTTCCACTGCTGTGACTCTTCTGACAAAGCGAATCACCCCAGTTTTAGAGAGAGTGGCGCTGGAGGAGCTTGGGAGCTTAGAAAAGCGAATTGATGAGCAATTTGGATGCATCACTGAGGTAAACAACAGCTGCGTCTGACAGGGAGAAAGAAGGAGGCAGAGAGCACAGAACGGAATTCCACAACCACAGCGAAGTTAAGGGTCATACAGCAATCAGAAGGTTTTCAGCTCTCAGCACACGATGCTGGTTTCTTCAGGGAAGATCATCGGATGACCAGGAGCGAAATACACTTTTTTCTAAAGATGGAGCCACGGGAACTGGCGTTAGCTGTGGGAGCCAGGGCCACGCTGGGGTGTGAACCTGGCCCTTACAGACTCCCAGTAAGCTTTCATCCCCACTTTCCCTCTGCCTTCTCTCTGTGGGATGGGAAGAATGTCAGAAACACAGGGCTTTGCTGGGAGAACTGAGCGAGTGTCTATGGGAGACGTGGCTGAGGGAGGCCCTGCCCACGCAGCCTGTGGTCACTATCAAGGCCTCTGGCATCAGCCTGAGAAGGTGCTGTCAGCCTGGCATCCCCACAGGCGCCTCCTTCACTACGGGAACAACAACAACAACATAACCTAGAACACCAAGGCATGCTTCCGCAGACACACCCAGTGCCACAGAAGCATTCCAGCCCTAACTGGTATGGCTCAGTGGAGAGTGTTGGCCTGAGGACTCAAGGGCTCAGGTTTGATTCCTGTCAAGGGCATGTCTTGTGTTTCTAACGCTGCAGGTAGGCCTTGAGCTCTTGGATAGGTTGGTTAGCTCTGGAATTGCTGACTCAGTACTTTGATCACCAAAAAAATTTCTATTTTAATGAACCTTGGTTGCGGGCACATCCCCACTAGGGGGTGTGCAGGAGGCAGCTGATGGATGTTTCTCTCTCATCGATGTTTCTAACTCTCTCTCCCTCTCCCTTCCTCACTGTAAAGAATCAATAAAATATATTTTTTTATAAAAGAAGCATTCTATATAAAGACACCACTTCCCAATGGCATAGAGGCTGTTGATTAGCTGTGTTTTATTTACTGCTCTAATTACACTGTCCCTCACGGTGGGAGTTTAGAGAAGAAAACCAATAATAAACGTGCCCACAGGGTCTATGAAAACACACAGACCAGCTCCACCTCTAACCACGTCTCCCGGCTTCCGGTTCTCCCTGGGTTGACTCCTTTCCTCCTGGGAGAAAGCCGCTGCCAGGGGCTGTGTCTTCCCAGCTGGAGCTGGGAGGTCGGACACAATGGGTGATGGGCCTCTCCTCTGGGAGGCTGGGGCCCCGTCTGCTTTTATCCTGGCCTGCCTCTCCTCCAGATGTGGAACAGATTCTTAAAGACGATCCCTGGGAAGGGGCCTGCCTGGGACACTCACGTCTGTGTTACTGGCCACCAGGAACTGATAGCGCTTATGCAAACAAAGGAGCACAGAGTGGAGTCAGGAGTTGAGGGCCCGCCACACCGGACAGTAATAAGTGCCAGATGTGGCAGACACAGTGAGGCTGAAAAGCCTTTAGTGCTTGTTGATGAACATGTGATGTCAGAGAAAAGAGAAGGGCTGAATAAGGAGGAGAGCAAGAGCTTGGGGGGTAGGAAAACAATGTTTGGTGTTAAGCACAGGAGGTCACAGGAAGAAGGGGTGGTAGGCGTGTCCCCTGGCACAGCTGTCATCCGAGCACCATTAGATGCATCACAGCTATTGGAGGAGAGCGCCCTTCTCCTCATGGTCCCAGATGTGGCTGGGTTCCCAGCTACTCCACATTCTCTATTCAGTGCAAATGCCAGGGCTGCCCCAGAGGGAAGGGTAAAGAATGATGCACTTCCTTCCCCATTAAGAATATTTCCTACAAGCCCAGCATTTTTTCATAGTGACCAGAACTCGGTCCCAGAGCTGTCGGTACATTCTGGTGGGTCTGGGAAGTACAGTGATGTAACTCAGTGGACATGTCCTTGTGCATTAGTCCTAGAAAAGAGCTTATTTGGCTTTCAAATGAATTCTCGATATTTACTGAGACAATGACTCTCTCCTGGGTGCTATACCCCAAAGACCAGCTATGCCGTTAAAGGAGATGTAATTACTGGCTTTTTCCAAAGGGAAGCAGATATGGATGCCAATGGCAGTGGTGTCATGGCTGAGGTACTGTGATACTCAGGGGAGGGTGGGATAAATATTCCTGCTTATAGGCAGGGAGAAGCTGTCAGGGGGAAGGTGTGGAGTGAATGGTACTTTGGTATTCGAGCCAATTATTAATGATCAATAGGATTCTCTCAGGTAGACAAGCCGGGGAGTTTTTTGTTTGTTTGTTTGTCTTTTGGACTTTTTTGTTTGTTCCTGTTTTGTTTTGTCTTATCATGTTGCCATTATAAGGAATGTCTGAAGATGTCACAACTTCCATTTTCATGACTATATTTTATTATCTTCAGAACTAGCTGGTCTTATCCAATATCTTAGGGAGGTTCCAAGGGTAGAGTTCAGAACGGAACTCAAAATGTTAATTCAGAGATTTTAATTAACAATAGATTTGTTTCAAGTTGTACAGTGAGAAAGTAATAGAGCAAAACTTTAAAAGTACCCTGAAGTATTCACTAATCAGAACTGACTGCCCATGCTTTTGACTTTTCACCATTCTATTATGAATAAAAAAATTCTCCCATCAGGCCTGATTTTTTTTTTTACAGTCAGTATTTTTCAGTAAGGTCATCTTACTGGAAAGATACTCTAAAATATTACTAATGCATGTTTTCTTGGAACAATTGTTCTTATATTTACATTTAAATGTTTTATGCTATTTGGAGCTAGGATGTCTTGTTAGTCTCCATGGTCATCTTCATAGGTAGCACTTAGAATGCTTTTTAATGTACTTATTATAATAGACTTTATTAATGTTGGCAATAAGACCCTCATTGCTTTCTGTGTGTTTAACTTTTACCAAAATTTTAAAATATTGGTCAAATTACAATGTTCCAAAAAGTTATAAATACATATGTACATAAATCAATTTATGGTTTTCTTGGAGAAATATTTAATGTAATTAGTGTTATTTCTATGAAATTGTGATACCTGATTATGTATTTGGAGTTAAATGTAAAATGTAATATATATACTGAAATGTTCCTAATTTATCCTGAAAAGATTAATATAAATTCTCTATAAAATTTAATGTTTTACAGTTTCTGAGATATAGGAGATGTGGACAGATGCCTAAAAAATTCCATTATATAGAATTTATAAAGAACAATCTACTAATGGGATCATTATTTTTTTAATACATTTTATTGATTTTTTTACAGAGAGGAAGGGAGAGGGATAGAGAGTTAGAAACATCGATGTGAGAGAATCATCAATTAGTTGCCTCCTGAACCCCCCCCACACACACACACACTGGGGATGTGCCTGAAACCAAGGTACATGCCCTTGACCAGAATCGAACCCAAGACCCTTCAGTCCTCAGGCCGACGCTCTATCCACTGAGCAAAACCAGCCTCAGCGGATCATTATTTTTTTTTAAAGTTACCCTTATTAAAATGCTACATTTTTAAAAATTAAAATTGGTCTCAACTAAAAGCTTCTTTTTTAAAAAAGAGCCAAATTATACAAATTAAAGTTCTCTGTTTTCAAATCAACAGCAGCATATATTCCAGTTAATATTGTTAACAAACTTCCAAGTGCTTTGATTTTTGTGTATGTATTTATTTGAAGAACTACACAACCTATGATTCATTTGTCTTAATAATGATGTAATGAGATAAAAGTTGATATGATATCTTTAAAATTCCGCATGTTTGTTAGGGTAGCTCAGCAAGAAGTGAAAACCTGCTACGGGTTGATGAAAACATAATGACAAATAAAGAACGAAAACTAGAATAGAGTCAAGAATTATTCATAAAAGTGGCCATAAGTGCTTATAAAATAAATTACACATGCACTTTCTATCTCACTGATCTAAACCATGCAACTATATACATAATAAATTTGCATAGATTTTTATTTTAAAGACAAATTACCCATGAAAAATAGAGAAAGATTAAAAAATGTAAATTTCCAAGAACTTCAGTTTTTGTTATTGCTCTCTACTTGGTTTATAGCCACACGGTTCCTTGTACCATCCCAGGAAAGAAATCCGAGTGTGAACATAATGCGTTATGTGCATCTAGTAAAGATTAAAATAGTTACTTCTGTGAGAATAATGCTCTCTAGTAACAATATTTTGGGGAAAACACGAACAACATTCATTTTCATGTGATTTCTCTGTAAATACTAAACAGCCGAGAGAATCTAACCCGTATCTTGAATACATTCCATTTAGCACATAAGCAGGCTCTCAAATTCAGTTTCCACATTGTTGGCACAAAAATCGCTCCACAACAAAGTTATATTGTCCCAATCATGCTGTGATGAGTAGCCAAATATTGCATCTAGAAATAAAAATTCAGCTGCTGCCTCTGAAGTGAAATCACATGCATTTTTAGTACCTTAATTCATAATGAGCCCGTTTGAATTGCCATTAACTGTCTCAATCAAAATACTCTTTTGCCCGATTTCACAGATCTCTCCATACTGAGCTGGATCGACATTTCTATGCTATTCTCTTTGATTTCAGCATAGACTATTGAAGGATAAATCACTCTGGCTGCTTTCCCACCAAGTGATGAATATTTCATCATATCAGCCCATCGGCTTCCCCTCCCCCTCCCCCTCCTATAGTGTTATTTCTGTATTCTTTTCTGTTTGTCTATTAAATACTGTATGGGCTCTTTCTCTCTCCCCCCCCCTTTCCCCAAAGAGCTATATGACAAGTATGAGTTAGAACTACTCTTCCATGTTGATCTACAATTTACTAATGTTTTATTTATTCGAAAAATGTTTGGTTGAGTTGTTTATGTTCATCAGAGTAACTCTCATGTCACCTTTTTTCCAGGCTCTGAATAACAAAGCAATCTCAGCCATTTCCACACCCCATGAAAGGTTGAATTTGACATTTTGTAGTTGATGGGTTCCCGATCAATAGTTTATGTTCCTCCAACACACAGAAGAGAGTAGAGAGTGTCACTGAATATTATTCTTCCAGGGAATGAGAATTATGTCTTTAAGACGGAGGGGGTGCTGCCAAGCAGATCTCCTAGTTATACAATTAGGGGCCTGCAGAGCCTGCGAGCGAAGTATCATACAAGTTCCTGAGTCTTTCCCATGGCATCACGGGCATCGTCTGCATACATGGCTATCAACTGGTTCACACAAGGCAGGACGGAAGGCAACGTAAGTCTCTTAGTGAAACCTTGGCTCTCTTTGCAGATGACAAAATGTTTTCTCTCATGGGGTGACTTTCTTTGAAACAAGAATATCCAGGCTTACCCAGAGCCAGCATTTGCTTTGATCACGCCATGCTAATCCTATATAATAAAAGGCTAATATGCAAATCAACTGAACAACAGAACAACAAGTCACTATGACATGCACTGAGCACCAGGGGGCAGATGCTCAATGCAGGAGCTGCCTCTTGGTGGTCAGTACCCTTCCTGAAGGGGAGCACTGCTCAGCCACCATCTGAGCTGATCACAGGTGAGCACAACGGTGGTGGCCTCTCCCACCTCCATAGCAGCACTAAGGATGTCAGACTGTGGCTCAGGCCAGCTCCCCAAAGTCAAGCGGACATCCCCCGAGGGCTCCTAGACTGATAAAGGGCAGAGGCCGGGCTGAGGGGACACCCGCCACCCCCAGTGCACAAATGTCATGCACCAGGACTCTAATATTAACAATAACAACATACTCATAATTGTTATGTCAACATTACAAGAAGTGTGGTAAGCATTGCTCGCTTCTTCATTGGTAAAGAACATATTGTACTCATTTTACATACATGAGACCTCAAATAAAGAGAGATGAGGTCAACTCCCCAGGTCCTCTCAGGAGTGGAGGAGTCTGCAACAGTTGCTGCATTTCCTAATGGGTAGGCATGAACCTTTGCATGCCAAACTACATAAAGAGGCATAAATCAATACATCTCAGGAAAAGGTGAAGAATTATAGGAAATGTCACATTGAGTTATTAGTAAATTATTCTTTGTCTTTCACAAATCTCGTATGCAAATAAACAGTGATCCAAAGTTGACTAAGTAAGGTTTATAATTGTAGAGTCAGGCTACAACATTCATTTCTGGAAGTTACAGATTAATAGTCATTCTGGTCAACTTCTTCCATTAGGGCATATATATTTTTAATCCATTTAGTATAAGAATTAAGCATTTTGCAGTGGCAGAGAAAATCTGATTTTTCACCCAAAGTATCCAAAATCTGAACACATTCCAAGACATGGAGATGCTAGGGCATACCGTTTGGGAACATTGAAGTTGTTCATGCAACAGTGTTTTCAGAGAACCCTCTATGCCCAACATACTTTTTGGCCACTTGAAGCCACTGAAGCTGTACTGCTTGAGTGTTAAGCTTTTCATTTGTCATTGGTGCTTCTCTTTGGGTTAGATTTAGTGCCAGGTACCAGATTGGAAACCAACGTGATTGTCCTCTTCTGAGCAGTATTGTTTGTAGATTTCTATCACTTTCATTTTTTAAAATTTTTCTCAGTTGTAACTCAACACGATGTAGGTGTCCTAAAAGAGCAAAGTCTATCAGAAAAGAAGACTGAACGACTCCCTGATTTAAGATCATTCAGCGAGCACTGTGTTAAGTGTATTAAACAACACAGACGTGTGATAAATACATTTGTTTACTCTGTAAACAGCATATTCAAGCATTGCTAACAAAGTAATATCCTTGTGCATAATTTAGTTGCTACTTTTTTTGTTGTTGTTAGACTGGATTCTTGGTAGTTTCTTACTCAATATGAGTAAAAACAGTTAATGAACTTGATAATTTCTAGGTCTTTCAAAAACACTACAGTACCATTCCATTCTTCGGTAGAGAGATGCCCACTGGTTCAAGGTTGCCTCTCTCTGAAACCTCTGTACACTAAAGGGATAGATCCTTAGCTTTGCATTCAACTGGTATCTACTCCCATCTGTCCTTGCACAAAAGATGGACTTATTATGCATCCTAAAAGCATCTGGTAACTACATTATCTAATTCACCTGGATCTGGGACAATCAGAATTTTAAAAAATATTTTTGAATATTCTAACAATTAACTGAAAATCAGGACAACAAGAAAGGGGAAATAAGGTCACAGAATGGATGATTTCAGAGGAGAAGATGAAATGTATTACAAATGTACATATTTTTAGGTGGTTACAGAATCCCCATTTGCTTCTCCTTTCTCATCCCATCGATACAGAGGTTAAAGAGTCTCCCAAATTCTGCTTGATGGTTTTCTAAGACCTCTAGCCCCTCTGATGCCCAGAGGTCATTTCCAGCCAATAGGAGGTGCATGGAGGATTCCTGGGATTTGTGGAGTACTCCTGACAGATGAGAGACAAATATGCAATGAGAAAGCCCTTCATGCCCCCATTCATACCTTCCTATTTTGGAAACATTCATTTTAGAAATTGGTTCTAAGCAGCAAGCCCAGGGCAAGCCCAACACACTGGACTACAGAGTGGAAGGACAGAAAAAGTGCCGAGTCTAGCAGATGACTGGGTTTACAAGACATGTAGGTTTTCCTTCTCTAGCCACCAATTATGGGGGGAAAAAATGATTCTTGTGATGTAAACTGAAAACATTGCTAACTGGGACAGAAATATTAAAAAATGCCTTTATACAATAATTGGTCAATTCACTGAATCTAGTTTACTATGCTTAGTCCTCTTTCAGCCTGTCTTAATTATCCCTTGTAAAAACATGGGAAATACATACTTTGTCATGGGGACCCTGAGGCTTAGAAATGTCAAATGCACTCACCTCAGAAATGGAATTTGTGGCTTTCAGACGTAGACAATCTCACACATTCTGTGGAGGAGGAGGAGAGGAACCTCTGGCAGCATGTGCGAGCCGCAGCTCTAGCTCTGGCAGTGGGTGTAAGTGGGGCTGTCTCTGGCAGTGGGTGAGTGGCAGCTGCCGGCTCTGATCTCCCAGCAGGAGCAGGGGGAGGTGGAGAAGCCCTGAGGGATGATTGGGGCTGGCAGCCACTGCTCACACCCACTGATGGCACCGAGCGATCAGGGCTGGTGCCAGGTGCTGGCAGTGGGTGCAAGCAGGGCCAGTACTGCAGCAGGTACAAGTGCCAGGTGGGACCGTGGTGTGTGGGAGCAAAAAGTAACCACCAAAGGCTTGCCTCACCTTGGTCTGGTTCCCTGGCTCACCTACTCTACCACCCTCCTGTGGCCGGCACCCACCATGTTCCATTCATGCCCCCTGGTGATTACACATCATAGCAACTGGTTGTTCAGTTGTTCCAGTTGTTCTGCCGTTTGGTGTATTTGCATATTAGCCTTTTATTATATAGGATTTTTTAAATAGATGAAGAGAGAGATTATGACTACAAGACCACATGAAAAATTATAGCTACTTTCCATGGAAAAGGTAAAAGGCAGAGAGAAAACTTAATTCGGCAGCTAATTTTAGGCTGTGATTGAATTCCAGATTGATGCTGGGGTATATATAGAGTGAAGTGATTAATCTTGCTTTCAATTGTACTGAGGGAAAAAATTATTAACAGAGACTCGACAGTTCTAAAAAGGGCAAAACATGAAATACATTTGGTTAAAATATTTGTTCCTCAGATAAATGGGAGTGAAATCAGTTAGAGAAATACTGCTTTATTATTTTCCCTTCTGGAAACTGGCAGGGAAGTGCCACAATCCCTCTTTTATCTTCATTATGTTACCCTTCATAACACCCAGCTCCGTGAAAAGAAAAAATAAATGGAAGATTATTTCTTTTTTCGGAAAGCAATACCTCTGAAAAGGATGTATAAATCCTTAGCCCTCTCACTTCATCTCCCAAATAACCACTTGAACAATGCTCATTCTGTAGCTCTGTGTTTGCTTTTTCCCCCTCCTCACCCTCCAGGAGATACAGCATGTCTGGCAAATCTTAGAAAGGCAAATAATTGTACTTTGAATCTTACTTTTTTTCTTTTTCCCCTCTAAGGGTGCAACACTCTTTGGACAATATGCTGGGCCTTACTTATGTGGTCACCTCAGAGCACTAGACATCATCTCCTTCAGCTTTGAAGCAGGAGAATGAGAGTAGATGGTTTTATGTGCTGGAGTTTGGTCACCAAAAATCTAATAACTGGTGGGGATGGCACAAGGGGGTCAGGCATGGACATCATCTGTTCAAGTCAACCGGGCCAGCTCTCCCTGGGGTCCTATGTAGGGTTAACACCAGTCTGTGCAGGTTCTTGCTGTGCCCACTGTGCCCACAGAGCCCCACATAACAGCCTCCACCTGCCTTGTTCCCTTGCAATGGAAAGCAACATATTTCCCTGCATAAGCAGTGTGTCCCCAACCCTGTACCTCCATGCAGACTGCTACCCAATGTTAATGTCTTCATAGTTCAGGAACCCTATCTGTACATATAAAAGCCTAAGTGACTGTTACAACTGAATGACTGGAACGCCTGGTGGCCTGGTTGCTATGACATGCACTGACCACCAGGGGGAAGACACTGAATGCAGGAGCTGTCCCCTGGTGGTCAGTGTGCTCCCACAGTGGGAGCACCACTCAGCTGACAAACCTGACCCAGTGACCCACCAGCCCGGAGGCAGCCACTCCCTCCCTCAGTAGTCCTGCAGGTCCAATCTCCAAAGAATGGGCCAGGCACTGATGGACCAGTGCCACCAGCATGATCCTGATGGCACCGCCAATCTCAAAGTTGGCTTTGGGGATCATGGCTACTTCCCCTCCTCAGATCCTCCACAAGGAAGAAAGGATATAAAAGCAGTCACCAGGTGGCTTATGACAAACTGCGTGAATGTCAGCAGGTTGGATCCGGATCCTGGGTCAGCAAGTGTGTCCTGCCTCGCGCCCCCCTCCCCCCAGCCTTGGGACCCCACCCATGCATGAATTCATGCACCGAGTCTCTAGTTATTCAATAATCAAATACAACTGCTTTAAGAAGACTTTCTGGACTCTTGCCAATAGAGTAAGTTTTCCTGGGTTTGTCTTTTACACCATATTTTCAATCAGAAATCTACATGTCTATCTATCTATTATCTATCTATCTATCATCTATCTATCATCTATCTATCTCTATGTATCTCTTTCAGCATTTTATCTATATTAAATGTACAGTATGCTGCATTTGTATAGTATGCACATATACAGTATACTTATATACACATATACAAAGTATATTGCACAATGTTCAAAGTCCAATTCCATCTCTCCTTTCTCATTTGGAGCATTAAGAGGTGAGCTTTCTCTATGCCTGGGATATTATAAATAGTAAACATACATCCTACAGAAATTAATTTCTGTAATGAACTGTCAAGTCTTCCTGCTCCGTGCTCTCCTACTGACAGTTTACTGAGCCCGTGTTTACAGGTGGATCATGGCAACATGCAAAATGGCCATGGGCCTGGCCTGCTGAGGCAGGGCTATTCTGGGGTTCTCTCGGCTCAGTATCCGCATAGGAAACACGCTGGAGGGAACCATGGGTCAGCATCAGCTGGTCTGTGCAGTGTACTGTGGATGCTATCAATCCCTCTTGTCATGTATTCACTCATTCATGGAGCACCTAATATGCAACAATCACTGGATCCAGTGATGGTGAGAAAAAGCAAACAGACAGACACATCTCTATGAAGTATAGCATCTACTGATGAGATGAACATTATTGTGATTTTTAACCACAATCCTTCTGGGCAAGCATTTAAAGTCTGAATTGGATCATAAGAAAGTATTAGACAACTCAAAGTAAGAGATGTTCGTTAAAATAAAGGAGAATGGGCTATGTTTTTCAAAGATGCTGATATCATTAATAAAAGAAGGAAGGAAGGAAGGAAGGAAGGAAGGAAGGAAGGAAGGAAGGAAGGAAGGAAGGAAGGAAAGAAGGAAGGAGAGAGTTTCTTCTTCCATATGACCTCTATTTTAATAACAGACCAGTACTTGGGGAATGACAGAGCTCTTGTCTCCAGACAGAAGGTGTGCTCTCTGAAGGAAGAAACATGTGAATGACTCCACATGACTCCAGAGCTCAGAGTTAGGACCACAAAGAAACCTGTCTCAGTACTGGAAAACTAGAAATGGAACCCCTGTCCCATTACCAGCTGAGGTGGAGGCTGAGGTGTGGCCTGGGAGGAAGGTAGAGCCACTGAGAACCACAGGACCGCAGTGTCAGGCGTGCTGGGTGACCAATGAACCACACAGTGCCTGTAAGTAGTAGCATGCCTTGTTCACCTCACACCTGGTTAAAGAGAGTAGAGGTCACGTTGAGCGTTTTGCACCCATCCCCCAATAAAGGGACACGAGGGACCTTTGGAAAGGATTGGGTGCCTATAGCCTTGCTTGTGGAGTTGGTATATGGGTGTTTGCATGTGTCCAAACTCATCAAATTGTGCACATGAAGTCTGCGCAGTGCTCTGTATACCAATTATACTTCAATTAAAAATAGAAGAGCATAATTAGCGGTCCTGTGACAGCCTCTCCCAGGCCTGAGACTGCACTTAGAAGTCCCCGGGGCAGTGACAAGAAGGCGGCTCCATGTTCTGAAATTCTCCAGTCAGGAGAGACCTCACGCTCTCGGGAGCAGACAGTTATAAATATGGAAATGAGCATTGATCTATTTGTTCCTGATGGCATTATGAAGGAAAATCAATCTAATACATCATGTGGGCAATCTGTTTGTAGTTAGAGCTGTGCGCGCCGGGATGGGCAGATCAATCTCATCTTAATAGGAGCGAGGTGGCTTCCTGTGAGCAGAAATACCCCGCTGACTAACCTCGCAGACACGGAGACACAGCGCTGGCCCCTGCAGGGCACCGCTGCTGTCATTATCCAAAGCTGGCCTCTCACGCTGTGAATTCCGGGAAGAGAGGGTGGAAAACATCCCCCTTCATTTCAGTCTCCTTGACGGGTCAATAGGGTACTGTCAGCCGCACCGGACTTGAAAGCGCTGGCCCTCCCCTGTTTGGAGAACACAGTGAAAACCAGGGATCAGAGCTCCAATCACAAGGAAACATGATTACAAGCATTTTCTTCTTCAAACATTGACTCGTGCCGTCTCTCATCTTTCGCATCTGTCTTGAGGGAATTGTCTAGGAGGAGGTCTCCAGGGGGTAAACGTAGCCAAGCATGGCCTGTCGTTTTTCTTAGTCTTTCCTGCCTCTGTTTCTCTCTTCTTTTCTCTTTTGATCTGTGCTCAGGCCTTGGAATGAAATGAAGCAAGAAAAACGAATCGTCAAAGCTTACAGTGTGTGTGTGTGTGTGTGTGTGTGTATTCTGGGCATTTCTGGCAAGGAAAATAATTTTCCCCTTTGCTTTCATTTAAAAAAATATTTTAAATTGTTTCTTTTCACAAAATATTGCAAGGCCTGCCTGAAAACCTGGCTGCCCTCTCTTGTTCTCTCCTCCTTGCCTGAGTAATCCCTGGGCAGCTTCAACCAGGCAATGCCACTCCTGTTAAAACCTGCCATGGCTCCCCACGGCTCTGTAAAAGCAAAGCTCACAGTGGCCTCTGTGCCCAGCGGGACCTGGCCCAGTCACGTCTCAGCACAACAGACTTCTCCTCCACCCAGCCATCGGGAGCCACGCCGACCACACTGACTTTTGGGCCTTTCTAGAACATTCTGCCATCCTTCCATCGTAGGATCTTTATGTGACTGTCTGCTCTCCTGCACCTTCCTCTTCTGAACATCTTCGGAGTGGGTCCTTCCACAATGAGAAGCAATGACCTTCCCCACCGCCCCCATTTTCCTGGTGTCTCTTTGCCAGGGCACTCACACCTTTACCACTTTATGTAACTGATTCATGTTTATGTCTACTGGGTATTTTCCATGGCCAATCCCCATGAGAACAAAAGCATCATGAGGAGAAAGGTCTTTGCTAGGTGAGGAACGATTCTTAAGCTCCTAGAATGGCATTTGCACATAGTAGGTATTCCATAGGTGTTTGTGAAATTAACATGTTTCTGAGTAAAAATCCTTGTTTAAGGACCTATAATGGTCACTTCAGGGGACAAAGAACAGTGTATGTAGTATAAAAAATGTAAATTAAATTTAGTCCATCTGTAGAAAACTGTTCTCCTAAAAAGATTGTAAAAATATATACTAAATAATGATCACCGGACATGTTAAATGTAATAATATGACTAGCAACAGATTCCTATGGAAAAAATTACCTCAAAAATAATTTTAGAGAAGATAACATTAGAATATGTTTTTGAAAGTTTATTCAAATTGTCTATGTAGACGAGGCAAGGAAAGAAAATGAATCAGAATTTCATATTTGCTATCTGATCTGCATCTAATATCCTGAAACTTTAAACATACAGCATTCTCTGTATAGAAGGTAAAGGCATAGTTTTCCACAGAATAATTAAAATTAAATTAAAGTACAATAAATAATATTGACGAGATGCTATGGAATGAACAGGGCATGTGCAGATAGTAGAAACTGGTACCAAAGCATGAAATGTTCCATCTTCAGACAATACAAGTGGTACCACGTGGCAAGCCGAGAGAAAAGCTTTTATCAAGGCCCAGCGGTAGGAATGTCCTGTCCTGTTCCGGGAATAAATGTATTATGATCGGCAAACACGGAGTCAGGAAGAAATGTGAGATAATCAAAGCAGTCAACATCATCTCTTTGGCAAGTTATGTGTTACTTGACAATCAATAGGAATTCTGTAAGATTTAAAACTATTTAGTAAGCCGAAACCGGTTTGGTTCAGTGGATAGAGCGTCGTTCTGCGGACTGAAAGGTCCCGGGTTCGATTCCGGTCAAGGGCATGTACCTTGGTTGCAGGCACATCCCAGGTGGTGGGTATGCAGGAGGCAGCTGGTCGATGTTTCTCTCTCATCTGTGTTTTTAGCTTTCTATCCATCTCCCTTCCTCTCTGTAAAAAATCAATAAAATATAAAAAAATAAAATTAAATTAAAAATAAAAATAAAAATATTTAGTAAAATTACTCATGGTGAAGGGTAGACTAGATTCTAACTTCAAAATCAAGAGCAATAAAAAGCAATGGAAAAAATATATTGCAAGTGTGTGCACACACACATGCACACACACGTGCAGGTCACAAGCAACAAGAGTCCTAAAGAACAACATGAAGTAAGCTGTAAAGGTATGATCAGCTTAAGGAGGAAATCACAGGTAGGTAGACTTGTTGATTCTGGTTCAGGGAAGAAGATTATCTTGAGATTTAGTCCATGCTTCCCTCCAAGCCATTTTATTCATTTCTCCCTTTTTTTGAGGTGGTGATGGTGGTGGTGGTGGTGGTGGTGGTGGTGGTGGTTAATACTCACCGGAGAATATTTTTCCATTGATTATTTAGAGAGAGTGAAAAGGAGGGGGAGAGACAGAGAGAGACATCAATGTGAGAGAGACACCAATCGGTTACCTCCCTCATGCATCCTGACCGGGGCTGGAGATGAAGCCTGCAACCGAGGTACATGCCCTTGACCGAAATTGAACCTGGGACCCTTTAGTCCTCAGGCCGATGCTCTATCCACTGGGCCACACCTTTTCCCTCTTGGTAACAGCACAGCCCCCTGGGTTTTATTTCTCCCCCAATGTTACTCAAAGCAGGGATGTGCCGGTGCAGGTGAGGCGTTCTCTGTGAGGGACCCCATCGCTTTGGGAGAGAAAGCGGTGTCTATGGTTCCTCCAGCCAACTCCCTGGTGTGTCTCCTGGGTCAACACTCAGCCTCACCAGGGGTTCACAACCCCAAGGGACCAAGATCGCATGAGTGCTTGGGACAGTGTTTTGTTATCTCTGCCTCCAAGCAGCCTATGGAGACATTTTTCCGTATCACTCTCACCATGGCATTTGAACATCTGGATCAAATAATTTTCACCAAAAAACTACTGTATCCCTAATAGGCACTCGTTCCCATCAGAGAGAGTTGTCCTGGAGGTCCTCTGAGCCATGAGATGTGCAGATGCACAGGAAAGGAGCATTCGGGCATTGCTAACACTGAAAAGCCCTGAGAGGGGTCCTGGGGTCTCTCTGGAACTTTCTCCCCTGCTCCCCACCGCGTGCCTAGAGGACTAGAAAGTTCAGCTGTCTATGTTAAGAGATCCGCTTTATCTCACATCTGCAGGCCTCATCAGCATATTCAAGAGCTGGATAAGTAACCATATTCCAAGGAAGCGGAGCATTGCACAGGGGACTGCCACGCTGAGATTAGGGGGGGCTGCCCTACAGCTCATGGGATGTCAGATCCAGACTCACTGAGCCAGACATCACACACTTCCCTATACAGTTTACCATACAGATACTGTATAGGTATATGTATATGTATGTGTCTGTGTCTATGTCTATGTCTATGTCTATGTCTATGTCTATGTCTATGTCTATGTCTATACTTATGTATATGTATCTTCATGACAAAAGACAGTGTGTCCCCTAGACAGGTGCAATCAGAGGCAATACTGCATGTTGACTCTGGATATGTGCTCTGGTTCTGCAGACCTCCTCACCAGGGCTGCACCGCCCGGCCTGGAGGAGAAAGGACACTATCTCCCCTCACAGCTGGCAGCTGGCAGCTCCCCTGCCCGGTGTCCCCACCCTGTCCCCAGGGAGCTTTCCACAGATGACGGCCGCTGTGGGCTGCGGGCAGGATTCTCTTCCCCTCCCCCTCCCCCAAGCAGCTCAGGGACTCACACCCAATGGCACACACTCCACACCGAGGGGCTGGGAGCACAGGAGCCGGCTGCCCACTCCCAGGCTCTGCTCCCCTAGGAGAAAACAGTCCCCTGAGCCTCATCTTGTTACATTCCCATTCTTACCAAAAACACGGCTTTCCTATCACCCATGGGACCGCATCTGTGAGACATTGGTCGCTGAGGAGAGGCCGAGTCCATGGTGTTTCATGTGAGCCAGGCCGCTGTCACCGAGTCACACCACCTTGGAGAGACCAAGGCAGAGAGAGAGGGAGCTGGAGCTGGAGCTGGGGTTCGCTGGAGGGGGTGCTGCTGGGCTTATGTTGCTGACTGAGGAGCTTGGGGGAGAGACTCAGGGAAGGAGCAATGTGTGCATGTTCCACTGAACATGGGCCGACAAAGGTCATGGAAAGAGAGTTGTTGCCAAAGGCCCGAGGAATGAGGGCCACCGGGACCCGAGTCTTCATGACACTTTATTAAATGCACGTTGCTACAGGTGTGCAACAGCCAGCAATAGAAAGGAGCTCCCTCGGCTTCATTAGGAAATCCAGCAGCAAACATCACACCTTGCAGTAAAGACCCAGTGATTCCCTGGCACAGGAATAGGACAATTATGTCCCCTCCTACCACCTCCTTTAGCGCCGAATGGGCCTAATGGGTCATGCAACCTGAGTAGGAAGACAAAAGGCGTGCGTGTCAGGAAGGAAGACATGAAGCCAGCTCTGCAAATTACACAATTTTACATACAAATGCCAAGCAATCCCTGAAATATTAGAAGTAAGTAGCTCAGCAGGGTTG
The DNA here is from genome assembly GCF_014108245.1 of Pipistrellus kuhlii. Classification (NCBI taxonomy): domain Eukaryota; kingdom Metazoa; phylum Chordata; class Mammalia; order Chiroptera; family Vespertilionidae; genus Pipistrellus; species Pipistrellus kuhlii. The sequence goes on from NW_023425525.1 coordinate 1,306,152, forward strand.
CTAAGTTCAAGATTAACCTACAAAAATCAATTTTGTTTCTGTGCACTAGCAATAAAAAAATCTGAAAATTAAGGGGAAAAATAAAGTGCCATAAAAATAATAATTGTATGTCATGTTGATTTTTTTCTCTTTAATGCTAAGGAGCCCAGGTATAGGGGAGAGTTAGGTTCAGGGCCTCAGGTCTGATAGGGTTAATGCACTTTAAAAATACTAAGGATTGCACTTGACAAAAGAATTGTGATTTTGTACCCTGAAAACTAAATAGTACCATTGAAAACATAAAAGGAGACCCAAATAAATTGAGACAGATTTCTAGGTCATATTTAAAAAAAGTTAATACAGTTACACTCCCCAAACTGATCTACAAGCTCAGTGCCACTCTTATCAAAATGCCAAATGTCCTTTTTGCAGAGATGGAGAGCTGATCTTCAAATTCATATGGAAACAAAAGGGGCTGAGAAAAGCCAAAGTAATCTCAAAAGAGAACAAAATTGAAGGACTCATGCACACATTCTTATTTTTATACTTATTATAAAGTTTCTGTAATCACCACAGTGTGCTGCTATAAAAAATTAGATAAGAGGAACCAAATTGAACTCCATGCAAAATTCTTACATTTATGATCAATTAATTTGAGACAAGATGCAAAGAAAATTCAATGGGAAAATAATGTTTTTCGCAAATGGTGCTAGAACAATTACATATCGATTGAAAAATAATGTAGTTGGACCCTTATATCCATCATATTCAAACTTAACTCAAAATGGAATCACAGACCTAAATGTAAGAGGAAAACTCTTAGGCAAAACTCTAAATCTCTGTGACCTTGGATTAGGCAATCATACTTTAGATATGATAGCAAAAGCACCAATAAGAAAAAAAAATAGTTTTCAGAAAAATTAAAAATATTTGTGCCTCAAATTATGCCAGCCAGAAATAAAAAATATATAATCCATAATATGGGAGACAATATTTCATAGTCATATATATATATAGTAAAGGTTTTATATCTAAAATATGTAAATATGACTTAGGATGTACTAATAAAATGGCAAATGAGCCAGTTAAAAATGAACTAATGTTCTCAATAGACATTTCTCAAAACAAGTAGAAGTGACCAATTACTACATGAAAAGATGCTCAAAATTATTAGTAGTTAGAGAAATCAAAATAAAATTCAGAAGGTATCTCTGCATATACAAGACCATAGTTACGATAAAAGACACAATAATAAGGATTACTGAAGATATGCTGAAATTGAAACCCTCTTACTTTCGGGTGAAACTGTACAACCACTTAGAAAAACAGCACAGCAATTTCAAGAAAATATCAAAATAAGGTGAGCACATAGTACAGTAATCTTACTCCTAGGACTATATCCAAAAGAATTTAAAGCCTATTTGTACATAAAAACATGAGCGTGAACATTATAGCAGCATTGTTTATAGGAGTCAAAATGTGGAAACAGCTCAAGTGTCCATCAACTAAATCTGTGTATTCAGACACTGGGATAGTTTTCCACTATTAAAACGAATGAAGAACTGATATATGTACAATATGAATGAATTATGACGACTTGTGAGCCATCAAGCATCCCACATGTTATGATTCCACTGATGAGAAATGTCTGGGGTAGGTAGTTAGAGATAAAGTAGCTGAATGGTTACCAGAGCTGATACAAGAGGAAATGGAAATCAACTGTTAATCAGTACAAAGTTCCTTGGGGAGTTGCAAAGTTATTCTCGAATTAGATATTGCTGATATCTAAGTCCATAACTTCGTAAACATATACCAAACCACTGCACTGTACATTTTTAAAAGGTACATTTTAGGGATGTGGATTATATCTCAATTTAAGAAAAATAAGTGAACCAGAGTAACCAAATGAAGATGTCTTGAGAGTTTAGTATTCTCACATGACTCCTGCTCTCAAGGTCGACTGAGAATGAGAGACAGCTGAGCTCCGGCCTGAAGGAAAGGATCACACAGTCATCTTGAAAGTCTGCTATGTAGCTCATGGCCACAGTTCTAAATAGGAAGTGGGAAACAGATTGTTCTCTAAGGATGGTGAGCAGAAATAGTAACGCAATGGTAGAAGTAATAAAGGGAAAATGTGTAGTCAGCAATCTTAAATTTGCTTTTGAAAATATTCAGCACGATTCTCCTGTGAGCACCTTTCGGCTTGTGTGATGGATTTGATGAAATTCTATCAGTTTCATCAGCCAAACCTTCAAATCTGGGAGGCGCTGAAGAAGAGATCAATCTCTCTGTGGTGGAATTACAGAGAGTGGATGGAGTTAATCACAAGGTGGCAGCCCCACCCCCCGCAACAATCCTGATGCTCCCTGGCTGAGCTAGCCAGCAAGTAGCTTCCTCTTTTGAGAACTTCAGTGGAAAGTGAGTCTATATATTATCACCAAAGCAGTTCAGCTGCAAGAGCACTAACGGATTATCATTCCTGTATTAAAAAGGAACTAAGATGCTTCTACTTTGCCTGGCCTGTGTGACTCACTGGTTGAACATTGACCTAGCAGCTCAATTCCCTGTTGGGGCACATGCCCAGGTTATGGGTTTGATCCCCAGATGGGGGTGTGCAAGAGGCAGATGATCAACAATTCTCTCTTATCTCCCTTCCTCTGTAATCGATACAAATATATTTAAGAAATAAAAGGATTATAATTACAGTGTTTAGTCATACTAGCAGCAGCAGCACTGTCATCATCATCATGGATTGTCCATAAAACTTCTGATTGATTTGCATACACCAGAATTCCATTTTCAATCATGTTATTTGTTGTCAGCATCAAACACGTTCTCACTTTAGTATTCTGTTATCCAACAGCTGATCAGAATATATGTCCAATGCTTCTCTGTCCTACATTACAAGTTTTTCATGCTCACCTTTAGCTGCCTCCTGTGGATGTTTTCTAAGCTGCAAACTTGATTTCTGTGCAGTAGGAGCTGCACCTGTGTGAAAAGAATGGTGTTCCATGTGCTCACTTGCCCTTGAGTCATGTTGTCTTTGTGAAGGGAATAGGCCTGTGAGGAAAGCGACATGTGGGAGACAATTTTAAGAAAAAATAATCAAGATGGAGGAAGGAGCACGGGGATGTGTGACACGACCGTGACCTGGGCGTCGCTGAGCGGAGGAACGCCTGTTGGCCTGCAGGTGGGTGTATCACCTTACAGGAGACAGTAGGAAACAGCAACAAGATCTCGTGGGTTAGCATGTAGCTTCAGAATAAAACCATTTTCAACAAGATACCCCACCAAGACTCACCTTTTTCACAGTTCACATGTCAACTGAGAATGTACTAATAAACGTATGTACTAATAAATTCAAAATAAAATTTTGAGAGCCCCTTCGGCAATAACTGCAAAATTTTGAATTTATTAGTACACAATCCAGTGAACTAGTCCCTCCTCTTGTTCGGGACTAGTTCCCTCAAATGGCATTACTGTTGATGTACACCTCTACAATTCATTTCATCAGCAGCGGGCTTTCCTCACGTTTCCTGAGAGAGATCAACATGCACCATACCACAAAGACCTCCCTGGGCACGGAGTTCAATGTTGCTTCCAATTAGCCCACTTTGTATTTGACAGTTGCTTAGCCAAAGAGCTCTAATACGTTTCTAACCATCTGCTTGAATGACTTTGTTAATTAACACCCAGCTCAGATTGCCCAAGTTCACCAGGTTTTGAAGGTAGAAACGTCCACTGTCCACGAAATGAAATATCTGTGGGGGAAATGCAGCAGCAACAAAGCTCTCCCGTCAGAGCCCCTTCAGCAATAACTGCAAAACCCGCTTGTCTTTGCCTGTGTTTCCTGTGACCAGGGACCCATGGGCCAACCCTCACTTAGGAAGGTCTGCTGAGTTTTTCCAACAGTGAACGCGGTTGGTCTTCAATCGCATGATGCAGAACAGCTTGAGGGGCAAGGAGGGTTGATGTGCATATGAAACTGACTATCATTCTGAAAAAGGTAATTATCACCCAGAAGAGAACCTGTGGCGACGATCCTCTGCCGCTTCGCCTTCCACTGTTAAAATCTTTTCCGAGCACCTGGGTCTCCCTCATCTGTGGAAGGAAAAGGAAAAGGGAAGTGTGCAGTGTTTAGAAATGGTGAGATTGGATCTTATGTCAACTTTCAGCTACTCTGTTTCCATTTGTGCAATATCTAATATCTATTTTAATGCATTTTTTTAAATCAGTAAAACAAACAAACAAACAAACAAACAAAAACACATTATCCTGAGTACATACAGAGTATTTAGGATTAATCAAAATTATAGAAAGTTTTGCATCAGCAGAAAAAATTATTGGATTTGGGATACTAGAAGATATCTATACTAAAAAAAAAACATGCAAATTGACTGTGCCTCTGCTACACCCACAAGCCACACCCACCAGCCAATCAGGAGCAAGTATGGAAATTAACCCAACAAAGATGTCTGTGGCCACAGAGCAAGCAGGAAGCTTGGGTTTCCTCAGCAATGGAGGAAGCCAAGCTTCCAGGCCTGCCCTGGCCTCTGCTCAAGGCTACAAAGTTTCAATTATAGAAGATAAATAAATCCAAGATACCAGGGCCTCCGCTTGGCTGGTCTGGGGTGTGTTGCCAACCTGAAAACTACTATAGGCCCTTTGCCAGGCAAACCCATTCCCCCAAGGGAATCCCCACTCTGATCCAGAACACCCTTCAAGGCAAACCAGCTGGCCCCCACCTGTGCACCAGGCCTCTATCCTATCTAATAAAAGAATAAATAATATGCAAATTGACCATCACTCACAAACACACACACACAAGATGGCTGCCCCCATGTGGTCACAGATCCTGCCCCCATGTGGACACAAGATGGTCGGCAGCAGGCAGGACTTTGGCGCACAGAAGCGAAGTATTTTCAGTAACCACTAGAGGCTCACCCCAGTGACACTGACCAGGCATCCTTTATTGGTCTGGTGTCCCTGCTCACCTGCTTCATCATCCCACCGCAACCAATGCCCACCATGTTCCACACTCTGGTGACACCCACTATATTCCATGTACACCCCCTGCTGGTCAGTGCACATCATAGCAACCAGTTGTTTGGCTGTTCCATTGTTTCCTCTATTTGCATATTAGTCTTTTATTATATAGGGTAATGTTGTGAGTGTTCATTCATCGTATAGAATGTATCAGAACATCGCTGCATTTGTGGCTGAATAATATTTCATTGTACATGTATACCACAATTCTTTCATCTGTTAATTGGTTGACGGACTTTTGGCTATAATGAAATTTTGCTATGGTAAGTCTTGCGCATGTATTTACATGAGTTTTTTTGAGTTTCCGTGATCAGTTCCTTTGGGGACATATTTAGGAGAGGAATTGCTTGGTTAGATAATTCCATCTTACATTTTTAAATGACTGTCACGTTTTCTGCAGCAGCTGGACCATCCCTGCCAGCAAGCACCAGGCATGGGGTTTCCCGCTCCACCCCTCCTCCCTGACACTTGTTATGCTCCACTGTCTTGAATGTGCCATCCCAGGAGGTGGGACATGGTGCCTCCATGGGGTTTCCATTTGCATTTTTCTAAAGACAAATGAAGTAGAGAATTCTTTTTCACATGCTTGTTGTCTGTTGTACATCTTCTTTAGAGACATATGTTAAATTTTTAAAAAATCAAACAAGACTTCTGGCAGGGATTCAATATTATTCTAGGTTAGGTTATGTTGTGATAAATGGAATCCCAAATGCCTGTACCTCCTTAACACTAAAATGTTTTGATAAATTAAAGCTGCTACTTGCAATATCTTGAAACATGAAATACACACGCACACACACAAAACACACACACACACACACCCCTACATATGTATATACACACATATGTATATCCAGGGAGGTACAAAGTAGGTTTGCAGTTGTAAATATGTAAAACACAAGAGTTTTTTTTTTTATAAACATATTTTTTTGAATTTTACAGAGAGAAAGGGAGAGAGATAGTTAGAAACATTGATGAAAGAGAGTCATCGATCAGCTGCCTCTTGCACACCCCCTACTGGGGATGTGCCCGCAACCAATGTACATGCCGTGGAAGGGAATCAAACCTGGGACCCTTCATTCCATAGGCCGACGTTCTGTCCACTGAGTCAAACCGATTTTGGCTAAAACCCAGAGTTTATTCTTGCATTATTATTTTTTAATCATGGTGTTGTTTTCCATTCCACACACATACATGAAGCTGGCTTCTCTCCATAGGAAGATGTAAGATTAATATTGTAATACCGTCTATTGGTTGGTTTGGGTTGCTTTTTACAAGGTATCACAGACATATCCATAAAAACATGAACTCTGCAAACAGCAGTGAGCTTGCAAGTAGAAGTGATAAAATATATTAGAAAAGATGTACGCATTCAGGATCTTTAGAAATTGAAAAGAAGTCAATGACTTCAGAGCCTCAGACGATAGGAGATGTGGCTGAGAAAGCTTCTGAGAAATTCAGGCCCTCAGCGGTTCCGGTTAAAGATGAGTCAGAAAGGCTGTTTCCTGTAGTGACTCTCAGTCAGTCAGGCCTAGTCCTTCTCTCTGTGCTCCTGGCGAGAGAAACTGCAGAGTGTCCCATTCAGTGACGAGGAAGCAGTTGCAGGCATGGAAGAGAGGTGAGAGGAGACAGAGCAGCTGCGAGAACCAGGAATTGCGATAAACAACATCATCATTCCCAGAATAAAGAAATGACAAAGAGGGAACGAGATAAAAAGCCCACGAGTGTGTCTTAGCAAAGTGAGCTTTCAGAGACAGGTACCCAGAGCCTCGTAGGAAAAGTCCTGTTACTTCTGAGCCTGACAATAACCCTCAGATCGATCATCTATGAGCAGGAAATAAGCTGAGAGCGTTTTGAAGCCACAAGGAGAGTAGATTCAAAGGGACCCGGGCATTCAGCCCTGGAGAACCTGAGCCAGTGGGAACAGCAGCAGAACCCCCGCCAGCGAGGACCCCCTTCGCAGCGGTGGGGCCTGACCAGTGTTCTCCAAATGCAACCAGTCTGTGTGCCGTATTCTCAGGGAAAAATGGCATTTCCTTTACTTCTGATCATTTCAACTGGTTCCTCTTAAAAGCTGCTAGCTTGCCACGTACCTAAATGCCAGCCAATATTTTTGATAATGCCAGAGAGAAAAAGTTGAGGCAAAATCATCACTGGAATAATCCTGTAAAATTTTATTGTGATAGAAAAAGAGCTGAGACTTTTAAAGTCATGTTTTAATCCTATTACATGAACCAAAATAAATAAAATTCTTATCAATACAGAATTGTGTCTGCTATACTTTCAAAGCCAAATTTGCATTAAAAAATACATATTCTAGTAATTGAAAGATAAGACAGAGGGCGGAAACCAGGCTTTATTAGAGGAGAAGGTCCCTGCCTGCTGCCTCTCAAGGGGAGAGGAGCAACACCTGCAGAGGGGAGCAGCCTTTTTAGGGGAGGAAGGGGAAGGAGTGGGGCCCAGGGCACTCGGCACGCACTGATAGGTGGTTTCATATAAGGCACATGATTAGGCACTTAGGGACTTGGGAATCGAGGGTTTAGGGTATTTGGCAGGTGCTGATTGGTGGTTCAGTGTCCAGTCCATGTAAGGTGCCTGGTTAGGTGCTCAGGAATGTCCAGGCCTCAGGTGTAGGTTATGTCATACTCAGTCCATCAGTTGGGGGAAGGGAGGATCTCTCAGTAATGTTGGGTAAAGATTAATTTCACATTTTCACACCTGTCAATTAATTCCAGTGAATAGGCAATCAGGATGAAAATTTCATCAAAATAATTGGTCTGTCTTAATGTGTGTTTGAAAATTATGTTTACTCAAAACTAAAAATAAATGGTTTAAACATCCTATGAGTCAAATAAACACTATTTTCAAAAGTCTCTTCTCTCCCTAAAATATATTGGTGCCTACATACAAACACAGTCTATTTAAGGACAAAAAATATATCTTTAATAAATACTTTGCTAAATGCTGATTAACATAAATCAGGAAAATAATTTCAAAAATGTTCTGATCAGAGGCTAATCTCTGGCATTTGATACACTATTTTGAAATTCAATGACCAATTGAAACTCTATTTTCTGCAGACTTTGAGGAACATTTTCCATTATGTGTAGTTACACATTTGTTAGGGCATTGAGGGGCGGGTGAAGCAGGAATTTTGGGAGAATGTAGACAGGCTTAGGGATTTTTTAGAATTGGGGTCCATAGAAAACACAGGGCTATAGACTGGGAAAAGGTACATTTCTATAACACAAGGAAGCTAGGTGCAGTTACATCTCCATAAGACAAGGGGGCAGCAACAGGTATATTTCCTTAAGATAAGAGAACTAGAGGTAGCCAAGAAAAGTCTATATTTACAAAATAAAGAGAAGGAAGCCCTTCATTCAGATGGAAAAGAAGAAAGCCCAGAGGAATGGAAGGACTATGAGGGAAGAGGGCCTTAGGAATCACTATAGTAACCAATTCGAAGGGAATATTGACCAATCAGAGGGATATCAGGACACAGGATCTGCAGCCCTTATAAGCCACAGGGAAAGGCACTCATTGGGACCTTTTCCCCCTCCCTACTTGGGAGTCCATTCTGTGGGACTCTTCCCTCTCCCCACGTGGGAGTCTGTACTTGTTCTTCAATAAGTCTCCACCTGTGCTGTACCACTTTCCGTCCGTGGATTCATTATTCGATTCCAGCAGACAAAGAATCCAGGAATGTCCAGGCCTCAGGTGTAGGTTATGTATCACAGGGATGGGAACACTGGAACAGCTGAGAAAGTGAGTGTACAATGACTAAGAGATTTTTCTCTGTAGGACGGTTTTGAGTGACAACTTTAATTTCATGAACACCCACCTCTGTGTTACCCAAGAGACACTCTGTGGTGGACTCAGCCTGACTTGTCTGAGGCTTTCTTTCCTTTTTCCAGATTCTCCCTTTTTCCAAAGAAGAGCCTCAAGTAGAACAGGTCATCTCTTATGTATCTCAAGCCCAGGGCTCACCATGGAGCTTTGTCAATCAAGAATGTCTGCGGAGTCCCCAGGTGCTGTGACAGCGGCTGTGCCTTTTCTCAGAAGAGCCCACACAGGTCTGCGATGTTGGAAACTATTGCATTGGAGACTCTCTGAGGTGAGTCTGGATTTGTTTTCTATTGTGTCTGTAGGAGTAGGAAGCGGAGTCCAAGACAAGAGGTTGCTTTGCCAGTCAAGACAACCCAGGAGATTGGAGACCTGAAACCTTTGCTAGGAACTTACGTTACATTTAAATAAACATATACATCAGTTGTATTCATCATTCACAAAACAAAAACTGTTTGAGAAGAGGGATGGTATATTTGGGGGGGGGAGGAAAGTGTGTTTTCATGAGTCTAGGAATAAGAAGCAACTATGTGATATGATACTGGGATGGTTAATTTTGTGTCGACTGAGCCTCAGGATGCCCAGACATTTGGTTAAACACAGTTTGGGTTTGTCTGGGAGGACATTCTGGGTAAGGTTCACATCTGAGTCAACAGACTGAGTTGAGCAGATTGCCCTCCCCAGCATGGTGGGCCTCACCCAAACAGCTGAAGCCCTGCGTGGAATAGAGGCTGAGTAAGAAGGAAGTATTCCCTTTGTCTGATTGTCTTTGAGTTGGGACATTGATCTTCTGCATAATCACATGAGCCAGTTTCTTATATTCTCTCTCTCTCTCTCTCTCTCTCTCTCTCTCTCTCTCTCCCTTCTTTCTCCTCTCCCAACATATGTACTATTGTTTCTGCTTCTCTGTACAACCCAGATTAATACAGACACTAATGGAAAATATTTTAGAATTAAATATTAATGACATACACCCTATAGGGAAGAAGGTTGATGAGTATATAATGTAGAAAAATCACTCTTTAAAACAAATTATCCAAAAGCTTTATTCTAGAGGGGAACTTTAGTTAAAGTGAGAGGACTCTCAAGCACAATAAAAATTTATTCAGAATTTATCTTTCCACTGAAATGGTAGAGGTACACGCCCCTGTACACAAGCAAGCAGACACGCTAGAAACTGTGGGGATGTTTTGGCAGGATGATATGGGAGTGCGTTCGGAAGGAAATCCACCTCCTTTGTCATCAGAGCAGTCAGACAGCAGAGAAGCCAAATGAATAAAATGTAATGTTTGACTAATGAATGTGGGGTATTCTTCTACCAGACCTCAAACTGGCAATCATAAGAACATCTTCATGTAAGAATTCCTCTTGAAAGAACCAATTCTTCACATTTGTGGCTAACTACTTCTTAAAATTAACTTTATATTTTAGAGAAGTTTTACTTTCATGTAAAAATAGAATGGGAAGTGCAGAGACTTCCTCACACCCATAGATTCCTTCACGGTCAACAGCCCACACCAGCGCGGTACATTGGTTACAGTGGATGAACCTACCTCAACACATCATGGTCACTCAAAGCCCACTGTTTACAACGGAGTTCTCTCGGTATTTTATAGTCCATGGGTTTTCATAAACTTATAATTACATATATACATCATTACAGTATTTACAGGATTGTCTCCCTGCTGTGTTCCACCTGTATCCTTCCCTCCTCCTACCCTCTGGCAATCACTGACCTTTTCATTGTCTCCATGGTTTTGCCTTTTATAGATGTTACATGGTCTGAATTGATTTATGTCATGGCTACACTCTTTATAACCTAATTTTCATATGGAAACACCACAATCCAATTGTCTACAGACACAATAGAAAACAAATCCAGACTTTACTTGGCATGTAGAGAAACATAGTTTGATTTTAATAAGATAGTTTATAAAAATTAATTTCAACTTCAAGATATTTTAGAATGTTATTTCACCATCTCTTTCAGATTCATTTTTGGCCAATGCAAGTTTACTTATGTTGGAACTGATGCTAAATGTTTCTTGCATTGACAACATTTCACATCTGTATTAAGTGGTCTTCTGTGAGTTTATGTTGCCTTCATTTATTAAGTATTTCGTGGAATTTAGTAATGTATTTAAATATTTTCTAACATTTTCATATGGCTCAAACGACTACCTCTAAAATTTATTTTTGCTTTATTTGAATTTTTGTTGTTTTAATAGATTTTCAATTGAAGAATAGTATTTATCTTCTTAATTACTGATTTTATGTTCTTCATAAATCTTTAAATTTTAGATTCATTTTTATTTAGCCATGAAACAAATCTATAAATGTTAAAAAGAATATTCTATATTCTAAAAAGGCCTTTAATTTCACTTTTTTTTCCCATTGAGAAGTCCCAATAAATATTTCAAAATCATACTCAAATGGCATATTACCAATTCTTATTACCTTGATCTAAATTCCAAACGTGCTGAGGCCATTTTCAGTTCTATGCGACAGAAGGAGAGTGGGATGAAAAGAAAATTATAACTTCAATCCATTTCTTCTTAGCTCTCAGATAAGAATTTCACAAACATGCATGCCTATGAGAACACAGTACTCTATCCCTGCACCCTCATTCCTAGAACTGTGGAAGAGAATGGTACACGTGAGGGTCCCCGATTTCTTTTATTTTTTTATTTTTATTTTATTGATTTTTTACAGAGAGGAAGGGAGAGAGATAGAGAGCTAGAAACGTCGATGAGAGAGACATATCGACCAGCTGCCTCCTGCACACTTTCCACCAGGAATGTGCCCGCAACCAATGTACATGCCCTTGACCAGAATCGAACCTGGGACCTTTCAGTCCGCAGACCAGCGCTCTACCACTGAGCCAAACCTTTTGGCGGGTCCCCGATATCAACATGGGTGAAGCATAAGGAGCCTGATAGAGAGCGGCAAGGTTGGTGTGGTTGGACAGAAAACAAAGATTTTAGGAGATAAATGTGGAGAGTTAATTAGGAGCAAGAGCAGGTAGGACTTCGTAGATCACATCTTTATTTTAAGAACATTGGAAATCTATTGATTCTGTAAGAGCCACAGGGAGACCCAGTCAGATGTATGTGTCAGAAGAAAAAGCTCATGGTCATTACTTGTTTGAGATGGTGACAAAGTGAAAACATGCCGACAAAAGACCCAGGATGACAGTAATGTGAGCAGGATAATGGGTTGAGAAGATCTAGGTAATTGGGGATAGCTCTCCAAGATGTCTGGGTGAAATTAATAGGCTTTGCAGATGGAGCACATAATGGGGAAGAGTGAAAAGAAGTTTCAATAGTTGAAAGTCAATGCAATTTGAAGGTAAGGAAGATGTGGGTAGGTGATTAAATGAGGAAATATAAAAATATTGATGCTAGCTTTCTAGAATACACTACTGGATTGTGGCTCTTTCACGGAGACCAGAACTCTGGAACTTATTGGAATTACATATATACCTTTGGTTCTGGACACATCAAAATTGAGGTACATTTGGACATAAAAATTGTCAACCCACACTCTCAAGTTACCACAATAAAATGTCTCATCATGGTTTTCAATGCCAGGATCCCCAAAGCTTTACTAATCGACATTTAAATAATATCTATGTATTAATACAGTTTTCTCCCCAAATAGTGAATTCCATTTTCTGAGTTATGACATTAAAAATCCTAACTTTTTAGAGAACACAGTCTTCTCATGTCTACTCTTTTCATGTCTATTTATAATTTTTAATTATTTTAGCACCTGACATTTGCGAGCACCCGGTGAAATTAGTCTCTACCTTATTGTTCAGATAAAATACGAGTAATCTTTAGAGACTAATAATTAGTTTCTTAAAGTTCTCAAAGTCGTTAAAATGTTTTTAATTTCTAAAATTACTTTTAGGTATGACAACGGAGAAAACAAATAGCGATATATCAGTTAGGTGCCTTCCCTTATTTTTGTCTTGCTACTTTAAAAGGAATGGTACAGAATTACGTTAGGATTAAAAAGGTCTTCTAACATCCCTGGTTTGTCAACAACTGTTTCTCAATTATAAGTTGCTGAAGTTTCCACTGAAACAGGGTTGAGTCAGGGGGACTCACTTAGACACCGCACTCCCACACCGGAGTCCACACATGGCGGCTGGCAGAAGGTCTTCACTGAGGTCTCTTGACAGCCCTGCTCTCCCCTTCCCTCTGACAGCGCCTCCCGCAGGCTGGTCAGCAGGTAGTCACTGCTCTCACACCCCAGGCCTTCAGGGGCCTGAACAACCACAGCAGTTTCATTCTCATATGATGACAGATGGGGCTGTCAGGGAACTTGGATAGTGGCACATACATACTCCACACATATGTAATTGTGATAAATGGTCAATGATATTCTAACACGTTGTAGGAGGAAAAAAATCCATACTTTTTTTTTTAAACCTCAGACTGAACCGTATATGGGAGACTGGCTTCTATCCAGGGGTTGCCACTCAATCTTGTATCACCATGATCATGAGAGTTAATTACATCCTCTCCCGCTCCCTTCCCCACCCCCCGATTCTGTCCAAACACATGCATGAACAAATCTGGCCTGGGAGATGGTGTATTTCACTTCACTGCCCAGTGAATGAATACATTTGCGAAATCAATGAAACAATAAGAGGCTAGTGACTGCAGAACGCTGGAGAGCTGTGCCGTAGTTACAGGAGTGCTCAGTTAGGCACAGCTATTTGCTAGCTCAGGTATTTAGATTTTATCTGCCCTGGGTCCCTGGTTCTTTGGCCTCCTCTTATTTCAAGGCATGTCTTCCTTCCCCTGACACAGCCAGGACAGGGCTCAGAAGCAGACCTGGATAGAAAACGTGAGATAAAGATAGGAGTCTTACTTTTAACTCACTCCTAGAAGATGGCTTATGTTACTTAGTTTCAATGAAGATGCTAATCAGGCTCTTATTCCTGCAGAAATACATAAAAAAGAGGAATAAGTCAAAATAGAAACATATAGATAAGTGAATCGATGAATGGATGGTAAATCTATCTGCGACATTCTGCTCAATGCTTCCATTTATTATTTTATTATTCTATTAGTGGCAATAATCCTAGAAGAAAGAGTACATTTTAGTAACATTTTTGCAAATTAAATTAAGTCAATGACCATCACCACACCACTACCAATGGACTGGTTTTAAATCCAGAGGCTGCCTGCTTGCCCCTGGGCCTCAGAGCGCTCTGTATGGGCCCCGTGGAGATGAGTGGCATGCTGAGGGCTCTGCAAAACACGGTGGGTGGATAATGCCCCGAGAATAAGAGAACGTGGAAAATCCCCAGCGCGGCCACGGGTCAATGACTCAAATCAGAATGTGAAAATGTAATCCTGGGCTTGGATTTATGTCAAAATAAATTCCTCCTCCGCAGCTCAGCTCCAGTAACATTGGCCTTGCAGGCTCCTCTGAACTCAGGAGCTGGAAGTCCAACCTGGTTGGAATGCTAATGAGACGACAAACCCAGAAATCCACATGAGTGTCCAGGAGAAAGTTTAATCCTCCGATTAAAGTCAAGTAATTGAGCCCGGTTGGTTTTAAACTCCAGGAAAGAGAAAGCTAAGCTTACATCTTATATATATATATATATATATATATATATATATATATATATATATACATATATATATATATATATATATATATATATATATATATATATACACACACACATACACACACATACATCCTAGTGGCCCAGTGCATGAAATTCATGCATATTAAAAGGCGATTAATTAGAGGAAATATTTTAATATTGCTATTTGCCATTTCTCTGTAATAGAAGTGTCAGAGAAGTGGGTGCAGCCATCTTGTGTTACAGAAACCCTCACTTTCGCTGTGAGCACTGCCACATTTTGTGATGGTGTGACGGTCTATTTGTATATTCCCTCTTTATTAGATAGGATATCTGGGGATATTTCCCTATCGAGTAAGAAGTTCTTCTTTATTAACCAGAACCCAGCTAAGGTGCTGGAGGAAAGCTCTCTTTTCCTCAAGAGCAGTCCGAAGGCCAGGGAGTTCCTTTTACTCACACACGAGTCTTGCTTTAGATGAGGCTCCATAGATGGTAAACATTTCCCCAGAAAGAGAATTCTTTTTACAGCCCCACCTGCTCCCCAGTGCTCACGTGGCCCTAGGCACTGTGTTGGGAGCGGGCTGTGAAGGCTGCTTTCCATCCTCCCTGATGAAGGAAGGGGAGCGGGCTGTACGGCTGTGTTCCACCCTCGGTGATGAGGGAAGGGCAGCATTGGCCGGTGGCATCTGGGCAAACATGCTGCTGAGAGGTGGAGCAGAGCAGCTGTGCCACATCCATTCATCAGCACACGCCCATTTGGCCCCAATAGCACTAGCACAGGAGATGTGGGCCATGCTTTCCCAAGGATGGATGTGTGTGCAGCCAGAATCCCGGGCCTGGGGACAGCTCCCTCACCAAATGGGGAACGAGGAGGTGGAGAACTGGAGCTGACTGGAAGGCTCAGCAGCAGGAGCTCCACAGGACCATCCACAATAACCTTGCCCCTGGCTGGGCAGGCACCATGGCTCCAGCGCCCTCCTGTGGGGTCCCCTGCAGGTCTCCTGGGAGAAGATGGTGTATTCTGCTTCCCTGCATGCCGACACCCACAGAATCTGTGCTGGTAGCATCGTGGTCGCTCCCTACCCCCTCAATCATCTTGTTTGAAAAATGGTTACCTCAAGAGCGACAGGGAAGATTGCTGGCCATTGTGGGTCAATTCTGAGAGAATTTTGTTTCATTTCAGTATTTAGAGAAGAGTAAACTAAATTGAGTTCTAATGGTGTGGACTTATTAACACTGGCATTTAATCACGAGTTTGTTTCTGATAATTTACATTGAAAGCATAGGCAATATGAAAAGTATAGTGTAAATGCAGAAATAAATGCAGAAGTAAGGAAAGGCAAAACCAACAAACCAAAAGATCGAGCTTGTTTTTATTTAATTTCCTGTAAGGTTTCTTTGTTTCGTTCATTGCATAGTAACCACACTGACCCAATGGAGGCGATAGTGAAAATATTCCACAAACAACATTTAAACTTTTTTTTATCATCTTAAAATCTTCTGGGAACAAAATTGCATCATGGATGTAATCATTTAACATACACTTTCAAGAGGGTAGGCAATTGACTATTGCAGTCCTCACTTTCCATTTACTTTAAAAAGCATTTAGAACTCTGTCTGCCTATAAATTCTTATTACATTATAAAACACAGAGCCTGTATTTATTATTCCTTTGATAGTATAAGTTGAAAAGGAAATATTACATTTAGAGCTATTTTTAAAAATTAGGAATGACAGAAGTTACTTTCCTTACATAAAGTGCTATTTCTTTTGGATTAATAACACTTCTGTAATTTTCTTTTTACATATTTCTTAGCTCCCACACTTTTGAATTTATTCAAAGGATTTTAAGATACTTTCAAATCCAAAATTCTTGGAAAAGTACCTAAAATTATATCAAACTTTTTATATTTAGCCTCAGAAAATAAATTATGTGCATATATCAGTGAAGCAATTTTTTAATCTATTTTCTTTTTTCAAACTTATCTTTATTGTTGAAAGTAGTAGGGATGCCCCCCTTTTACCCCACAGCCACAGCTGTCTGTGTGTACATGCTGTAATATGTTTAGACAAATAATTCTCATTGCAGGTTCCTCGAGTCTTTTACTTTAGGAAACGCAAAGAATGACGTACAATATGAGGTATGTCCTTATGTCCTTCAGGGTTAGATTTGGGCTATTAATGCCATTTACATTTTTTTTAAATAGTGGTTTAAAACTTATTTTAAATGAATAGGTAGGGCACTGGGTATTTTTGGGGCAATGAAACTATTCTGTGTGATGCCACGATGATGGATCCCTGTCATCAGACATTTGTCAAAACCAATGGAGACACATCACCAAGAGGAAACCCAATGCCAAGTATGAACTTGGGGTGGTCATGACATGTCGATGGAGATTCATTGATTGTGACACAGGTGCCATCTGGTTCAGGAAATGAGATGAAGAGAGTGTGGGCTTGTGGGGTCGGGGGACATAGGAGTGCTCTCTGTCATGTTCACTCCACTTTACTGTGAACCTAAAACTTCTCCAAGAAATAAAGTTTAATAAAAAATCCAGTTTTTCTCGTATTCCCCAATGCAAAATTTGGAAGTCTACAGCCACTGGCCAAGGGTATAAACTGTGCAAATAAGTCCCAAGCACAGGCTGGGTATGAGAGCTGGCAAAGCAGGCCCCGTGACCCTCTGTCCCTGTGGACAGACACCTCTGCAACAGAACTCAGCAACTTCTCTCCTCCAGAGATGGAGTCCTGCTCCATAGGTTTTGACCAATCTCTGGTCTCATGAGTGGTTTTGACTCATTGAAAGCAAAGGCTGAAACCGGTTTGGCTCAATGGATAGAGTGTTGGCCTGTGGACTGAAAGGTCCCAGGTTCGATTCCGGTCAAGGGCATGTACCTTGGTTGCGGGCACATCCCCAGTAGGGGTTGTGCAAGAGGCAGCTGATCGATGACTCTCTCTCATCGATGTTTCTAACTCTCTCTCTGTAAAAAATCAATAAAAAAATATTAAAAAAAAAAAAACACAAACAAACAAAAAACCCGCAGTGTTCCACTGAAGGTAACAGTTTACGCCACGGAGCGCGGTGATATTCCCAGGCGACAGGAGTAAGCCCCCGCCCCTGAAGTAATAGGGTCCAAGCGGCTGTGGATCAGCAAGTGAAAGTGGGTTCTGAGGCCTTGCTCTTGCAGAGCATCTCTCATCTTAAAGAGAACAGAGACAGCTGTTCACATTCACACCCATCTTTGCTCTTGGAAAAGGAAAGTGAGATTTTGAAGCGGGAATGTCTAAAATAGGTCAGAAAAGTCACAGGGCACCACTGTGACCCAGCAGACCCGGGGTCCATTTCTGGACGAGGCCATTGCTGAGAGGGTTCGGAGGGTTGTGTCTGTGTGATAGGCAAGATTTCCTTCCCATCGAGGAGGTTTTCTTTTGTGTCAGCGCCTCACACTGTGGTTAGTGTGGAAGTTCTGAGCCTCGCAGGACCCAAGAATTCCTGTCCAGTGGACGGTGAAGAAGCAGGAGGGACCTCTTGCCCATCCCCGTTCCCTCCAGCGGGGGCGCGGAGAGAGTTGGAGGGAAGCAATTCTCATCGCCTGCATAGACATCTAAACCCAGACACGCCCAGCGCGAGGAAAAGGCCCAGCCGGCCAGCTTTTGTATTCGGAATGTGGTTCACTCTGTCCCAAACCCGATCCACTCAGTGCCTCAGTCCTCCTCTGTGCAGTGGGCACCATGTATCCTCCCCACGCCCCAGCCTGGAAGCCAAGGACATGGCACCTGCCAGTCATCACCTTCAGCAGCATGGCGCTTACCACCGGCCCCGCTCTTGCTGGGGTGTACACTTCTTTCTTGGAGCTTCAGGGAGAGACCTCCTCCCTCAAGTCCCGGGCTCAGGGGTCCTCAGGCCACACGGTTCCTGTCCGTTCCTCTGCTCTAAGCCACTGCTGCCACATGGGATGGAGGGAGTGGCTGCCTGTTGGATGTGGTCCTGTGTGCCTTTGATTACCATGGCACTGCCGTTGCCAGGCTAGCTGTGGGCAATGCCCAGGCATCAGAGAGGAGACGGCTCTGTGTGGTTCCAGGACGGGAAGGCTCGCTTGCTTGCTGTTGGAGCAGGGCCCACGGCCGGCTGGGAGCACTGATCTTGCCACGCCGGGGCCAGACTTCAGGGGGCGCTGCCTCACCGCACATGTGGAGCCAGAGTGGATGCTGGATGTGGAGCCTGCGCGCCTCTGTGGCCTGTCACCGTGCTGGGGGAATGCCAGACTGCCGTGCCTGGAAAGGCATTTTGGTTCTGAAGATGCATCACATGTCACACTCAGCACCGCCCTGATGGGTGGATGGAGACCTGGCCACTGAGAACGGCTCGCAGGGGAGTCTGACCAGGGGGAGCCACACAAAACATCAGCAGCGCAGGGCCTTGCCAGGCCTGACCCTCCCACACCTTCTCTCACAGATGCATTCAGCGCCATAACCTCACTCAGCACTGCTTCCGTCGAGTCCGCACACTCAGAGCGGCTGAGTTTAAGGCATTTTTAATTTCTCTCGAGACTTGTCCTTGGATCCACGTGGTCTTTAGAAGTGTGTTGATCAATCTCCAACACACTCTTTTGGGGTTTTTTAGCCTCTTTGTTATGTTCCAGTTTAATTTTATTATTTTCTGAAAACAAATGGGTGATTTCTATTACTTTAGACTTGTTAAGATGTAAATTTGAGAGTAAAATGAGATTCTTTAAAAATGTCAGTGTGGGAATGGTTGTAAACCAGCCATTTCCCAGCTCATAAAATATATATGGTCTAGCAACAGGAAAATCAACAATTACAGGAATATGGTTACCGCAAGCTCCATTTCACGGTCTCCTTCCGACCGGTTCACGTGCCTGAGGTCACACACCAGTGCCTAGCCATCAGGTGTGGTAAACAGACTTGAAAAACCACGTGCTTTAAACGCTCACACACACACATAGCCAACAGTTTTATCTTTTTTTTCATAGCCAAATAACATACTACAGGCCTACTTTCTAATCATTTGCCATTTATTATGAGAAATGTTCACTTTCCCATCTTTTATGGCTATTCTTAATTTGAAATTGTAATCTCATTGTTTACCTCTCACCCATTTCCAAGCTTTATACACCTGCCAGGCTTAAAATTATAGTCGGGTGTGCAGCGCTGCTCGCGTCCCGGCCTCGGTAATGCTTGCACTCACCTGGAAGAGCGCGGTGAGCAGAGTGCCTTTAGCGCTGCCGTCAAGATTTAGTGACTTAATCTGGTTCCCGCAAAGCAGCGCGCACAGCTAAACACTCCGGCAGGCTCTGGCTGAGGCCTCACTGCCGGGAGCTAAATATATACTGATCAGGAGAGAAGCGACCCTGCTACTGAACTGCATCATTATTTCCATAGAGACATTTGTACAGGAAAAAGGATCACAATTGAACAAATAAAAGACTCAGAAAGAAACGATAAATGATAGAATGTATTAGAGAGCAGCTCTCATGAAGGACTGCAAATCGATAGACGCAAGGTGAAGGTAAAAAATGCATCAAATATGTTGTCAGGTCACTGAAGACAAGGATCCCACGCTCTGACTTTGGCACCTGAGATGGAGCATCACCCGCTGTGAACACACGTCACCTCCACCCTGAGCACCAGGCTGAGTGTGAGCCGGTGCTGTAAGCCGGGTGCTGCTCAACAGCAAGACCTGGTTACCGCAAGGCAAGCACCACACCTGACTGTTTTCCCAGTGCGGTGAGATGAAGTGGCTGATAATTCTGTTCTTCTCTGGCTGAGTTACCCAATCCCATTCTGCTTCCATTGTGTCATGACATCTCATTAAGGGGATAGAGGAGCTTGGGGGTAGAACCAGAAGACTGTCAAACTTCAATGGGAAGGCAGGGGAGGGGGATAAGAGATCCGCCAAAGGACTTGTGCGCATGCATATGAGCATAACCAGTAGACACAAACACTAGGGGGGTGAGGGCACGTGCTGGGGGGTGGTGGATGGGGAGAGGTCAATGGGGATAAAGGAAACATATGTAATACTATATGTAATACTTGAAACAATAAAAACTGGAAATGGCTTTAAACCATGCCATAGGAGATATATTGAAATGAATGGTAAGAATATGAGAGTAAGTAGGAGTGGAAGGTTGATAAGGACAGTCATTTGGGAACAAGTGGGGGGAAAGCACGTTCTCTTTTCTCCCTGAGGCTTGGATATCTCATCCAGAGCACCCTGGGAAAGGAAGGAAAATAGATTTGGGCTCCATATAAGCTTTTATCTGTTAGACTTGCCCAAGGCTGGACCACTGAGTTCTGTGTACAGAGGCACTCAGACATGTCCGCTGGTCAACAGATAAGGACACGGTGATGAGCACTGGAACATCTATGGTTACTTAGACTACTAAGCCTTCATGCTCATCAAGAGAGTCTTTATCACCTCCTTTCAAATGTAAACAGTGTTGAGCCACATCTCACCCATCCTTACCCACTAATGGTGGCAAAGATGTTATCACCACTTACATGTTCCTAGTGGGTTTTCCAGGGACTTGTCTGCCCTTGCATTCCTCAGATTTACTTTCAACACAGTGGCCACAGGGGTCTAACCCTGTAGCCTGTTGTGACTCTGGACTGCTCAGGGCATTGCAGAGGTGGACCCTCCCGCAGGGAAGTCCCCCAGTCCATCCTGTGACTCTCCAGGGACAGCATGACCTGCCTCATTCTCAGTTTCCTGGGTTTGTCTCCTAACACTACTCCTTGATCTTGCTATTCCTTAAACCCATTTTGCAGATGTCTCTTCTTGTAAGGACATGCATCCCCTTTGTGACCTGCTTACTTCCAAAGGCCCCACCACCTGGGATTGGGATTTCATCATATGAAGTTTGTGGGGACACAAACATATAGGCCATTGCAGTTCTCACCTGGCTCCCAAAAATGCATGCCCTCATGTGTAACATATGTTCATTTCATCTCAGGATCTAGATACCTCCCAAGTCCTCGACAAATAATATTCTCCTGGGGTTAGGGTTTCAGCGTGCTGACTTGGGGACAGCAGCATAGATTCAGACGTCGAGTCCCATCTTCGCCCATCACTGTGCAGGAGAGCTGAACTTGGGAAGGTTCTCAGCATTTCTGTATCACTCAGACAGTCTCATCCTTATTCCGTGAGATGAGAGCATATTAAACGCGTACTCTCTTGTGATGACACCCAAGACGCTGATTAGGGTCTTTTATTACAATAATGATTTCCAGCGCTGGCTGTCCATTAAAATCCCCTGTGGTGCATTTAAAACATTCAGCTTCAGAAACAATTTCAAACCTATTAATGATAGTTTCTGCCGGATGGAACTTGTTCATATCCTTTTTGCAAAGCTCCATAGGACCTTATCAAGGGCTACAATGGCTAAGAAAACCACACAACTGAGGAATAAAGGCTTCCCATCAGAAGTGACAGGCACATGAGATGTCTAATTTAGTTTTGCTTTTGTTTTATCTGCTTTACTGAGGTCCAATCGATGAATAACATTTTAAGATATTTAAAATGCACAACGTGATGATGTGTGATAGCTAGACATCAAACAAAACATTAACAACAAAAGTTAACAAATTCATCATCTCACATATTTACCTTTTACTTGTAGAACATTTAAGTTCTAATATCTTAGGACATTTTAATTATACAATTCAGTGTTATCAACTACAGCTGCCATGTGATATGTTAGATCCTCAGTTATTAGTTACAATATAACTTTAAGTTGCACCCTTTTACTCACCTCTCCTTATTTTCCCCACCCCTCAGCCCCTGGCTACCACAGTTTTACTCTTTTTCCATCAGTTTGACTTCGTTGTTTGCTTTTTATGTCCATATATCTGATACCACACAGTATCTGTCTTGTCTGGATGTTGCATATATATCTATATCTATCTATCTATCTATCTATCTATCTATCTATCTACTTACCTATCATCTATCTATATACAAGCTTCTTCCAGGGAGATACTGAGGACTTGCAACAGACTGCAGGGAGAACACGGGAGAATTATCGGCTGCCTTCCTGGTCTCTAGGAGGATCACAAGGAACTTCTAGAGGCCTGCTTGCATTAGAAGCCTGTCATCAGGCAGCGGCTTCTAAAGTTTCCGTAAACCCATTGTGATGTGGGTGTTCCCTGCCCATTGGCTGTGGGTGTTCCCTCACTCCCCCAATGTATAGAGGTTTCTCTGCTGTTTCTGGGCCTTTTTCATAGAGAAATACTCCATGTGTCCATTTGGAGGAGGGCGCTCAGAACTCTTCTGTGTCACAATCTCCATTGATTCTAGACAGTTTTTATTTTTAAATGAGGTTTAATGCTCATTTATCTTATGGCAATAATGGAGGGTAGACATAGGTTTTTAGAGTTTGTGTAATGAAAAATATGTATATCATGCCTACAAAAGCTGAGGTGCTTACAAGCTATCTTTTTTATATATTCACACATAATTCACGAAATGTTTATTGCACTTTCCTTATGTTTGCATTTTAGGAGATAAAGTGACTGTGTTAAATCACACACTTTATGGATGTGTCTGTGCTTGCAACCAGAGGCAGAAAGCAAATGAATGAACAAAATCATGATGCAGCAAACAAACTAGGTCTTCTCTTTCCGTGCCTTCTCCTGGGGAGAGAGGTCAGCTTGTTAAGTGCCCTCTATTCTCACTTGTTCTTTATACAATTCCATATTTTTATGCTGAACATCTATTCTTACATTTGTTAATGTTTGTGTTTCTTTGTACCTCAAACATTTTTTGGGTTATTTTGGGGCCTTGTTTTTCATCTAAAAATGCAAAACTAACCCACCAGTTTAGAATCACAATTACTTGAGAAGTATCCTATGTAAGAATGTGCAGAAACTGACTTAGAATTCAGCGTATAAGAATTTCAAATTGGACAAGAAAAAAACAAAACAATAATATGTTGATTTAAAATTTATGATAGAAGGTTAGAAAGATGAGGCCATTCTTTTGTACTAGGAAACAGGAGTTGGCTTTGTAATCTTCAAGTTTGCATAGCCATAACTCGTTTTCCTCAAGCGGAGCATAATTGTTTACCACGCTGCTCTAGCTTACAATCCCATATCACTCACTAAAACAAGAGAGTTGCAAACTTGGCACTTAGGAAACTATTCTACGCGTTCTCTTTGAGCACTTCCTGTGTGCTGGCCCCGAGGGGGCTCCGTGAATATGTTTGCAATTTACAGGGAAGAAGACAGATGTGGTCAGTCCATACTCTCTGGAGCTTCTATGGCATTGGACAAGAGGATCAACAGGGCAGTGAGCAAACGCATACAGCCTTTCCAGCTAGGAATCCCGAGAAAACCCAAAGAGAGGCAACAGGAGGAACAGGACTGAAGGACACCTCCTAGTACTTTGACAATCACTTCTCATTTCCCAGGCATTACATTCTTTAGAGTCGAAGTTTTAAACCTCAGTACAACTCTAAATGTATCAAGGTTTACTTCATAGTTAGTCCTGTGGTCATCTGTCAGTGAAAACCACGCCCACCCCTGAACCTGAGGACATGCTCCTCGTCCTGTCAACAGAGCAGTTGCTTTAACGCCGTTTCAGGTTTGCATTGTCCTGGTCAGAACTCCAAAGACAGTAGGTCCTGATATAAACTCCACATGACTGCAGGGGACAGCGCCACCACAGCCCGCCTCCCTGCACTCTGGCGTCGGTGGGCAGCATCCGTGGCCCCTGCCTGCCCGGTGTCTCTAAGACAATGCCGAGTGGCCCGGGCCTGTGGTTCTGTCCGCAGCAACATCCACTCGGAGCGGTTCCCATGTGAGTCTGGGTGGTGAGGTTACGGCATGGCAGCAGCAACAGCAATCATTCCATCTTCATGATGGATGCCCACGAGGGCTTGTTTCACACTGGAACGTGTCCATCTGGCCCCACTGGGACTCTGTTTCACATCTCCTCACCCTGGAGCCGCTGCCCAGCCAGCCCTCGTATGGAAGCTGCTTGTTAGTGAGGCAGGAGGGACGCCGAAGGCTCCTCCACGGGCTGCCACATGACCTGGGCTGGAACCGAGGCAGCGCGTCCCCTCATATTTCTTCGGCTAGAATGAGTCCCAGTCCCCACAGAACATGAGGGGGTCGGGAAGGGCCATCTTAGCAGGAGATGAGCCAGCCCAGGTTCACCGACCACAGGAGGAAAGAGGCTCACACGCCCTGAGTGAGGAATCAGAGAGAAGCGTGGGGGACAGTCCGCACTCAGTGCTGTACCCAGAAAACAAGGCTGCCATTGCTGTGAGAAGTGTCATTATTACTCACCTTAAGCATTAAAAGAAAAATGAATATGTTTGCAATTTACTTAATAAATTCAACCCAGTAGGGAAACTGGGGGAATTCTCAAAGGAACAAAAAGAACATTTTCCCCCTAGCCATTCCTTAAAGCGTACATTTACTGACAAAAGGCTTATAACCCAGAATCAATCTTCTATCTACAACAATGAGAGAGATAGTCAGCCTCATATTTATTTAATCTGAATTAATAAGCTCTCTCTAAAAAATCTGCCTCTTGCATGTGCCAAGTCTCAGTGGCGATAACTAGTTGGACGTAGAAAAATCAGTTACACTAAGCACACAGCATTTCCAAGCTGATGTTTCTTTTAGAAACACAGATCTGCATCTAATCCGTGCGATCACACACAGGGCTGGTGTCATCCTACCTCCGTGGACATAAACTGTACCCAGTGATGCTGGACCTCAGTTAGAGGTTTCAAGTAGCCTGTTATGCTACTGCCCCAGGTCCCCATGGGACCCCATTCCTGAGCTGGTATCCCCTTCCCTTCACCACTGTGTTTGGTTGGGCCCTCAGTGCACAGGCAGCACACAGGTTGAAGCTGCCAGACGTGCTTGGGAGAAATCCCTGCGAAGGACGAAGGGGAGAGGACGCAATCTCTTTCGCCGGCGTTGACACCAGCGAAGGGCGCTGCAGGAGGGGACTCAATGGCAGAGTCCATTTGGGTCTCAGCAGGGGCTGGCTCTGCCAGGCCGATGCAGAGCTTTCAAGCCGACGGTAACCATTAGCGGCCTCGCTCCCTGGGGACAGGTCTGCACTGCCCCTGCACCCATCTCTCAACAGTCCTCAGCTGGGAGCGGCCTGGGGGCCCTGTGTCCCCGCTGGTGGGTGGAGAGGGCAGGCTGGCACTGAGCTGACACCCAAATACATGCCTCTGAGAAGCCCATTCCTGTGGCTGCAGAGACCATGCACTCTTATTCTTGAAGTTTAGTTACTGACCTCACGGTTCATCTGGGAGCCCAGGGGTGAGGTGCACATTGGAGCCTAGATCTGACCCCTCACACCTTAGGACACATGACCTTGAACTCATCCCCTCTACCTGCATTTCATGTACCGTTTCAGGTTCAACTAATTTCCTTGGTTGCCTGGACTGTTTCTTGCCCAGTGAACTTGATTTGCACTGACTCTCTCAATCAACAGGCAGTGTGCCTATCACACAAGCCCACAGCATGCCAAGGCCTTGAGCTTTCGTTCCACTCCTCAGGGATGTCTCATCCATCAGTCCTGCTCATTCTTCTGCTACTTCTGCTTTTTCATTTACCGGTCTTAGGCTTCTGGTTTACACAGAATCTCCTCTCTGGCATAGAGCAATGGCATTTCAATCACCCTCAGTTCTGACAGGCTCCCCCTGCAAACCCATCCTTGGCATTGACCTTGGAGTGACCTATCTGAAATACAGGCCACGTCACCCTCATATCCTTCTTCAGTCACCCCATTTCTTCCAGTGAGTAAATAAGACATTACGCCCCCCCGCGTCCCCACCCCCTTAGTCTATCATTCAGTTTCCTTCATGTTTTTATTTTTCCGGCTTTTGTCAGTTTTTTCTCTCCATTCACTAATCTACCTTACATTCTACCCCAGATCAGAGTCCCAGCCCTTCAAAAGTGGGGGCGGGGCCGGGGAGTGACCATAGGTAAGTGAACAAGGCTGGGCCGTACAATAATGTGTGAAGAGTGTATTTTCATTTATAGATTTCAAGTTCAACCTTCGCAAAGCCCTTTCTGTGACCCTGACCTCCTCTGTGAGCCAAAGGCATCCCAGAGCTGTGTTTCCCACCAGAAGGCAAGTTGGCATGAGCTGTGATGCCCCGAACCCACAGCAAAGAAACCAGAGAAACTCGTAGAGAAAACAAATTCTAGAAACCAGGGAGCATGTCTGAGAGCTCAGCAACATTTTTGATCTTGGGAATGAAAAAAAAGTGAAGCCAAAGCAGCTTGATGCTGAGCTGAGAGACGAGGCGGAGGAACACTGGATAAAAGTGCTCCCGTCTCTCCCTGGTGTCACAATGAGAACTGTTCGTCTGAGCCCCTTTACGGACATCTGTAGCAACAGCTAAACACTGGGGTGCTGTGTCCTCTGAGAAGCATCGGATAAAAAGTGCGGATAAAAATAGGTGCCACTCGACCTGAGCCTTTGCACCTCCTCTTGCTCTCCTGGCTGGTTTATGACAAAGACAGATTGATTTACCCCATGATAAATCAATTCTTTATCCTAAGAATCTGAGACCAATGCAAAGAGGACCATTTAACCAAAGGAATTGCCTGCCACATTCGTAGCAAGGCGAGCCACACAGCTTTCCCGAACTTGACTGATTTAAAATAAGCTAGGCAGAGTGGTGAACACACAAGACAATATACAGGTGACATCTTCTAGAAATTAAACCTATATAATTTCATTAACCAATGTAACCCCATTAAATTCAATTAAAATATAAAAAACAAGCCATGAGCTGGTCATTGGCACTAGCCCCAAACACATGGTCAGACAATGGGGTGATAACCCAGGAAAATATCCACCACACTTAAGATTTATTTCAACATTATATGATACCTTAATATTGTAAGATCGATTATATAATTGACCATGTGAAAAAGTATTTTTTTCAGATCATATGATTTCAAAATTTTATATAATGTTACAGTTATAAAGGAATAGATATTAGCATAAAAATAGGGAATGAAATCAATGGAAAGAAGATGCAGCCCTAACACAGATGCACACATACGTGTAAAACTATTGTCCATAATGCTACAAAAGCAGCTCAGTGGAGAAATAGTGACCCATTCAGCAAATGGTCCAGAGGAGCTGGAAGTATTGCCAATGGGCACCAGGAAACACTTTTGGATGATGGATAAATCCATTATTTTGGTTGTGGTGATTGTTTCATGGATGTATATCTAGGTCAAAATTTATGAACTTAAAACACTTTACATATGTACAGTTCTTTGTGTGTCCATCACACGTCAATACATAAATCCTTTAAAAGTCTCCTTATTTTCATATTATAATAACTTAGGCAAATATTCAACTTAGCAATTACTAATAATTTCAGTTTTAAGTAAAGTCATATTATATATAATTGAAACAGTACAATATTGTACAAAACAATCTTTAGGACAAACCATTAAAATCATTCACTAAATCTAACAACACAGGTCTAGTATTGTCAGGTGCCAATAGAAGGTGTCGATATTCAAATGATAAGACACCCATTCTCTTAAAAAAGTCTCATCTGATGACCACAGCTCAGCAAAGCACGATGGGATGTGCATGGTGCATCCTGACCTGCTAGGATACTAAATAAGAGAAAGTGGTGAGAATAAGTGTCTTGGAAATTAAAAGGTCCTTAACTTTTTTTTTTTTTTGTGAGAAAGGAGAATTGATAACTTTAAAAAAGAGATGGAACAAAAAAATGAAAATTTATTCCTATTGTCTTTTGCAATGGCTTCCATTTTAATTGTTAGCATTATCCTGCTTTTGTCTTTTGCTGCAACAACTACAGAGACACACACATACACACAGGCTTCACTTTAAGACTGGCTACAAATGACTCCTTGCATTTTTAGTATTCCTAAATGCCAGAGCAATTCTTTCTTGTATCCTACTTCTTACCTCATCCTAGAAAATTAGGTTATGTCAGCGGTTTTGTGGAGGTCCACGCATCTTCTCTGTAGGTCAAACTCAATGAATTAAATGATCATTTGATCTCTTCTCAAAGTAAATGCATGATGAGAGTACACTGCTTTCAGCACATGTGCCTTCTAAGATGTTTCTTTAATGAATACATTGAAGGTCAGAACTCAGTGACAAGCAGGAAAGGGGTAGATGAAGAATCAAGTTCATTACTTTTTATGTCTGCCAGGCTGGGATTCTGAGTTGGAATTGCAGATGAATGCATCTCATTCTAGCCACGTGATCTGCCTCCTACATTAGCTACAAAAGGCGCTTTCTCCATTCTGGGATGGATGATTGATCTCTAACAGGCCCGTGTATCAGGATCCTTATAATCTTAGAATCATAAAGCCTGGAAATGCATGTTTGCTCCACTAGTTATTAGCCATGAAAGAGAAGTTCTTTAAATTTCTCCGAATCTCGGTTTCCTTATTTTAATAGGAGAAGAATGCTATCTGTGCTGTTTTAGGAGACTAATCAGATGCTTATGAGAGCAGTACACTAAGCGGTGGCAGCGTGTCCCAAAGGGATGCATCCGGTGCTCAGGTATGCAAATGCCCCTGCCTCTGAGATTGTCCCTCTGCTCCACTGGGGAGTGGTGGAGGAGCACAGCATCCCTGGCTACCGAAGAGCACAGCCGACACAGATGGGCCACCCCAGGTGCCCCTTCCCTGATGCAGTGATTGGCCCAGGGGTGAGCATGTGGACTGATAAAGATGAATTACATTAATTAGACCCTCTCCTCAGGTGTCTATCAGTGCAACACTGAAATAGTCTCACATTGAATTCTGAGTCAACTGAGTGCAAAAGGCACTGCCATCTGCAGGAATCTGAGATCTGGAGCTCGATGCTGCAGACACATTGCTAACATCTCTGTGGCCCCTGGTTAAGTGTTCCTTCAATTTATGGAGCCGCTTCTTGCCATTGCAATACATTCCACTTTTCACTTAAGTTATCTTTATTTACATTTTTGTCCAAAATGGTTTCTCACAACTGTATGCTGTTCTCAATGTTTTCCAAAATATCTTGCATGCAATTAAGTGTCAACTCATTATGCTAATCATTTCTTGTTCAACTGACTTGATCAATAGTTTAAATTATTTATAATGGTTTAACTCTGCCACAAAAGCAGAATGAACTCCTACTCAAACTGTGGTATGGCTATTGAGGTGATGACTCCAGACACACATGGAAAGGTTGTCAGAGGATGATCAGGAAGAGGAGCCTGGTTTGGGGTTCTGTCTTGGTTGGGAGGTGGGGTGAGGGTGAGGGTTTTGTGTGCATTCAGAGGGGGGCATGAGGCTTGGCCATTCCCCTGGTGTCAGTGGAAAGAACATTCTGAAGGCAGAAGGGGAGCAGGCAGGGGTCAGGATGAGCGCTGTCAGCAGCCAGCAGCAAAAGTCGAGTAAAACTTTCTGTGAAGTAAGTCCCTCCCCTCGGCGATGACATCCTCTGCAGGCGGTGTCTGCTTCATGTCAGATCACAGGTGGCTCGTGATTTGTCAAGAACAGTGGCTCATCCCAGGTCACCCAATGGAGGACGTTTGAGCCATAAGCACAGTGCCTGTCCATTCGGACATCAATCAAACAGGCTGAAAAGTATTGAGCTAATAGTCTGCACTTAGAACTCTTGCATAGAAACATGGATATTTAAAGCAAATTGAATGTGTTCAATTTCTCCCCATATGTATTTATGAGCACCTGAGCAGGAATTCAGCATGCTGGTAAAGTTCGAAAGCCATTAGTGTAGACACTAATTGCTATGCAAGGAGACTTGCCAGCTGTAAATCTGGAAATATAGCCCCCTCTGTCTTAATGCACGACTTTCACAGCCTACTCAGATTCCATGCTTCTGTATATTTTAAAAATTCATCATATATGAACAAGTACATTAAATGTAATAATTGAAATATGAGGAGCATTTTACTGGAACACAACAGGATGTACAGGTATGGCTATAGCATTGGGAAGGACATCACAGAGAGATGACATTTCATTGACTATTTTAAAAAAAAGTGAAAAAGTTTCCTCTTGGGCATAGTGACTGTGGTGGGGTATTGCCAATAGCAGAGAATACCCAGTCAGGCAGAATGGTGGTTTAGTTTAGTGGAGCTAATGGTGCCTGGGGGTTGGGGGAGAGATTATAGATATTAAAATATCTGGATAAAGAAAATAGATAAAATATGGGTGAATATCACAAGAATTTTTCAAATCAAGAAAAATAAAAATCTTCACTTAAAAATAAAATTAAATCAAGGATGACTGAGAAGCATGCAGTGAGGTGGACTGTTGGAAATCCAATAAAACTACTAAACAACATACAAATTCATTAAAGGCCTACAATTATTAGATATAATTTACTTAAATTACTTCTCATTTTTGTGACTCTTGCCCCTCCCCACCCCTTCCCAGTACCAGGCAACCTGTAGCAGAAGAGAAAAGAATGGAACTACTCATATGGAAAGAAGTGAAGGATTCTAGGTCTTATTCACAGAACATGCTGACACCAGAAGCCATTGCAATTATTAGATATGCATTGCATTTCAGAGAAGGCACAGAAATTCAGTGGTGGTGGCTACTTGGGCATGGGACTTGCAAGTGACCTACCTGTCAGGCTCCTAAGGTAGGTCATAGATATGATGAGGGGGACATCAAGCAGAAAGGAAATACCCTGAAATGGGAAAGGCTGTTGTCTGAGAGAGGATGTGGACTGTGAAATAGTAGTAGTAGAGGACCTCCTGGTGCTAAGGACACTGGGGCGCAGAGAGGAGCCTATAGAACATACTAAGATTAAATAGCTCTCTACTTATTCACCCGATAACCATTGAGTCCTAGGCATTTTTTTGTTGAAAGAACTATAGGTAAGAAATTGATCTTGAAATTTAAGATCGTCCAATCAAATTCATCCTATATAATAAAAGTCTAATATGCTAAGTATCCAGTCTTCTGGTCATCCATTCAGCCAATCAAAGCATAATATGCTAAGGATATGCTAAGGCTGCTCAACTACTCGCTATGATGTGCACTGAACACTAGGGAGCAGACACTCTGACTGCTAGGTTAGCTTGCTGCTGGGGTCTGGCTGATTGGGACTGAGCAAGATGGTTTCTCCCCAACTGGCCAACCTCCTGCCTCCCTCCCCCACCCTGACTGTGCACTGGAGGGGTTCCTCAGCCTGGCCTCTGCCCTCTCACAATCCAGGACTCTGTGGGGGATGTCAGAGAGCCAGTTTTAGTCCAATCCTGCAGGCCAGGCAGAGGGACCCAGTGGTGCATGAATTCATGTACTGGGCCTCTAGTTTTATAATAAAAGTTAAAAAGAATTTGATATGAAGGCTCCCTTATCCTCACCACTATTTCACAGGATAGTTGTTATTACCTGAAATTTAGAGATGAGGAAACAAAGATAGGAGAAGCTCAATTGAATGCCCAAAGACAAGCAACTGATTATGCATCAAACGCTGTAGGAGTCAAACCTTGTTCTGCTTAGACACAAATTATTTCATGATAGCTTTCGCAGCAATAACATCTCTCCAAATGGGAATCTAAAGATACATTAGGTAGAGATAAGATTAGAATAAAAAATAAGTACCTGAGCAGAAAAATCTCTGGGAAATGACAAGTAATGTATATCCTGAGACTATCCCAGAACTGTAGGCAATTGAAAAAAAAATAAAAATAAAGGAGATCAAAGAAGATATAATTGAAAGCATTACTTTAATAGATGTTCTGAGGGATCATGTAGAATAACACATTGTAGAATGAGATTTCCTACTACTTGGCATGTGAAGAGATGCATACTTTTAAGGTGTTTGTTTTCCGCAATCCTAAGTATATTGAACAGTTACCCTATGATGCCTCTTATGGGTCACATGACTGCTAGGCATGAATGAAATGGTGAAGTTATGAAATGTGGAGTATGAGCATTAAGTTTCCTTCTGAGGGAACATCACTGATTAAATTTATGAACCTAATTCCTCAAAATGCACATATATAATTAATAGACTCCAAAGTTTGCAAAGGGATTGCTCATATCAGCAGGAAAATGTGGTGAGTTAATGCAAACTCTTCTGGTGATGGATGCTCTAACAGTCAGAGTGTGTGGCCAATATGCTTGTTGTTGTTATTTTTAGTATGTGGGATTTTCAAAGGCCAGAATGTGGGTTCAAGATTTTCACTTCTTAGAGTGGTCATGTTTTCTGCCAAAGAACACAGAGAGGGAAGAAGCTTTGCTTGACAGAGTGGATACATTTGATGAAGAGAAATTTCTGTGCTACTGACTATGCATTCATTTCTACTCCTGTATATAACATTTTATTCAACTGGCAGATAACTTTGTTTTATGTGATTTCAATTCTGAAGAAATTTAATTAAGGATAGCTAAAATTTGTAACAAATAAGCAAATGAGCTAGATACATGTTTCTATAAATATGTATTAATCTTTTATTGCTATCTAAATAGTTGTATAACCAATAAACTTTGTTAGAATTTTTTCTTTTCATTTTCTCCTTTGTCAGCTTTTCAATCCTTTTGCTTCAAAATTGTTCCAGTTAAATGATAAAATTTCTGTAATCTGGAAAAAATTATAGACCTAACTGAAAATAATACTGTGTTATTGAATTTCCTAAAATAAAAGTAGCTGAGAAGGGGCCACTGTGTACACATAGCTTCATTTCCTTTTTAGGCATATGATATAATCGATTTCTTTTCAATTTTAGGGCCATTCTATGAGCTTATGCCTTCTGTCTTTGCCCAGAACTTGTCATGAAATAAATAATAGCCACATAAAGAGCCAATTCATTATACATTCCTTTTTCTCTGTGCCGTTAACCAATGCTGCCACAGTAAAATCACCTGTATTCATGCTCAGAAAGACCATGGCCCACCAGTTACTCCGAAGAAGTAGAGGTTAAATAGAGAGAAAAGAAGGATTTTGTGGTGAACATTTCTTTTCCTTCCTCTCAAGATAATGTGTTCTCATATTTATTTTAAGTCCTGATAACATGTTTAAAAGTAAATCTTGATTTCTGTCATTTTTTTTAAGTTCTATTGATTTGTATGCATCTCACTTTGCATTTATAACCTATAAGTGAAAAGTCTACAATAGTGTAATTACTGTGTCCTGGGATAGATTGTCTAAACTAATGCTATTACACTCTACCAATTCAAAATCAGTTTCCAGTCATGTTAACTGTATATCATATTCAATTCTTGTAATTTCTAAGAGTGATGGGAATTTGGAAAACTTCTATGAAAAAACTTCTTTTTTTTTTTTTAATGAAGGAAGCTGGTGATC
The DNA here is from genome assembly GCF_014108245.1 of Pipistrellus kuhlii. Lineage (NCBI taxonomy): Eukaryota > Metazoa > Chordata > Mammalia > Chiroptera > Vespertilionidae > Pipistrellus > Pipistrellus kuhlii. The sequence continues at coordinate 1,339,937 of NW_023425525.1, forward strand.
AAATATGTTGCAACTTTATTGAAATTACAGAATTGGTTTCTGTTCATGCCCTTACCAGGATCTAAATAATGTAATTCCCCTTTTATAATACTGAGAAATCAGAGAGAAAAATGTAAATGGAATTAAAATTTTAAATAAAATAAAAATAAATAATATTTTGAATGTCAAACATAAGTAATTATTAAAATACTTTGAAGGAAGAAAAGTCTGTGCAGTGGCAAACAAACAGGACAGGAGGTGACAAGGACAGGGACTCCAGAAGACTGAGAATCCCCGTTTGCTGCATTGTGTTAGGAAGGGACAGTGTTTCCCTGGCAGGCTCAGGTGACCCCCTACCCCCACAACCCCGTCAACCTGCGTGGCAAGGTGGTGGTCTGTTCATCACTGCCAACAGGGCGGTCAGCAGAGCATGTGGAACAGTGGGCTGGTCACCTGTGAGGGACAATACCCGCCACTTTCGTGTTCTTAGAAGGGCATGGAAGGGGATGACCTTCCTGAGGTCAGCTTCTCTGGCTTCCTTCTGATCTCCTGGTCTGACCTTGGCTTTCTGGCCACCTGCTAGTTTCTATCCTATGGGCCCTACACTGACTCAGAAAGATCGGCTGTCAGGCCATGAACAAATAGCATCCCCATTAGTATGTCATTCCTATAGTGACGCAATCCAACTTGCCTCTCTCTCTTTTTTTAATTTTTTATTGATTTCAAAGAGAGGAAGGGAGAGGGAGAGAGACAGAGCGGCATGAATGATGAGAGAGAATCATGGATCGGCTGCCTCCTGCACACCCTGCACTGGGGATCCAGCCTGCAACCCCAGCCTGTGCCCTGGCCAGAATTTTAACCTAGGTCGATGCTCAACCACTCAGCCATCCAGGCCAGGCCCAACGAGCTTCTTATGAAAACACCGCGAAAAGAGAGAGCGATCCAACAAGTATTTATGCTTGCTGGCCAGGTGGGGTAAGTGGAGGCTAAGTAGAGCAATCCACCCAGCAAAATGCAGTCCAAGGGTGGACACAACTTGTCCCAAAGAGCCATTTTTTCTCAGTCTTTCACAAATATCACTTTTCCAGTCATAATTATAACCAGTGGTAATCATTTTACCTGACCCATCGAAGTCTACTCATACTCCCAACACAGCTCCTGTGTTTGTTAGCTCAGTGTGAGTTTCCTGATTCTCATTTGTTTGCCAATCTAAAGCAGCCTTCCCCCTTCTCATTTGTAAAGTTCTCTGCACACTTCAGGAGGCTGCGAGCAACACATGCCCTCATATGCTTTCCTAACTACCACCGCACCTCACCATAATGAGACTTTCCTTTTATTTGATTTCTACTGTTTTGTTGTTGCTGTTGTTGTTTGTTTGTGTGTGTGTGTGTGTGTGTGTGTGTGTGTTTTACCTTAGCAGGCTAGAATTATGGACACAGCCTATCAAAAGAAAGAAAAAAGACACTGATTTAGGATTTAAAAAAGGCATTTGATCAGGATAAATCAAATTATAAAAAATCAGTATGGTGACATTTCTATAATTTTGTAAGGAGAATCTCACTGGTATAGCAACTGCAAAAATACTTTGCTTGGGTATGGTTAATTATAATTAATTGGCATTAAGAAGGCAATACTGGAAATATAGGTATTTTTAAGTTACAAATTAAAAACATTAAAAGTTATTGCATCTAATTAACCTATCAAATATTCTATTAAGCCATGTCACATTCACATAATCTAATTACTGACATTTATATGTAATATGTGTTAGATATTTATCCTAGAATGGAGGCACCTTGTTCAGTTCAACAAATGGTGATGAAGCATCAGTAAAAAACAACAAAACTCTTCAAATGAATTTTCTAGATATTTAAGAAACAAACTTAATCTGCATCATGTATAAAATGACCTCTATTTTATTGAACAACCATTTTCGTTTTGCACCCTTTCGCCCCTTCCTCTTGCTTTAAGCCCTTGGAGGAAAGATAAGGAAACATGAGGAAAATTAAGGCCCGGGAGTTTAGAATATTGTTATTCATTTGACTTTGGACCATTTTTTTTGCCCATCTTTCCTCTGTTTCTTCTCCTTTTCATGACTTTTTCTCTCAACACTAATGAGTTCCGTGTCTTGCTATTGTATTATTTGCAAGGAGAGCCATCTTGGTAAGATGGCATTTATTTTATTTTATTATTTTTTAATTTTATGTTTTTTATTGATTATGGTATCACATAATTGTCCTCATCCCCCCATTCCCATCCCAAACCCCTCCCCACATATGCCCCAGCCCCCCTGTTGTCCATGGCCACTGGTTAGGCTTATATGCATGCACACAAGTCCTTTGGTTGATCTCTCTCCTTTACCCCACTCTGCCTTGCTTTCCTTCTGAGGTCTGAGAGTCTGATCGCTGCTTCTCTTTCTCTGGGTCTGTTTTTGTTCATCAGTTTATGTTGTTCATTATTTCTTCTAGATGTGTGAGATCATGTGATCCAAGAAATACCCTTATAAGAACCGAAACTGAGACAAGCCATAATGGTTATGCTGGTGCCATTTATTTTAAATGAAAATTTTAGCCTGGTCTTTTCTATAAGCAGTTGATCATAGGGAGATAAGCTGCTCATCGGATAAATGAAAATCATAGAATTTCTCTATCTATGGCACCCACAGTGTCTTTCTGGATACTCCCAGCCAGAATTTAACAGTTTATAGTTAATAGTTACTGTTAGAGCAAGTTCATGTCTCAGAACTGCAGAAACCAAGTCTCCTGATGAATAACAAGCTACCTCGTTCCAATGACATGCCATTTAGCATACTTAGGCACTTGGATTTACATTTCTAGAAAATATTTAAAAATTATGTTTCACTCTCTTTTGCTCTTGAAAAGGACTTTACTGGGTGGGGAACCACACTGAAGCTGCTTTAACTAAAGTTTAAGTTTTAACTAAAGTTTTTATTGAGAAGGGTTAAAGAATATATTATAAATTCAGGTGTCCTTAATTTATTTAGCTCCTAATTTGCTTTAAAATAAAACAGATATGAGATTTTACTTAATAAATAAACAAATCAAAAAAGTCAAATTACACTAGTTGCATTCTCACAAAAGATGTTCTTTTCCTTCCTTTTCCTCCCCAGCCCTATTGCTCTCCCTAAAGTCATTTTTTAGGTATTTCAACTTTTTGTTGACTACGTTTGTCTGTATTTGTCCATAGCTCTCATAGTGCTACTTTTTTAGTTGTTAATGTGTCTTATAGTCTTAGAGAAGCTAATGTTTTAACTCCTTTATACACATACTCATCACACACACACACACACACACACACACACACACACACACACATATTCACACTCACCTTGAATTCCCGATGGCTTTTCCTTATGTTCTAGACCCCTTCCATTTTGCCAACCTTATTAGACTTTCTCAAATTTCATCTTATCAAGTCTCGGATTCAGCAATTTGAATATTTATATTTACTTAAAATCTTAGATTTACTTAGATCTCCATACTATAGAATAAAAGGTATATCTAGATAAATGTCATCTAATGGAAATTTTGTTTAAATCTCATAACAACTAAGTATTACTTATGAAATATTTTCCTCATTAATTCACTCACTCATTAAGTTGAAAATATAATTTTAAACACCGAACTGAGTGTTGAGTTTTGAATTTTAAAAAGCAGAGATAATAAAGACAAATAGATGATAGACAGATAGATAGATAACGGATGATAAACAGTTGATAGACATAAATATTTCTATAAAAAATCTAATGTGATTGTTTCAGGTATTATATAGGGTCAACCTATTATCTTGAACACATTTATTTTTCCAGGGAAGAAAATTATATTACCTAGCTCTTTATTATTATCATAAATTTGGCTCACACCAATAAAATGCCCATCCTAACTAGCCAATACTCAAGTATAGATTGATATAGGAGGTCAGAGGATTTTTTTTTCTTTCTAGACATGATTTAAATTTAGCTAGAGAGAAGATGAAATAAAATAAATTATATTTATTATTGATTTTTAAAGTCATTATCATTTATTTTTACTTATGAGCCCAAGAGAAATGTTACAGTTATTTCAACATAATATTGCTATCCCAGTGAAATAATAGAAATAAAAAAGAGGCCCCTGAGTAGAATGAAAAATGACACCCCAAGTCAATGAGACATAGAGAAAGAGATCTGTAGAGATGTTGATAGAGATGAGGTCAAGGTGCAAGGTAAGAACAACATGAGTAGGAAGTTCTTATGCCAGAGATAACATAATTTACTGAGCAAACTCACTGAAACCACTATGGCCAAAATGTATGCAGACAAATTCATTACTTAAATACCTAGGGGAGGCATTCCAAAGCTGGATTAATAGAAACAAGTAGAATTGTACATTTGAAAAAAAATTTTAGCTTCTCTCCAGTTTGGCCATCATTTTTCTTTCTTGCCCATGGCTGCTGGTGAAAGATAATAATGCTATAAAGCCTGTTTTATAGCACAGAGAGATGACTGCATGCCATCAACCATGTTTTATAGCATGTGTCCACCGAAGCTATTGTTGGACTGAATTACTTTATGTTTCATGTGGAACATATTTTTAAATTAAATAACAACTGCTGTTAGCATAAAACAACCTCGGAGAGCCAAGCAAATATGTTTGCTGTATCTGGAAATCGAAGTCCATTGTTCGTGAGGGTGCAAACTCTGGGGAAAGGTGTCTTGTCTTGTTTTGTCCTCCACAGGTAACCCTAGGTCAGAGGTGGTTAGGAAAGAGCTTGATGCCTTGAAAAGTTTCCTCAAGAGCTGGGAAATAGCATTAAATCTCAAGTGGATGATAAGGTTCATTGTTACAGTGTGGGAAGTCTCAAGTGACTTAGGTGTTCGATCTTAAAAAATTAAGACAAAAATGTATATAAATGTATGTAATATTATTTTCTAAAACTGTGAGCCAAATCAGTCAGTTGCTTTTATTTTTAAGCTCGATGGCACCAATAATTAGCCACATAACTTACACACACTGTTCTTTCTAAAGAGGAGTACTAATAGGACTTTCATGTCAACTATATTTCAATGTTAAGAAGGATATGTGTTCCCTGGAGCCAGACCACATAATCTGTCAGAACCAGCTGCTCTCCGTCTTGGTTATATCACTTTACATCATGGCAGTCACCGACTTCATGGTCTGTTTATTTTATTGTCTTCTCCCTCCACTGTCCCCTGCCCCCTTTTACATAAGCCCGGGCCCCACCAGGAAACAGATGGCATATCCAAAATGGGTGATTAGAGATGATAGCGCAATGGCTTACAAAGGTGTGGGTGAGCAGGCTGTAGGAAGAACACGAGTGAGACCTTGTCCGCTGGGCTACTGACTGTTCTGGAACATCACCACCCAGGTCTGTGGGAAAGACAGAGGGAGCAGTAAGTGGAATAAATGCAGTGAGAGAGGGGGAGAGAGAAGGGGTGATGGAAAGAGAGAAAACATGTACGAATGAGTAGTACTATAATTCACAACCTTTCCTCTTCCCCCCCTCCGCTCAAAAGCCAAACAGAAGGAAGACATTAAAGAAGCTACCCACCCAGCTCTGCTTCCCACAGCACAGGAGGAACTTCCTGTGCCCCAGGTCTTAACGGTGTCTCCTACGCAGACTCAGCTTGCCATCTGGCAGCTTTCAAAATGGTTCATTCACTTTGGTCCAGCTACTAACCGGCAATATCTTTTCATGTTTCCTAGTGAAGAGGCTTGGAAAGATAACATAATTTGCCTTTTTAGGACAGGCACGGCTCCTAAAGTCGGCCTGCGATTGAAGCGCGGGCCAATTTTGTTGTCGCTCAATAATCTCTGCAGAACTTGGCCTCCTGAAAAGAGGCGGAGGGGCTATTCCCGGAGAAATATCCGCCAGTGAGGACGGCAGCTTGAAATCCATTGTTCAGAAATCACACCGTTCTATTCCTCCACTTAAAACCGTGGAGATGAGTTTGGTAAGTGCAAGGAGAAGTATGACAAAGAGACGCTTTTGAAATGGAAGGGACAGAATTAAGAGAAGAAATGAAAAGTGGCCGGGAGAGAGGGTGTAGCTACGCCTCTCACCAGAAGGCAGCTTCCAGCTTTCAAAAACAAAAACAATGTGCTGATTTCCAGTTGGGATCAGTGTCAAAAAATTGGGAGGTTTTCTCAATGTCCAGCTTAAACATCCCTGTAAGTTTGGAAACAAGTGATAAGGGGAAGCTATATTTTTAGCATGTGTTGATGATCTCAAACAAGTTTATTTATTTATTTTTAAAATTTAAAACCTAGTTAAAAAAGATAAGAAATCTAGATAATCAGGAATGAGCAGAATGAATCTCAAATCTCCCTCATTCCCTATTTAAAAATGAGGTTGTAGGCACAATAAAGCTTAGAAAACCCACATACCTTTGTAACCTCGGGGTAGGGAAAGTTTTCTTAAACAAGTTCCCCAAAGCTATGGAAGAAAAAGGACAGATAAAGTGGAGTCTATTGAAATGAATACCCTCTCCTCAATAAAATGTTATAAACGCAAAAGAGTGAAAAAGTAAACCACAGGGTGGGCAAAGTGTTTGCAACATAGAACATCAACAGAAAGCTCCTGATAAGAACGCACACTTGTCTGTCTCCAAATATTCCAGAAGAAAAAGGCACATGATTCAGGAGAAGAACCCAGCAAGAGACAGGACCAGATGATTCACACAGAGAATATCCAAAGGGCCAATAAACACAGTCACTCAGCCTCGTTAACAAACAGAGGATATAAACCAAGACTTAAAAAATGCAATGAGTTACCATTACAGACCTTTCATAATACCTCAACCTAAGGACAAACCCTACTGAGTGCTGGTTAAGATAGGAAGCAATGTTGAACACTGCTGGTGGCAACATGAATGAAAAAGCTAGTTATCTTCTAAAGTTAAGTGTACGTTTATCTTGTGTGCCAGGAAATGTCACTCCTAATTACGTGCCCAGTAGAAGTGCTTGCATAGCAGGACACATGCCCCTTGTGGAGAAAAGGGGCCACATGCTACCTGACCAGCTCAGGGAAGGCCTGCAAACTCAGATCCTAAAGTCACCACAAAGGATGGTCGGAAATTAAAACTTGAACTAAAAGCAGTGATGGTGGGTAGTCACATCCCAGGCCAGTATCTTCCCTGACCAAGGACAGGCTTTACCTTCACTGAGCCTGTTGTCTTTTGTCTCTAAGATAACACACCTGTGAAATGTCAGGGTAACTTGCAACTTCCCCTTTTCCGGACACCTCGGGGCACAATCAAAGGCACCAGGGCATCAGGGCCGAGATCACAGACCCCCTCACTGTTACTGAGTTCATTGCTGACTGTTAACTATCCTGCATCCATGAAGTGAAAGAGGCATGTGTCTCTCATTTTACCTGTTGTCCAATTCCAGAGGTTTCCCTGCTTTGCTTTCTCCCGCCTCCCCAATCTATTACCAATGGATTTCATGTGACCCACTCACAGCTCCTCCTTTGATTATACTGTATTAAACAAGGTGAAAACTATGCCATTCTCTGGAGCATTATCCCAGTATATTGAGATTCTGTTTCCAGGCAATTATTGACAGTTTGGCTCAAGTAAACACACAATACTTCTTTACAGGTTAGAATACTTTTTTACGTTAACACAGTGAAGTTCAAAGCAATATTGCCCAAATAGCAAGACTAAAATGAAATCAATCCCCTTCTATAGGAGATTCAATAAGTAAATTTTTATAAAAACATGAATTAAAAACTGTCTTTTATTCTATATTGTTAACCGATACCTTCGGTTCCTTTGCACATTAATTGCAGCTCTTAAACAATCCCTTTATTATCAATAGCAATTAATTGTTCTCACTTGGAATGTTTTCCAAGTTTTTCAAAGTTCTGACTTTCTTCTAAAGAACTCACACATCCCGTGTAGATCTTTCCTGAATGGCCATGTGTCCCTCTATCTTCATGCATCCTTGTGCTCTGCTCTGAACATAAATGTAGAGCTGTAACCAGATGCCTTTAGCACACACTTGTTATGATCCTCAGTTCTGGTTTTTCAAATTATTCTTATACATTGCATTCATAAGAATTCGAATCATGGCTGCGCCATGGATAAGCCATTGAATTGTCCCCGAGGGACTACAGCTGGAAAAGCTGAGACCTCAGGAAGGTCATGGAAGGTTACAGGGTTGATGTGGCCAATGCCTAGCAGAGGGGAGTTAAAGGCTCATTAGCACCATCCTAAAGCTCTGCCTGCAGACACAGCCCCGTGCTGTGGTGACTGTTGCTATGCTGAAACAATCTGCCTTGCTGACTATTCCAGATCACCGGGAAGACGCTGTAATCTCGTTAGCCACAATGACTACTTATCTCACCCAAATCCAATTATTTCCGGAAAGAAATGCAGGAGATAAGGTTTAGACTCCATTTTTCAGCTTGTGTTTACACCAGGGCTTGCATCCTTCCCTGCTAAACTGACAAGTCACAGCTTGGGAGCATCGCTCTTATCCCTTGCACACTTTATTTACAAGGTGATTTGCATATCATTTACATAAATATGCATAATTACATTCCTTTGAGGGTCCAGAAATGGATCTCTCTAATCAGGAAGCAGCTCTCAGGATCTCTCTAATAGTGGTACCATGTAAACTTGTACCCTCTGTGAAATCACTTTTGAAAAGAAAAACACATACTTTTGGTAATTTTAAGAAATGAGCTAAAATATAGCCACCTTACTGCTGGGATCAGGTATGTTCTAGGACAGCGGTTGTCAAACTCATTAGTCAACAGAGCCAAATGTCAATAGTACAATGATTGGAATTTCTTTTAGGTGCCAAATCTTTTAAACTTAAACTTCTTCTAACACCACTTCTTCAACATAGACTCGCCCAGGCGGTGGTATTTTGTGGAAGAGCCACACTCAAGGGGCCAAAGAGCCTCATGTGGCTCGAGAGCCACAGTTTGCCAACCACGGTTCTAGGAAGACCATTCAAATGCACTACCTGGAAAAACCTGCCTCCTATCTGTACCTCGGCACTGGAAACATCCATTGTGCACAAGCGTGTCTGCTTGGTCCTCACGCACAGCGTTCCATCTGAGGCCCGGACAACGGGGGAGAGATCAGGTCTCATGTGGGACCCGCATCCACGACTCCGCACCGCGCCCAGCTCCCCGTGGCCCGCAAGTTCCTCTGACTGAGCTTTACGCCTCAGCTGTTCCTGCTCATCACAAACATTCCAAAAGCAGGTTCATGAAAGAACACATGTGTCTTGGCAGGGTCCCAGGCCTGGGCATTCTGTGTCCCAACTAACACGTCCCAGACACGGGGAAGGCTCCACTCGCCTGGCCTTGGATCCGGGAAACACAGGTGACCAGCGCCGGGCACAGGAGACAACCCCGGGTGTGAGCGTGGCTAGCCTGAGGCACAGAGTGGATGTCGGGGATGCTACTGCTGCTGTCACTGTTTTCTTGTTTGTTCTGGAGTTTAGCTACATGGGCGTGTTAAACTTTAAAAAATAAATCAAGCTTTCAACTTGATAGTATATCTATTTTATGTCAATAAGGTATTTTTCAAAAGGATCTGAAAGTTGAAAAAACCAACAACCATACCTGTGTGTGTGTGTGTGTATGTGTGAGAGAGAGAGGGAGAGAGAGAGAAAGAGAGAGTTTAATAGCAGCTTAAAAGACAAAAGAAAAACAATCAACAGTAAAAAAACAAGAAGCTCAGGTGGCCTGGCATGGCTCAGTGGTCGAGAGCCCTTTGAACAGAGGTCACAGTTCGATTCCCAGCCAGGGCACATATCTAGGATGTGGGCTCCATTCCCAGTGTGGAGCATGCAGGAGGCAGATGATCAATGACTCTTTCTCATCATGGATGTTTCTATCTCTCTCTCCTTCTCCCTTCTCTATGAAGTCAATAAAAATATATTTTAAAAGGGAAAGCTCAGGTATATATAAAAATTGTGTTCCTATTATGCTAATATCAGACAAAAAGTCTTAAGACAAAGACATCATTATGAAATAAATACACTAAAAATCTAAAAAATGAAATAATATAAATATAACACTACATACAAGCAGCAAGTTGAACTGACAAATTTCCTATCAAGTGGAGCACTCTCCACATGTCTAAATTACCGAAAGTTTCAGGTGCCTAAACTTCAATTTAAAAAGAATGACTTTGCTCAGTGATAGCGGTGGGCCCAGGAGGAATGAGAGTAGAGGGAGATGACAGCATTAGTGCTATTAAGAAAACGGGAGTGAGGAAATGCTTGTGAGTTCAGCATAAATTTTAGAAACTTAAAAAATTACAGCATAAACATCAAAATAGCTTGTGATAGAAAAAATGGTATTGATTAATTATTTTTTAAAAACTAATTAGTCAGAAGAGGAAAAAAAATAAGAGCTGTTTTAAAACAGAGATGAATAAAATAGACAAACCTCGACCAAGGTTGATGGAGTTGAAGAATGAGGTCAGGAGGGGGAGAGTAACTACAGGAAGAAACAGGGAGAAATAGGCCCCTCAGGGAGGCATTTTTATTATTTAAAAATATATATTTTATTGATTTTTTTTTATAGAGAGGAAGGACAGAGAGTTAGAAACATCGATGAGAGAGAAACATCAATCAGTTGCCTCCTGTACACTCCACACTGGGGATGTGCCCTCAACCAAGGTACATGCCCTTGACTGGAATCGAACCTGGGACCCTTCAGTCACCAGGCTGATGCTCTATCCACTGAGTCAAACCAGCCAGGGCCAGGGAGCATTTTTAAAAACAAGATCTTATGAACCGACAAGTTTGACAGCCTCGTCAGAATGGGAGTGTTCCTATCAAAGAACACAATATCCTGGACACCTTCAGCTGTCATACCCTGAGCTGTCGCTGCAGGTCCGCGGGAAGAGAGCCTGGGGCCAGTGTTCCAGAGCTGCGTTCCACCACCGGGTGGGCACAGAGTATTCCAACACGATACCAATGGTACCAACTCTAGCAAGAAAAGAAAAGGCAATCCCACTTCTGAGGACCCTCAGAGCGCCTGTCAAACCTCACAAGGCGACTGAGGAACAGGAGGTTGCCCACTGACTGGTACTGACATCGTGGACTTGAAGTTCCCAGAAGCGCCCTGACCGCAGTATCAGCGGCTCATGGACTCACTGTGAGCACATCCCGTGGCTGGTGCGGTCCCAGTGCTTAGACGAAAAGCCACTTCACTGCCACAGCGGCCAGTGGGACAGCGGATCCCCACCGTAAAGGTGAGGCCTGAGGACTGGGGCAGCACTTGTCCCCCTCCAAACACAGAGGGCAGAGTGGGGCCGGAGTCTCACTGTGGTCACCAGAGTCCCGGGTCCTGCTCATTTCTTGCTTTTCTAAGCAATCTACAGTAACAGATTTTAGCGACGAGCTAGGCATTCTGATGGAAGGGAGACATTAGCCATGGTTCACCCACAGTCATAGATAGGGGAAAAAATCATTCCATTTTTTAACCATGCTAGTTTATGCTTGCCGATTTTGTTACTTTTTAACAATGTTGCTCTCTTCTTGGAGTTGGAGTGAGTTTCATATTAATAGATGACATTTTTTTCAACTAAGATCTGAGTAGAGATCAGTATAAAGAAGAGATTGTACAGAAAGCCGAATTCAACGATTGCAAGAAGGAAATGATTTGCCCACGGAAGCGCCGCACTCCAGGGTGGTCCCTGTGTGTTTCTGAGCACACAGCCACCCAAGCAAGCCCCGTGCACATGCCATGAGCAGCAAAGTCTGACATATCAAACCGACATATCACACTGGATTTTTTAGATCTTGTAAGACATCTGTCCAATTGTCTTATTTGTTGTTAAAATCTCATTAGTTCCTTGAAGTAATATCACTTAATTGAAAAAGAGAGAGAGAGGAGTGAGGGTTCATGCAAGAAAAGTTGCCATGGTAACCATGCAGATAGATTTGTTGTGTAAAAGGTGCATTTGTACTGACCATATTAAAACTGTAAAAGCATGTGGTTTATGGTTTATTGTTAGAGGTTCTGGCAGCTACCTACTGCTGTCCGGTCACGCGCAGGTGACCCCCTTGAAGCAAACGGAAAGCAGATGGGCAACAGTCACTCCACAGGAGCCCCATCGCAACCGTTAAAGTCAGCATCTTGTTTCTGCAAAATCGAATTACTTTTCGAAGTTACTGCAATGGCCCAGGCCTTTATCTCCCACAGTTTTTACCTTCAACGGATATTTCTCCATGTATGTCAGCTGGTTACTACATTAACGTCCAGTGGCCCTACCACATGGTTATGAGGAGTCAAAGCAGTGAAAACTCCGATTTTACACACTTGAAAGGAAATTATTTTATTTTACCTTCAAGCAGTGTGGCGATACATGGAGATGGAGACATTCCACTTGTGTATTGATGACTATGAAGAGCAAGTAATTGATTACCACAAAAGGTATAAGCAGATTTCCATCACTCATTCACAGAGGAACGTAGGTTTTGTTTGGTTTTTCTAGTTTCACTTTCTGCTATTTCTGAGCAAAATGACCTCAAACCTTTCCTGTGGTCCTTATTCTGTAGTTGATGTCAGTGATGGGCAGGTGACACATCTTTTAATCCTTCCCTGGCTTGGAAAATGTAAGTCTTATAAGAGTGAAATAGAAAGAGTTATGACTCTAGATGACGCTCCCATGATACCTTACTAAAAGTAGCCGGTAAAAAAGGCTCTGCTCATTTCCAGATAACCAGCTCCCACACGCCCTTGTCTGAAGGGCATCCCCAGGACAGACACCGAATCCCACACTCCGAAAGTGCATCCCACAAACACCCACAAAATGGATTTATGTTTCCTTAAACTCTCTTCATTGACCGGGAACATATAAAAACACACATTAATGATTTATGTGTCCCAAATCTCCTTGGCAGGGGGGAAAAAAAGGACCAAAAATCAGACAGAAAACATCCATTTTCCTGAAGCAGGCATGCTCAGTAAAGCAAGAAGGGGAAGAGTTGATTTGAAAATTAATGCAAGGGAAAGGCACCTCAGACCTGGTCACCTACTGACCAGGTTATACATTTGTTTTCTGAGTCCCAAATGCAGGGTTTTCCCTCTGCCTTCTAAAACCTAGACTCTAAATATACGGGGGAGAAGGAACCTTCATTTGATTACAGTAGTCTTTTTTCCTAATCATCATTGGACAAACATAGCTGTTCTTTGTGTTCACCAAACAAAACTTTATTGAATACCATCTAAATGCCAGGCACTATTGACTGTGAAGTTTAAGAGCCTAATGAAAAAAACAACAAAAAACATAGACAAATAAGAAGGTGATTATGGAGTTCATTAAAGAAGGGATTAATAATAATAAAAAAAAACTTAATAGAGGGAGAAAAAACACACACAGGCACTTTTAATAATGCATAGAAAAGAGAAGAAATTATAATATGAATTGCAATGTCAAAGTTAAAACATAACAATATATTTGAAAATGAATAAATAAAAGAATACACCAATAGTTGTGGAACCAGCAAAAACAGTGAGGAAAGGAAGGTGACAGCTGTGACCTCATTAGAATAGGTCTGCAGAGCCTGGAATACAGCAGGCGCTTAATTAATGACAACTCGCCGATTCCCATTCAAACAAAGGGCAGTGAAATACTGAAAACTGTGGAAAAATAAAGTCATTCTCATTCACAGCATCACATGAGGGAGAGAAAATACAGACGGGAAACTAGCAGAGTGGGGCGCAGGTAAAAGGGCCTGAAAGAGAAAGACTAGGGAGCTTATGGAGCCATTGAAGGCCTCAGGAATAACATTTGGTTTATTTCCCCTTTCCCAAGACTCAATATTTTTTACCGCGGCTTCTCTTCCCATATACCTTGCAACAAAACAATACAGGTGCCTATATCCACATTAGCCAGCTACATCTTTAGAGTTGAGATTGACAAGGACTAGCAAATTTAAAGAAAACAGACACGTTGGACAATGGTGAGGTGAAGGTCCAGCATGGGGGCTGGGGGGTGGGCTAGAAAGGGTCAATGGGGAAGAAAAGGGGCATCTATAATACTTTCAACAATAAAGATAAATTTAAAATAAAAAGAAAATGGACACAATGATATTTCCTGGCAACACCTTCTTAAAAAGAAGATATTAAAAGTTCTAGCGAGAAAGAAAGATCAAATCAGTAAAAGGCTCAGGGACTTGTAACAGCAACCTTGGGAGCCGGACGTCCGTGGAGCCATGTTTTCAAGTCTCGACAGAAATGATTTCCTACTTAGACACCCAGTCAAACTCCTTCCTGTGTGAGCTGAGCATCCGAGTACTTTTCCATGTGGAAGTCTCTAAAAATGCCCCACTCTCGTTCCTCGTTTAGAGAGCTCCTTGAGATGTTTTCCCCTAAATGAGGGATATACCAGGAAAGAGAACATCATGCTACACCGAAAATGGGAGATGCTGTGCGGGAGATTAACAAAGGGAATGTCCGGGAGGATCCTGAAGAAGGAGCATGAGGAGAAAGGTGTGAGACAGGCAGGCTGAGGGAATAGGGGGTCGGCATGGGACTCAGTCTAGTTCCCAGCAGTGAGGTCCAAAGACAGGAAGAGAGTTGTCATCATCACCACAACTTCTGTCTGAGAACAACCTTGTAAACTTGGGGAAACTATTTGAGGGTCAGCTCCACCCAATCAATGGAGCAAACCAAGAATGGAGAAAACTTGACATACAGGAAAGAAGGTGTGTGACTTACAGTGAGAGTAAAGGGAATTGAAAGGTAGAGAGGTGGGAAGCAGACCCAGAAAATGAAGGGGAAGATGGGTCACAGTAGTAAGACCCCAAGAGAAAATTCAGAATTCACAGCTTCCTAGAATATATCAATTTTTGGAAAGTAATGGACAGGAGAATAAAAGATGCTGGAAGATGTAGAAATAGGTACAAGAAACCCAAGCAAATCAAAACAACAACAAAAATAAGCAAGGCGTAATTAACTTCAGTACAAATTGAGAGAAAAAAAAAGTAACTGTGACCCTATGATGGCACCACGATAATCTTTAATAACAGAAACACTGAGCATTGCTTTCCCCCACGTGTCAATACAATTACAATAGGAGGGGGAGGGAGGCCAATAAAAATGTTGGCCGGGTAAGAGCACAAATCCTCATCTACCAGGATGTCAGGAGAGAAAATCTAAAATTAATGAATCCAATGAACTCAATGCACTCCTACTAATTAGGGTGATGGATACCGAACAACTGAAAATAAATAAATGAAGTGGCTGCTTTTGGAGCAGGACATGGGGGAAGGGGGTGCAGCAGAGAACGTTTGGTTATAATCCATTTCGTTTACCATTTCACTTGCTAAGCTGTTGCACATGTATCGCTTTGATAAAATGGAATTCAATTAAAACATTCGTAATGCAGCTCTTAAGCCTCTTAGGTCCAATCAGGCTGGCTTCTCCAGGAAACCACTGCTTGCATAACCATCTGTTTCAGGAATGCACACCTGCCTTGACCCTTTGCACAGAACAGGACCCTCACCAGAGGGCGGGCATGCACCACGCCTGTACCATCCCACCCCAGGACGCAGATGGAAATGCAGAGCACCAGGCAGTGCTGAAGACACCTGTAGATACAGAAATCCTTCCCTTCCCCTGCAAACAGGAGAATGGCTGCCTAGCAACCGCTCCCCTGCCTACAGCCACAGGGAGGAGGGTGGAGACCACGCATTTCCAGCTCTGTGCCCGCGATGAAATGCAGTCTCACACAAGCTAGAATCATATCCCCGGTTAGTTTGGAATTACTTTGCTGCTATCAAGCTGAACTTTCTCATGAATCAAAGGCATAGGAAGACCAGGTGTAAGTAGAAACAAGCACCTCAAATTACCTGGAGTGTGTGAACATTATTTCCCCCCGAATTGGTTTAATCCTTTAAAATAATAGGCGCAAGAAAACCCAGTGCCAAACAGCGAGCCGATGCTGTAAAGCACGTGTGGTTGGGAAGCCGACGCGGAGCGAATCCCATTAGGTCTCATCGCGTCCTGTCCCACCGCATTATCCTTCCCCCGGAGTGAGTCCCGCCACGTGTGGTTTCCCTGTCGGAAAAGGCGCATTTCTGTGATCGCAGTGAAAGATGTGTTGGAGATTTATTGGAAAAGTGGGTGTAGAGAAGGCATTAAGTGCTTCTGAGATCATTCCTCTTTTATGATGATTTGTAAAAAGCCTTGGAAACAAGGCACAAAGCTTCTGAGAGTGTCAGGAGCAAACCTGAGTCTGGTGGGCGGAGAGTCCTCCCCATCGCAGCACCCATTAACCCTGTGCCCATAGTGCGTCATGCTGCTGTTCTCTGGTATGAAAATGAAGGGATGACAAAAGCAAGAATCTTTTTTCTCTCTCTCTCTCTTTCTCTCTGAACTTTGGGAACCTGACAACCCATAAAAATCCATTAACTAAATGTCTCCACTCTTTTTCTTGATTTATAAATTCAAGCATAATTTACAAATCAAAAGAAAAAAAAAAGCTGTACTGGATTATTACAATGAGTTCCAGGAATTCTTCACAAAGTGAAGGGGGGTGAGGAGGGAGGAGTCCTTTGCCAGTCACGTGGTCACATACAGGGAGGCCCGATTCTGAGGCAATAGGTTCATCTGCAGAGAAAGCATTTGTATGCATGAGGCCACCTGATGAGAAGCAGAGAAAACCCCAATTTGTCTTCTGATAAAGATTTGAAGCAAAGTTAAAGAAGCTGAGAGGCTGCATATTCCCTCTATCTACTTCAGAGAGTCTGCCTAAATATCCTTGGCACTAACCCACCTCAGGTAAGGGATGTGCAGAAAGGCAGGAGGGAACACAGCGATTGCAACCCAGCAGAGTGGGAGTGGTGAGTCCAATGCGCATCTATTTGCTGTAGACACAGGATGTCCTTATTGACAAGCCTCTCCCTTTTTAAAGGGTTCTGACTGGGAAACAGCAGCATCTGTTACTTGAGTTCCAGAAATTTTGGATCCTCTTGTCTCTCTCTCTCTCTTCAGTTTCGGACATGTGGCTGCTGAGTGCACCTGCGTGAGCCTTTGAGCCTTTGGGACCTGAGCCAGGTACCTGGTGTCTGCGGAACCCTGTGAGGAGGCCGGCTGTCACCCGCTGAAAAAGAAGCAAAAATACTAGATGGGGGGAAATCTGAACCGCTTTAGGGCCTACTAACCCTAACTCTTCGCACAAACCTTTTTCTGAAGCAACACAGTGATATAACGTGTGTGTTTAAGATATTTATTTGTTTATTAAAGTTTTGAAATACTGACGTGATTGCAGGTGCCCCTTTTCTCCTCCATTTGCCATCCTCTCCTCTCCCTCCCTTCGTCTTCCCCAAAATTATTGTCCACGTCCACGGAGTAACGTGTTCTTGAGTGTCCTGCAGACTCGCTGCCACCACTGCTCTCGCCGAATCTGCAGAGCTCCGACCTGCCACTCTGTCTCCAGGAAAAGTCCGATCTGAGCAGTAAGTCTTTCTTTCATGTTGGAAAGAAGCCTTCCTCCCGTCATCGCCATCGGCGCTCACATGGTAAACCTACTGTGAACACGATGTAAGACTTAATATAATCCTGTGCCCGGAGTGGTGGCTGTCATGGCTTGTGATACCATGAGCTGCAGAAGGCATGCTTCTCTCTCCTGGACCCTAAGGACAAGTGCGATCCCCGTGTATGTGATCCTGGTGAGAGCTCATCACAGCAAATCAGCACCGAGCCTGGGAAGCTTTGGAGCTGTGATCTTCCCTCAGAAAGAGAATGAGTGCCAGCAGTGCCAGCCTTGCTGCCCAGCCCTGGCCGGCGGTGCAGACGCGGGTGGAAGGAGTCCCCAGGGAAGAGGAGAGTGGACACCAGCTGGAACATTTAAGACTCGCCCCCGCTTTTCATTTCCAATAACTGGATGCAGTTGCTCTCCCGGTGGCAGCAAGGACATTCTCGGGCTGGTGATGGCCACGGGCCCTGCCCTCCTGGGATTCCCTCTGGCTTTCCTTCAGTGGCAGCAGGCTCCATGTCAGACGGCGGGAGGTGTGAGTGCACTTAACCAGAACCCTACAATTCCCCCAACTCCGGCTCCCTCGGTGGGGTCCACAACAATGCAGCAGTTTGCTCTCGGACTGCCAGGGTGAACAATCAATCACAACAAACCTCCTGCCGCTCAGAGGGTTCTCAATTCCCAGGAGATTTGTAACCAGGGGGAAGAGGCAAGGTGCTAATGAGACCTATAAATTAGGGGGAAGCGGGGTAATTACGTCCTGGGTGGCAATAAAGGCTGAGGTGGCTAATCCCACCAAAGGGAATGAAATAGTTTCCTGGGTTGTGGAAATAACCTGAGTAAAAATATGACTGTAGTTAAAGGGTCCTTCTGTGTGGCGTGCATGATTACGGAGCGGGCGTTCTCCTGGGGCCTGCTCTTAGCCAGAGCCTCTCGGGCTGTGCGCTTGGAGGGGGTCTGTGTGCAGCTGGGAGCTGGGGAGAAGGCGTTTTCCCAGCAGCCTCTGCCAGCACCTGGGTCGGAGTCCCCGCAATGAGGCCACATTCCTCTAGCTCGGTCCCCACACCTGCATCTTTTGTGACGGGAGAGTATTTATCTTTTAGATTCCTCATCGAATCCGTTATCCAGGCGCATGTGACACCTATCCCAGCGTGCCCACAGTGGAGGCTCACTCAGGAGGAGAGAAAAGAGATGAAAAGGGGTTTGTCGGTGCTGTGATTACCCATTCACTGCCAGGATGCCATCAACGGTGGCGACGACACCGCTCCCCACAATATCTGCTAATGTTGGCACGGCTCTTATATGCCAAGGGCATTCTGGGGGCTGTATCCTGATTACACCCTTGTATCCAAACAACAACCCTGCAGAATGGAGACTGAGACGGGCCATTTGCACACCTTGTCAAATGACAACCCCTCCTACGGTGCGCACTCAGGTTCAAACATAAACTGTCCTGATTCCAAAGCTCACGGTGCTGCACGCTTGGTGATTACATTAATTACCTCCATCGCCCGGAGCAGCTACTATTCCGATGTGCTAAGAAAGTCAGTAAAGTGAACAGGACTCAGGAATGATTGATAAGCGTGAAGGCCAAAGATATTAGGATTCTTTCTTATTTTTATAATGCTATTGGGGGATAAAACTAAAATTGGTAAAAATAAAAATAAAAAATTCCCCGTAACCTGTGTCTCTATCACACCTGGGATCAGACTGTGAAGGAGACCATCTCAGGCCGAAGCCTGGCTCCCCGTTCACCGCTGGGCCTGGGCCTTGGACACCTGAGCCCCCAGGGGTCCAGGACTCACCATGTTGGCAGTTTTCTGGGCATGGCGCACTCTCTCCTCCCAGCTGGCAGAGGTGTGCGCAGCGCTGGGAGCAGTTCTGTGCAGGGCGGGCCGGGCCGGCCTTGGCCATCACTCGGGGAGAAGAACCTGGCCCTCAGCCAGGTCTCTGCATGTGTCCTGCGAACAGGCGCACGGGTGCCCAGGCCTTGGAGCGATTGGCAAGGTGTGTTTCCCGGGCTCTGTTCAAGGTTTTTTTTTGTTGTGTTTTTTCCCCCCAATATCTATTTTTATTGGTGTCAGAGAGGAAGGGGGAGGGAGAGAGAAACATCAACGATAAGAGAGATTCATGGATCCGCTGCCTCCTGCACCCCCCCACTACAATCGATTACATGTATTGGGGTGACCTTGGGTAATGGAGCCAGGCATATGCCCTGATCCAAAATCGAGCTGTGGCCTCCTGGTTCATAGGTTGACGCTCATCCGCTGAGCCACGCTGGCTCGGCTCTAGTCAAGGTTTAAAGGGACTTTGCGTGACGTCAACAGGTCCCTTTTATTGATCCATCCCTGATGATTGCATTTGCAATGTAATTAAGGCTGGACTATTTTTAGAGCCGCCATGAAAGCCTGGGAGGCAGGATCATGTGGCTGCCTCTCAGCACCCAGGAGAGAAACAGCAGATCAGAGGTTGGAAATGACAAGGAGAAGGGCAGGGCAGGACCTGATCCTGGGCCTCCATTAGCAGTACTTCCGGTCTTCCTGCCGTTCGCAGGGAGGGCAGCCCGGCCTTGTTCATCCTGCATGTCCTCCGCTCCCTGAGGCCCTGCCCAGCGATGAGCACTCGGCAGGGAGCACCAGCAGCCCCTACACCGGAAGCGGGTGTGTGTTGCTCCCTCCTGCAAAAGATGCTTCTTTCCTTTTGGAGAAGCCGGGCCTGGCCACTGCCCGCTTTTCCTTGGATTGTGTACAAGAAGCCTTCTCAAGGTCCCCGTAGATCTTGCATTCATATGATTTTTTATTGTTATTATTTATTGTTTAATCTATTACATGAGTCTCCCTTTCCCCCCATCCACCTCTCCCTGGCCACCCCCACCCATATGTTTTATAGCACCTCTCTGTCAAACACAAGGCTTTTTTTTTTTTTTTTTAAACAGAGGAAAGGTTCAGCCTGAGGTCCTCTCTGGCAGTCCCGAGATTAAAGCCTTTGGCAGCAGCCTGTTCTGATTAATGGTGGAGACCGTGATTGGGGCTGGCCCAAGAGGAAACCAGCTTAAATGTAGACTAAAGGCGAGCGTAGGACCCACGGAGATCTAAGTTAGCCGAGGAGAATCATGTGATCGGAGCAGGTAACTGAATGCACATGTGCAGACCAGTTGCTCCTAGTATTCATATGTCACACTATTATGGTAATTGTCCATGCCATCTTTAGGTTCTCTCAATTTTTACCTGCTCTGTGTCCTTTTTCTGTTCCAGCATCTCCTCCATTTCCACTTTCCATGTAGTCATCATATCCCTTGAAGCACCTCTAGACTCTGACACCAGATTTTCACTGTAATTGATGATCTTAATATTTTTGAGGAGTGCTGGTCAGATCTTTTGTAGAATTCACTCAACTAGGATGTAGCTGACACTTATTTTATGATTACTCTGTGGTTATGGGTTTTGTGGAAGAAGACTGCAGAGGAAAAGTACCATTCACATCACACCGTGTCAGAAATACATACTTCCAACATGACTTATCCGTGTTGATGTTGGCCTTGACCACCGGGCTGAGATAGTGTTCGATTTTCAAAATGGTCAGATAAAGAACAGTAATGTATTCATCAAAGAGATTTTCTCTTCCATCATAAATAAAAACTTTTGCAATTTTTATTAGGGAAATAATAACATCTAAAAGCAAAGACATACATTTTTGCAGCTAAAATTCTCTAACTACAGAATAATTATAGTTATTGCACTTCAGTGGATGATGTGTATAATTCTAGCATGAGTTTTTTTTTTCATAAAATATAGGCTCAATTCTGGTTTCTAGCTGGGGAAGTTAGAAGAGAGCAGTGCAGTACTAAATACTCCAGTTATTAAACTTGGACCAGAAATCAATAAAAGGAAAGTAAAGAGGAGCGATGGGTCCTTCCGCAAATGGGGATAAACTTTCTCTATCCATAAACGAAGAAGTGGGGAAACATAAGTGAAGTGGTACATGAGGAACATGAGGAGAGAGTGATGATTAAAGACAGAAAACTAGGAAGGCAGTCATTGATGGAGAGACAAAGAGCAGGGGTCCAGGGGACAAAGATCCGTTAGCTTCGGCATTGGGCTGAAGGGAAGGCTCAGCTGACGGTGGCAGCGGCTGTGCTATGAAGTGTGAGCAGCTCTCCTGTTTCACGCTGTCTTCTGAAACCCAGCAGCCAGCGATGGGCAGGATTTGATGATGCGTTGGCCCCACAGGAGATTAGGAGAAAACTTTGTAGTTAAAACCTTGATTTCACACCAGTGGCCCTATGATTGCTGCCACTGAAAAGTAACCACTCCGTGTCCTTTTGCAGAGCGCTGTCCACGGTTCCTCAACAGCTTCCTGAGTGTTGGCTTCCAATATGGATTTGCTGGAGAGCATATTGCAGTCGTTGGAAGTAATTATCCAAATCGCTTGCTAATTATACATTTGTATACTTTGTATACACCTGGTTGGCAGTGTGGTTGGTACTTCCATCTCTGGTGTGTGGACTGTGGGCTAGTCGTCATATTACGTCTGGCTGCTGGAGTTTACACAAGGCTGTGCCCACAGCCTGACATACTTTGATGTTATCAAGCTAACCGCAGTCTCGGAGGGCCCATCTAAAGATAAATCAGGTTGCTATAAAAGTCTTTATTTTACACTACTTAAAGCAAAATAAAACAGCCACGTAACTTGTTACAGCCTGGGCAAAGCAGCTGCAATTTTACATGTGGTTTCTCACAGGGATTCCACCATACATAAGACCGTGCTCTTCTGCTAATGATGCTGAGGAATCATTGCAAGGCCCTGAGTCTCTCATCTGATAAAAATAGTCAATCAAAAAGGTAATCCATTTACAGAACGGCGAGATCCAGATACAACAAGAGAAGTGGATCATTCCCCTTTACTAATCTATTGAATAGTATTCACTTATGGAGTGTGTGCTCTGTGCAACACACCGTGGTACTCCCTGAGATGATGAAACATGATACGCCACTAAAGGAAGTCACAACAAAAAGGGAAAAGTGGACCAACTTAGAAACCAGCCCTAAATTACAAATCCTAGTTTGTTTTGACACCAAAAGTATCCCCCTGTCACCACACAATGTGCTCTGTTTTGCGGAGGCAGTACTTTTAGTGTTGGAAAGAGGAAGGGGTGATGATTAAAATAGCTTACAATTAAAAAGACAGAGGCACCACTGATCAGAAGATTAAACGGTCCAGCTGTTAATCTTTTGGTGGCCCAGGTAGCAACTAAAGAGGGTCCTGGGCAAGCAGAGTGGCAGGGCCCCACAGGCAGAGCACGTCTATGTGTTAACAGTGGATATGCCTGGATATCAGCCTGGGTGATACACGATGCATCACTCATCCCATATTCAGGTGGTGAAGATGTGGCTCTTGAGGCAATTAAGTCATCCTCCCCCCCCCCCCCCCCCCCCCGCCACCGAGCTAGGTAGTATTAGAGCTAGAATTTGAATAATACTGTCTGATGCCCAAGTCTGCCCTCCGAATCATCCTTCCACAGGAGAAACAGCTAAACAAACACCGCTAGGATCATAGGGGGGAGGACGTAGTCTTGTCTGACTGACAGGATTTGAGGGAGCTGAGGAGAAGCATGAATGTGCCTGGATCTTAAAGGGGAATCGGGTTCCAGGAAACACTTATATCTGCAGTGTCGTTGATGGAAGACATGCAAGCATACATTTTCCATAGATTTGATCACTGAAAGCTTTGGGAGAGGCATGCATTCTGTTTTTATTCTTTGCTATAATTCAAAGAAGTTCTCTTTAAACTTAATTCTGAATTAGATGTATCTAAACTCAGCTCCTCAATTTTCAAGAAGCAGTAAATTGGATACTTTGACTGAAGCTCCTTTAATTTGTTAACCTCAGTCTTGACAACATTTAGAGGTAGTGTCTAAGTTGCCCATTAAATGTGAAACATGTCTCTTTTATTAAATGTAAGTAGACTGAAAACCGTCAGGACAGGAGGTGAAGGTGGGTAAGCACTTGTCTCGAGGCTGAAGTTGACTCACCTCTGGCCCTTTTTCCCAGCTGTGCTTCAGTCATCACGTGCTTCCTTCCAAGCTCCTGGAATTCACCATGCCCCAGCCTGCTGGCAGGCCTCATCTCCACGATGTTGTTGGGTTGGTGAATTTCTTTGCGCTGTTGCAACACTCTTGACCTTGGTCCTTTTGCCACTTTCTGTCCCCAGCATTGTCAAGGCCTGCAGAGCTGTCCAGCTGTGATCAGAGGGCCTCCAGAGACACTGAACAGTTGACATGGATGGTAGCTCCATGGATTATGGATGAGTTCTTCTGAATTTGTATTATCCAGAGAAGTGATTAAAGCCCCTCAATGTACAGGGGACCTCCTAAACATAAAGGAAGTAGGGATTTGTGTGAGCTGTAACAGAGGGGTTAGCAATGGGACAGGCTTCCAGTGGGATTGCTCTTCAGGTAAAGACATTTGGGTGTCACTCACCTGTGGGCTGAGACCAGGTTGCTCCATTGTTGGGTTTTTTGATGATTTCTGCAGACCAGCTCCACAAGCAAGACTATTTCCCAGGTAGCAGCTACCTCCATCACCTGAGTCTCCATCCAACCCAACGGTCTATATCACTGATGTCCCGGTGTGCCCAGCAACAAAGCCCAAGTGAGGACCCGCCACCCAACCCATACTGAGCTGGAGTGGAATGTGTATTTGTAGAAATCCGTAGTGAAAGGAGGAGTGGGTTATTGTAGAATTCATGTGGCATAAAAAGTGAAGGACTATCTTACAAAAATCAGAAGTGTACTCATTAATATGTCCATGACAAAAATTATCTTATTTTATATTTGTAACCATGGATTCATCCATAGTGCCTACTGTATAAATATCATTCAATAATTATAAGCTAAATTAAACTAATACTATTTGTTCAAATCTGCGTATGCAAGAGCAATGCCAGTAGACCAAGAAAAATTGCAGGCTAGGGAGAAATAAAATGAATTTGGCTGTAAAAGGGTATTAATTAAATATGCATGGCCAAGAAAAAGAAATAGGCCACCAATAAGAAAACCATAGAGCAGGGAGCGAAACAAATTGGAATTAGAATTTCCATGTATCTAGACATGCTTGATTTTACTAATCACCCTCCCACCACTTCACTCACTCAACATCTTAGGCACAAATGGAGAAGAAATGTGGCTGGGGAGCATGAATCAGAATAGAAAACATGCCTATGTTTACCTGAAATATGTGCAGGTATGTCTTCTTCGTAGTTCCCTATGCATTTTCTATTGCATCTCACAGACAAGCAATCTCAAACCTTGTTATTTTCTCTGCCATGGTCTAAACTATCTTAATCAACAGCCACTGTGGACTAAGCACAGAGGAACATCATTGCATTTCATCTCTGCAGTCGCCACATCAGCAGGAAATCATTATCTCATTTCACAGGCGAGGCCACCGGAGCTGTGGAGGTTTCAGATGTACAGTTTCATGTGTGGTTCCACTGGCCCGAGGCAATGCTATTGACTTCATCACGACAATTGTTCCTCCAGCTGCGGCCCAAAGCAGCGCTCTCATACCCACACCCAGTCTGCACCTGGGTTTGCTTGTTTTGTCAGTAATTGATATAGTTCTCACTCCTGTTATTGCAACCTCCTTGAGGGTAAAAAGAAATGGGGGAAGATGCAGGAGGATTTGCGACATTAGGTGCCCATGATATTGGTGAATGGACAAGGCAGTTTTATAAGCATTATAGACTTCCTGATTTGGCCACAACTAAAAACCACATTTGTCTAAATTTGCCAGATTCCGTACTCAATACAACAGAATAAACTGTCCAATCAGATTTAGAGATTTAGTGATGAGTACTTGATTCCACTCTTGTTTTTAAAATGGGAGCCACAAAGGCTCAACGTTTGTGATTATTTTAAAGACAGTGATTGCACACTGTGAGCTGGTGAGTGGGGCCCTGGGATACGCAGAGCCCTGCTCATTGAAGCAGCTCTGTTTCATCTGCTTTAAATATGATGCTGCCAAATTGGGTGAGTAAACTGTTTCACAACTAAGCATGTTTTAATAGAACTTTGGTTTACACTTCCTGAGATGCTTACCTTGACTTTGCATTATCACATGGCATAAATATACTTATCTTTCTCTCCCTGTAAAGGCTAAAAGCATGCTTCTTAGCTCCTTTCCACATCCCCACAACAGGATCCTGATCATCAATTTCTAACACCTGTACTCTTAAAAAGAGATACTAAAATATATATAGTTATGCATATATATGTATATTGTGTACATGTAGGCATGTGTTTATTTGAAAAAATCAATAAAAATAAAGTAGGTCCCATGTGGTCTAATTATTCTACCTCCACAAAGGACTATCTCTAGGGTCAAGTCTCATGGATAAGCCTATCACATCAAACATTCTTTCTTTATTGAGTTAATTGGGGTGACATTGGTTAATAAAACCATATAGGTTTCAAGTGTATAATTCAACAAAACTTCATCACACACCATTGCCCAAGGGAAGATCTCTCAACCACCATCTATCCCCCATTGCTCTCTCCCATCTGTCCCATTCCCTTTCCCTCTGGCTATCACCATAATGTGATATATATATATATTTGCTTAATCCCTTCACCTCCTTTTCAACCAGCCACTCAACTCCCATCACCCTCAACAGCCACTGTCTTTTTGTTTTTTTCCTCAATATTCTTAAACTTTGAGAGATTAGGAGAACCACGGCACACTCTAAGAAGTCAGAAGTTGTTGCCAATAAGAAGTATTTGGGAAGACATAAGCACTCTTATTTTTATGCTTTTAAAGACTCACTAAATGTTGAGTAGACTCAAGAGAGCTGTTGGTGCAGTTTCAACAATCATATCCCACTATTGACCTATCGATTGGTTTACCTCTTAACAGCTCACATTTGCCAGTTATTCCTGAAGCCCCAGCCACTCTTAGGAAGCATCTGAAATGCTCGCTAGACCAAGCATAGAACGCCTGAAGCTGAAAGTGCCCTGTGGCAGCGGGCACGATCCATTACACAGTGCAACCTGGGGCCAGCCGGCCTTCCCCATCACGCAGACACTCTCAGTCCTGGTCAGTCAGGATAGATGAGTTTTTAATACATGACGTCAGCTATGAAAACTGCTTTGGTTTCTAAAAACGGGGCATTTTAGTCCCACAAATGCCCATAAATCAGGCCCCCCTGTCAGTATCTCCGCAATTACATTAATTGAATATTGACCTTTAGTGTAAATCCTTTTAGTGATTCTACTCATACCCTCTAGGAGTTGTTCCTGGTGTGGTTTTATCTTTACTTGAAAGAAATGTTACTTCAAATAGTATCATTATTTTTACAAGTATCGCTTTCTCCATTTACGATAATTTTCTCTTTAAGCAAACTTCATTTAAAAAGGTAGAATCTTCTCCATCCATTAGCCTGTTCCTTGGGGCTCTTTTCCCCCCTCTTTTTCTGGGACACTTTTTTGCTGGCTTTTGCTCTGCATTGCTGTTGGGAGAATCATGTGTTGTTTATAGCTCAGGTTATCTAAGTCTCTGCCTGTGTGATATTTCCTTTCTGTGGGGCAGGATTACATTTACATGGTCCTGGGCAAGCAGCATTAGGAAAATAATGGTCCTTCTGAGGCACAGGGACTGCTAATGAAGGCCTCTTCTGCATAAAATGAGGAGAGGGAGCATTAAGATATCACTGGAGAATAAACAGAATGTAAGAAATTTAAGACCAGAAGCCAGTCCCATAGAAGTTATTCTCACCTTCGTTTGTGTAACCTTGAATAATCCTGCCATTCAACAAAGTGTGTGCTATTACAGCATAGATCTAAAGCCTTAGAGTATTACCTGACTCCCCATTGAAACTAAAATATGCTCCAGAATGCTTCTGAAGCTATTGCGAGGCCAGCTCTGTGGGTAATTGTTTTACTAAGAAGCTTCACCTTGGTGGAGCAAGGTCACCTCTCTGTTTCACATTCTTCATAGGTGATCTGCACTGAGTGCTGGAGAGAGCCTCCAATTTTCATTCTGTCTTAGCAATACCCCATGTTGAATAAAATGCATAAACACTTTTAGGAGGAATAGGGTAACTTCTGAAATAGCTCCTTAACTACGCTCTTTCTGCAGCTGTCTCAGTACAAGTGTCTCCATTCCAATTGTCTTGCTTTTCATCCCCAAGGACACACGATTATCACCTGTCACATGGAATTTTTCTGTAGGTCCTTGCAATTATCACTTTGTGATTTCCCTCTGGCATAATATCATTCATCTGTTCATTACTCATATTTCCTAGCTCTGTTCTGATCCAGCTTTGTTTTTGTTTCTTTCTTTTTCCCCCTATATACAGACCAGCTCCATTGTTTTTGGTTCTAGTCAAAATTAGTTGCTTTTGTGAGTTATTTGGCTGAGCTCTCTCTTTTTTTTAATAGTGAGAGGAAGATAAAAAGTCATTTCAGAAAGTGCAGGAAATTATTATAAAACAAAGAACAGAACTAAGACCCTCAAGATTGAAGGGCTTGGCTTTGCCATCATTGGACAGGGGCTCAGGTTTATCATTGAACATCGATGGCTTTGAATGTTAAAGCCAAGTTTTTATGTAATTTCTAAAGCTAGGTTTTTATTAATGGTATGCAACTGTAAATATTTGACATAAAATGCATATGTCATAGTAAAAAAAAATTGACACTAAGTGACCCAGGAGACAACAGTGATGCCAATAAGACTTAGATGCCCTTCGGTTGAGTGTCTTACAATCATTACAGCAACTGGTGACATTACCTGACCCAGTTTTAGTGAGCTCCTCCTTGAATATAGGTTTAAGGATTAAGTAAGAGAAAATATGAAGGAGACTATTTGTTTTTTATCCTCTGAGCTCACCCGACTCAGAGGTGATGTGTTAATTTTTATGTTAATTAAATAATCCGCTTTGTCACCTATTTTTGAGGGATGTGTGATTTTTTTATAAATCCGACAGAGCAGAGCAAAATACAAGGACTTAAATCAAGTCTTCTTAGAAAACATGCAACCATAGGAAAGATACAAAATGTAAAGATCAGAAACTTAAAAAACTTAAAGCAAGCACAAAATATTACTATAAAGTGTGACTAAGAAATAACACCTGGACACTGGAAGAGCAGGCAGCTCAAAGCTCCCATCTCCCCACAGAAACATAAACAAACAAATAAACAACAACAGCAGAAACTGTCAGAAGCAACTTTGTCAGAGCTCTGGAAAATAATCAAATGTCTATCGCAATAAAATGAATGATGAATCATGAAAAAAAGGCAACTAAGAGATGTTAGAAAGTCTGTGTAATTTTTACATGCCTTTCCCCAATCCTCTTCCCTGTCTTGCCAGCTGTCTGGAAGTCAGCAGCCTATGTTCTCAGTGTGGGACTATGGGATCTTAGTCCCCAATTACAGAGCAAGCAAAGCAAACCTTATTTGCAAGTTATTGTGTAGGTTCATGTGAACCTGAGTGGGGTCAGTAAAAACTAAAAGGCAAGAAAATGCTGATGTTAGAAGGCAATCTCTCAGGTGGAACGTGCTTACATGGAGAGAGTAATCCTTCTGTTACATTCAAGCCTTCAAACCCACATTAGGGAGGATAATCTTCTTTGCTCTGTGTATGATTTCCGTATCAATCTTATCCAAAATGACCTCACAGAAACACCAAGAATAACACTTCATCAAATATCTGGGCACATTCTGGTCCAGTGAAGTTGACACATAAAATTAACCACCACAAGGTAGTCATACAAACACATGAAGCTTAATGAGTTAGAATAGAATACACCTAAAAAGGAGCTACCCTGACACATTAAATCCAAACTGTTGAAAGTCAAAGACAGAGAATCTTGAACACAGCAGCAGGATAAAAATGATTCAACACATTCATGTTTTAAAAGGAAGATTTTGCAGCAGAGATTTTGGAGGCCAGAAGGCAGTGGAAGGATATATTTCAAGTGATGAAATTAAAAAAAAAAGTCAACCTAGAATTCTATATCCAACAAAACTGTCCTTCAGAAATGAAGGAGAAATGAAAACATTCTCAAACAAACACAGCTCAGGAAGTTTGTTACCAGGGGAAACATTCAAATCATGACGAGCATCACTGCCAGTGTCCTCCTGAAACTTTACTTCTCCTGCAATACTGTTGCCTGAAGGGAACATTTTTTTTTTTCCTGTTCCATGTCTTTGTGCACCCCACCATCATGATTCAGAGTTGAAGATGGGTACATATGATTGGGAGGGGCTTGTCACAGGCTTTTACCAGAGTGTTAGAAGTTGTTGCTCAAAGCTTATCTCCAGTACTTTTGGATTCTGTAGTCTACAGTGAGCTGACCGGCTGTCTTGCTCAGTGAGGTTTAGAAGGTGGGAGTTTCAGACACTGGGCAGCCGAGGGCATGGCAGATGTCCACAATTCTCTTACCTAGGTGGCGGGCAGAATATACTTGTAATTATTTTACAAACCTTTATTGAGCAAAAATTATATATTGGAACCACAAGGCACAGGGAATGCAAAATTTCATAGTGAATGACCTGCTGAGGTGAGGTCAGTAAAACCCTACTGAAGGTGAAAATGAGGAATGTGGTTAAAGGACGCACAAGGTCACAGGGGGAGCTAGGATCTGAGTAGACCAGATTCTGATTCTAATTTCCATGAATTCCAGTCCCTGAAGCTACTACTCTCATTGTGTGCCTTCTTCCCTTTTAGAGGGGAGGAGCCTAATTTTATTTGATTTCAATTATTTCTTGGTGCCTGGATCTGCTCTCAAGTAGCATTTCAGAGGAATGACTGTGTGCACCTGGGTATCATTTATGATTACTTGATTAAATGCAGCAGAATTCAATTCTGGTTAGCTTCAGAGAACACTTTATTAAAAGGAAATGGTAGTTGATAAAATCCAACCCATGTCTACAGAGAACAGAAGCCAGAGAGCCCTAAAATGTAGTCTTGTTAGGATCGAATTGCCCAAATATTTTTGGTACCATATTTCACTTTTCCCAGGATGTAATGCAACAGGAAGAGCTGGCCCTACACGAGGAGTCACCCCAGGCCCACGGGGAACAAGGAGGGGTTTCTCAGGGGGCGCTCTGGGTGCGGTTACCAGAAGGGGATGCGTGCCTGGCTCATAGAGCATAAATGTCGGCCGCCTCCGGAACCTCTGTGAGGTATTACTGAGTGCAATGAATGTCACCAATCCAACAAAAGATCGATGTTAAACTTAAAAATACTTCCTTGGAACAGTTACCTTTTCAGCAGATTTTCTCCTGTTTTTGCTTTCTCTGAAAAGACACATGTGGCCAGGAATGACTCCGGTAAGTTTTTTTATGAACAAAATATTTTAAAACGAACATGTTCTTGAAGATATTTATCACAACACTAAGTTTCATTGAAAGCAAAATAAATAAACATAAAATTCTAATTTCTACAGTTCCTAGGGCATTTATCAGTGTTTTTATCACTATTTTATGATTAGTGTAGCCTTTGTATTTCTACCTTTTCCTCCCATTGTATTAATAGAATTTATATTACTGGGCTTTGTATTGAAGTAACATTTTATGGCAATAATTAAACACATTCATTATTATTAGACAATATAATGTACACATAAAATTATTAGGCAAAATATTCAACCAAATCACAAAAATGTGTAATAAAATTATATGCCATGAAAGCACTTTCTTCTAAAACAAGCATTGAAAGTAACTTCCACTGATAATGCAGGTATTATTTTCAACCCTAAAGGAATTTTTTCTAGAGGTTAAATCACTAATACTCATCAATATTCCTATTTTATACCTCCCTGAGTCCAAAAGAGCAAAATAACAATTAGAATTTTAATTGCTAAAGCAATAACTTGAAATGAGATAATGCCACTCCCAGTAATGCTTTCCATTTAATTGCCTTCACCAATTTTGTCAGAGGACTCAATGCAAATGCAACGATTGCTCTGTGTACCAACCAAAATATTACATTCATTTCCATTTATTTTTTAAAATTTAACTTAGTATATTTATTTTGTTGACTATCAAGTTATTCAACCTCCAATAGAATAAATTAAAGAATATATTTGTTACATATATGTAAAAGAACATTAAAAAACAAAGTTAACTTTTTATTACTATAATATTTGAAATTATCTATAGGGAGATTTATTTTCACATATAGTCCATTAACTTGGCATATTTTAGTAGCTTTAAGGTTTTTTTATGGCTCAGAAAACAGCAAAACAGGAATATATCAATTAGGTCCAAATTTAGGACCCTCACAGCTTCAAAACAAAAGTTACTTTAAATTAAGTATTTAAGAAAATCACCATAAACTTTGTCAATATAACCTTGGCCTTGGCTAATTTGGACTTAGAAACTTAGAGGACCTTTACCTCTAGGCATTGATCCAACCATGAAACATCCCCCAGGAGTGCTCCGAAGCAGTTTGAGTGACAATGTTCACCTGGAAAAGAACATCTGTGCGGGTCTGTGCTGTTGTCCTCAGCCAGGGGCTCTGTCTTGGGAGAGGATTTGTAAAAGAAGCCTACGTGGTGGTGGTTCTGAGGTCAGCAGCACTTCGGTAAAAAAACAAACAAACAAAACAGCAACAACATGTGTGTGTGTGTGTATACATGCATGTGTGTGTACGTGTCTGTGTGTGTATAAGTGTGCATATCTGTGTTTGTGTGTGCGCGTGTGTATGTCTGCATGCTTGAGAGGGTCAATGGGGATGGCCACCTGGGTGGAAACAGAATCCCTGCCTATAGCCAAAGGGAGAGGGAAAAATGAGAACTCCTGAAAAGGAGGGGGCAGCCATGGGAGTCCTGCAGGACCAGCTGAACGGAAGCACCTCTGGGGAGCCAGAGCTGAAGCCCAGTGCCAAGGCCGTGGCAGGAGCTTAGCTTATGGCAGGAGCTACCGGAAGGAGCTTGCCTTGCATGTGTCTGACCTGGGGCAACAGAGCAATTCCAAATCCTTAGCTTCTAGACAAGATCGTAGAGCATGGTGCCATCAAGCGTCTCAGTGACTCAGCCTGTGGTTTGTCATGAAGCAAATAAAGGAAGCTTCCTGTGGTTAGAAATACTGGGGTCAGAAAGGGCTGACAAAAGGCAAGAAGTAAATTGATGCACTCTGTTAGCTATGCATTAGGCTTTATAGGAAATTTATAGGAAAAGCCAAGGCAACAGTTAGTTGTGTGTGCTTTCTCACCAAGTCCATTATCTCCCCACAATTATTCTCTTCCCATCGTGTTTGATTAATGCTAACGCCATGCACTCATTCATCTATGCTGGAGACCTGAGTGATCTAATGGACTTCCATTTCCTCTCACTCTTCACATCCACCCAGTCCCTAAATCTTCTTAACTCTACTTCCTTCAGACCCAAAACTCTTTTCTGCTTCTTTTTCTCCATTTCCTTTGTCAAAACTCACCCCAACACTCAACCCAAGCCCATTGGCTCGCTCGAGACATGAAGCCTCAGCTCTGTTTGATTCCTGTGTCATGTAGATGAGACTGGGTTTGAGAGTTGGAAAGCAGCAAGGTTAGGCTTTCGGGATTCTTGGGATGGGATGTATCTTGCCTGCTGGGAGGACATGAGCTTTGTGGGTGCATGGGTGAAATGGATGGACAGAATAATATTCTCTAAAATTTAGATGCTGAAACCTTAACCCCCAGTGTGACAGTATTTGGAGATAAGGCCTACCAGGAGGCAATTAAGGTTAAGCAATGCCATATGGAGGAGCCTTACCCTTGTGGGAATCTGTCCTTACAGAAAGAGGCATCAAAGAGACATTTCTCTCATGCATGTGCTCCAAGAAGAGGCCTTAGGAAAAAACAACAACAACAACAACAACAACAACAAAAACCTTGCGGTTGGACCTCCAGCTTCTAGAACTATAGAAAGTAGCTTAGTGTAAGCCCTCCGGCCTGAGATGTTTTGTTCTGCCAGACTGACCTGATCTGCCCATCTGCCACCTCCCTGTACGGAACTGTCCCCACGTCTCTGCAATGATACCGTCCTTCAGTGTATCACAGTGCTGGCAGGTATTCAGACACATCTGTTCTGTCTGTGACTTTGTATTTTTAACTATTCTTTTTATTTTGGAATTAGCTTTTTTTCTTCTCACTTTTCTCTCTTACTAAATAATTGCTGATCCATTAAGACTAACCTAGAGGTCCTTCTTCCTGTATGAAGACAGTTAATCACTCTTTTTTTTTTTGTAACTAAATCTACTGAACATCTGAGGGATGGAACTCTTTAGTCACAGGCCCCCTTTCTTCCTGTTAGGCCGGGAGCTAATTATCACGGAGTGCTTGGGAAGTGAACAGCGCTATTCAAATCTGAATTCATAATTTATTACCCCTCTAAGTTAAACTCCCCAACTAAATTGAATATGATAACTTCTTTATTTTAACATAAATTTTAATGAAATTTGCATCTTTATGTCAATGTGTTTGATGTTAATAATATTATTTTACTTATTAATAAAACACTGGGCTTGGCATATATTGAGCTGGCAATAATTATATGTTGCGATAATTATTTATTGCAAGAATAGACACATGAGCAAATAACTTAACTAATGTAGTAATGAGTCAGAAAATGGTGGAAAAAACAGCTTAATAAAGAAGAAGAAAGTCAGTACAAACAAGAAACTCAGATGTCCCTCCAGAGGAACGGAAAGCAGGACCTTAGGCGCCTAAACATGGCATTTCTCACATTGTCCTTCTGTGCTGAGACACACCCAGTTCCTAGAAGTGAAACTGCCTCTCAGTCCACGTAAGATACACTCACAGCCTAAACACAACATTTTTTAGAACGGAAGGAAGTGAAATATGAGGAATTATTCTCTAAAAATTAATCACTGCCGTGCAGCTCCTGGGGTTGCCCACCAAATGCGTGAATAGAATGTGCCTCCCTCGCTTCTGGTGCTTCCGACAGAACAGAGCAGCTATGTCAGTAGGAACGTTTCCCTGGGATGCTGCTTAATGGTCATTATTGACAAGTATTACCAAGCATATGGATTTGCTAATTAGCATTGTAATTTCCCCCCCAATTAATTTTTTTGAAATCTGTATGCATCTTTTTTAAATGTATGCATGTTTGCTTTTTCAACCCCGACCGCACAGATAAGTCCAGTTGGGTCTTTTGAAAAGGTCTTTGGGAAGGGGGAGAGGTCCCTGTGGGCTCCTGTAGAGGTTTGGATGGACGCCACTGCCCGGGGCTTCCTCCATCTCTGCTCAGCTCCTCTGGTCCGTCCCCTTGGCCTGGGAACATGTTGGTGACCCTTCGGATGCAGGCCTGGTGGCTGGGCTCCTATGTCACTCGTTGGTGAATGTACTTGTGAGTGTTTTCAGAAAGCGGGTGGCAGTCAGAGGAATTGCCACCCGGTCCACAGGTGCTCACTCGTTACTGCTGTCTTTCCTGTAGACCCTTGCTCACTTGAAAAGTGTGAGATGAATGATCCACCGCCAAACTGAA
The DNA here is from genome assembly GCF_014108245.1 of Pipistrellus kuhlii. Classification (NCBI taxonomy): domain Eukaryota; kingdom Metazoa; phylum Chordata; class Mammalia; order Chiroptera; family Vespertilionidae; genus Pipistrellus; species Pipistrellus kuhlii. The sequence goes on from NW_023425525.1 coordinate 1,374,879, forward strand.
GTTGTAAGCACATGGTCACCTGACAGTCCATCTGATTTCTTTTGTGGAAATTTTGTTTTCGCTTTTTCTTCCTTTGGTACCGATACAGACCCCCCTTGTCCCTCCCCTCTGGCTTCCTCTCCCTACTCGTTCCTGTCTGTCTTTCTGCTTGGCTATAGTTTGCTCAAATGTAGACTAGGACCTTACCTGAGTTAGGGATCCTCAGAGATCCTTCGCTTTTTTTATATTAATTTGGCCCTTGTTCCAGTGATAAACATTTTGTTCTCCATTTTCAGGAATGTATGTTTACTAGAAGATTTTTTCCCCCCCAATTCAGAAGATTCCTTGAGAAGTGATTGCTTTAAAGACACCCAAAGCAGCACATTCCACACCTGGACAAACCTGTTCTAACACTCGGACAGACAGATGCAGCTGCGGCCAAGGCACGTTAGCAGACCTCCCCTCACTGGAACTAGAAAAGCAACATCAAGTCCACGTGCTCCGATGGGAGCAGCAGGTGTGCTGTTCCATTTGGCATGATTCTCCTCGTCCTGGAAGAGCAGCTTCCGGAAAGGGAACTTGTGAATCCTTCACATAAACCCCTGGAGTGGCTCACCTCTGGGGTCCTGTCCAGAGCACACACCACACGCCCGGGTAAAGCAGGCCGCTCCGTTTGCTGGGAACTAAGTTGTTTTTCAACAACATTATTTTCTCAGATGTAAAAGGATACTGTATTTTCCCATGTATATGACACTCTTTTTTCCCCCCTAAAATCGTTAGACTGAAAATCAAGGGGCGTCTCACACATGGAGTCAGCCGAGGAGGGAGCCTGCAGGTGTGTAGCTGCCCAGACCTTGTCAATCAGGCTTCCTCCAATCACGAGCCTTATTGTTACTGACGTCAGCTGATGCTGTGATTGGAGGTGGAGGTGGAAAGTGTGCAGATGCCAAAGGAACCAGTGTTCTGAGCCCATAAAGATATCAAAACTTAAAAAGATAAATACCAGTAAGCGAGTGTCTAACTCTGCAAAATTCAAACTGAATGCAATAAATTATGCAAAAGAGCATGGAAATAGAGCTGCAGAGAGACCATTTGGAGCTCCTCCCACTGGGTGTCTGATCAGACAGTGGAGAAAACAGGAAGAACAACTCCTTAAGGTGCCAAAAAAGAAAAAGGCCCTAAGAGGAAATTCAGCAAAATATTTACAATATTGATTTCTTAATTTTGGGTTTGAAAAGTGGGAGGGGGAGGTCATGTCTTGTACATGCGGACAGCTTATACAGGAAAAAATATCTTGTGTGTCTCTCACTTTGAACTTTTTCCATTTTCCAAAACAGAAACCAACATTCTGGTGCCCTGGTGATTTCCAGCGGCTTAGAAGGTTGGGGAATACTCTGGCAAGGCACAGCCAACATTCACCCAGTTTGTATCTCTTTTCTCTTTCTGTTCCTTTCTCTCTTCTACTCTGGGCAGAAGGGGCTCTCTGAGACACCTCTGCTTGGTCCCCCTCATCCTCAGAGGCTCTGTGAACCTCTCTGACATCCCGGCCCCGTCTGTGGTCCCATCTTCCCGAGGGAGACTCGTGACCACACTTAACACTGCCCGCCACACTCGCCCATCGGCTGCTTGGGAGGCTGTGGATCTCTGTACTGTTCATAGGCCAGACCCGACTCATGTAAAGGTGAAACGAAATGTTAATGGTACTTACTCACCAGATATTATTACTAACGGGTAGCCCTGCACACGAACCTGTCACCAGTAGCTCTCTGCAGGGCCTGGCCACTCTGCCTGCTGCCCAGAGGCTCTCCACGGCTTGCCTTGTTGCCACAGTGATGAAGCATGCTGTCTGCTCTCAGAGGCCACCTGCCCCCGGGGCTGGGGGACTCCAGTGGGGCTGAGAGGACTGGGTGCCACCATCTTGTGGCTATGGGTGCCTCCATATTTGGGACAGAGTGACAATTAATTTGCATATTACCCTTTTATTATATAAGATGCAAATTAGATTTAGAGAGATGCTCTGACAACATACCCATGAGCTAGATAGTTGAGCAAAAAGGGAAGAGAGGAAGTGAGGGAGAAGGGAAAGAGAAGGAAGAAAGGGGAGATAAAGAGGGAGGGAGAGAGGGAGAAAGGACAAAGGAAGGAAGGATGGGAGAGAGCAAGGAGGCAAAAAGAAAGCAAGAAAGCAAGAGAGAGAAAGAAAGAAAGAAAGAAAGAAAGGAAGAAAGAAAGAAAGAAAGAAAGAAAGAAAGAAAGAAAGAAAGAAAGAAAGAAAGAAAGAAAGAAAGGGAGGGAGGGAGGGAGGGAGGGAGGGAGGGAGAGAGAGAGAGAGAGAGAGAGAGAGAGAGGAGAGAGAGAGACTAGAGTGGCTAAAGAAAGAAAGAAAGAAAAGACAGACAGAAAGAAAGAAAGAAAGAAAGAAAGAAAGAAGACATGCTTTAGGGAGAAATATAGAAAGGTGGAGCACGACTCCGGATTGGAAAGGTCTAACATGCTTTAACATTAGGCCATCACCAGGGGTAACAGGTTGGGAGGCAGAGGGGATGTGTACGTGTTTGCACATCAGGCCTTTGAATTAATGATATTCCCAAATACCATGCTTACACAAGAACACCCTCTCCTCTGCTCCCACCACAGGCGCGTTTCCCTATATTGGACGGCCAAGTCCATTGCCACGTCCGCCCCACAGGCCTGCTGCTTCCTGAGATTCTTCTGAGATTGAGATTCTGCTGTCCATCACTAACTCCCACCTTTGATCGCATGTAGGACACTGAAGTAACTGCTCTCAGGTTACATAAAAGGTTAAAAAAAATAGGTCTCTCTCTCTCTCTCTCTCTCTCTCTCTCTCTCTCTCTCTCTCTCTCCCTCCCTCTCTCCCTTACCTCTCTTCTCTCTCCCCCTCTATCACTCCCTCTCTCCCTCTCCCCCTCTCACAGCATCTGGCTAAGAAAAGAAATCATAGCAATTTTCTTACAGCAGCAGGATCCGTATTCTTTTTCTCAATATCCAGTTACTGACATTCAAAATTTGCCAGTTTCTCTTTTGGTGGCAGATGTAATGATTTTTTTTTTGATTTTTTTTTTAATGAGCATGTGTGTGTGTGTATGTGCGTATACTCGCAGGGGGTGGGGGTGGGGGTGTGCATTTCAGATATAATGTAAAGTTTGCCTAATTCCTGAAACTCAGCAGACTCACTGATTTCTAGATGAGATTGCAAAGCAGTATGAGTGGCCCAGTGGGAAGAATGCACTCACTGATGCAGAGTCCTGCTTCCTGTCCCACTGCCTGGCCACTGTACCTGAAAAGAAAGGAGAGCAGTTGTTTTATGAAGATTTTTAAAATTGAAATGTATTATTAACAGATAGTAAACTTGACTTTGTTTGTGGAAAGCTCTATGAATTGTAAAACCTGTGCAGACTCACCTACCTACTGCCATAAGCATGGTGCGACCAGCCCCGTCACTGTGAGACCCACCTCCGCCATCCGACTCTGTCCCTAGCCCCTGCCAGCACACCTCTGTTCTCCGTGGAATCATACAGGATGTTTGTACCTTTGCAGACAAGCTCTGTCACATAGGACACTATCTCAGAGATACATTTCAGTGGCTTAGCTCATCAATAGTTTATTCTTTTTATTGCCATATAGTATCCCGTTGTACAGATAGACTACATGTGTTTATCTATCCACAGTATTTATCGCTCATAATATTGTCTTACACATTTCTCCCTCCTTTCTCTGCGTTTCCGCTTGTCCCCAGGGGCACTGCTTTCTGCCATTTGTTTTTTCCCAGCGTTGCTTTCCTTCCGCACCTCCTCTCCTGAGTCCATAAACCTTCCGCAGGTAGCGCTTTCTAAAGAAAGACCACCTCTTGCAAGCTACAACTGTATTCATAAACAACTTAAAGCCATCGATCGGGAAGCCACTGCTGACTATTTCACAGGACATCAAGGCTACTAAAAATAGGGCTCCATTTCTCAGTGACAGCAGCACTAATAAAACAACAGCTCTCCCATTTCAGCTAAGCCATTATCTGTCATCAGAGGAAGCCTACTACTGAGTGTAAGTTACATGGAAGCCCATGTAACAAGCCAAGGAAAGACCCTGACCAGCAACACAACCTCTCCTGGCTGGGGAGATGGGATTCTTAGAAATGGCCTTTGGCTGTGCCCCATCCGTTGAGAGGGATGTGGGTACTGTGCAGCTCATTGACTTATAAGCAGAAAGAGAAAGATTGTTCATCTTGAAGAGAAACATGCGCGGCTCTCTACCCTGAAGCGGGTCAGACTCCATGAATGACTGCAGCTTCCATTCCCTGGAGCAGCAGAGACTGGGGAATGCTGGTCCTCTTCCTGGCTGGAGGCTGTCCCTGCACCATGAGGACACCCAGCCATGACACCCCTGTGCCTATGGTTTGTGCATACCTGGCCTCCATTAGCCTGTTTTCCATGTGGTTCACATGGCTTTATCCTCAGTTCATGTCATTTCCTCCTGGACCTCCCTAAGGAGCAATATGGTAGGCCGTTATTATCTAATGACCTTGGGATCAAGGCGTTGTTTCCCTTAGTCGGCCTGCCCTGTTCAGAGCCACTGTCACCAGCCAATACCAGTGGCTATGCTGACGGGACGGCTGTTGGCCATCAATAAGCCCCGGAGGTGGTTGGAGTGCAATGACCAGCTGTTTGGGCCTGCCTCACAGTGAGACAGCGGCTCTCTTCCAAGACACAAATCTGTATCCCTACTCTCTGCCGACACGTACTTATTTTATATGTAAAAACTATGACTCTGCCTCATTACTTAAATAGTCAAGTGTCTATTATAGTTACACTTGATTTAAAAAATATTGGGTTTCTATTTTTTTCTAATCTTAAATACATTATAACTTTTGTGTTGTTTTATTTTGACTGCACCTTTGTGACATCTACCAGCCAATCAGAAGTGAGTATGCAAATTAACCCAACAAAGATGGCAGGTTAATTTGCATATGCAGGCACAGAACTGCAGAGCGGGATTCTGGCATTCAGCACCACCTGGGCCTTTGTGTAGCATGGGAAGGCTGAAATGTGGCTCCGGCCAGAGCAAAAGAGGTGCCAACAGCCAGGGGAAGGAAGGCACATTCCTGCATGAATATTTGTGCATTGGGCCTCTAATATATATATTTCCTCCCCCACCCCCCACCCCCACATTAGGAAAACACCATATGTTTAAGCCATAAAACCTGGTTCTCAGATATTTCACTTCTTTAAAACTACAGCAACTGATTCGCTTACATTTAATGGATTTTGAACAATGGATCTCGTCATTTTCACGTTAGTTATGCGAAGTCAAATGGTTTGCACTGCGATCTGGTGGTTGGCCCAGAAGGCACCCGGCTGAGAAAGGTCATGCCATGGATACGCCGCTCTGTTCAAACCAAGGAGAAGCTAGCCATGCAGCCTTGGCCCTGAAAACTGCCAGGGAAATTCTGCTCTCTTTCTGAAAACTTGGCCGGGGTTTTGCAACATGAAGGCAAACATGTATGGCCATCCTGGGAGGGCCTCTGCCCACTGCAGCGAGGTCTGTGCTGCGAGCGAGCTGGGCAGACGGGGAGGAACTGGCCCACGTGGAGAGGAGCCCAGGCTGAACCCTGGCAGTCACCACGGTTCTTTTACGCCGGGGCTCCTCGGGGTGCCTCTGCTGCCTCAGTTTCTTTTCACACCCAGCCTCCTTGGAACCCTGCCTAGTGGAATTCTCCTCTCTCCACATTGCCAACGATTGGAAGCAAACAAAATGCCCTTCAGTAGAAAGATTGATAAACTGGAGTACAGCTATACAGTGAAATATTATTCAGTGATTAAAAAGAAATGAGCTATCAAGTAACAAAATGGCACGGAGTGATATTAATGTACTTTCCTAAGTGGAGAAAGACAGTGTGGAAAAGTTATATACTATTTAATTCCGATGACATGACTCCAGCAAAAGATGCTGCTGAAGATGCTGAAAAGGTGGATGGTTGCCTAGGGCCCAGGGGCAGGGAAAGGGCTGAATAGGTGAAACACAGGAAAACTTTAGGGCCATGAAACTATTTTGTATGACACTATTATTGTGATTTGTCAAAACCCGCACAACTGTATGCAGTGCCTTTCCACAATGTAAACTATGCATTTTAGTTGATAGCAATGTATTAATATTGGTTCATCAATTGTAGCAAATGATCCTAACCAATATAAGATATTGATAATAGGAGAAATTGTGTGAGGGAAGAGGAAGGGGATGGAATACTTAGAAAGTCCCTGTATTTTCTACATAATTTTTTTTTGTAAACCTGAAATCACCCTGAAATAACATAGCATATATATATATATATATATATATATATATATATATATATATATATATTTAATTCATTGCTAGGATAAATGGGGAAATCAATTAGAGGGACATAGTGAAATTATTCAGAAATTTGAAAGTTCTTGTTTTTCAAAATTATTTAGAAATTTGAAAGTTTTTGTTTGCTTGTTTTTCTTTCAATTAATTTGCAGTATTTTCCATCTGTCCCTTGAATATTTTTAATGTTTCTTTTTCTTTTCTTTTTTTTCTGGTGTTGAGAGCAGTGGAAACAGAAGAAATCATTCAGGTCTGTGGATTTAACAGATGGATACCACACACACACACACACACACACACACACACAACACAATACACACAAGAGAAATTGAGATGCTAGTAAGAATTTAGAGATGTAACAGACCATAGTATCTAAGTCAGAAAAGGGAAATTAATGAGGAAAAAGTAAAAGACTCAGTGGATGGAGCGGCTCATCATGTTAAAGAATGGTTGTAGATGGAATACTTATGGAAAGAATGACTAACAAGATTATAAGCCTAACTATAAAAATTACTTAAAATGAGTAGATCATGGAGCAAAATATTGCATTGCAGATGAAGTGGAATTTATGAATGATGGGAGTACTGACATGTTGGCTGATGATCTGTTAGCTGATGAAAAGAACTAGATTAGCATTGTTGTTTTTAAAAGAGCATGGAGTAGGAATTATTTAGAAGCAGATAGAGAACAAAAAGAACTTCAATTCCTTAATCAACTGTGCAGCTAATAGAGCTTTGGAGTGTGGACTAAAATTGGAGGTGGGGAGATGTTTCAATGGGAGTGATGACTGGGAGAAATCAGGTAAGACAGGAAAGTCCACAAAACACCTGGAAAGAGAATTAGAATTGTGGTTGCCAGATTCACAACACCCTGCTGATTCTTGCCTGTTGGTATTCTTGACATTATGTAGTCCCTTCCCACAAGAAGTGGGGCTGATCTCTGTCACCAATAAAATTTATGGAAATTATTATATGTGATGTCTGAGACGAGGGACTAAAAACCTGTGGCTTCCACCTTGCCCTTTCTTGAATCACTCACTACTGATGAAGCCAGGTATTGCATCATGAGCCCACGGAGAGGTCCATGTGGGGAGGAAGTGATGCCTTCTTCCAAGGCCAACACCTACTGTCAACCACACGGACAGGCCTCCTGGGAAGCCGAGTCCCCCCCACCAAGCCTGCAGATGCTGGCAGTCCTGGCCAACATCCTGACTGACTGAGCTCTCATGAGAAACACCCAAGTAAGTTTCTCTAAGACAGTGGTCAGCAAACTCAAAAAATTTGGCTCTCCAAAGAAGTTTCAATCGTTGTACTGTTGATATTTGGCTTATTAGTCAACAGAGATAAATATCACCAGTACAACGATTGAAATTTCTTTGGAGAGCCAAATGTTTTAAACTTAAACTTCTTCTAATGCCTCTTCTTCAAAATAGACTCGCCCAGGCCATGGTATTTTATGGAAGAGCCACACTCCAGGGGCCAAAGAGCCACATGTGGCTTTCTGGTCAAGGTTTGCCAAGCACTGCTCTAAGAGAAAGTCTATGAGATAATAAATGATACTTGTTTTGTGATGCTGTTGAGTAGCCATAGATAACAAAAGGGAAGTGCAGTGAGGTGTGTTTATTATAGTCAGGCAGTGCCCAGCTGAAGGAGTCAAGAGATGGGGAGTGTTTGGGAGTTGAGTTTCTTATAAGCCTAAGTTTCTTAGGTGATAGTTTTGGTAACTTGAACTTCCTTTCAATTCTAACATCATGTGGCTCAGTTTCCTTTGATTGGGTGTGAAAGGCACTCCACTCATGCTTGCTGGTCCCCAGAGTTGCCCTTTGATACTGCAGGATGGATGCTGTGATGGATAATGGTAGCCTTTGACATAAGCTTTTATAGTCAGCAGCCCCAGGTAATGCTTTGTTTCCTTCCTTTTATTTGCGCCTCATTGTAATTTACAACAGCCATCATTTTGCACAGCAGGATGGTGGTTTTGTTGTATTTTTATGGGGATGAAAGCTTAGTTTCATTGTACTGATCAGTGATGAGAACTGAGCATTATGAACATGAGCACCCAGTCAGAATCTGAATGATGTGCAACGAGTGTGGAGAGATTAGAACAGAAAGCCTTTGAACCTAAGTGGTTAGAGCAATTGTAAGAAAAAGAGCTGATTTGTTTGCAGACTCATTTTAATGCTAATAGCAACTAGAAACAAGGGGTTATTAGGGTCCTGAATCCTTTGTTCCATGTATTTCTCTTTCCTCCAACAAATTGGTGAGGATCTGTCCTGTTTGAAAAGTACTGTACATGGAAAGTCTACTCAACTTTAAGAACCAAGGCCAGTCAAAACTGGTTTGGCTTAGTGGATAGAGTGTCGGCCTGCAGACCGAAAGGTCCCAAGTTGGATTCCAGTCAAGGGCATGTACCTTGGTTGCAGGCACATCCCCAGTGGGGAGTGTGCAGGAGGCAGCTGGTCGATGTATCTCTCTCATCAATGTTTCTAGCTCTCTAACTCTCTCCCTTCATCTCTGTGAAAAATCAATAAAGTATATTAAAAAAAAAAAAAAAAGCAAAAGCAAAAGAACCAAGGCCACTATAACATAACTAGAGGCTCAATGCACAAACTTTGTGCAAGAGTAGGCCTCTCTTCCCCCAGCTACAGTCACTGGCTTCCCTCTGGCCCCAGCTTCATCCTGAAGGATGTCCCAAAAGATGTCCGGAATGACATCCAGTCTAATTAGCATATTGTCCTTTTATTATTATAGATAACACCATGAGAATATAATTGTCTATTTATTTCTTAATATGTTTCTAGGACAATTTCAAAAATACTTGTATATTATTCTTAGTAAGAAGCTTTGCATATTAATTATTTATAAAATGTGTTCATTGGTATTACTAATGTCAACATCATGATACAACAGGCTTAGAGGTAAATTTGTTATTTTCAGGGATCAGAGGTATGGAGAATAGATAAAGCAGATATTTTTTTTTTAATTAAAATATATTAAAGTCTGTTCCCAATGCAGTACTTGTGGATCCATCTGCAGGTATTTTTGCACCTACCTTGTGATGGCCACTGGGTGGCCCTGTGGGGAGCACAAAGCCAGATAGCTGATGTCTTCCGTTCTCAACAACGTCAAGAAGGTTGGACATGAATCTACTAGAAAGATATAGGATTCTAAATCCTCTGAGCGACATTTTTAAAGGAAGCACATAAAAACGGTGAAGGAATTTCTTAATCAGAAGTCTCAGGTGGCTTTAGAGCTGAGGTGTGAAGCCTGTGCAGGAGTTACAGCAACACAAAATACACTCAGACAAAATAGGACCAGACACCCACCTGTGTCTGACTTGTTGGGCTATGGTGGTGGAGATAGGCTTTTCTTCTAAATCAGTGGTCGGCAAACTGCAGTTCAAGAGCCATAGGTGGCTCTTTGCCCCTGGAGTGTGGCTCTTCCACAAAATACCATGGCCTGGGAGAGTCTATGTTGAAGAAGTGGTGTTAGAAGAAGTTTAAGTTTAAAAGATTTGGCTCTCAAAAGAAGTTTCAATTGTTGTACTGTTGATATTTGGCTCTGTGGACTACTGAGTTTGTAGGCCACTGCTCTAAATCTATGAAAAGTATTTCTATGAATGGGGAGTTTCCTATCACAAATGAGTAAAGATCATGAGTGGGACAATGAGCTTCTATTCAGTGATAAGTATTTAACAGCTTAAGTAACAAATGTTCTCACAAGGGCTGGCCTCAGATATGCCCGCAGGCCCTGAGCCTAGTGCCTTTTCCAGAGTTGTATTGCTCCCCTCCCCCCAGCCCGGAGGTTCCTGGGAATGGAACATGTTCTGGGATGCCCTCAGGGTCAATCTGTACTCATTAGTCTTATTTTGTAATTTGAATGCGACAAGATAAATTAAGTGGAAGCTTCATCTTCCCTCTTTCCTACCTTGGGCATTTATCTGAAAATTGTAATGAGAATTGTAGTGAGAACTGGTGCCCTGGAAAGTTTTTTTTATTTTATTTCCTCTTTCTTGCCTACAATCTCAGAATCCCTGGCTATGCCACTGTCCAGAGGCTGCATTACCTAGAGGGGATTTGTAAGGGAAAACGTGGGGCACTTTCCAGAATTCAGGTGCCTGTGCTCTCAGATTCGGCAGTTCAGCTGAAACAGAATGAGGGGATATGTCTTTTAAACATGGTAATAGAACAGGTTTTAAAAATAAGAGAAAAATTAATCAAACACTCCAGGAAAACATATCAGTCAAGGCTGCTGTGATGGATCAAATAGTGCTCTTCAAAGATGTCCTAGAGTTGGTGAGCAGGTTCTATTAAGGGCATATAGGGGTTAAGGTTGCCCTTTGCCTAATCAGCTGACCTAAGCTTAGATTATGCTGGCTTATCCCCACAGGTCTGTTGGAATCACAAGGGTTCTTAAATGGGGGAAAAGGAGGCAGAAGAGTCTGGACTGGAGAGAGAGTGGCAAGATAAAGATTCCATGTCGTTGCCAGCCTCAAAGATGGAAGGAGGCAGCAAGCCAAGGAATGCAGGCAGCTGGAGAAGGGAAGACGACAAGAGTCTCCCTTATGGAAAACTCAGCGCTTCTGATACCTTGATTTTAACACAATGGGACTCATTTCAGACTCCCGACACCCAGAAAACTGTGGGAGAGAATACACTGGTGATGCTTTAAGCTACTGGATGTAATTTGTTACAATAGCCACAGTGAGCAAGTACAGTTCTCCATAAATCCGTTTGTACATAGGAGGTTTATTGTTGGGCGACATGAGTCTGGAAGAGAGACTATTATCCTATGTCCTGGCTGCTGCCAAGCCACAGCCAGATCCTCATGCAGGAAGCTAGATCCTGGCCGGAGCACAGCTGGCTTCCAATAAACCCCTCCATGACTGACAGAGCCCGCCCTGTGCCACAGCGTGCTGGCTTGTGCTGGTTCCTGGAGCAGGTGCTTCACCCTTACCTGGGGCAGGTCATGCCCCTGTCCCTACTACAATTCCCTGTCCTTAGAGCCCATCAGTGCCTTCCACCTGGCAGGGAAGATAGCTGTCCCTGCCCAAGATGAGCCCAGTATGGCAGTTCCCTTAATAAACTCTGGATATAATGATGGACTTGTCAAGCTTACTCCTGGGTGTTAGTCTGTGTCATCCAACATAAACTTGATTAAGAAACCAAAGACAGGAGACAGGGAGAGAAATGCAATATTCTGGTAAAATACATTGGTGTTGACAGTTTCTTGTAATGTGGTTCTGCATAAGTGCCAGCTTCACTTGGGTTTCCCTCAGACACTGAGCACTGGCAGATTATTGAACACTAATGGCCTGGTGCACGGATTCGTGCACAGTGGAAATAAATTAATTAGAAGCAAGATTCATGCAGTAATTACATTACTGCAAAAATTATGTCAAAATAATATATATAATATAGTATTATAAAATTAGAATTCAGAATATTTTTAAATTGCCAGTGTGTGTCATAGATACTGGCCAGTGGGTTGCATGCAATTGGCGCCAGTGAGAGCTTTATATGTATCACACATGCATGAGTCAATGTTTATTTTTAGATTTCCAGTGCAAGTCAGATGTACCAGCTGGTCTGGTAAGATGGTCAGATGGATGGATGATTGGTCACTTATCCATATACATATTTATCTAATTATACCTGTTTTAATGAGTCCATCGTCTTGACTTCCCTGGAAGTAGAGAATAAGAAGGGGAAATAGTCAAAACTAGTTCACTTCTAACATCCTTTATTAGTAGAAGCCAAAATCTGAGAAAAATAAACCCAACCTTCACTGTTCTTCAACCTTCGTATGGTCTTTCGCAGAGCCAGTGAAACTAACAAAAAAAGCAGCTCCTTTGGGCGATAAAAAACAGCATTTGACCGAACAAAAGAAGGGTTCTTTCAAGTATGTCACTCCTTAGGACAGCGTTCCTCAAACTTCCGACATATGTGTATGCCTTCTATAATTTTCGTAACGCTGAGTACCCCTCGTACTCATGAGAACGTAGAATTAGGCGCAGCTAAGCACAGTGCACTGTACATCCCCGCCAAACTCTGGTGCAACGCGTACCCCCACCACTCTTCCCGTACCCCTGGGGGTACGCGTACCACACTTTGGGGAACACTGCCTTAGGACCAAGCACTGACGGAGAGAGCCTGTCCAATGGATTTGGATGAGATATGGCTCCAGGGTTTCTGATCATGGGAATTAATCCGTGAGAAGAAGCAGAGCCAGTGCTGGGCTGGGAAATGAGGGGACTGTGTCCTCTAGCCCTGCCCCTCACACCCTCTCTGCTTCATGCTCAGTGGGGCCCTCTGTCAGGAAGGGTCACCGCTGTTGCTCATTGGCCATGGCCGGAGCGTTGTGAATGCATTCCCCCTAGACCACATGTGTCAAACACAAGGCCCGTGGGCCAAATCCGTCCCGCCAGGCCTTGCAATGTGGCCCGCACCGCGCTGTCATCACTGCACTCCGCTGTGTTTCCATCACAATGACAGTTTATGACTGTTCAGTAAACCATTCGGCCCGCGATTTAGGCTGGATTTTAGATTTTGGCCCCTTCTCTGATTGAGTTCGACACCCCTACCCTAGACAGTGGGCTTCCTCCATTAGGAGCATGTCCTTCCGTGGCTTTGCTTGTGGATCCCTTCCAGAGGCAGGTCCACGCCCACAGACACACGCGGTGCCTCCACCGTGACCTTCCTGCACACGTGGCGTGGCACAGGCCTGGGCTTTGTGCATGTCCAGGGAATCCCACTCTGCCAGCAAGAAGGGTCTGGTGGCTTTGTGCTCGCCGCACCTGGGATCCAGAGACAGTTTTCCTAACTTCCGGAAGGTAACCCTGCTCGGGGACTCTACACCAGCTGGAGGGAAGACAGGGGCTGAGGTAGTTTCACAGGGAAGCTTGAGTCCACTGGGGCTGCTGTCAGTGCTGTGCAAGCGCAGCCAGGGCACAGGGGGCGCTGCACTCGGCAATGGGATGCCCCAGCCTCATCCTCTGGGGTGCAGCCAAGGACGGGAGTGAAGGCCGTGGTTTGAGAGCCAGGAGAGCGGAGCGTCTGAGAGGAGAGGGTTTGAGTCTGGAGAAGTGGCAGAGGGAGGGCAGGAGGAAAGTCTGTATAAAACGCAGTGCCGGTCTGGCTGTGCTTTAGCATCCTCACGGTTTGGTATTTTCTCTCCTTGTTTGACAGCCAAGCTATGTTTGACCATGATAAGGCTTTATGCCAGATGACATATTTCCCTAAAACTTGATATGTCCACTATTGTTTGTTCTGAAATATCAAGACACGGGTATGAGGGATTCTAAAAGGCCAAGCAGGGGTTGTATTAGTAGAGGAGAGAAAGCATGTGATTGATTTTAAAATATGTAAATCGTGTGTCTACTTTATATCCAGGACCAGCCGCGTGCAGGGAAGGCTGGCGGGTGTCAGGGCACCTGAGCTGGGGCAGAGCCTCAGAGACTGCCCGCCGCCACCTGTCTCCCGGAGGGATCCATCACCTCTGGGCGCTCGGGCTAATTGCCCAGAACACACTGTCCCCCCACGTTTCTGTGGCCATTCAGGCTTTGATCGGAGCTGTACGAACACCATCACATCGGCTCACACATGCCTCATATCTTCTCCCGGAGCTGTGCTCGGTGGATGCTGACTCTGTGACCTCCGGCCTCATGGTAAAAATCTAAATGTGATCTCAGAGAGTCAACAACATAGAGTTTGTCTCTCGCTGGATGAGTCCGGCTTACATCGTTACTGTCTGTGGCTCCTGTCGAGGGGGGATGCTCTGCCAGGTGAAAGGTCAGCACAGGCGATCCTGCCGGCAGGCCTCTAATTGGCCGCCTTAAAAGCAAACAAACGGACATCAATCCTCAGCAGCTGGTGCTGCTTGCACTGTTTCTGTGTTCGCGGTGCCTGCTCATTCTCCCGTTCCAGATGAATTTCCCAATATTTCAAGTTGAACTGGTGTATTGCTTTTTCAATAAGTCATCTGAAAATTCGACTCTTTCAAATGAAAGTAATGAGACCTTCTTGTCACTAATAATGCGTTAAAATGCATTGAAATATTAACGATAATATAGTAATCTGCCAAGCTTGTTATTTTTAAATGTCTTAATCATGTAATTGAAATAGAAATATCAGTTCATTACATAAGAAATCAGAATAATTCACTTGATATAATCAGATGTTAATGTATTAACTATATATTTTGCTATTTAGAATAATAAACTACTTTTCATTTTTTAAATGAAAATATTTCCTATTAATATTAGATTCATTAATAATTATTAATTGCTATAGCTTAGGATAACAAAACATAACTGGCTACAAAAACACTGTAATTGGCAGTGAGATTATTATATTTCCCATGATTTATGATGTTGGCATTTGGTTCATAATAAAATGTTATTGCTTTGTATTTCTGCGGTGTTCCTTTTCTAGTGTTCCTCTTTTCTGAGCCTGCAGGAATGATGTACAAATACAGTCATCTCCGTTTTATAATGTTAAAGTCATTAGCTATTTATTTAGAAAACTGTGCATTCTTTCAAATAATTGCAAGTGGAAAGTAGCACTTTTCACATTGTTTAAACTAAATCAAATAATTAGAACTTTTTGAGTGTTGATTTTATAATGCCTCCCCTGATATTTAAGTGACTCTGCTCCATTTAACCTCTTAGCATATGAAAGGTATTAAATTGTAAACTTAAATATTCTTTGAGTGAAAAAAGCCAATATTTGTCACAGAATGCTTGTAACTATAATGCTAGCTATTTTGTATCAAGTACTTTGGTCCTGTGTAATACATTTCTGAGTGAGATATACTCCTGGCACAATTTTAAAACACAATTATTTATTGATCAATGTTGATATTTTAAAATTATATCCTAATATATAAAAACCAAAATAACGTCCAAAATGACTGGAGGCTCGACTAACTGGAAGTCAGTGTTGGGTTGCCATGGTGATCCAGCACTGACTGCTGAGGGGGCTGCGGACTGGGCCCCAGGGAGAGAGAGCCATAGCCTCCATAGCAGCTGTTGGTCAGCACTTGCCGAAGCAGAGATTGTTAGAGGAGATCAGGCCAGCAGGGGAGAACAGTTTGGGGTGAGATCAGACAGGCAGGGGATGGCAGTTGGGGGCAAGATCAGGTTGGTAGGGGAGGGCCTTTGGGGGTAAGATCAGGTCAGCAGTGGAGGGTAGTTAGGGGTGATTAGGCAAGCAGGCAAAGAGGTTAGGGGCAACCAGGCAAGCATGCAGAGGCAGTTAGGGGCAATCAGGCAGGCAGGCAGGTGAGCAGCTAGGAGCCAGCAGTCCCAGATTTCGAGAGGAATATCCAACTGCCAGTTTAGGCCCGATCCCACATAGGAGTCGGACATCCCCCAAGGTGTCCCTGATTGGAGAGGGTGCAGGCTGGGCTGAGGGAACTCCCTCCCAACCCTATGCATGAATTTCATGTATCTGGTCACTAGTATATATCTATATCTATATCTATATCTATATCTATATCTATATCTATATCTATATCTATATCTATATCTATATATCTATATCTATATCTATCTATATATACATATTCATATCTATATCTATATCTACTTATTAGCAAACTCAACTAATTTTTACAAATGTTAAAGAGAAAAAAAACTTTTAAGAAGCAGCAATAACTTTTTCAGATTCATGTTCAGGGAAGCTGACAGCAAGACAAAAAGGATTGTTTAGCTGCCTGCCAATGTGTGAGGCTATTTGAATAAAAGAAAAATAATTATATAAAGGTAGCAATTAGAACAAAAAGAGAGATGTCCAATGGTATGTAACCCATGTAAAGGGGTTAAAAGAGAGAGCCATATTATTGTAATTAAGTCAAGAATACAGTTGGAGATTTCTGGGTTGGAAATAATAGGCAGTTGATAAATATTAACTGAATTCATTGGAAATTGTTAAGAAACTTTATTGTAAGCAATAGAAGAGATTCCATTGGGGCACTGACAGAGGGTGACCGATATGGGAAGTGGGATGGAATATTTTGAATGTCTTTCTTGGCCAGAAATTTAAATATTCTCTTTCAATTTTTCTAGCATCAGGCACTAAAATTTTTTTTAAAAAATGCAATTTTTGTTTGTTTGGAGAAAAATTACAAATAGTATTGATATATTTTCCATCTTATTTATCTCTTCTGATATCAAGGTAGATGAATATTATAATCTGGCCATTTCTTTTGAATGTGGATATGAGCAGAGAAAATATGGGCTATTAATGCCCATCCTGGAATATAATTGGCTGCTTCTGAGAACTAATTTTTAAAAATATATATTTTATTGATTTTTTACAGAGAGGAAGGGAGAGAGACAAATAGTCAGAAACATTTCTGAGAAAGAAACATAGATCAACTGCCTCTTGCACATCCCCTATTGGGGATGTGCGCGCAACCAAGGTACATGCCCTTGACTGGGATCGAACCCGAGACACTTCAGTCCACAGGCCGACCCTCTATCCACTGAGCCAAACCAGTTTCGGCCTGAGACCTAAGTTTTATTTTTTAGCTTTATTTAAGGAGATAATGTGAAGTTGATAAGCCTAAAAGACTACATATGTAGGACAGCAGGCATATTCTGTATCTGCTTTTTCCTCCAATCCCTAGATCAAGGTCATGGGGACCAAGCTAACCTCTCATGACCATTCTACCCCTTGGGTATTTAGAGAAATGATGAAAGGTGAGCCAGGAAGTGCATCAACAACAGGAAACATGGTAACAATAAGGAGTTCATGATGGTTTTGCAGGGAGTGCTTTGTAGACTAAGGAGAGAGGCCTTTGGGTGCAAGGAAAGACACCCTCTGGGGGCCATTCTAGGTGAGTTTGAAGGCAGGTGAGTCAGTAAATGTCCTGCCACCATGGTCACCAGGCAGTTCAGTTAGTCGTAAAGCACAGGAGTGCACACTACGATGCAGCTGCGACTCCTCTTGCCCCGGGCAGGGTCCCGGTGACCGTGCAGCCTGCCCCTCCCAGCTGTTACCTCCGTGACCTCTCCTCAAGGTTAACTGTCCAAACACGGGTGCCACGTCGGAGTGTAGAGGTACAAACCCATGCACTGGGCAGACTTTATTCCCAGCTTGGAGAATTACAATGCAAGAAAACAAAAACATGAAAGGCACAGAGCAGAATGGTCTCACATTGTTCATTTTTCAATACAGAGTAGCTTTGAAGTCCCACACGCACATTCAAACACATGCACATACAAACCTCTTAGTTATAACATGCTGTTAGGAGATGTGAAGTTAAGAATAGGAAGCTTTGGTTATTAAATAGTCATGGCAGCCATTTTAATTCTGGGGAAAAGTGATCACGTGTTGCCAAACAATTGTGGTTAAATTTGACATGAATTGATGACTTTTGAAATTTAATAAAAACAGTTGGTTTATTTCTGTGCTACTTAACTCATACCCGGGAAAGGCGAGGTTATGTAACTGGATTTTAAATGCGAGGTTTACTTTCTCTGCTGCATACTCAGCACACAGCCTTTTCCTCCTGTCTCTCCGAGGACAGCGTGGACAAATGGTAATGGCTTTGCACAGGTTTTTGGGCAGCAGGTGGTGGTATACTGAACTTTGCTAAATTAAGAAACAAATCTCCAAGCTGCCCACCCCCGAATCACACCGTACAGATAGGAGCAGCAGTTCATAAGGCGGAATTTTTACCCACAAACAATAACGCTCAGAACCCGAGGCCTCCACTGCCCGGGAACAGATGATTCTTTGCAGTTTTGCTTCCCGTCAGGAAGCCAGGGCTGCGGGGAAGATGTTCTCACACTAAAAGAACAAATTGATTTTTGACAAAACAAAGTTACCTGTATCCAGGAGAAAAGCCATGCCTTACTGAAGACAGGATGAAGCCAAAAAGTCTAATTCCTACAACAATGGCGCCTCAAAAAGCTCCCATCAGAGACTGAAACATACAGTCACAGACCAAAAGTGGGGAAATAGGAAAAGATACACATTACAAACACTGCTTTTTAGAAGACTCTGCTAGCTACGTTAATTTCAGGCCAAGCAAATTATAGAGTAATACACATTATCGGAAATAAAGAGGAACATTAAATGAAAACAAGTAAGTTAATTCTCAAAGACTAAAACTCTGCAAAGGGTAGGCGCCTCCACAAAAATCCATGGAGAAAAGCACAGAGACCCAGGAGCAGAAATATCCAAGCCGCTGTGATGGCTGGCGACTCCCCCTCCACCAGGACTGACAGCCGCAGGCAGACTCTCATCAGAACACAGCTGAAATGCACAGCTCTGTCATCAGCTGGACATGATGGACGCCCAGGGAACATTCCACTTGACAGTAGCAGGATACACACTCTTCTCAAGGTCACACACAGCATTGGCCGTGGGGGACAACATTCCCAGTGACAAAACACATCTTAACAACAACAATGGAAAAATTATACAAAGCATGCTGCCCAAAAGTTATTTATCTGAGTTCAAATTAAATGGCGTCTCCTGTTTTGTTTCATCTCTCCATAAGTCTGACAACCCGAAACAGAAAATATATCCCACAGTGAAATAGAAATCACATATATGGTAAAGCAATCAATAAGGAAATAGAAACTGGTAGCATATAGATTGCATAGACATATAAGCATCTTTCGTTATTTGGGATGGTTTGAACGTGTGTGGAGAAAACAGATTCTACAGGCTAGTTATTAGAACTTAGACATGTATCTAGGTTGCTTAATACAAGAACCCAATACAAAAATCAACAGTGTTCCTATAAACAAGGAAACTCTGATTAAAAATAAACCTTTAAGTAATACCATTCATAATAGAAGCAAATTATAGGGCCTGGGAACAAATATAACACAAGTTATAAAACGGCTTTATTAAAAATATCATGAAATGTTGAAAGGCTTTAACAAAGACTAGCATTAGACAGACCATTTAGAATGAAGAAAAAAACAAAACAAAACAAAACACATTATGAGGAAAGGCTACACATGCACAGCAACATCTGTAAGTCAACTATGATTTTAGTTAATATCCCAGTCGCCTTTTGAATTCTTATTTCAACAAAATGATGGTACAATAATTACTGATGAATAAATGGTCAAAAATACCCAAGGCAGAGCTGAGGGAGAGTGATGCTGGTGAATCACGCTGGAGAAAAGCCAGCCATCCTGTCTAATGTAGTGCTAATTTAAGGGAAAAGGGAATGGTAGGTGAATATAAGACAACTAACCATAATCTCTTGTCTAGAAACACACATAGGGATACATGTACTTAAAAATACAGCGGTGTCAGGACCAGCGAGAGGAAAGATAGAGTGTTAAATAACTGAGACTGCAATTGGCTTTTCACAGGGGGAAACAATTGTGAAATTAGAATTCTATAACAATCTATTCTCACCAAGTTTGCATTGAAACCCACACTTTTGAATCTGGGGGTAGAAAGGAACAGAAAAGGAGCAAAATATAAAGGTAAGATACATCAACTTTATTGCAGGAAAAGACCATCTATTTACAATGGGGAAAACACCATAAAAGAGAAAGAGAAAGCTACTCACAATAAAATATGGGCATCATTTAAACGTGGGTAGGTGAAACATAAAGCCCTTCATGTTCAGCTCCTCTTGCCATGTAGATGCCAGCTGTGGCTTTGGCCCCACTTTGCACATTGACAATTGGATGGAAGCAGATGAGGGCTATCATTCTACATGGGATTAGAATCTTCACCGGCATTTGTCTTGATGCTGCTGAGGAAGTGCCAGGTGCAATTTTTCTTCTAATTGTATTGTCATGTCTCGTAGAGTATAGAATAAAGAGCCATTTTTATGCATGTGGTTTGCTTTCCTGTACCCCTTTTCACTCATTTATCTTCCTGGTCCTTGTAGACATTGGAGTGTTGTACGCTGCACTACAAATGATCAAGGTGAATATTGTCAACCCTATTATAATTCTATGTTGAAAATTAGATCTATATTTTTATAGATTACATAATCCAGCATCACACCCATTTTGAAACATTTCTTAAATTTCTTTCAAAAAGTTCAATAATCTGACTTTTGACATAATGATTTTAGGACAAAAGAAAAAATTTTAAAGTTTGACTTTAAAATGTAATGAATCAAAGTATAAATGCTTGGAATATATTAATTTATACTTCTAGGCATATTTTATTAAAATATGGATATTGTAAAGTTAATTTTAATTTACTCAAAACATAAGAGTTTGGTTTGAGCCCATTATCTTAATTTTAAAAAAACACAAATTCATGATTTTGAGTAATAATTAATAGTCAAATAGGTTTTATTGAAATTATATTTCAGATTATTGCTATGATTTCATTATTTAATTTTGAATCAGGATTTAGACACCTTCTAATTTAATTAGACACCTTCCAAATTTTATAAAAATGTTTCTCTGTTTATCTTTCCATTGAGATGGTAAAAACGGTAAGTTGAAAACATAATTCAAATAATTGAACTGCAAATCTAACTTAAGAGGTGGTGGGTACAATAATGGATATTAAAGAAAAACTGATCACATAGATTTGCATGTTAAAAGGAATATATTTTCCAAACCAAGTTGGCCAACAAAGTTGTTGTTTTTTTAAATATATTTTATTGATTTTTTGCAGAGAGGAAGGGAGATGCAGTTAGAAATATCGATGAGAGAGAAACATTGACCAGCTGCCTCCTGCACACCCCTCACTGGGTATGTGCCCGCAACCAAAGTACATGCCCTTGACCGGAATCAAACCCGGAACCTTTCAATCTGCAGGTTGACACTCTATCCACTGAGCCAAACCCGTTTCAGCTGGCCAACAAAGCTTGATCAATCAACTTCCTAGCAAATTACATTGTCCTGAGATTGCTAAACAAATTCTTTCCAACACAGAATAAAGTACTCAGTATTTTGGCATTCAGAATACCTTGAAGAAAAGTAAATCAATGTAGCAATGCTTAAATATTTAATCAGTTATGTAGTTTGTATGTTTTCTATGGATTATAATCATAAGCTTTAGAATATATTTGTTCTGTGGTTTATCTTTGTCTATCGTTGTCCTGAAGATGACAAAACACCATTGGCCATTGATTATTAATCTTTTATCTCTTGACATCATCTAGCCTATGACCTTTCACTGTCTTTTCATCGGATACGACTCTGCTGATACTACAGTTAACTGTGATCAACGGCAAAGCCCATGGGAAGGTTTCATCTAATGAATTTAACTTCATACCAAGTGAGTCATTCATGAGAATGCCTACTAATAGTAACGCCACGAGAAGCATGCATGCTTTATAATGATTCATCATTCTTGACTTACCTTACTTTTTTAAGACATTTTAGCATGACTTCCCTATTTCAGCTGAATCCAAGACTGTCTGAAATGATCCTAATAAAAGACCTGGCTGCCGAAGAGCATGCACCACAATGCCAGTACCCGCGGCGCTCATCTTTCCTAAAAGCTACTAAAATGCATCTCCTACTGTGCCATCCAATATACCGAGAACCTTCCCTGGGAATCACCCCTTTATTACGTCTGTGTGATTGCTGTTTTCTGTCTGATGAATCTATGCAAGCTGTGAGACTTGGAATTACGGATTGGGAGAGTTACAAGGACATGACTAGTTTCAGTTCACTCAGCTGTGCCTGTCAATCTGGCTTTCCAGACAAAACCTGTCACAGCTCTCACTCTGTCTTCTTTACTCACTTCCAGTGAGTTGATCAAAATTCTAACTCACAGAACCTTGGGGTGAGTTTCTCATTGACTAAGTGTTGAGTGTCTGCGGCAGGTAAGATGCTGTATACAGCAGCACTCAAAAGACACGCGCTTTGCCCTGAACACTCTCATATTGAGGAGGAAATAGCTCAGCATGAAATGTCATCTCTATTTTCATTTTATGGCTGGCGAGTTAAGATTATTGAATGACAGCTGAATGGGACATTAGCAAGCGCACATTCTGTTCCATATGTGTTTAATAAACTATTAGCTGTGTAATAGAATTCAATCAAAATAGAATGCAGTGACATGGAGTTATGCTCTAAAACACTTTCCAGAAGTATGTAGATGAAAATGTCCTTGTAGAAGTGAAGCACATGAACAGAAGGTAAAACCTGAGCCTTTCCAAACGGCGGGAGGAATTCTCTCATTTTTACTCTCAATACATGGGCCAGCTGCTATGCTCAGTGTTGGCTTTAGATCTGATCCTATAGATTTAAAGTATGAATTAGCCCGCATGTCTGAGAGTTAGTCACTTTATATAATAAGGAAACAGACAAATGTTCCTTTCTTTATCAAAGGTTAGACCTTTATATGAACAAATGTGACTCTGACACAGTAGAGGCTGGGGCAGGTGGATATGGAAAAGAATCGGGGGAAGGCAGTTTCGAAGACAGGCACATCAACTAAATCAGTGCTGGCCAACAATAAGATGCCAGAGTCCATAGAAGGCAATGCTCACAAGCCAGAGACCAGTCAGCTCAGTCATTCTCAACCGTGGTGACAATTCCAGCCCCTGAGAAGACTCTGAGATGCACATTAAACATTCACAAAACCCTCTCCTCACCAGGGCACGGGGTTCTGCAGGTGTTTCTAACGTGCAGCTAGAATTGAGAACTCTGCATCTAGACCTGTGCATTCCAAACTTCAGAATGTATGTGTGGAAATGCAGAAGTGGATTGCCTGACTGGCATAGCTTGGTGGTTGAACACTGACCTATGATCCAGGAGGTTATGATTCCATTCCCAGTCAGGGCACATGCCTGGGTTGCAGGCTCCATCCCCTGTACAGGCTGTGCAGGAGGCAGGTGATCCATGTTTCTCTCTCGTTGATGTGTCTACCTCTCTGTCCTTCTCCCTTTTTCTCTCTTGAAAATCAATAAAAACGTATTTTTAAAAAAGAAATGAAGTAGATATATTCAATGGTGTGTGGGGTTCTGTATTATAACAAATACCCAGGTTATGACTAAGATTGCTAGACCTTGGACAGCTTGTGATCTGTAAGAAATGCTGACTTTGGGGCCCAAACTCAGACCTATTAAAATAAAATCTGAATTTTAACATTTCCAGATGATTTGAATATGCATTAAATTTTGAGACATGCTGCCAAAAATTTTACGTGTCTTCCCTAAATGAGGAAAATTATAGTCATTATAACTTGGATGTCCTATGGTGCCCTACTTTCCCTTTGATATCTATTTCAATTTGTTTAATCCTAACAAATTCCGGATCCTGGAACCAGAGACACACACAAAGAAGCCTACCAGCAGTGACGCTCAAAGAGTGGTCCAGGGGAGGCGCCATTCCTTCACCTGTGAGGATGTCAGGAATGCAAACTGTTGGCACTTGGCCAGCAATCTTTGTTTAGTAAGTCCCCCCCCAGGACAGACCTCCAAACTTCACCATACGCTGGTGTGGTCGCCAGATGCTTTGCAGATGTTAGTTGGGAAATGCCAGTACGTGCCACTCTACTGTTCTCAGGGATGAGTAGTTAATATGGGGCAGGGGATAGGTGCGGTGGGGTGGGGAGAGAGATCGCATTCATGTTCGAAGAGAAGAGAATCTGCATCCAGATGTATGGAACCTGAGACTTACCTTGTCAGCTGAAAGAGGGATGATGTCTGCTGCTACTCTTTCTTCAAGAGGCAAACTGCACCAAGTAACGTGACATCCATCCTGGCAGAGGAAAACATTTGCTGACACAAAAACCACTTATTTGATTTTTCTTTAAAAAGAGCATTGATGTATAATAAATTATGCTCCTTTTTTTGTTTGTTTGTTTTAACAATAATAAGAGTTGCCTTCTGTCAATGTCCCATCTGCAATTTGTAGGGTCTGTGGGAATATTATATGTTCTCCTTCTAAATGTCAAGTCCAACAGCAGAGGCTACAGCGCTGAGGGGAATGTGAATGGGAACAGACGCGCAGAGAGGCGTCTGGTGGGACCTCCAGAAGTTAAGCAGAGTTTCCATATGAACCAACCATTGTGCCGAGGAGCGAAAACATGTGTCTGCACACAATCTCACACACGGATGTCTAAAATAGCATCGCTCATAATCAACTAGAGGCAAATAACCTAAATGCCCATCAGCTGGCAAATGATAGACGCAGTCGAGCCCGTGGAGTAGCTGGGCCACAGAAAGAAATGGGTGCCCACCCACGGGGACGGAGCTGGGAGATGCCCGGAAGGGGCTGCCCACCCAGGCCCACCTGCGGCCTAGCTCCATGCTGATGGCAGCCCCATGGGAAGAAGGAAGAGCTCTGAGAGAGCAGGTGGATGGCAGTTTGGGGCTGGGGAAGGGGTGGGCGGAAAGCTGGGGGCCGGAGGGCACAGGGTGTCCTTTCGGAGAGACAGACACGTTTGTGCGATGGCTGTGGGACGGGTGCCCACATCTGTGAGTGGCCCAGAAGCCACAGAGCTGTGCACTTGGGGTAGATGAAGTGTTTACATGTAGAGGAAGTGTGAGAGATTGTGTGGACACGTTTTCACTCCTCGGCACAATGGTTGGTTCGTATGGACTGAGGCCCCACCAGAGGGCTCTCTGCCGTCTGTTCCCACATTCCCCTCAGCGCTGTAGCCTCCGCTGTTGGACTTGACATTTAGAAGGAGAGCATATATTCCCACAGCCCCTACAAATGGCAGATGGGTTATTGACAGAAGGCAACTCTTATTATTGTTAAAACAAACAAAAAAAAGGAGCATAATTTACTTCAATGCTCTTTTTAAAGAAAAATCAAATAAGTGGTTTTTGTGTCTCTTCTCAAAAAAGGTTGGGAGGAGAGGGAGAGGGAGAGAGAGACAGAGAGAGAGAGAGAGAGAGAGAGACAGAGAGAGAGAGAGAGAGAGAGAGAGAGAGAGAGAGAGAGAGAGAGAGAGAGAGAGAGAGAGAGAGAGAGAGAGAGAGAGAGAGAGAGAGAGAGAGAGAGAGAGAGAGAGAGAGAGAGAGAGAGAGAGAGAGAGAGAGAGAGAGAGACCCCCACCATTCCAGCCGGGCGCATGGGACGTGGTTGGATGTTCCGGTACCTGCGCTGCGCTCACGGAGCCCAGATGCCAATGGTCAGGGAACCCGCTGCTCCCCTGCGGCCCTGGGGATTCACCGGGAAAGTCTGGAGGTCCAGTCCCCATCTGGAGGCCCCCCCTGCCGCCTTCTCCAGGGGCAGTTGCCTGAGCCCCCGCTGCCCGCTTCGCCCCAGGCCCCGGAGCGCCCTGCCCGCGGCCCCCGGGGTGACCAGCGCCCAGGGCGGCACCCACTGTGGGCACAGCGGGGTCCCCGGCTCGGCCCCTGCCCCCCAACGCCCCCGGCCTGCGGGTCCCCCAGGCCCGGGAGGTGGGCACCCAGGCCCCGGAGGCCTCCGTGGGGCCCGGGAGGTTTGGGGCGTGGGGGCCGCGGAGTGTACGGCCCCTCAGATGGCTCTGCAGCCCCGTGCCCCTCCGCATCGGGCCTCCTGAGCGCCGGGGGGACCCCGGGGGCCCCAGAGCGGGGCCCGGGCTGCAGGGAGCCCGCCCGCCCAGGACCCCCGGACCCCTGGGCTGGGCGCCGCTCTGGTGTGAGGGCCGCGGGAGGAGGGTCCGGACCCGGGCCCTGGAGCCCCTGCGGCCGCCGTCCCGCCCCCGGCGGGCCAGGGGGGTCAGGCGTGGGCCCCCGAGCAGGGGCCGCTGCCCCTGGAGCTACAAAGTCCTCTGGGAGGCCCTGGCCCCGGGGCGGAGCGCGGAGCCCCCGCGGGACACCTGAGCCCGGAGGCAGGGGATCAGGGAGTCCTCCCGGGGCCCAGAGCCCAGAGCGGCCTCCGGGGCTCCCTGGCTTCGGGGACACCCGGGCTGCTGAGAACCGGGCTCCGCTGCTACCAGCTCCTGGGCCTCACACCTGCTCTCCTGCGGGCCCGGCTGCACCCACGTGGGACCCGACACCGCAGTGCTCCCCATTTCCACCCCCAGACCCGCCAGGCCTGGCCCTGCAGAGCCCACGGGAGCATGGCTGGATCCAGCCCTCGCCATCCCCGAGTGGGTGAGAAGGCGTCTCCCCGCCGCCTCTGTCTGTCCAGTCTGTGCAGGGAGACGGCTGGTCTCATTAAACATTACTGTTAAACACTGAGCTTCCCGGCAGAAGGGAGGGACCTGTGTTTCCGATGGATGAGAGCCAGGCAGGGCCCTCCTGGGAGTGAGTGATGTGTGTGAGGCCCAGACCGCCCTCCCGCTGGGGGTGAGGGGACCAGGGCTGGGGTGCGGGGACCAGGGCTGGGGGTGCGGGGACCAGGGCTGGGGGTGCGGGGACCAGGGCTGGGGTGTGGGGACCAGGGACGGGGGTGAGGGGACCAGGGCTGGGGGTGAGGGGACCAGGGTGCAGAGAAATGGAAGTCGAGGATGTGGTCCAGGCCGCAGGGCCATGGGGAGAGGATGTGCTCATCCTAAGAACCGCGGGCTGTAAGCAGAAGGAAGACGGATGAGGCTGATATTTTTAAACGGATTTGTTCTGGCTGCGGTCCGGAGGCAGCAACTGAAACAGAAACGAGGGCTCAAGGCTGCATTCAGGAGAGGGGCCGGCCTGTGGTCTGTGTGTGTGTGTGTGTGTGTGTGGGGGGGGGTGATGGGCAGGAGGGGGCCGGGATCAGGGTGTGTTTGCCAGGTGGGTGCTGTGGGGCTCGCCAGGGCAGCCGCTGTCCACCTTCGGCATGGCATGGCACAGGTACACGAACTACCAAAACCCTGCGGCACACCGAAATGTGTACTTGGGCAAATGTGACATTTAAAAAATATGGATTTTATTGACTTTTTACGGAGAGGAAGGGAGAGGGTTGGAGAGTTGGATCAGCTGCCCCCTGCACGCCCCCTCTTGGGGATGTGCCCACAGCCCAGGCAGGTGCCTTGACCGGAATCGAACCTGGGACCCTTCAGTCCACAGGCCGACGTTTCATCCACTGAGCCAAACCAGTTTCGGCTGAATGTGCCGTTTTTAGAAGTGTAATTTCAATGCATCCACACCTGATGGCTGTTGCTGAGTTGTCCGCCTAAGTAGGCAGGGGTTGCATGTCTTACACACTCTGGGGACCGCCCGTTGGAAATCACTGCGCTGGGGAAGGCACCGCCAGCCGCCCTTCCTGGGTTAAAATTGGGGTGAAGTCTAGTTTTAATAAGCATGCCCACCTCTGCCTCCGTGTGTGCGAGGCGTGTGAGATACACCTGCAGTGTCGCCTCAGTGTGACTGCGCCCCCCGTGTGCGCGAGGCTGCTGAATGCGGAGGAAACGGTAAGAAGAACACAGCTCCATGGACAGGCGGCACAGAGGCTGGCCTGGGCGGGGGCTGCAGGAATTGAAATTTAATTAGTTTAAAAGGGCGTTGAAGTGTCTGGACAATGGTACCCCCGATCGCGGTGGGCATCACTCTTCTCTTGGCACGCCTGGAGGATTTATTGAGAGCCCGCGTCCAGCCGAATGGCGTGCCTGCGCCGGGATCGTTACGGTGACTGAGGACCCGAGGAAATTAAAGATCAGTGGGCCGATAGTAAGAAGAAAGGGAATTCGATGCGGAGTGATGAATTTTACCTCGGCAAATCAAATGTTCTTTGTGAACATAGAAAAGGCACGAGGACGTTTTTGCATAGATAAATTAGAAGAAAAAAACCGTCGAACTTCTGGGATAAGTAGATGCTAATGGGAAGGAATGACGTGGAGAGGACGAGGGGAAGGAGAGTGTGATTCTGGACCAGTGGTTGGGGTGAGGGTGAGCAGTGTGGCTGTTCCGAACATCAAGGCCACAGATGTGAATCGGACCAGTTTAATACACAAGTGTCTGGGGGGACAGTCTCAGCTGACCTTACTTACCCCTGACTAATTTGTGTCTCCTCTCAGCCAAGGGCATCCTGGATGGAATGCTAAGTTACACAGTATGTGTGCTGGTAAGAGAGGTAAGTTATATGCGCAGTGGATACCAGAGGGATAGGGACTCGATCAGGTGGCCACAACCCGAAGTGGAAAGAGATTCAAGTGGCGATTGAGGTCTGTCCATATTTCTGGGGATGGAACCCACAACCCTGGCCTTTCAGGATGATGCTCTCATGGGCTGAGTTACCCACCAGGGCTAAGAATCCAGTGTCTGTGTGGGCGGGCTGTATATGCCATCAGGTGACGAGAAGTTACAGGGAGAGACTTGTTTATGTAGGCACATATGGTGCTTTAGGGAAGACCGTTTTTGCCAGAAGGCAGGAGGAGAAAGGAATAATAATGGGCACATGAAAGTGTACCATCTTTTTGATTCATAAGCAATCACCATTCCGCCGCTGCATATCTTGTATCCGTGTGCCCGGTCTGCAGGCATCTTGAAAAGACTGGTCTTAAAGCAAATGGGCCCTAGAAGAGTGGGGTGGATATGATTTCAGGGGGATTGCTGAATTCCTCCCTCTACACAGGCTCTGGTCAGAGGCGGCACATGGATTTTTCTTCCAAGAGATAAGTCTAGAAAAAGTAGACGATCAAAGGCGAACTAAATCCATAGGTCACTGGTGCTGCGGAGAATGTAGAGAAGACAAAAAGGAGCTAGTTAACAGAATTTATATCTGAAAGAATAAAACAGAGACACATGACCATGAAATGTTGAGCCAAAGGGCCCACAGACCCACTGGTTTTTCACTAACAAGAAAGCTCTCTGTGGGACCATTGACTCAGGGATGACAGAGCACGTGCAGAATTAGCTCGGACACATTCTCCTTCAGTGGCTCTGAAGAATTTCTAAGAACTAAACTTGAAGAAGTCGAATTAAAACGCAAATAATTTCAGGTGACACTGAGTGTTTACACAGGCAGCCAGTCCTCCGCTAAGAGGCTTAATGATGCCAGTTGGAGATGAAACCTGGTTTCTGTCGGTAAGTCCCTCTGTAGAAGCTGCTGACCTGTACCTCTGTCCACAGGATCAGGGTCTGAGAGTGCAAGCCAGGGAAGCGGCACCAAAACACGCAATGCTTTCTGAACAACACTCTAGGCACCTTTCTTCCTCCGTCCATCTCTCAGTGATCCTGGTGGTGCAACATTTCAGGTATCTGTCTTGTTAGCTGTAAACTGTAACCTGGAAATGTGTGTGCCAGGCACATATCACAGTACATATCACAGTACTTCTAACCCACAGCGTCATAAAAGCCACACAAGGTTTGTAATGCATGCAAACAATATCCAATAGTTAGAATCTATTCCTTCAATAAGATGAAACAAAGCCCTCAACTCTTTCACTGTTTGTAAAAGATCAGTACTTCTTTGATGTGCTTACCAAATTTTCCACCACTCATGCTGTGTTTGAGTCTCAAACTATTTTGTAATGCAAAAGGAAGTACAATGAAAGTACACGTAGGTTTCGTCTCTAAAATGAGTTTAAAATGAGTTTCTGATTCCAATTTCTCCAAATATTTTCTTGATTATATGTTTCTATCACTGGCTGACAAGTATTTCCAACCAAGAGAGAAATACACTGAGAGTCTGGGGTGAATTCAGCAGAGAGAAGCATCCAATTCACCTGCAAACTCCAGTTCCGAAGAAAGGGCCGCACGGGAGCTTTCTATAACCCCCAGGCCATCAGGGGTCTGAAACAGACCGTCGCTGCCAGGGCTGCCTTGGCAGTCATGTTGCACATAGGCTTTGGGAAGGAACCAAGTGCCTGGGACCAGCGCCAGAAACCGGGCATCGAGCCTGACCCATGAGGAGCTGAAGTGTATGGAACCAAAGTCAACTGAGAAATTAAGACTTGGCAAAAAATAAATGCTGTTATTAATGATGCCCTAAAGGGGGAGACTTGAGCTCATCACTTGCCAAGGGTGGGCTGGTGGGTTCTAGAAGTTCATCCTGAAAAATATTAGTGTGTTGCTTTTTTTTTTTTTTTTACACTAAATTCTATAATTCTGTGAGGAAAAAAAAATATGCTAGATTGTGTGTAGTTACAACCTTTTTTTAAAATAAAAATATTAGAGACCCAGTGCATGAAATTAAGGCATTGGAGGGAAGAGGGTCCTCAGCCCAGCCTGCAACTTCTCACAGTCCACAGGGAGCAGACATTCTTAATGCTGCCACCACTGCTGCTGTGCTCACCTGCCATGAACCTGGCTCAGGGCTTTTGGCTGAGAGGTGCTCCTCTGTGGGAGTGCACTGACCACCAGGGGACAGCTCCTGCATTGAGCATCTGACCCCTGGTGGTCAGTGTGCGCCATAGTGACCCATGGTGCGCCATGGTCATTCTGCTGGCTGTTCGGTTGATTTGCATATTAGCCTTTTATTATATTGGATTTTAAAATAGAAAAAATTTAAAATGAAGTCAGTTATACTTTCACTGTCTAGAGAAAACCACTGCTACATCCTTTAGTCTTTCACATACCTTTACATACTTATGGCCGTAACAATGTCAAAAACACAACAAAACAATTATACATTATCAATCACTAGGTAAATGCAAACAAAAAGTTATTCTAAGATATCACTTTGCACCCCCAAAAGAATGGATATAAATAATAAGTCAGACCATGACAAGTGTTGATGAGAATGTAAAGTAACTGCAACCCCCAGATATTGTTCCTAGAGATGTAATTAGGCAAAGTCATATAGGAAAATAGTGTTACAGTCTTTGAAGAGTTAAATACAAATTTACTACATGAGCTAGCACTACCACCTCTAGGCTCTCACTGAAGAGAATTGAAAACAGTTTTACACAACAACTTGTATATAAATGGTTAGCATTATTCATAACACTAGAAAAAATGGAAATAAACCAAATGTCCATCCACTGATGAATGATGACACAATGTGGTCTCTTTGTTCAATGAAATAAGAAAGAAATGCAGGTACTAAGAAAACATGGCGGAACCTCAGACTCTTAGTGCCTAGTGACAGAAGACAGACCCCAAAGACCACATTCTGTGTAATTCACTTTATGAAATACTGTCCAGAAAAGGGAAAACCATGGAGACCTTAAGTGGATTGGTGGTTACCTGGCTATGACTGACAATGGACGCCGCCCTGTCTCTATGTTTCAAGAAACAAGAATATTTTCAAGACGGCTCTTCATGTTCTACTTGTGAACACATCAGTGGAAAGAATTGGAAATATGTCTTTGATTATGTAATTATTCTGTACTTATCCATTCACACAGAAATAATTACCCAGGACGCACTTTGCACTAGGCACCACAGCAGACTGTAAATAAGTGTAATAGACATTGTTTCTCACAAAACCTACATTCTTAATAGGGCAAAACAATACAGATCATCCAAACAAATTCAGAAGAAAGATGTAAGGTGATTTTAATGTCAATAGGAATTTGAGGTGAGAAGAGTAGAACCATGCCAATAATGTAACATGTGATCTACATGATCGAACAAAGTTCTCGGGATGTTGCCAAACAGGAGCTGTTTCTGTTTCTCACCTAAGCCAATTTCTACATGACTGTTGTGCGTGGAAACATGGATGCAAAGAGCAACAGGAAAAAAATCTCAGCTCGTCACCAAAGCACTGGGTGAATATTCCAGAGAGTTAGGGTGGTGGATGAAGATACACATGTGTATCTGTATGAAGATACACATACAGATACTCTTGTTTAGATGTGAGTTTCATATGCACATTACTGAACAGCGTGTAAGGCTCTGGTGGAGTCGAGAGGCCACAGAATTCACTCTCTCAGGCATCTGAGAGTTTTTAAATGTCAGCATAACCTGCCAGTTCACGGCTTTGCATCACACTGACTGACAACGTGGTTGCTCTGTTCTCGATGGGTGCCCTTCCGTTGGAAAATCTCCCCCGTGACAGGGAAGGCAGCTGGGAGCTGCACTGATACCTTCTCTTGTTTTCCTCTGGCTTCCCCTTAGCGGGCTGGTGCAGTGAGTCGTGGAGAGAGAGCAGGCAGCTGTGAAGGTGACAAAGGCAGCAGCTGCCCTCTGGCTGCAGTGATCCCCAGTGAGCAGCTGAGCCGGAGGGACTGTGCTTCTCTCCTCCTGGGAAGCATGTTCGGTGCCATGGACTCAGTCATCTGTGAAATATGACGGCCCTGCCCAGCCACACACGGTACTTCACATCTGGCAGAGGTAAACATCTTACCCTTCATTTCATGTTGACTGACTACAGCAAATGGGCCATGGATTATGGTCGCCTTCCAAATGTATTGCTAGACAGCAAGCAAATATGTACACTTTCTGTGTTAGTTAAGAAAACACATGCCTGAATCCTTCCTAAATGACAAGGAGATACATTTCCTAAAAGCAAAAACCGTTAACATGGTGGCTATTCTTTTTTAGGTATAGAAGGCCATTCTGGGCAAACGCCTTGATATTGTTTTTACAAATTTTTATCTTTTCAATCAACATGAACATTATATCCAGAAGCACTGGGTTTATGTAGTGGGTGAGTGAGATGGGATGGAACAAATAGATTGGGAACGATAAAATATCCCATAGCTCTTCAGTTGTGGAAGGAGCAAGATTTATGTGACTGCACAGCCCAGTTCAACTCTGAGGACATCCATGCATTTTTGAGTCAATGGGCATTCATTAACCGTATTGTGTTCAAAGGATTCTGCTAAATATTGTGGAGAGTGAAGTTGATAGGAGAGACACAGACCTCTGTAATGACGCTGCCAGTCTAGAGAGGAAACAATGAAACAAGCAGTTTACAAAATGAAGTGATGGAATAGTCTCTGCCACGGGAGGTGCGGGGGGTGCTGACTCACTGTAGGAGATAACGGAAGGCTTCTCCACAGAAGTGCCTTCTCTTTTGGAACTTGGGGAAAAATACCAAAGAAAACGATGGGAAAAACATTTTCTAGTCATGGTAATGGCCTGGACATTCACTAAAATGAAGAAAAAGCCACATGTCACTGTGACTAAATCATAGAACCCAAGGCTGGCATCCAGGTGACCTGGCCGAAGTCAGTGTCCATAAGGCGTGCTAAGCGATGTGGCACTTATTTCTAACAGTGCCCTGTTGTTTCTGGTCCCCGACACTTCGTCGGAGGGCTTAGAGACATGGTCTTGGGAATGTGGAAAGCAACATCAGCCGCAAAGTGAAGCTGAGAAGCACAGGCCTGCGAGGTGCCCAGCACGGGGTGCCGTGAGGATGGCATGGCGGAGGCACCAAGGACAGAGCTGATTTCTAGGGGTCCAGCAGACTAGGTTGACAGTTGGGGAAGCTCCAGCAAAATAAGGGCTACCATGTGTTCATTGAAGGGGGCGATTCCGAAGTCCAGGTGAGCTCAGGAGGGCGGTGTCAGGGGTCACCATGCCAGGTGCCAGGAAAGGAGGTGGACGAGAATAAAGGTGGGAGGGTACAGGGCAGGGAGGACACGGGAGGCACCCACAGAGCAGCAGAGGCGATCCAGGGCAATGGTGAGCTAAACAGCCCTGAGGTGATACAGGATGGATGCTCTGATGGTTCAGTTTTTGCATCAATAGGGAATAACATTTGGCCCAGCCCCACACGTTGACGAGCATCATGGGTAAGTGGCATTGCTGAGTGTGCTGCATCTACCCGGCCGGTGTTGTTCACACAGACCTGGGCTGTCTTTCCTCGGCCTCTCTCACCGCGTCTCTCCCACGTAAACATCATCTCCGGCTGGCTGCCTCGCTCTGAGGCCCTGCAGCCCAGACCTGCACCGCTGGCCGGCAGCCACGGGTAAGGCCCTCTCCACCCCCCAGGGAGGGGCCGCACACAGCAGCTCATAACAAGCAGGAGAAGTAAAATGAGTTAAACTGAGCGCTTCCTCCTGGAGGTCCGGCTTCAATACAACACTGTTCAGCCTCAGAGCTCTCTCCCCTGGATAGCCAGCCCAGGAGGCACCACGGGAGGGTGTATGCCATGCTGCTTTCTTGCTTTATTTCTTCTTTTTTATATATTTTTATTGATTTTAGAGAGGAAGGGAGAGAGAGAGAGAGAGAAACATCAATGATGAGAGAGAATCATGGATGGGCCGCCCCCTACATGCCCCACACTAGGGATGAAGCCCACAACTCAGGCATGTGCCCTTGACCAGAATTGAACCCGGGACCCTTCAGTCCACAGGCCAACGCTCCATCTGCTGAGCCAAACCATCCAGGGCCCATTACACATTCTAATGAAATAGAACTGCAGAGTGAAGCAGCTGAGCAAAGCAAGCAGGAACAACTAATGACTCATCATCTCATATTAATCACTCACAAGAAAATCTGTTTCTCTAAAGACAAAAAATGGACTTTTGAGATTACACATTATCTAAAAGTTTTCAATGTAAACTAGTTTCCTTACTGCTGAGAGTGAAGCCAGTTTTTAATGATGAAACAATACACATGCTCCATGATGACCAGAAAACACACTGTTCAATGCAAACCCTTCCATCCGCATTTCCATCCCATGCTGGCACCAGGCTGACGCCCAGACACGGCCAGCCTGTGTGTTCACACTCCAGCTACAAACATGCACATACGTGTGAGTGCCAGCCAGGGCTGTCATGCTTTAAGTAGTAGCATCAGAACTCACCTGCCTGCGTGAGGACCTGCTGCCCGGTGGCTGTGGCCGTGGGAGCCAGGCCGGTACCTGAGCCCTCATGTCCGGTCAGCATGCCTGTCTGACTGCCCTGCGTTAACCATCTGAACACCAGGAGGCACTGCGGGGCCCCTGCGGGAAAGCAGCACAGCATGGAGTCACGCAAAACCCTCCGGATCTCTCAGTGAAAGGCCTTTCCCTGTCGCTCCTAAAAGGGCACCTGATGATGGGGCAGAGCAGAGTGTGTGTTGTCCTTGACCTCATAAGAAAACACACCACCAAGGTCCTCTGGCCCATCCGGCCATGCGATGGCCTGTTTGGCTTTGGAGGAAAAGATGGACAGTCCGTGTCCACCTGAACGCTGCTCAGAACGAGACACAACTTCTCTGCCCACAGCCAGAATGCCCACACGCCTTCCTCTATCTCCTCCTCCATCTCCACCGCTCT
Source organism: Pipistrellus kuhlii (assembly GCF_014108245.1). Lineage (NCBI taxonomy): Eukaryota > Metazoa > Chordata > Mammalia > Chiroptera > Vespertilionidae > Pipistrellus > Pipistrellus kuhlii. The sequence continues at coordinate 1,410,126 of NW_023425525.1, forward strand.
GAGAAATTGTGGCTGCCTCACCCACAGCAACTCTCATTCCACGGTAATCCTCCCATCTCCTGGATAAGAATTATTAAAGGTTCCATCACAGGCTTGTTCTGCGCCCTGACAGCATACAATCCAGTTCTGACTTCGATTTCCGCAGCCGCCTTTAAATCATGGCCCTCCAGCCCCTCACACAGACAGCACCTTCGCCTTCCCGTGCAGAGTGTCCCCACTCCCGCCCTTGCTGCAACTCGCGGAGAAGAAAGAAAGAACCACGCGAAGAAAGGAAGCCCGGCCGGTGTGGCTCAGCGGCTGAGTGTTGACCCGGAACCAAGGGGTCGCTGGTTTCATTCCTGGTTGGGGCACATGCCCCCATTGCGGGTTCAATCCCCAGTGGGGATTGTGCAAGAGGCAGCCGGCCAATGACACTCTCTTATCCTTGATGTTTTTATCTCTCTCTCCTTTTCCCTTCCTCTTTCTCTCTAAGAAGCAACAAAAACATTTTTAATATATCTTATTGATTTTCGCAAAGAGAAAGGGAGAGGGATGTGCCCAAAACCAAGGTACATGCCCTTGACCGGAATCGAACCTGGGACCTTTCAGTCAGCAGGCCAACGCTCTATCCACTGAGCCAAACCGGTTAGGGCAATAAATACATTTTTTTTTAATCGAAGAAATGAAGAAAAGAAAAATAAAAGAAGGAAGGAAGGAAGGAAGGAAGGAAGGAAGGAAGGAAGGAAGGAAGAAAGAAAGAAAGAAAGAAAGAAAGAAAGAAAGAAAGAAAGAAAGAAAGAAAGAAGGAAGATAGAAAGAACTAAGCCTGTCTGACACTGGTGCTGTTCACCCCTTAGGAGCAGAGGACAAGGCCACATGTGGAGACTAAGCTGGTTCCCTGGTCCCGAAGACGGGCTGTGAGGTCAGATCTCTGTGGCCCAGTCCCCAGAGGAGCTGGGCCGCTTCCTCTTCACACTCGGCTTCCTTCTGGGATCATGAGCCGGCGGCGCGGTGTGTGGTTTTACAGAAGGGGAACCAGGCGAGAAGTGGGCAGATGCCGGAGTCATTGACTCTAGCCAGTCTTAGTGGATCTTGCTGGCAATTCTTACAGCCTTCGGTAGTCGACAACATTATCTTCAATCTGCCAGGAGGAAGGACAGTTCATGTTTAAAACAGTTTTCCAATGACGGAGACATTACCTAGCATCTATCCTTAAAGCTATAAAACATGAGGGCCCCAGGTGGCCCACTGGTTTTGATCACATGTTCCATTGGACACACTTTGCGAATGTGCTAGCGGAAGGTGAAATGAGGAGTGTGTAAAGCTCAGGCTGAGCTTCTGTGGTTTCATGCTACAATGCCCCTTCTGCATTTTCCCTGTGCCCATGATGAATAGGACAGTGACTTGATTTCACACGTATTCTTGGGAATAATATGCTGGCATTGGAGGCTGACCAAGAAATAGCAGAGGGCGTTGCTAAAGCCTAGACTGGGGAGGATGGCCCAGGGTGTTGGTCACGTGTGTCACTTCACGCTTCTTCCTGTGACATGACGTAATGCAGAGCTCCGGAACCAAATCACTCCACTGGCCTCACAGTGCCTGCTGAGCTGCCCGTGTGACCGCTGCCCACGCCCTGCACTTGGCCTGCGGTCCAGGCTCAGCCCCGCGGGCCGCTGGCGCCCCCGCCCTCTGAGTTCACTTGGTTTTCCTTTGGGGGTGTCTTCCCACGTGAGGCAGAACCCCCTCCTCCACTCTGTGCCGCCCTCCCCGGCGCTCTGCACAGGGTGTGACAGAAACCGGGTACGCTCCTTCATCACTCCTGGAACTCAGCCTCTCAAACTCACCATTTAAAACCCACTGCTGCTAGTCCAGCTCCGGGAAACTGTGCACTCTGAAGTCAGCAGGACACAGCTAAGTAGAAATGAAAGTGGATCTCACCCAGCTGGTGTGGCTCAGTGGTTGAGCATCGACCCAGGCAGAGTGGTCAGCTTTAAGACCACTCTGCAAAGGTTGCGGCTCCATCCCCAGCAGGGGGCGTGCAGGAGGCAGCCTACTGATGCTCTCTCTTATCACTGATGTTCCTACCTCTCCCCTTGGCTTCCTCTCTCTCACAAAAAAAAAAAAAAAAAAAAAAAAAAAAAAAGAAAGAAAAAAGAAAGAAAGAAAGAAAAGAAAAACAATCAATAAAAATATGTTTTTTAAAAAAGAAAAACATGCTTCTATTAAAAAAAAAAAAAGTAGATCTATTTTGCAAAACTGAATGCAAACCCCTGGCCCATTCCTCACAAACCCTAGACCCTCAGCTGGGTGCTGAGGTCACGTCCCTGCTCCCATCTCGTGCCATGTAGCAAACCACGTGGCCTCCCACCTCTGCAGAGCGGGCTGAGAGCTGGCATGAACTGGGAGAGCTGTGAGACTGCAGTGCTACGTGCTGATCAGTTAATACTGTAGGGACTCAGGTTTCTCCGTGGCCTCAGGCGGAGCTGGGCCTCACAGCAGAAGAGGGGAACACAGACAAACCACAGGGCCCTGGGCACATCTTTCCCACAAAAACTCGAGGTCAAATTTTCCAGAGGCAAGAACATGTGAAAAGCTCCCATCCATCCAACACAGCGAGCGCCCGGGAAGCGATGGCTTCAAACAGGAAACTGAGCCTGATGAAAAGATTGGCCTCCGCTCCAGCTCCAAGCCCCGAGTGCCAGGGCAAGGATGTGCCACGGGGCAGCCAGGGGAAGCAGACAGGACGGTCAGCTCAGTGGGAAGGAGCATTTACGTCAAGAGCTCTGAGGAGAAGCACGCTACGCTTTACAGCAGCACGGATGACTCTGCTACGGGAACTGAGCCAGCCAGAGGCAGGCAATACCGCATGGCCTCACTATCATGTGGAAGCTAAAGAACAACATAAACTAACCAACAACGTAGAAATGGCCCAGCTGGCTTGGGTCGGTGGTTGAGAGCCAACCTTTGAACCAGGAGGTCACGATTCAATTCCCAGTCAGGGCACATGCAGAGGAGGCCCGGGCCTGTGTAGCTGACTGCTGCTCCCTCAGAGAACTGTGGGAGACGGACTTTGCACCAAGGCAGCTCCCAGGACTGCCAGTCACAGGCTGGAGGCAACCTCCTCAGCACCCTCCAGGGATGGGCACCTGAGGCAAACCCATTGGGCAAGACACGGCCCCGGGACCATGAGTGTTGGCAGCAACAGTGTTGTCCGGCAGACATCTGTGCTGCTCAGCATCCCGCCCGTGAGCACCTCAGGGATGATGTACCTAGAGCTTCTGGCATTTGCATCAAAACACATGAGCAGAGAACTCTGGACTAGGGAACAGAATCAAGGCCAATGGCCCATGGTAGGCATGTACAATAGGTTTCCCTGGGGCCATTCAGAATCATGTAGAATAGGGGTGTCGAACTCAATCAGAGAAGGGGCCAAAATCTAAAATCCAGCCTAAATCGCGGGCCGAATGGTTTACTGAACAGTCATAAACTGTCATTGTGATGGAAACGCAGCGGAGTGCAGTGATGACAGTGCGGTGCGGGCCACATTGCAAGGCCTGGCGGGACGGATTTGGCCCGCGGGCCTTGTGTTTGACACATGTGATGTAGAATGATTTAACTAAGCTGGAATTGAGATAAGCTGGATGAAACAGATCAACGAGATGATCCTATTTAGCAAGGCGCTCAGGTCATGGGCTTGGGGGTCAGGGAGGAACGCATACACCTGCTCTGTCAGTGAGCGTCTGGGTAACCAGGGGGCTGAGGTCCCCTCACTGAGCATCCATCTCTCATTGCATTTTGTCCAAAAAAAAAAAAAAATGTAACCTCAGGAAAGTGAGCTCTTCACATACACACACTTTAAAAAATGGTCCAGCCTAAAATCTTTAATTCATCGCAACACATTCCTAAAATTAATTTGTGGCGAGACTAAAACCTCCCCTGTTCTCAGTTCCCTCAGTAATCCATGGGAAGTTTAAAATAGATATTCTCTGTTTTCCCTGCCAACGCGTATCCTACGACTCCATTAAAACACGCTGCATGTTTAATAGTTTCTCTTCTGCCTCTCCAATATTAGTCACTGCAGTCTCATTGGGACCAGGTGGCCACCATGTCCTGCACACAGGCCGCCCACATGCTGACAGGTTCTCAGGGGGGACACAGAGAGGAAGGGAAAGCAAAGATGCCCGAGGACATCGAGCATGAGATGTCAGCCCCCAGCATGAGAGACGAAGGTTTCCTTAAAGAACGAGGTCACGCTGTCACAGAGGCTGAGGCCGGGTCCGATACTGTGAAAACAGATGTGCAAGCGGAAAGATGAAGAGCATTTTTTTGGAGACAGAGTGAGTGAAAGCCAGCGCGGAGAAAAATCAATCTTTTCATAACTACACTTGGACATTCTCTGTGTACTTTTCCCTCATCAAATGAATTGGAAAATTGAAGATTCCTGTACCGATCCTGTTCCCTTGACAGAGAACAGAGGCTGTTTGAACAGAAATCTTGGGCCCACTTGCATGGAGAGGTGAAAAGGCCGACCACATCCATGGAGAAGTAGGTGTGCGGGTGTGTCATGCATGTAGCCTGTGCACAAACACGGGAAGACATTTTTCTTTTGGACAGAGGGGGTTATGTGGGCGAAGGCAACTCTGAGCGTCCTCTGCTACTTTGCTAGCTTAAACCTGAAGCCTCATATTGCTTACTTATAACGTCAGCCATCATCATAATATAAACCGTAGCTACTATTCTGACAACTTAATGGTCTAGCCAACAATAAGAAGTAGGCATAGGAAAAGTGCCACCTTCATGCCCTGATTCAAACATTTCTAACCCAGTCACTGATATGTTTTCTAGTTATTGTTTCTCAATCTTTTGTTCCTTTTAAAAATATATATTTTTTATTGATTTCAGAGAGGAAGGAAGAGGGAGAGAGAGACAGAAACATCAATAATGAGAGAGAATCACTGATCGGCCGCCTCCCATACACCCCACACTGGGAATGGGGCCCACACCCCGCCCTTATTGGGAATCAAACCCTGACCTCCTAGTTCATATGTTGATGCTCAACCTCTGAGCAACACTGGCCAGGCACAACATTTTATTCCTTATCTCACCCCCCCCCCCCAGGCTTTTATTTCCTATGTGTTGACCTAATAAGTTTCACATGCTTGTCCTATGTATTAATTCTTAAGGATTGGCGCCCATTGCTACATTGCACATGCTGATGATTTATTGGGAGATTTATTTATCTGTTTTCGGTGGAAGTCCTTCATGTTGGAAGGAAGATCCAGGCAAGACCTCTCCTAAGTGGCTAACGAGAGGAAAAGCATGCTGGGGCCTCGCCTAGGAGTTTGCTTTTTTCTTTTTGCTGCTTCTTTCTTTCCTCTGGTTTTGTTTCTGACTTGGAGTATCACCCGATGGTGGGGATTGTGAGTTTCTTAGTCAGGATTCATGGTGTGGCAGGTTACACCGGCTCTCTGTCTGTAAGAATGGGTTTTGTAGGCTTTTACCTTATTTTGCATTGGCCATGGTGCCAGCATTTACGGCATGAAAACTGGCAGACCTGCCCAAAAAGGTAGGTCTTGTTAAAAAGTTTCATTGAAACAGTGGTTTAGCTAGACTTGTTGTGAGCACTGCTCGTGTATAAGTTGAGTGAATTTCATCACATCACTTATCCTTCTGTGAGCTCAGCCCCTACATATGTAGGATGGGTAAAAATAATACCCATCTCTTAGGATTATTTTATCAACTGAGATAATGTATGTGATGCACATTATGCACTGAGAATTAAATGTTAGCTGTGAGGATTATTCATGTTAAAGTTTCCCAATTCTTTTGCTAAAGTTAGAGCTAAGTTTTGTCCAGTTTCTTCCTGCTGCCCAATATTTACCCCCTCCTCCACTGCTTAGACGAATCGTACACAGGTATTGGCTGACTTTGGTCTTCATTTAGGTCTTAGGCACACAGGACAAGAGCTGACATTTATACCGCGACTACTCTCAGTGCGCTGGTCTCCTCATGTCTGCTTGACCTTGGAATCATCTGATGCATGAAAACTAACTTACAGAGGGGAACAGGACCCGGGAGGAGCCTCAGCATTTCAGCTTAATGTCGCAGCTTCCTCGTAAGGTTTCCACCATGCGTCTGTGCTTCTTTAAATTTATATATATATATATATATATATATATATATATATATATATATATATATATATCTTTATTGATTTTTTACAGAGAGAAAGGGAGAGGGATAGAAAGCCAGAAACATCGATGAGAGAGAAACATCAATCAGCTGCCTCCTGCACACCCCACACTGGGGATGTGCCCGCAACCAAGGTACATGCCCTTGACCGGAATCGAACCCGAGACCCTTCAGGCTGCAGGCCGACACTCTATCCACTGAGCCAAACCGGTTTCAGCTTCTTTAACTTTTAAATAAGTGTAGTAAGATTCAACATATTTTTGTACCCATACGTTTTGTTTTGTTTTTAAGGCAGAAACCTGCATGTATAGTCCAATCTTCCTTTAACTTCCAAGTGGAAATCTTACCTGGCAAAACCACCTTTAAAATTCAACACGAAAACCTCTGCTAGGTATGGCGCCTGCCTTTATGCCCTATGTATGTACACACAGCCCATGACAACATTTAAAGTACAGACCAAACATTGGCAAACGTTCTCTTGCAGCACCAGTGTTTAGTATATCAAAAAAATAAATTCTATGGTAACCTCCGGATCGCATGGTGTTGACGGCTGCATACCTTTCTCATCTCTTTGTGTCTCCGCAGCCTTTGGCCCATTTATTGGAGAATAGAAAAGATTCCTCTTCTCCAGCAAGATGGGTTCAAGAATTGTGTTCCTATGAGGGTCTTTTTAAAAGAAGATTGTGGAATCTCTGAGGAAGGGTGGTGGGAAGAGATCAACCAAAATATATATATCTTGGGACAGAGGGCAGGCTAGAAGGGGTCAATGGGAGAAAAAAAGGGACATAAGTAATACTTCAACAATCAAGATTTTTTTTTAAATGAATGTTCTGAAAACTAACGTTTTGATCTTTGAAAGAAAAAACAAAACAAAAACTAAAGTGATAGAAGTAGGAAGTTTGCTTAGAAATGTATGGACAGGAGAGCAGGTCTCACTCTAAGGAAATGGGAAGTGGGGTATAGGAACAATTCTTTCTTTTTAATTCTCAGAAGACCCATAGACTCTGCAGCAGATGGGAGCAGCAAGCTCATTTCCTTAAACGTGGGGATGTGACTGAATTATAATGCATGGCACTGAAATGGAATATAATGCAAATACATCTGAGTATGAGATTGGATCAGCTGCACCAGCCGTCAGCCCACCGCAGCACTTTCTGGGCTGCAATGACTTCGCCTACCCTTCAGAGGGAGGGGACGCAGCCATCAGCGTGCCTCCGTAATCGCCCCAGCGGAGGCACATTGCTTCTCCCTGTGACCATCAGCCACGGCCCTCAAGCATGAGATTTGATTATCCCTGTTTGGGTATGGGAAGCTGAAACATAACTGTCATAAAATTACCAGCATCTCTTGTTTAATGTTCAATAGCAATCACACTTTCATATCAAAAGCACCAGAAGGTGCTTTATTGAATATTGACATCAAAGTCAGAGCGATATAAGAAACTAAAAAATGAAAGAAAAAAAAAATCTTCATTGCCATCATTTTACTTTTTAGAAAACAGGAACATAACAGTATGCTTTGTAACTACATATGTATCTAATTTGTGCTTTTCCACTAGTAATTAGGATAGAGAAACTACTTAACAGAGATATGCAAAAAACCACGGCCTCTTCTTTTCACTTCTTTAGCCATTTTGAAGACGAGAGACTCACTTCATGTATTGGTTTTGAGGGGATACAAGCCCCCAGGGTTCATTACATGGTATCCTCTTCAGTAGAGTTTAATATAAAGTTCTGTAGAGGTGGGAATATTTTTCTTTCTCCTATTCTATGATTTGGCGTGTCTAATAATCAAATTGACCTAAGACAACCCATGACCCATGAGCCCAGCTTCTGACTGAGAGGCTCTTCCCCTGTGGGAGCACACTGACCACCAGGGGACAGCTCCTGCGTTGAGCATCTGCCCCCAGTGGTCAGTGCATGTCATAGAGACCAGTCATTCTGCTGTTTGGTCAATTTGCACATTAGCCTTTTTTATATAGGATAATTATAGCTTGTCCCCAATATTCTATTTCTGCCCCTAACAATATCAGATACTTCCATATTTTCTAAGTAAATTTATATTTTTGAATATTACAATCAAGCTTCTTCATATTTGTGTCAAAACACACACACACGCGCGCGCGCGCACACACACACACACACACACACACACACAAAACACAAACAACAACACACATAAGCCCACTCTCCAAATAGAATGTGGTCACAATAGGTCACATTCAAATTCCCACACTCACTAGGAAATCCCAGTCTCCTATGTTCCTCTTCATTTACTTTATTCTCTTCAAAAAACTTAACCCAACCTCCTTGAACTAAGAGCTCATCAGTTGTTTCTTATTCCATGAAGCCATTACTTTCTCATCAAATGGAAATAACCAGTCTGTTACTCTCTATGATATTGATTTTATAACTCCTGCTCCCGGTAAGACCTTATAGTACGTATTACTTTGTAAATCACACAGAATAACTTACTGTCACGTAGACCGCTAGCACTTGTATTTCGTGTGTTGTCCCACACGATGCCTTGCTCGCAATATGTGCCCAAACAAAAATTTCTCATGACAGGGATTCTATGTCAATCCGAATTCCCAACTTAGAATTCCCTGGGGATGCTGCTACAATTATAAATTGCAGGGTCTTCTAAAATTGTTGATTTGGCCTCTCAGAGTGTGAAGGCTAAAAAGAGCTAATTCCAAGGTAGCCCTGATATTTGGGGCTAGTGATCTGAATCCAAGCCAGCAAGCTCAGAGCACATTCCTGATAACCTATAATTAAGTCCCTCTCCCCTTCCCAGACACTGGTCTTGCAGAACCTGTTACTGTGGACGGTGCACTGCCCCCGAGGGAGGGTTGTTAACACTGACGCCAGGCCAGACCCTCAGATAAGGCTGGAGACCCCAACACCCGGGGGCCTTCTTGCAAGGCCTGAGAAAAGGACCCGAAGCATAATCCATATTTGTGGGACAAAGACCGCAGGGAGATATAAAGGAAAGCCCCACGCATGTTTCTTCACTCAGATTTGGACGGCTGTTCCCTGAGTCTGCCGTATATTAAACAGTGTCCCTCCTTTTTCTTAGAAGCATCCTTGGTCTTCTTTGGTCTTCTGCAACAAGAGCAGAGCCTAGAAAACAGTATTTTAGCATGCTCCCATGTGGACTGTCCTACTTGCTAAGGTTGGACAATCCCGTATGCTTCCGAGCACATTTCAGAGCTTTATTTTTCATAAGTCACTAAGACGTACGCATAGCCCATGCACTATGCAGGGTGTCATTACTGCCTGTTGGGTTTTTTATTCAAAGTTCTTGCACCTGTTCTAATTTGCACATGTGACACGTGGAGATAGCACTGAAGTAGGACTACGTACCATAGGTAAGGTTTTTTCCCAAGACATTTCATTATGTTATGGAGCTAGGGCACATTAAAATGCTAGCAAAAGAAAATAAGTATTTTATTAAGCACTGAGATTTTAAAATGAAGCTTCTTTATGTTTTAGATATTGTGCATTTTCTTTATTTCTAAATTCTATGTAGAATGAATTATCAAAGTTCTCTACTTTCAAAAACCCAGTAATTTAACACCAAGAAATGACACAAATCTTCTCCATGCTCTTGAGCGGTAAGATCCAAGGCCTATGACTTAAGAAGAAACTAAGAGTCCATCCAATCCAAGCAGAAGTAGCAGTAGTTTGTATGCGACTGAAGACTTCCCTTGACCCCCCCATCTCTGCTCAGGGCTCCCATTTTACTAATCCAGTCTGCATTTGTTTGCATTAGATAATGTATCAGAAAGAACACAGTGCAATACATAGATATATCCAAAGTCATCACAGAAATAACAAGAGCCAGTAGAGGAGACAAAAAATTTGTCCAGTTTAGCTGTGACCTGGCATCTATGCCTCATCAATGCTGAAGCATGGCCTCGATTCTGTGCAGCGGTCACAAGCACACAGTAGGACTCAATCAACGTCTATGGTGAGCATACAGGAGCTTGCCCATGTGAGGACCCGCACGTTTGTTTTTGGCGTGTGCCTGTGCTGGAGCAAGGAGCTTACAGAGACAAATTAAGCACATGCTTAGCTCTGGCATTAAGAACTCTGCCAAGACGGGAACTGACAGAGCCCTCAGGGACAGAGCGGCGGATGTAGAGATTATTTGCCGCCGAAATAACTCGCATCACATCACTGAGGAGACCAAGGCCAGCTGTCAGTCCTGGCTGCAATAAGAAATACTAATGCATTCTATTCTTCTCACGGCTCTGGGAACAGCACATTTCTCTCCTCTGTCTCTTTGTCTCTCTGTCTACCTTTCTGTCTGTCTGTCTGTTTCTCCCTTGTCTCCTTCCTGCTTTCTCTTCCGTTTCCTTCCCTCCTTCCTTCTCTCCCTCCCTCCCTTCCTAAAGAGAAAACATGTATACCCAAGCAAATAAGTGCACAGAGACAGTCCATGCAGGCTAACTGTTGAGTGTATCCCTATTAGACATTAAAGAGGGAGTCAGGCAAACAGGCTCTGAAATCCAACTTTCTGAGACTCTGAGGAAAGGTATTCCTAGGTACGCTTTAACCAGGGAAAATGTACAAGATTGGGTGATGATCTTCTGGTTTCATTTCTATTAAATTTTATAGTAAGTGAAAATATATAATAGAGATTATTCTAAGATTATATAATCATGATCTTCCTTTTATATAAGCTTTAAGTTTCACCATTTCATATACATCCAAGATTCCTTTCTTTTTAAAATCCTCACTCAAGGATATAGATTTTTTTTTTAAATTGATTTTAGAGAAAGAAGGAAAAGAGAGAGAGAAATATCGATGTGAGAGAGTATCATTGATTGGTGACCTCCCATAAGTATACCAACTGGGAACTGAACCTGTAAGCTAGGTATGGGCCATGATGCGGAATCAAACCAGCAGCCTTTCGGTGCAGGGAAAGGCCACCTATTGAAGCACCAGGCCAGGGCCCAAGCTCTCTGAAGCAGCAAAGTTTCTAGCACCATATTCTTCTTTGAAGGACCCAGAATCCTTCCACTCATTTTGTAAACGTGTACGCATTCTGTGGAATTACACTTTAAATACAGATTTTGTGGTCAAATATTTTTCATTCAAAGATTTTGAATAAGTCAAGCCCAGAATGTCTCCTGATTTTGTTTTTCAACAATGCGCCCTGAAATCAAAATCCAGCACAGGAGATCTAACAGTTTTTCTACTTTTTCTTGACAATTCATTGCTTCCATGTATCCCAGCAACTTGTAAGTGGATTTCACAGACTTTCAATTGTCTGTCATCGAATATGAAACCTCCCATTTCATCATTACTGGCAGGTTTGATTTGTTTGATATGATCACATTAATATTAAAAGAATGGTTCAACTTCAAGATACTTTTCTTATGAAAAGACTAATTAGTTTGAGCCACAGAATAAATAATTGATTGTGTGCATAACGAAGCAAATATCTAAAGGCAAAAACAGCATGAAATTGACATTTCCCATTGGCAAACTCACTAAAGACTGATCTCAAACTTTTCTTTTGAGTATCTGTTATAATTTTTTTTCTTAATGTGACAGTCTTTTTCAAACAAATGCTAAGGCTATTTTCGTTGTTCAGAATTATGGATTTTAGAGTCTTTTCCTAAATATTGTGATTCATTTAATTTGTCTACATGAATAGACAAAAGCGTGCACACTGTTGAAAGCCATTTTCTTAGCTCTAGGGCCTAGAAGTGGAACACCATTTAGACAGGAGCTAATGAAATTATCCTTATCCGAATGCCTTCGAGGAGATAAGGAAGCAAATGTCAATTCTGCTATTTCTATGGGGCAACAAGTCACAGCACTCAACACATAATCAAAGGAAACATTTAACATGATCTCTGTGGTCTCATTAAAAGTTCAATTAAGGAAACCAGAATGATCTTCTCTGATGAACTTTCATAAAAGACACATTTTAATAGATAAACTTCTGCTCTCAAAAAAAAAATTGCAATAGCGCCTTACAATCTCAGCATTTGGCACTGAACTGCTTTGGACAGCAGTTTCCAGTCCATTGCTGCTTCCGGAGAAGCTGAGGATCAGGTGCAGCGAGCCTAGGCAGGGCTTGGAGAGCCTTTGGAGAAAAGCCCTGTGCTGATTGATTCTGCAAAAGCGTAATCCCTGGCCTGTACTCTATCCGGGATCCTGTCTGATGCGGAGACATATGTATGCCCTGGAGGAACCCCTGATACAACAAACAAAACCCACACCATTTCAAACAACAACAAATTCCGTGCAAGGACATTTACCAACAGACAGCATGGTTACATATTAACAACTTATGGGATTTTTCACAGGACTTTTAGGAGTGAGAGAGGACCGCTGTCATTGCCCTTAACATGCAAACAAGGCTTCCAGCCCCAGAACATCACACCAAAAGGCAGCCGGGCAGGTTAGTGTCTGAACTGAATGGTGACCCAGGACCAGGGGGTCAGGGTTCCTGTGACTCACCGTGTGGCGTTCCTCCCTCTGCACACAGGCCTCAGTGAAAGCAGCCGAATGCAGCTCTTTAAGCTTTCACAGATATTTTAAAACTTGCACAGATATTTTTAAATATATTTTATTGATTTTTTAAAGAGGGGAAGGGAGAGGGAGGGAGTATAACAACTGCACCAGAAAGTAGAATCCATAGGTAAAAAGTATGCTGATTAAACAGATTGTATATTTTATATTGTTAAATAAAACCACAGGTCCAAAACAGAGTCACGTGTGCTAGGGTGCCAAATCCAGACTTCATACCAGACCTATTACCATGTCAACCTTCTCCGGGAATGTAATCTGAATCATCAGTCTGGGATTTTCTGATCACTACCAATGAGATAACTGTCCTGTGGGCCCTCTGACTGCCAAAGAAGCGGAGGTAATCAGCCTGATTGGAACCTGCCTTAAGGAAGGGAAGGAAAGGAGAGGGGAGGGGACGGGGAGAGAGAAGGGGAGGGAATCTTGCTTGAAATGAACCTTTCTTTCCTTTTGCTAATAGCTTCTTGTTCTGCCCAGATTTGCTTATAAAATGTCTTCCTGTTGTACAGCCTCTCCAAGTTCCTCTTGACTTACTAGGAGAGAGGCAGGCCAATTTAGGCATTGCTCAGTAGAGACTATTGTATCTTCAATTTACTTGACCGAATTATTGTTCTTTAACAATATTATAAGATAACTGATGTTTTTTTCTATGTACACAGTTTGACATAAATAGTTGGGGCTATTCATTCAATGTCAAGTTTTTTTAAATAATTTCTTTGGGTATTCTAAAGTCTGTTGTTATTTGTTTTACTGGTTTTTAATGTTACTGTAATGATAATAGCTTTTAATATTGATGTCATGATAATGGTTTACTGAAAGTAAGGGAATCCCAGAGACATTGTGTTAGTTACTGCATAAGAATAAAATATTGTGAAATTTCAGACCAAATAAATATGGGTTTGAATTCAGCTCTACATTGTCTATGTTGTTATAATTTTTATACTACAAAATTGGAGAAAGTAAATTACATTAAATATATAAATGTTAAATATATAAATATATATCACATTTTCTATATTTTCCATTGATAAACTCAGGGTATTTCCATGACTTGCCTATTGAGAATAGTGCTGTAACCAACAGAGAAGAGCAGATATCTCTTTGAGATATTGATTTTATTTCATTTGGATATATACCTCCAGGTGGGATTACTGGATCTTGTGACAGTTTGTCTTTAAATGTTTTAGGAACTTTTATACTGTTTTCAATAATGGCTGTACCTGTTCACATTCTCACAACAATATTCAAGAGTTCCCCTTTCTTCACACTCACCTCAGTACTCTCTCTTCCCTCTTTCATGATGGATTCCTAACAGGCGTGAATTGACATGTCACAGCATTTCGATTTGCAATTGCTGACAATTACACTTATTGAGTATCTCCCCATATTCCTACTGGCCATTTGTGTCTTCTTCGGAAAAATGTATATCCATGACCTTTGCCTATTTTCTTTTAAGAGGTTGATTTGGTTTCTGTTTTGTTTTGCTTGTTATTTAGTTATGTGAGTGCATTATATATTTTTAATATTATCTCCTTTCAGCTATATAGTTAACAGATATTTTATCCCATTCTGTAAGTTGCCATTTTATTTTGTTGACGCTTTACTTTCCTCTGTATTAATAGAAACTTTTCTGTTTGGTCTGATCCCATTTGCTTATTTTTGCTTTTGTTGCCTGTGCTTTTGGTGTCATATCTAAAAAACCCATTGTCAAAACTAAAACAGAGTTTTTGATAAAATCTGATAATAAAAATATCCAGCATGTTCCAAGGGTAACTAGATTAATAATGTATTCAGATTGTCACAATTTTTCCTGAAGGCAAGGCCTCCTTTAAAAGTATCATGAACCGCCAAAACTGGTTTGGCTCAATGGATAGAGCTTCGGCCTGTGGACTGAAAGGTCCCTGGTTCGATTCCCGTCAAGGACATGTACCTTGGTTGCAGGCACATCCCCAGTAGGGGGTGTGCAAGAGGCAGCTGATTGATGTTTCTATCTTTCTATCCCTCTCTCTTTCTCTCTGTAAAAACTCAATAAAATATATTTTTAAAATAAAAATAAAAAAATAAAAGTCTCATGAACCGATGTTAATTCAAAAGAAGACAATAACTGGCTTGCAGTTTTAAAAAATTTACACATGAATTTCAAAAAAAAAATTACCCTAATTAACTTGACATTATGAGCTCACTATCTTACTGTTATTATAACATCAAAACCTATCAGAGTAGAAGACTTTACCCAAAGGCTTCTCATCTGGTGAGGCAAATATAAAAGAACATTTCCTCAAAAATGAAGCTGTTAACACAGCTACCAGGTGTATTGAGGGAAACAAAATAATCAGCTTGAGTTCTTGCTCTTGACAAAGAGCTCACTAAAACGTGCACAGAGAAAAATCCAAGTTTAAAGTAATTAACCAGAGGAAGACAACTAAAGGTATATAAAATGCTGATAAGGCTTTAATTTGCTCCAAGTTGAAAATAACTATGTTGCTGATAGTCCAGAGCACATAATAAGCAGCATATCACACATGATAGATTTAGCAATGAAATATTATCAGTTAACAGCTGGGACTCATAAAAGCACAACGCAGTGTGAACATAAAATTTGCTAGAATAGACCATCTGCTGAAAATACTATTCTGTAAAATTGTAAGTAAAGTTGAAACATTATTTGCCTTATTTAATAGATTAGTGAAGTAATGATATTGAAAAAGTAGGTGCTACCTTAATTAATTCTCAGTATTAGACAACTGGTTACTGTAATGCACAGAAAGGTGATATCTATCTGTCATCTATACATAAATTACCCATAAATAACTTATATGTTGCTAAATTATCCATAAATACCTATTGTGTATTTAGTATAAATTATTTGAAGATAAATTTTGTAAAATACTAAAACAATAATTAAAAGTTGTGGCCAAGCCAGTGTGCTCAGTGGTTATGAACCAGGAGGTCACAGTTTGATTCCCAGTCAGGGCACAGGCCCGGGTGCGGCCTCAATCCCCAGTGTGGGGTGTGCAAGAGGCAGCTGATCAATGATTCTCTCTCATCGCTGATGTTTCTCTATCCCTCTCCCTTCCTCTCTGAAACCAATATATATATATATATATATATATATATATATATATATATATATATATATATATATATATATATTTCAACAATTTATATTCTATACAATGGTGTTAATGGCACATATCTTCATCTGCAATACCTGATTCCAATTCTTGCTATATTGACCACTAATTTTTACTCGTTTATAGGAGAAAAAACATGGGTTTAATTTTTATTTGCATGATTTCTAGTGTAGTTGAACATCCTCATTTGAATATTTGACCATGTTGCTGTGTGCATGTGTGTGCAAACTTGCTGTGGTGTGTTTCCCTTACTTAAGACCATATACTCATTTAATGATTCCTAAAATAAGAATATTAACTACTGATATTGCAGAATGTACCTTTGAAATATATTTATCTACATTATTATTTTTTTTTACTTACTTTAATTACTGCAATGCATATATTTTAAAATCAGTCATGTTTTTTAATGTATTTTGGTGTCTGTATTTGAACTTATGTTAATAAAGCCTTATAATTGCAAAGGATTATATACACTGTTATCTACATTTCTAATTTTACTTTTAATTATATTTTAAATTCAGTTTTAATTTGGATTTATTTTATTTTCTGTTTTAAGAATCTATTTTTACTTTTTATAAGTTATCACATTTTTTCAATACCACATATTGCTTTTTATATAACAAGCATTATAAGAAATTAGGATTGATTAACCTACAACGATGTAAATAAGAGAAATGAATACTTAATGACAACACTTAATAACCAACTTCATACGCTATAATTAAAATAAAGTTTGTGTGTTAGAAAATCATGATAGTAAGAAAAAGAAAATATTAAATATACAGTGATAATATGAGTATCAGAAAATTTATAAGTGAAGTAAAAATATAAGTGGCATAGGCATGATCACTGTATTAGATAAATTAGTTGAATTCCTAATAAAATCCTGGAAATAACTGAAATATAAATATAAATAATACATAGTGGATTTAGGTCAAGAATACTTTTCAGAAATGCAGGAGAAAAATCAGAGGCAATTTGGAAAGTTAAATTTAAAAGTATCTGAATCATGTAGTAATCATATTGTCTAAATAGATAGATATTTAAGTCCCCTGATGTTTAAAAAAACACACTTATAAGCACATGCAAAATCTATAAAATTATCTATATATTAGATCATGAGGAAGTATTAATTAGTTCTTGAAGAATATGAATCAGATCTTCTCACTGGTTACATAAACTCTAGATCTCTTATGTTTGATCCCATAGAAACATTTTATTTCTCTACACTATGTAGTATTTTCTCTGACTGTTGATATGACTTAGAATTCCAGTCTGGTTTCCTCGGTGGTCTAGTTTCTACATCAAAGATACAGTGTGGCTTCCCCTGGTTCTGTCCTGGTACCACTGCCCGGCTGTCCCTGGTCAAGCCTGAGCCTCCTTCAGAAGAGCCCCCTGAGAAACTGCCAAGTCTTGAATTCCCAAGACAGCCTCACTGTAGAACTGTTTTTCTGGATTTTGATATATATGCTCCACCTGCTACAGTGCATTTTATGGTCACCTGAGTAAGAGCTGTGGTCTGAAGGAAGCACGAATATTCTCGGTGGTGATTCACATATGTTCTCCTCCCCTACCACCTCAAACCCTTCCGTTCCAGGACTGCAAGCAGCGCTGAGCATGGTGATTTCACTACTGGATCTGTCTTTGTGCCAACAAGCTTAATGCTTGGTGGTGCTCCTGTTAGAATCTCCTCTATTTAATTTCCCATAAAATTCCAGTTTTTCTTAGGATGGAATCATGGGTGCTATTTATCCATCTGGTTCAATTTACATCATATCATTTTGAAAATGCATGCGTATGGAATGTGAAATGTAACTTTCCAATCTTAGTAATGCCATTCCTCCCCCTTTTAGCACATGTACTCGTGAGAGTCACCTTTATATTTAATCAATAGGAGGAGGTCATGCAATCTACTCTCATATTGGATCTTTCCAAAAATGAAAAAAAAAATAAAGTTTTAGTTAAAATAGTTGAGCTTTACAAAACCTTTGAGATATTATGTGATAGAGTATTGTTATACCATATTTTTTTTTACTTCACATCTAGTTTTGCACATAATTCTGTCATCCTTCCATCCTTACTCCCATTGGAGTAATTTTTCCAAAATGTATATAGACTCATTCTTCCTGCTGTTTTAAGTAAAGACATAAGCAAACTGAAAAAGGATCTTCAGTTAGAACAAGAAAGTAGAACCGAGTCCTTATTTACTATTAAATAGTAAAACCAACCAGTCAATTTCACCCCTAATTTTTGTGAATTTTGAAGACACCTTGAGTCAAAAGCAATCCTTTCTATCAATATGGATATCACCTATGCATTTCGAATTGGTTTTTCCAATACTGTAGAGATCATAGTACAGCAAAATTAGAAGGCATCAAGCTTCAGGTTAAAGGACACAGGGAAAATTAATCATTTAGGTGCAAGAGGACATAAAATTGGAAAGGAGAAAGTTAGTGAAACCAATCGATGAGTTGAAGCTGTTGATTGAAACTCGAGTGTCTAATGCAGATTGCATTTAATCAAAGTTTTCAGGGGTGACAGCATATGCCTCCTTGCTGATGTGCTAGAGGAAAAGAATTCCCAGAAGAAACCGCTGTAGTCTGAGGTCGGAATTCAACCCTACTGGGTTAGCAAAGAGAGCCCAGGAGGGACTGAATATTTTTGGATGTCAGATCAGAGAATTCCAGCTATACCGTGATGGTCAGAAATGGTTGTTAACACAATCTATCAGATCAGTATTTGAATTAGCACTTGAATTACAAGGATAAATGGATCAATTCTTGGGTCTTTAATAGATTAGTCTTCTTATTATGCTGAGATGTCTTTCCCTCTGCTTTTCCACTGGGAGGTTACAAATTTGCAAACCTCAGCTGCTCTCACTCTATGCCTCTGCTAAGACGGAAGCTTTGCAGTTCATCAATCAATGTCCCTAAGTGCTCACAAGTTATATACAGTTCGTAGCTTAAGCTGCCTTTCCAACTTCCTAAATTATTGCCTTCATTTATTCTGCTTCGTTTTCAGTATCCCATCCTTATTGACCACATAATGAAAATGGAAAATGGAAGCTTCTATGCCATTATTGCTCATTTTAGTCTAATTTCTCCAAAGTTAATGATCTTTGAACTTCATTTATTTTTAAAGAGGAAGTTAAACTTAAGTCTAAATAAATCTGTGCCTTCTATTTACATTATTTTGTTGTGAGTTTGCTGTACTCATCCGTACACACATGAATAAAGACCTTATCCACAATCCCACAGTTTCAGACATCCCACCACAAAGACAACAGGCTTGAAGTTTTAGGACCAGTGATAAATTATAGACGCGTCTCTTATTAGTGTACTAGCTTCCTGTTGCTTCTGTAACAAATTTCCACAAACTTGATGGCTTCCAACAAGGCAATTTTATTGTCTTATGGTTCTGGAGGTCAGAGTCTGAAATAGGACCCCGTGGGTCTACAATCAGGCTTAGCACCAGGGCTCTGTTCCCACTGGAGGGTTTATGGGTGAGTCTGTCTCTTTAAAATTCCCAGCAGGTAAAGGTTGTTCCATCCCTTGGCCTGATTCTTCCATCTGAGATTCACATCAAAACCCCAGTTATTATACCACTGATTTTTGAACATGAACATATTTTCTTTAAACATTTCTAGTAATCACTCTTTTTTCCTTTCATTCTTCCAAAACCTTGCTCCTCTTCTTAACCCCTCACCTCTGGTTCCAGGTAGATATCTTTTCCTTAACAAATACATTTTGCAAGAGAATTGCAGAAGATTTGACACTTGGCATGTGGTGATTTAAAAAATACACTGTCCTTCTTAGCACCCCTGATGTCTTTATCTAACAAAATCCATATGCTGTGTGATCACCATGGCAACTAAGTAGGCTTGTAATTGCAACCCTGGAAAGCTAATTTTTTTTTTCACTCAAATTGTGGCATAAGTTTCACCTGTCTGAAGTTCCAACAAACCACTTTTTAATGACCAGTATTTTGAAAGGCTTTGTTTAGTCTGTTTGAATGTACATTCTTCCTTTTATTTTTTAACTTAATAAACTCTCTCTAAATGGGCAGTGGGAGAGGGGCTCCTTACCTTACAAAATTATACCTGATTACTTTACAGCAATAAAATCGAAATGTGAGACAATAAAATGTTCTGACCTTACCTTTTTTTTTTTTTTTAAGTCACCATCATTTCATCATTGCACCAAGAATCTCCCATGTTACCATCTTGATTTCACCTCTTCTGTCAACTTCTTCCCTTTGTGGGGAACCTGAGGATTATCTTGGGCCCACCCCAGTCCCCAGAAGAATCTCTCCATCTCAGAGTCAATTGTTTGGGAGCTTTAACTCCACATGCAATCATTTTGGAGTGCCATTATTTTATCTACTACTAAAGGCCAGGTGCATGAAATTTGTGCAGGGGGTGAGTCCCTCAGCCCGGCCTGCACCCTTGTGTAATTCAGGACCTCTCAAGGGATATCCAACTGCCAGATTAGACCTAAACTGGCAGTCAGGCATCCTTCTTGCAATCAGGGATTGCTAGCTCCTAACCACTCGCCTGCCTGTCTGCCTAATTGCCCCTAACCACTCTGCCTGCCTGCCTGATCACCCTTAACCACTCTGCCTGCCTGCCTCATTGCCCCTAACCACTCTGCCTGCCTGCCTGATCACCCTTAACCACTCTGTCTGCCTGCCTCATTGCCCCTAACCACTCTGCATGCCTGATCACCCCTAACTTCTTGCCTTCCCTAACCGCCTCTGCCTCAGCCCCCTCTGTGTGTCTTTGTCTGGAATGACGTCTGGAAGGTCATTCAGCTGTCTGGTCTAATTATCATATTACATATTATGTATTATTATAGATGGTGAGACATAAATCTATTTGTCAATGGATTAAAATGGTCTTTATTCTTCTGTCTCCCACCTCCAAAAATAATATTAATTGTGGCTAAAATAAAATAAAGTTAAGAGTTAGGAAGACAAATAATAGAAGTCCTATAATTAGTTATTAGAGAATATGCTCTACTGTTTGTTGATTACTTGCTTCTAATATAAAAGGAACAAAATGTGCTGAAAACACTTATCTTTCTCCACACAGAGAGACACACACAGGCACACATGTGACTACAATGGTAAAAGAAAGCATTAGCCTAAAGGTTTTCTACAATCTTCTCTATATATTGTAGCTTCTCATGACTTCAGAAGATATTATTCACTATTTACAACAGCATGCACACAACATTCTAAGAGAGGTTTTTT
The DNA here is from genome assembly GCF_014108245.1 of Pipistrellus kuhlii. Taxonomy (NCBI): domain Eukaryota; kingdom Metazoa; phylum Chordata; class Mammalia; order Chiroptera; family Vespertilionidae; genus Pipistrellus; species Pipistrellus kuhlii. The sequence goes on from NW_023425525.1 coordinate 1,431,232, forward strand.
GTTTGTTTTATTCTATTTTTAAAAATGTGTTTGTTTTTGAGATAATTATGTAGCCAGTCAAGTTTGTATGTGAACAGTATATATTACTCCTTTTCTATCTGTAAGATTCTTTAAAAATTTACTTCCCGATGCTTATTTGAATTTATTCTATCCTTATTTTTCTACTTTCCTAAGGAAGATATTTGAGTTATTGACTGTTTATTCCACATTAGGAGAGGCAAGCAAAGAGGCCCTTTTGATTTGAAGTTTCTTTCAAAAGCAAAATCTATTCTTTTGGGAGGAGATTGGAAGCTACCTTTTTTATATCTGTTTTCCATCCAGATAAAACCTGTGAGCCAGGGCTCTGGGACGGAGGTGGGGACAGAGGCAAGCTTTTCCTCTGAGTGACACCCCATTCAGGAGTTGAGTGCCCTGTGGTTGAGGCAGCCTGGGAGAGGAGTGCTCTTACAGAAGAACCTCCAGCACTTTTCTGCCACGTGGGGACACAGGGTGTCGGCCAACTGACCTGCAGGAGAGGCCCTGCCCAGACCGTGCCATGCTGGTCCCTGGATCTCGATCAGACTGCCAGCTCCCAGAACTGTGAGTGACACCTTTCTGTGGTTGGTAAGCTCCCCGGTCTGTGGTGCTTTGTCTCTCAGCAGCTTGAGCTGACTGAGACACTAGGCTTACACACAAGCCACTCTCTGTCCTTAACCTCTGTCCTCTAACTCGTCAGGGTTTCAATCACTTATGATGCTTTCAAGAATATTTTACAAAAAAAATAAATGTTTGGTTTTATTTATTCTCAGTTATCTGGTTCACATTCCAAGTATGGAGAGTTTTTATGTAAAACTTATTAAACTAATACTGTGACATAATGAATTCATTTGTCATCTATATAGATTCTAAAGCTATGATTGGAGCCCTGGCATACAGCAATGAAAATGACCAAATTCTTTATATAATAAAATACATAAACAGACCAACATAATAAGACCCAAAACATGGAGACATGGAACAGACTCACATACCTCGATGTGGGTTGGGGAGACAAGAAGAGATAAACCACGGAACTTGTATGCTCATCTGCATAGCCCATGGGGAAGTGGAGACTTGGGGATGTGAGGAAGGGGGGAAAGGGAGGAAAATGGGAGCTATTTGTAATACTACCAATAAAAATATGTTTAAAATGAAAAAAACACACAAACAGATAAGTGAATAATCAACCAATTAATTAACAAATAATTAAATTACAAAGAACAGGTATGGAATGCACCATAGAACATAGGAAGGGAATACTGAGTCATTTACTATATCATCCTCACATGGAAACAAAGGGAGTTGTTGAACAGTACACTTGACAGAAGTGAGTAATAACCCATATGAAAAGAGAGAGCTATCTTTGGATAAAGCGAACATTTTTAAAAATTTATGAGTTGAGAGTTTTTGAGCAAATGCAAAAATGTGCGTGTGCCTTGAGGGTGTGGCACAATAAAAGACAAGCCCGAGAAACACCCTAGAACCAGACCATGCCGGGAAAGAGCACGTGGGGTCTCGTCAACAGTGGCATCATTTTGAGAGAGTTTTAATGCGAAAGGAACAGGTTAGCTAATTTCTGGCGTATGTTAGATGAGGGGATAACATGACCTTGCCTGTTTCAAAGGGATCTGGCTGGCACTGGGAGATTAAAGTGAATGAACGTAAAAGGTTAGACCAGTGGTTCTCAACCTCTCTAATGCCGCGGCCCTTTCATACAGCTCCTCATGGCGTGGTGACCCCCAACCATAAAATTATTTCCGTTTCTACTTCATAACTGTAATGTTGCTACTGTTATGAATCGTAATGTAAATATCTGTGTTTTCCCAAGGTCTTGGGCTCTACAGCAGTTCTCATCCTGTGGGTCGAGTGTACTGTTGAAAGACTCTCTTTGCTTTCCACGTGAGGATGATATATTCGATGATTCATTATTCCCTCCCTATGTCCTATGGTGCATTCCATGCCTATTCTTTGTAATTTACTTACTTGTTAATTAATTGGTTGATAACAGTAGCAAAATTGCCGTTATGAAGTGGCAACGAGAATAATGTTATGGTTGGGGGTCCCACACCATGAGGAGCTGTATTGAAGGGTCGCGGCATCAGGAAGGTTGAGAACCACGGGGTTAGAGGAATCCGGAGAGAAAGACTGGTGACTTGGAACGGTGGGTGTGTGGGCGGACAGAAGTGCCCAGAACATGGTGCCTTTGAAGAAAGCGCCCGGAGGAGCTGCAGACAAACGGCTGGTGGGGAGTGAGAGGGAGGAAGGATCCAGTTGCTCCGAGATTGGAAGATGGGCCCCGCCGTCCTCGGAAGGCTGGTGGTGCTTTGTGCTCCGAGGAGGGTCTGGGGGAGTGGCCGGCTCAGAAGGACAAGAGCTTTCATTTGGAAATGGATGGCACGTGCTATCTCCAGAGCCAATGGTTTGGGGGTCAGGAAGCTCACACCCGGGGGTAGCCCATGTCAGCGCAGGCTCAGGTGTAAGCTCACACCAGTTCAAACAGCTTTTCTGTCCTCACTGAGTCTTTCCGTGGCAATGGTTTCAGTTGCACCAGTGGTTCCCGCAGTGCCCGCAGCCAGCACACCCTGAAGAATGGAGATGGTGTCTGCTGTCTGACTGGCTGGCTCTGAGGACAGGCCTTCCGCTGTGGTGTAAGGAACAGTCACTTGGAATGACGGGCATCCTGAAAGCACGGCTTTGACACCCCAGTTTCTTTACCAGGAAACTGTGTTTGGCTTGAATGCAAGAGTTGTGGGGATTCTGGCTGCTTCAAAGTGCAGCGAAGGTGATACAGACAAGAACGGACAGGAATACGTGACCACCGCAGGCCCACTCTGCTCGAGGAACGGTCAGGAACCCGAGCTTCCTCTTTCACTGTCAAAGGCACACCAACCATCTTGGTTATTGGGCAATTTTAACCAGACAGACCGAATCTGGTCCTGAAGGCTAAATTACAATAGCAACTACTGATCTCAACCGTGCCATGATTCTAAGTCAGATGAGGTCTTTGTTTAGGAAGGAATGATACTCTGACGTTTTAAAATATAAATATTTGAGAGGACTTAGCTCCAAATAACTCAGTCCCTAAACCCCACTGAGTTCCTTGTGCGCAAAAGCGGACATTTTTAGGTAAAGCTCCTCATTCCTGCTTGGAGACCAAATGCTTGCCTGGCGAGGATACATATGCCATGCTCACGCGCCAATCTCTGAGTAAGGCCAGAGAGCAGCACATGCAGCTGCATATTCAAAAGAGGCCCGTTGTGGAGTCAGCCTGGAATACAAAATCTAGCCAAGATAAGTACAGATGTGTTCTTTTGTTTTTCAATTTCTTTCAACAAACATCTGTGGATGCTCTAGAGAATGGATCTCTTTGGTGCTCAGCCTGGCAGGGAGAAATGATTTTAAATCAAGGACGGGGCACTCTCTTCCTAACAAAATAGGAAATAAAGGAAGTATCGCAGCCCAGGAGGGACTTCATAAGCCAGTGTCAGCATCAAATCCTTAATGTATGAAGGACGATGCCCTTTTATAGCAGATCCACCATGAGCTCGTCTACGTATGTGGTCCAGAGACAAGAGGATTCTGGGAGAACTCAGTGAGCCAGCACATGTTGTTTCCTTGGTGCCTTTAACTGCTGTGATCCTTCTGCTGATCGAACTAACCCAGGTTGTGGCATGTGGTAGACAGTATTGATAAGCTTATTGATTTTTTTCTGTAAACTCTCATTGTTCAAGATGGTAGATGCTAGTCAGATACGGCTACTTAAATGTAAATTAATTGCAATGAAATAAAGTTAAACGTTCATTTTTTTACAAGCACTGATTGGCTCATTAAAATCATAGCTTCAGCCACAGCCTGCATAACCCAGAGCTTCATCATCTCACATCCACCAGAGGTGCTTACGTACCATGCTCACTCACAAATATCGAAGCTATTAATCCTGACATATTGTCTGCTAATTGAATACTTAGACGCCTCTTCTTAAGATTAACACCCCAGGGGTTATTTTATTACTTGGTTCATGCTGAAAAGCTTTGCTTTTTTAACTTTGTGAAATATTAGCTTCCCAGGAGTGAAATCATATTCGCCAAATGTCATAGGACAAGTGCAACTCACAATGCTCAAAAGGAAATGGTACATGGCACATTCTTATGGGCAAAACTCCCATAATCGCCCAAGGAAAACAACAACAGGGATTGATCTTAAAGGCTTGCCTTACCCTTTTCACCTAAACTAATCAATTTTTCAATTTTCAAGGTCATAGTATCTCTAAATGCTTGTGAACCCTGAAAAGTAAGTTATCTAACCTGAACCCGAAGGACTCCATCTATCACTATGTATTGTGCCAGTGGGTACTTATGAGATGAAGAGATCATGTTGTAAATCATATGATTGTCTAATCACTATGCTGGATATCTTAAGCTAATATAAAATAATATTGAATGTCAACTGGAATTGCAAAGAACACTTATTTTTAAGAAGATAAATTCCCAAAGGTTCACTGGGCTTACATTCAGAATTGGCCTCGTGGCCATTTGCTGCCAGAGGCCTCTCACATATCTGCATTTCAGAAAGAGTCAGAGACTCAGTGCCTCTGGATCAACCCCTACAGGCACTCCTCCTCCTGTGCACATCAGGGCCCCGCTGGGCCAATAGCAGACTCTGACCTGCCCTTACGAATAGGAACTGACCCAATTTCGGCCTCATTTGCATCTACATCAGCCAGTCTGAAGGGTCAGATGTGAAGGCCTCATTTGTAGGAACCGACTTGAATGGGAATTTGCTCTACAAAGAGCAGCTGCTCCTTTGTGCAGGGGAAGCAACCCCTGATTCCACCAGAAGCTCCGCCTCCTCAGTTTGCAAAATTTTCACTGGAAAGAACTTCTACTTCTCCTTCTCCTCCTCCTCCTCCTCCTCCTCCTCCTCCTCCTCCTCCTCCTCCTCCTCCTCCTCCTCCTCCTCCTCCTCCTCCTCCTCCTCCTCTCCTCTCCTTTCTCCTCTCTTCTCCTTCTCTCCTTCTCCTTCTCCTTCTCCTCTCCTTCTCCTTCTCCTTCTCCTCCTTCTCCTTCTCCTTCTCCTTCTCCTTCTCCTTCTCCTTCTCCTTCTCCTTCTCCTTCTCCTTCTCCTCTTTCTCCTTCTCCTTCTCCTTCTCCTTCTCCTTCTCCTTCTCCTTCTCCTTCTCCTTCTCCTTCTCCTTCTCCTTCTCCTTCTTCTCCTTCTCCTTCTCCTTCTCCTCCTCCTCCTTTTTCTTTGTCTCCTTCTTCTTCTTCTAATACTTTTTGTGAAATTTTTATTGACATACATTTTTCCCCTCAACCTTGTCTCTAGGCTGTCCACATATCCATGGAGGATCCACAGGTGTTTGCCTCTGTCTTTGGTTTTCCTTTTTTAGAAGTGTTATCCACATATCCACCAAGTGTAAGTATAGGGGTGAAAAGAATATGTTATTCCCTTGATTTAAACTGTGCATTAGTCAGTATCTAATCATGTAATCTGTGTTTTATTGAAACTAATGGTCAAAATAATTAAAACTACATTTGTAGCCAAAATGTACAGAATTTCTATATATCATAAAAAATACTTATTTTAAAGCGTAAAACATTTTATATGTTTTTTTAAGTTATTTTTTGTTTAATATTTAAAATTGCTTATTAAACCACAAAGGCAAATATATATTATAATTCATAAATATTTAAAATTTGAATCAAATGTAACTAGAGCTAATATTTTGTTTTTTAAATTTAATTAGATTTTATTAAATGTTTTATAAAAATTATTCACATTCAATACTCATGTGAAGACTTATGTAAATAATCAATATGACACTTTAGGCATTTTTCTTATAAAACCACATTATGCAAATTTAGTAGCACATAAATTGTTTAATATTCTGAAATATTCCTCCACAGTATTTTCATAAATAGCTAAATGTAATAGATTCTTACATAATTCATCATCATTTCTGAGTATTGTACAGCATTTTCATGCTTTCCCACATTTCCCAACTCCTGTGTTCCATGGTTCCCAGGAGCTACTGTGGCCACCACTCCTGCTGTGATTTACGAGAAAGGATTTAACAATTTGGATAATATATCTTTCCTATTGGCTAAACACATCTGCCAATCAAACCTTTCCAAACCCCTCACACTGCCCGGTCTCTAAGATTGGCATAGTTAGGATTTACTGCAGGTGATTTTAGTCCAGCAGGAGTTCTTGTCGTCATCTGTCTGCTGGTGCAGGCACAGTGCACAAGCTTTTGCAGCACTGTCTTCTTGGGAAAGGCGCAGAGCGAGACACATGAGGACGCTGGTGCCTAGGGATGGAATGGTGTTCACACTGTGAACGTCTACTGCGCGGACCGCGCTGAGTGAGCAGTCAGCCTGAGAGCCTGAGTGACCGTGCTGCCTGTGAATCTGTGTTCTATCTATCAACTATCTATCAACTATCCATCTATCATCATCTATGTAGCTATTTAGCTATCTGCCTATTGTATTGTTTTATTATATTGATCTAGTGCTAAGTTGGAGAAAACAGACTTTTTAAAACTTACATGGACAATTAAAAATAATACTTTAATTAAGCAAGGACACATTTCATTTAAAAATTATATAATTCTATTTTAAAAACTAATATATGTTGATTAAAAACATAAAATACAAAAATGAGAAAAAATTTATATATATGTACAATTATCTAGTTACTTCTTTACTAATTAATTTTATATGAATTTTTATAAAAACTATTTAAATATACATAGCATACTTAGCAAGAACATATATATATATGTGTGTGTGTGTGTGTATGTGTGTTTGTATATATATATATATATATATATATATATGTATATATATATATCCTCATTAATTACTGTACATTCCAACATCGATTTTAGTGTATAAACTATATTTTATCTAATTGCACAATAAGTTTATCTCTAATATTTTACCACTGCCCTTCTTGTATATGCATTTTTTTTTGCAAGTGTTCTTCAGATAAACTGTGGGAAGTGAGACTGTTAAGTTAAGAGCATGCATATCCTTTAAATGTTTTGTTACTTGTTCCCAGATTGCCATTCCAAAGCCTTACACTAATGTTTAATCCTGCTGTCAGTGTCTGAGAGGATTCTGGGCTCTCATTCTTGATGCATCCATCTTCAAAGGGACCCTGGATGCTCTTTTGGTACAGCCTGGAGCAGGAGATGACACGCAGGGAAGAAAAAGTACTTGGAGGACTTTGATCGTTGGGGAATTGTAGAAATGAGCCTCTCTGACCCCTCAGAGGGCCCGCTGACCTTGTTCTGTTCCTTCGGTGGGGTCATGTCTGCAGGCTTCAGAGAGCACGCACGTAGCAAATGATATAGGCAGTGCTCCTTGGGGATAAACAAAAAGGAATTGTGAGAAGGTGATCATCATTTTTAAAAAAATGTTTTTATTGACTTTTAGAGAGGGAGAGGAGGGAAGAGGATAGAGAGAAAGAAACACTGATGAGAGAGGAACATCATGGATTGGCTGCCTCATGCATGCCTCCTACTGGGGATTGAGCTTGCAAACCCAGCATATGCCCTGACTGGGACTCAAATCAACAACCTCTTGGTTCATAGGTCGACAGCCACTGAGCCACACCAGCTGGGTAGAAGGTGACCATCATTTTAGACTGCTATTATAGTCTACAGCCAATGGGCCTTCGCTATACACCCTCCCCCCCCCCCCCCCCCCCCCCCCATGCACATCTAGAGAGAGCGGATCTCTCCTTGTGCTGGAGCAAGACAAGCAGTCCTGCCCCATGGTCTTTGTAGCTGCGCTCCCCTCTGTCTCTACCCCATGTGTCAGCCTGACTCACCTCCTCATTTCAGTCTGTTCTTACCAACTATTCTTCTGAAGGGCTTTTCCTTACCATCTGATTTGGAAGGATGAAGATGGAGTAATAAATTCAATCTTTCTTCACTCAGACATAATTGAAACCTACAGTAAAGACATTTGACTGTGACTTCTAATGATCTTTTATATGCTGGCAAAACTTCTTATTCTCCCACATCCTCTTAGTCTATTAGTATTATTTTTACTTTCAAGAGCATATATGTGATTACATTTTTATTAAAATACTAGAGACCTGGTGCATGAGATTTGTGCACAGATAGGGTCCATAGGCCTGGCCAGTGATCAGGGCCAATCAGTGGGGCAACTGTAGGGTGATCAGGGGACCCCCATTGGCACCCACCTTGGCTGGCCTGGGGCCTGTGGGCTGGGGACAGCTCCTGTGTTGAAAGCCTGCCCCTTGGTGGTCAGTGCGTGTCATAGTGACCCGTCATTCTGCCATTGAGTCAATTTGCATATTAGGGTTTTATCATATAAGATAATTAACTCCCTTCCCTTGCTTAATACATTGAGTCGTTTCCTTTACTCATTTCAGCCTACGTCTTTACACTTACCTAATAAATGACTATTTAATTGGTAAAATGAATTATTGAGAGATGGACACCAACGGTGATCCCTACCTCAACTCAGTGTCCTTTAGCCAGATGATCATTTTGTTCACAACAATCCTTCGAGGGAGGTCCCACTCTTAATTAAACTGAGGCCCTTATACCTTGATTAACTAGGATGATGCCATCGAAGTTAAATGTGATTAAACTGTGACTGCAGTCATTATTTTTAAATTGTGAATCTCTGCCTTCTGTTACACTACACATTTTGTAAGAATAAAATGGTTTTTCTCCTCATGTCCTCCTACTTGTCCACCCTTTTGACCTTTCCACCTCCTTTTAACCAGGCCCCTCACAGCCCCTAATGTATGAGCTGCTAGTATGTTCAGAATGTTATAAGAATACAAAGGAAAAACATCATGCATTGCTGTTGTTATAGAAACATTGAAGAATTGCACGGCCCCTGGAAAACTAATTTATACTCACACAGCAGACTGTGTTCATCTCATTGCTTTCAAGGTGCTCTCAGCCTTTCACGGAGCACATGCATTTTAGGTTTTTGTTTATTGGTTTCAGAAATGCCATCAACCGAGACATATGAATTCCAATCAGCCAACCTTCCAGGTTTTTCCAGAGTCCAATAGTGGGACTTTCTGTTTCTTTGTTTATGGAGGTTTTTATCTCCAATACTTTCTTACCCTTTCTTTTTTTTATTTATCTTTATTATAGAAAGTATTACAGATGTGCCCTTTTTCATACATATCCTTGGGAATGTTACTGATTTTTAGGCATTATTCAATAAACTTCCTCACCAAATCACACATTTTAAACCTACATTGAGCTATCTAATCTCAGAAAGTATATATCATTTTCTTTAATTTGAAAATATTATATATGTGTATATATATACATACATAGGCCAATAATCATGAACTATCTAAACCACATGTGTCAAACACAAGGCCCGCGGGCCAAATCCGTCCCGCCAGGCCTTGCAATGTGGCCCGCACCACGCTGTCATCACTGCACTCCGCTGCGTTTCCATCACAATGACAGTTTATGACTGTTCAGTAAACCATTCTGCCGGCGATTTAGGCTGGATTTTAGATTTTGTCCCCTTCTCTGATTGAGTTCGACACCCCTAATCTAAACATATACAATGGTATTATGTATATATGTAATTACATTATGGATATGTATTTATATAATTATATCTATGCAGATTTATATAACAGACACCCAGTGAGACAACAGCAGAGTTAGCAAAGGCTAATTTATTTGTTATTCAGGTAAATTGATTTGAAGACACTAAGAAATTACAGATACATGCAATGCCTTTTCCCATTCCCTCCCCATTTCATTCCCAATCTTAGTTCCCTGTGCAAACTGAGGCCGCTGATGAGCATAAATGGTGCTATATGTTCTATAAAATGTAACATAGACTAAATATGTTCCTATTCTGTGTGATTATTAAATTTCCATAAATAATTCCATAGATGGCATGTCCTTGGGAAATATTGTTTGCATGGACATTATGGTTTCAAGATTTAACAGGTAGATCTAGTTATACACTAGTAATTATATATATATATATATATATATATATATATATATATATATATATATATATATAAAATCCTGTGTCACAAAGTGGCTCAATTTGAATTCAACACCAGTGACTGAACACCTATCAAGTCAAGGCACAGCAATTCAGGGATGTTGCTGCATCTTCTGTTAGGGCAGGTATCATTATTATATACCCAAGTTTTCAGAAAAGTGTATCTTGTTCCTCAAAACCAGCCTTTCATATTCTATTCCCTGCAGAGAAGACAATCAACATCTTTATGAGTTTCTCTGAAGGACATGTCTCTCCAGTCAGGTAAGATCTTTCCAAGGTTATTCCAGGACCTCCTAGAAAGCTTTCGGTTTTAAGACGAAGTGCGCCCATTGGACTTTTTGAGACAACTACACATTAGCAGTCACATCAACACTTGTCTCACTGAAAGGCCAAGGGAGTTATTTATATGAGATAGATTTTAAAACTAAATTTCTATTCTAAGTCATAGAAAGCTTGTGTGGTGCCATCCATCCAGCTAAAGTTCAGTGATCACCTCCTCTGTCCTACATTGAATAATTGTACTTTTTCATATTTTAATTTTAAAATTATTTTTATTGCTTTCAGAGAGGAAGGGAGAGGAAGAGAGATTTAGAAACATCAATGAAGAGAGAGTCATTGATCAGCTGCCTCTTGAACACCCCACATTGGGAATTGAGCCCACAACCAGGCAAGTGCCCTGACCTGGAATTGAAATGTGACCTCCTGTTTCCTAGGTTGACACTCAACCCCTGAGCCACACAGGCTGATTTGTACTTTTGAGAAATTCCAAAATGTGAACTTCTGTAGCACTCTAGGAGATTCTTCTTTTCTTCTTGTCATTTTACATGTGGGTCAATATCATCTTGAAAAGGTTGAGCGAAGTTTTTAAAATGATTTTCATAAAACAGCAAAGCTCTATTTTGAGTCCAGGAATTTTGACCCGACTTCATTTTTCTTAAGCTTTCTGTACTTTTGCCTTTCCTATAGAAGATGAATTGAATTATCTCTTTCCTGGACCAACAGACCTATCTTTCTGGAGTCTGGCTCTTTGGCAATCCTAGGGTGATAAACACACTACCAAAGAGTGCAGTGCAGGTGGATCCCTGCCACTGAAGGACCATGAGCCATTTTCCGAAGCCATCATAGTCTCTACGTGCAAGGAATGACCCACAGATGAATGTCTGCGTTGGATCTGGGCTTTATAGCAAGCTCTAGGAAACTCCTAGAGGCTTGATATTGGCAAATTTCATGACCCTGAGAACACCTGCATCAGAACCAGCCTGGAGAGTTTGTTAGACAGAGACATGAGGTCTATGCTTCAGCTTGATTCAACGCTTCTGGCATTAGGGTTTGACATTTGCTGAATCATAATAGATCATTTTGATACAAATCACAGATGTAGTGAGCTTTGGGCAACAAAGGCAGTGTGTCATGCCCTGGAAATAGAGTTTTTTAGTTTATTTGGAATCCATGAGCTGAATCACTCAAGTTTCCACTTATACTAGAGATTTTCCCATGGAACTGAGCAAGGCTACCCACCAGAAAGGGCTGGTCGGTCCAAACGTGCACTGCAACATGCTGTCATTCAATGTTATAATCCACAGAGTGACGCCTGGCACTCTGTGGACTTTGGGCTAGATTTACTGCAGCGGAGAAAAGAGAAAAACAACAATAGAAAACGAACAAATAAGACAACAACAAAACAACACACACACACACACACACTGCAGTTTTTGAAATTCATCACATTTGCCTGAAGATAATAGCTGAAAACTTAATTCCACACCACTAAGTCACCATTTTATTTTTACTTTTGGAAACTCCTATGTTTATTTTGTAGCCAAAATAGTCAATTTTTTTTAACTTTGTAACCATTAATTCTAATTTTTAAAGCTTATGGAATACATAATGCAGGCATCTTCTAAATGACATTCTTTTTTCTATAGGCATGGGTGCCCAAGTTGTTCTGACACAAATAAACTAAAAAATAGCTAAAGGCCATAAGCAAGTGTAAGGAAACATATTCAGAAGGCTGCCCCAGGGAGCAGACACCGGTTGGTTTGCTACTTTTCCGAAATCCTCCACAGGATTTTCATGCCAAAGATCTTTGTCAAGCCTTTCTTTTTCCCTCTTCAAACCTCCACTTGACCTTTTGGTCCAGGAACTACTGCTCTGAAAACGTGACTACAGGCCTCTGCACCCATCATGACATCTAACTGGTGCCAGAGAGCCTCTCTGGAGTAGTTAGTGCATCTCAGTGAGCCAACTGCCTGAGCGCAGTGAGGCCTATCCACCCATACTGCATGTCATCTCAGAGGACTGCACATGTGGGCCCGTCAGAGTTCACTGGTGCTGGGCCTTGGCGTCCCTGCCTAGTCCTTCTTCACTGGCTTTGTGTTATAGCTGTGCCTTTTTGTTGTGGAAAATCAATACAGACTTATCATTTGCCAAGGAAAAATGGCACTGTCTTCACTTGGTCATTCTCTGTACGCATCTGCCACTGGTAAAAGCTCCCTCTCATGCCTCAAGCTGGTGGGCAGGGGAAGGGCGCATCTCCTGCCTGATCAATGGTCTCCAGCGCTCACTGATCACTCCGTTGCTGTGGTGCCTGCACCGGGCACCTCCCAGCATGCTCCAGGAAGCCATTGGACACACTAAATGTGGGAGAAAGTGAGTGACTTTGGGGGAGACACAGGGATCTCCCCCCCCCCCTTTATTTACATTAATAGAACCCTCCAGAACGCTTGGGAAAAGATGAAAAAGGTTGCCGTTAGCACTAGATTTTCTAAAAGGGCATGCCCAGGTCCTCAGCCAGATGTTAATAAAGAGGCAGTGAAAGTGGTGCTAATTATAAAAATGTCTCACCTCTCCAAGAAAACAAAGAATTAATAGCTACTCTATCTATCTACCCATCTACACATATAGATAGATATGCAAATTAAGATCACAATTAGGTGTGCCATAGCATAATATTGTCAGAATTAGAGTGCTCTCACAATGTATGTGCAGACATGTATGTGGAGTACTTTTGCCCATACACTTCTGACAGGAATGGACATTGGAAGGAATTTCTGGCAGCTGGGAGCAGACCAGGTTGAGAGTGAGAATTCCTGGGTATCTGGACCACCCAGAGAGGACCATCCTGGGTTTTACTTCCAGGAACCACGTCAGTTCTCACTGTAAAAACACACATACACACACACTTCTCATGTTTTGCACATGGGGAGGGGGAAACGACAATTTGGAATATGCCCAGAACATACCCATAGCGCCTCTCTGTTCTCCGTGGGAGACCAGGGGACCAAAGCCTTAGGGAAGGACAGCAGCCAGTCCACCCCTTCGGCCTCTCTCTCACCGAAGGGAAGAAAACAGAAAGGCTACGAACCACGTCTTTTCTTTTCTTTCTTTTTAAAAAATAAATCCTTATTGTTCAGATTATTACAATTGTTCCTCTTTTCCCCCACATAGCTCTCCTCCCCCCAGTTCCCCTCCCCCCACTCTCCTCATCCATAGGTGTACGATTTTTGTCCAGTCTCTTCCCGCCCCCCCACGATGACCCACTTCTAAGGTACCAGCCCAGAGACTCAGGGCGAGAATGAAATTTAATCATCAGATACGTTATCGGAGAAACCAGAAACAACAGAGGAAGCAGGGAAGGACGCAGGGAACCGTCGCCGCTGGCAAGCTCGCAGCTATAGGAGCCTTGGACACAGCGCCGCTCTGCGGCAGGGGAGCGTGCGGCCTCGCGAAGGGCCCATCCATTTCAGGTTTTATTATCGGGTGTGTTCTGTGGCGCCCAGTGACCAGCGTCACAGTGAAGGCGAGAAAGAAACAGCCACAGGAGACAAAGGAGGCAGCAGGAAAGCTGGGGTAGGGCAGGTTTTAGAATTAATCGATAGGGATTTAAAACCACTAGGATTAACATGCTTAGAGCTCTAATGGGGGAAAGCAGGCAACATGGGAGAACGTCTGAGTAATGAAAGCAGAGGGTGAATCACTGCGAATAAAAACTGAGAGAAATAACAAATACACTGGGCACGGCGCTCTCATCCCCGGGCCCACATTACACCAGAGCCGGGAAGAAGCCTGAACCACGAGAAAAAGGGCACACAGACATGAACTAGGAAGGAAAGCTATCCTGTTTATAGATGACATGACTGCAATCCAAAAAGATCGTCAACAATAAAAAAATTCCTGGAGCAAATAAGCAGCGTAACCAGCCTGCGCTACGTAAGGTCCGTGTGCAAGGGAACTTGCTAACCCGCCCCCCAGCAGGAAACAAATAGGATTTGGATTCGGTTTTGAAGAAGCAATGTTAAACAACTCCAAATGAAAGAGGAAAGAAGAAAAAAAAAAAAGGCTAGCAAGCCATGAAAAGACCTGGGAAACCACAAGTGCATATTTCCGCGTGAAGGATGACAATCAAACGGCTGCACGCTGAATGCTTCCAATTACAAGACATTCTGGAAAAGGTAAAATTATAGAGACATTAAAGAGACAGTGATTACCAGGACTTTGGGGAGGATAATTGCAATTGAAAAGCACAGAGAAAATGTTAAGATAGTGAAACTGTTCTGTATTATACAGTAATCACGCTACGTAACATGATTCATTTGTGAAAAGCCCATTGAACTTTGTACCACAAAGATAAAACTTTGATGTATGCAAATAAAAAATATTTAGGATGTTGGGTCATCTTAGGAAGGAAGGAGGGCTGACAACAGAATCTGGGTAACCAGCAGTGTAACAAGCTGCGCCCTGTTACTGCAGGGCGAGGACAGGTCGCTGACCTGGGACTTTGGAAACGAGTGAAACCCAAGACAGAGGCCAATGGAACCGGACAGAAGCTCTGTGCCCCAGAGGGCCGGGTTCGCCCTCGTGTGAAGGTTCCTCACTGTGCACGGACACGGATTGCGTAGTGAAGTGACTGGAAGGTGGATGGAGGGAGCCAGGCTTCTCCCTCTTGGAGGAGAGGGTTACAGAAAAGCAAAGGGAGGAAGCCGGAGTGATCCATGTGCTGAGCGACAGAGGTTCAGTGCACACTCATATTTAATAGAAAATCGATGTCATTGTGCATATGCACATATTTCTAGATGTATGCCTATACATGGGTTTTTTTATTCAGACATACTTTTTTCTCTTTCTTTTTCCCTTTCTCTCTTTCTTTCTTTCTTTCTTTCTTTCTTTCTTTCTTTCTTTCTCTTTCTTTCTCTTCCTTCCTTCCTTCCTTTCTTCCTTCCTTCCTTCCTTCCTTCCTTCCTTCCTTCCTTCCTTCCTTCCTTCCTTCCTTTCTTTCTTTCTTTCTTTCTTTCTTCCTCTTTCTCTCTCTCTCTCTCTCTCTCTCTCTCTCTCTCTCTCTCTCTCTCTCTCTCTCTCTCTCTCTCTCCCTCTCCCTCCCTCCCTCCCTCCCTCCTTCCCTCCCTTCCTTCCTTCCTTTTTTTTTTTTTTTTTTTGCTTTTCAGCTGAGACCTATGGGCTTTGCGTGCCCTTATTGGTTCATCAATCATAATAAATGAGCCACACTTACATCATCTGTTAACAAAATAGGAAATTATATGCAGGGCATATGTGAATTCTGTATTCTGTGTTATCTATTCTTTTTTTTTTCTTCTGTAAATCTAAGTGTTCTATAAAGTAAAATCTATGAACAGAAAATAACTATATAAAATAACTATTCAATTGAGTTTTAAGTTAACAAAAAGACAGTGTCAAGGAAGAAAGTAAGTACATTTTGGAAAGAAAATGGAGGCGAACAGTATGGAGAGAATTCCAGTTCATCCAGCGAGCCCATATTGAAAGGATACCCTTCTTAAAAAAATATTTTTTAAAGCGTTTTGGTATATCTTCTGTAATATGTGTAAGTGATCAGTCAACGAGGAGAGCTTCCTTTTTGATTTTAATAAAACAATGTCTTCCCTCACCAGTGTTAAAGAAATCGTTAAGAAGAAACTGTGGGTGTGTGGAGAGAAGTGCGGCCAGTCAGCTCTCTGAGGGGCTATTTAGATGTAAGGCGTTATGAGCGGGCTGCTTTGTTGCCAGTAGGTTTGGAACTCATTAGCGCTCAAGTGTCTTTCCGCATTGAACCAAGCGGGAAGTGGCATATGACAGGGACCCTCAGGTGAGTGGTTAATACAATTTCTCCAACGTTCAATCAAAGCACATTCAAAGTAATTGGAATCACTCACCTTTGCTGCCACGGGCCTTTGGTAATGCACCTCTCTGCACTAGCGCACGGATTAAAGAGATTCCCCAAATGGGGCCCTGCTGAGGAGGCAGGAAAGAGCTCGCTGGCCTGCTCAACAAGTCATGCTCTGCTGAATCTGATCTGGGAATCTTACTTCAAAAACAATGAACATACCTGTTCAGTCACTTAAGTAGTCTTCAAAATGAAACTTTAATATGAAATATGAAGTTGCTTGATTAAAAAACAAAACAAAAAACTCATGCAGATTTTTGCTAGGCTCTAAATCAGCAGTTCTCAACCTTCCTAATGCCGTGACCCTTTAATACAGCTCCTCATGGTGTGGTGACCCTCAACCATAACATTATTTTCCTTGTTACTTCATAACTGTAATGTTGCTACTGTTATGAAATGTAATGTAAGTATCTGTGTTTTCTGATGGTCTTAGGCGACCCCTGTGAAAGGGTCATTCCACCCCCAAAGGGGTCTCGACCCACAGGTTAAGAACCGCTGCTCTAAATATCTTTAACATGCAATTTGCAGACTACTCCTTGGCATGTAAAAAGCTCACCACCAAATGGTTTTGAGTCCTCCATTCCCTCCTATAGGAAGTGAGACTGGCTGGCCCTCAAGCAACCTGCACTCTGACTCGATACCTAATGCCATTCCATTCTCCTTGTAGAACACGTTTCTCTCAGGACAAACAGCTCAAGGACCAAGGATGCAGAAACAGAAGAGAAGGAAAATCCATTCAATGATGAGCATACATCTTTCATAAGCCAGGCAATTGACCCTGAACGTCTCCATTGCTACCTCCCCTGATTGGTAAATATCAGTATCACCAGGTTCACATGGATGAGGTCATGGCTGGGCAGCAGCATACCCAGGTCTGTCTGCAGATGCCAAAGCCTACATTAGTTCCAACATGTCTTTCTGTAAAACCATTAACATTTTATTTCCCAGAAGGAACCTTCCCTCCCACCCCACCCCCTTTACCCTAAAGAATTTTTTTTTTGTTATCCAGAACTCTTTCCTCCTTTGTGATTTTTGGAAGTCACTCTATGTTTTTCATCTTTGGGGTGATCTTGGATACTTTAAGATGTTTACTTGACTATTTTGAAACTACCTGTAGAGCTGCCTGATAATCTGACACGCAGGACAATGGCTGAGTGCTTTAGTCACCGAATTGACAACATGCATCTTGCTGTTGTTATTGGACAGAAGGGGCCTGCCTAGCCTGAGCCCGGCACTCAACACCCAAGCACGGAAAATCGGGGATCTCTGTGGAAAAAGACTGGCTCCTCATCAGACATGGCATCACCCAGGAAAACAGGAAGCCAATGCTCCCAAGCCCAGACTCCCTCATCCAGGGTTTCCTCATTGTAGTGTTTAGGGGGAACTGGGATGTGGGGGTGTGGAAGAGGCAGGTTTTAATTGGGGGCCTACCTTGGAGCTTGGCCGATTGTGGTGAAGAGACATCAGCACCCAACCTTCCTGAACAGCAACCCCTTCTCTTCCTAAAGAGTTTCCGATGTTGTTCAAGCTCTGGTGGTCTCTCACCCTTTGGTTCCATGCGGTTGTGTGTTCCCTGAAGAGTTTGGTTCTGGGAGCAGCTGGAGGTCACAGTGCTCTGCTCTGCACCGGCCTCAGCTGCCCACAGATCCTAGGACTGGGTCTGTGGTCCCTGCAAGGCAGCTCAGTGTCTCTGTTGGGACAGGACCATGTCCAGCGGCTGTGGCAGTGACCAGCTGCGTTTTCACATTAGCTTTACCACTGCTCCTTCCTTTGTCTACGGTGGGTTTTCAAATGGCCCAATGATTCTTTATGTTGATTTCCATACTTCACAACCATTTAAAGGAAATAATTGGTCTGAGTCCCTTAGTATTTTTCAGAACATGCCTTGATTTTTCTAGTAATACTTTGGCATTTAGCAACCTGAGGTTTAATTCCTCTATCTGTAAAATAGATGTAAATGAACATTGCCATAAATGTGTTGGAAGAAGTGAGGAGAGTGTATTTCAATGGGCTTCCTGTAGGGGTTGACACCCAGTTTGCCTACAAAACTGTGAATATCATTACTGTTATTCTCATTTTTATGTGAATTAGATTATTCTTAACAGATGCTTATTTTTCCTTTCCTATTGTCCCTTTCTTCCTTATTTTCTTTTTGGTTTTCATAGAGTCTCAGATTAAGGAAGCTCTTTGTTTTGCTATAAAGTGTTCCTGGACTTGCACATTTTTCTGATTTCTGAAGTCAGTATTGTGGTTTCTAGAATGTTACACTAAGCAATATTATTTGCAAAAATATCTAAGAATACATAACACCATTTAATCAGTAGAGCAGCAGGCACAGAAAACAGGCCTGAGTGAGTGGCTTGGAATTCACATTATGCTGAATAAAATTGCAGGTTTGTGTTTGGGAAGATAACAAGTGAAAGTTATGGACATAATGTAAAAAAAAAAAAAAGGTTGGTGTCCAGGCAAGAAGGAAAAGAAGGAAGGAAAGTCAAGTTAAAATTTATGGCTTTGAAAAGGTGAAAATGCTGCTTGTGTTTGGCAGCCTGTATTAAACTGGAGAGAGAGAGAAAGGGAGAGGAAGAGAGAGAGAGAGAGAGAGAGAGAGAGAGAGAGAGAGAGAGAGAGAGAGAGAGAGAGAGAGAGAGGAGAATGGGGATGAGAATGGCTACAAAAAAAAAAACAACCACAAAACAGTTAAAAAGCAGGAGCTGTAATTATGTCTTGAAAGAACATTTTGGTAGAATTTAATTTATTGACATGGATATCTGACTAGAATTATTTATAGCAGGAGCCTGAACTCAAAAAGTACTTGCTAATTCAAACTTAAAACAGCCCGTGGCCTCCTAGCTGGTGGCCTGGCAGGAAGGCCGCTGGGATGCCATGGGCTGTACAGAGGCCTGCATGTCAATGGCCGCTTCAGAGAGCCCAGAGCGGAGAGCTGGTGAGCCCGACCTCCCCGGGAGCTGTGATGGGCACAGCCAGGAGCCAATCCCGGCCTTTTTCTCAGCCTCCCGTAGGGGCCTTCCTGATGTCTACACCATGGCACTTGGAGGTTCCTGTAGATTCCAAAGGAGGGTGGGTTTAAAGAAGCTGCAACAATTCCTGCCATTCTAACACCGTGAAGTAGGGATGCTTAGTTGCTCTCTCTAATACATTTAAAAATGTATTTAAAGAAAGACTACACTCACATGAAGTCATAGCACTATTACAATTACAGTTATGGGAAATTATACACCAAAGATGCAGTAAAAACATTTAAAATAGGGGAATTAGAGGGAAAAAGAATGTTCGCTCACTTCTTTCTATCTATATTTATAAAAGGCTAAGTGATGGCCCGACCATCTGACTGGTAACTATGACGCGCAGTGATCACCAAGGGGTAGATGCTCAATGCAGGAGATGCTGAGCTGCAGTGACTTGGCAGCAGTGGTTCTTGGCTAATGCCCTCTGGAACCAGAGAGGAGGAAGCACAATTCTGGGGTGCATCACCCAAGAATCACCCTTTCTCAATCTTGGAACCCTCAGGGGATGTCAGAGAGCCAGTTTCAGCCCCTATCCTCGCAGGCCAGGCCGAGGGATCCCACTCACTCCACAGATGTCCTTTGAGTCCCGGTGCCACCCCATTGTGTCCAGCCAGGAAGGGACCACTTGAGGTTGGCTCCCAGGGTGTGTCAGTCCCATCTCACCCAGTCCTGCCCCATTGGCCACCTTTTAATTAATTTCCTTTCAATGTGCAGGAATCCATGCACAGGGGCACTAGTGGAGTTATAAGTTCCTGCTAATGATGAGATTGACTGATGTCTCACTATACAGAACCAGAAACATCTTGAATTTAGCACAATCTTGCTTGGAAATACCAATAAGTTCAGTGTCAGCGGAATGACGTGCCCAGCAGAAACCACAGCAATGCAAGTACTATTTATAGCAGAAACCTGGGGAGGTTGATGGGCTTCCCAAAAGGTGAGGGATGTAAATCTGAGCCACATTCATTTAATTACAAATCTCAGTACCATGTAATCGGATATCCGGATTACATTTAGTAAAGGTATACAGTTAGAAGTCTTAATTTATATATATATAAATATATATATATATATATATATATATATATATATATATAAATAATATATAAATACTATTTTTTCAAATTATGTCATTTCAATGCCTCCCTGGTAAGAAAATCATAGTCCTACCTGAAAATTTCTATTTATAGCCTTCTCTTCACAGTTCCACATAAACTATCAAGATGTCTCATAAGTTTCAATCTTTTGTGACAGTTGTTCATTCTTTAATGTGCATCCTGGAGAGGAAGAGAATATGTGTTGTCTGGCACTGCACAGCCACTGATTTTAATTAATAAACATTGGTCAGTGATGCTAAAAATGTCTTGGCTATTGAGAAATCCATCTGTCTCAAGTGGTGGAAGAAGGATAAAAGAATTAGCTGGGTATTAATTACTGTCTTTATCCATCACACTAAAAGGCTTTTATTTAGTCACTCATTTTATGCTCTTTTTACACAGCTGAGAGTTCCCAGACAGAAATATAATATCTAACCCAACAAAGGACAATGAAGTTTTTTGCTGTAGGACAGATGATATAATCTACTCCAAGTATACTCTGATCCCTATAGACCCGTGGTTGGCAACCTCATTAGTCAACAGAGACAAATACCAACAGCACAACAATTGAAATTTCTTTTGAGAGCCAAATTTTTTAAACTTAAACTTCTTCTAATGCCACTTCTTCAAAATAGACTCTCCCAGGCCTAGGTATTTTGTGGAAGAGCCGCGTGTGGCTCGTCAGCCGAAGTTTGCTGACCACTGCTATAGACTATACATATTGCCTGAAATAATTTGGATATAAGGATAATGTGATTTGATGTTTCATCATCTTTCCCTGTGTAACTAGAGTAAAGGCAAGAGCCTAGAATTCCTACCTGGCTTCCAGATTTGGGTTTCCATTGTAGCTCTGACACTTACTGGTCCCAAGATTTGAGGACTCAGCACAACCTCCGGGAACTGAGGTTTCTCACTGAGCAGGTGTAAGTCATTAAGCCCATCACAGGTTGTATTTACTAGAACAGCAAGCAGATATCCTATGATCACAAATAAGCAAAAATGTTAGAGTATAAACTTTAACGTGTTTTCTCACAAAATCTAAATAAAGTTTTGGTAAGGATTTATTAAGAGTCGGCCAACATTTTAGCAGGACTTCATACCCAATAAACGTATATGTTTTATAAAAGTAGATGTTCTTAAAAATAAAAAAAGAACAAGTCAAAGATTGACAGCTACGTACTAAAATAATGTTTTTCCAGCATACCACTGATTTGACCTAAATACAGTTTAGTATTTTCTAGTCAATTAAAAAAATGAAAAGTTCAGTGAACCAAGCACAAATAAAGTATTATGTAGTAAAGATACATAAAATTAATCTAGATAAAACCAGTTACCTATTATCAAAACCAAAATTATTTCAGAAATTCTAGGATATTTTCAATATTTAGCTTTAAAAAATGCCAAGGAAGGTCATGAACATAGTCACTATCCTATAAACAAACATCTTGGAGCTAAACATTTATCAAACACTGTGCTGAATATGTGAGATCTAATGGTGAAAGGTGGAGTCCTTGCTATCTACTTAGAAAAGAAGGCACATGAGCAAGCAATAATCTCAAAACCAGGTAATAAATGGATAATCCCAAAGTGTTGTGCCATACATAAGATTTTCTAAGACTAAAAAGAGTTTCTAAGATTATTGATGGTTTAATCTACTTAAATAGAAATTAAATTGATAAGAGTGATTTTATAAATTATCTTAACATTCCCAGCATTTTTAACTGACAACATTTTTTTGTCCACACAAATTCTCTTTATACTTTTTTTCAGAACTATCAAAAGAAGTTAAAACAAAATTCGAAGTCCCTCATGTTATTGGGAACTATCCCATTGAAAAGTTGTTTTTTATTAGTCAGAGAAACTTAACCACAGAGAGAGGCATGACCAGATATATTTATGCACCATGCTAGGCACTTTCATAGCAACTCATAAATATGTACAGGAAATGCATTTTAATAATAGCAGATCATAAAAGGATATATTGAATTTTGCTAGACTGTAGGAAAGTTAGAGCACTTTTGAATGTAGGTTGTTTATTTTAGTTTTGATGGTATAATTTCACCCTTTAAAAGAATAAAAGACAAAGTTTATTTTGCTTCCACCCTGCAGGTTTATAAAGACATAATTTTAGAAATACAATAAACATTCAAATAAACCTAATTAATGTTGTGTATCAAATAATATCATCATTCCTTTAAATTTACAAAACTCTAGTCCATTTTATTACTGCAAATCTAATTACATTGAAGTTAATTTTAACTGACTACATTTGTTTAGTTCTAGAGAGTTATTGTTGGTGATTATGAAAACACAAAAACAAGAATGTATTTTGTATATGAGATGTAAGTGTATAAAAGATGTTAATTTCTCTATGTGTGGGTTTTGTTTTCTCAAATATGTTTTATTCATTTTTAGAGAAAGAGGAATAAGAGAGAGAGAGAGAGAGAGAGAGAAAGAGAGGAGAAACATCAGTTGGCTGTCTCCTGCATGGCCCCTACTGGGATTGAGCCAGCAACCTGGGCATGTTTCCTGATTGGGAATCGAACCAGCGACCTTTTAGTGCATGGAACAGGGTTCAACCAACTAAGCCACAGCAGCCAGGGCTCTATGTGTGGTTTTAAACTATCATTTTTTTTTTAATTGGGAATTTGTATGCATTGCAGATTGAGAATAAATAGTACAATTTTAGAGAATTATTATACCATTTTTATATTTCATGATTCCATTAACGATTATAAAGGAACAAATCACTATAATATCATATAAATAAAAAGTAGGACTGCCGTGATGATAAATATATGTGATGAATACATATTTAAATAATATTTATTCCAATAAACACTTAGACTTCTTCTTTTTTTTTTCTTTTATGAAGCCCAAATTTAAAGATTCCATAACTTACATATTTTTCTTGGTGGAAAATCTACTTTAAAAAATATTTTTTCTTAAATATTTATAGGGTTACATAAAGTATTTATTAAAATAAAATAAATTCTGACGTTCAATAAATGCATTTTTTTCTCCTCAAAACTAAACAAATAAAAATACTAGTAAATATTTTCCTGAATCCTACCCAGCAAAATAACATTTACAATGGGACATAGGGAGCGTGCCATTTGGGGATCTGTTCAACTGAGATCTACGAGATTTAATTAAAGCTTCCACATTTTTTCTGTTATTCCAAATTTAATATGTCAACAGAAATAGATTATAAAGGTCTTCCCATCTGACTCAGTAGGTTCCATTGCAATATTTGGGTTGCATTTTTTTTTTCTCTCCTTCTCATGCCACACAAATACCTTGGAGTATCACTCCATTTCCACTCATTTGGTATGTGCATTTTTGTCCTTTAACATTTTCATGGAAATAGAATCAGCACACCATCTAATTCATCCACCGAAGATTACTGTTCAATGCTTGTAACATATGTAAACAGAGCTGCACAGCCATCAAAAATCACTCATTTTCTATTTGGAAGTCACTCATTGATTAACTTAGCTTATCTTACTCCCAGAATATGTGTTTTTAAATTCTACTCCAAGCATAGGAAAATCAGAGGATTGTATACCTTAGGTGAGAAGCTCTTTCCTGTTTTACTAGAATGTGTAACTGAATGTCCAGGCTGCAAAATAAAACCCAAACTACCTTTGGGAAAAGTCAAACATCAATGAGTCTATTGACAACACTCTTGTTTTCAGAATGGCAAACCTCCTACTAGGATTCCTAATTAGGTTACCAGATGAGAGCTGGGTTTTAACATTCCAGGAACTTTTTACTGGCATACTCTTTGAGCAAAAAGTCAATCAATGCACATTGAGACATTGGTACTTAAATTTAAAGAAATAAGACAATGCTTCATTGTTCCCAAAAAGCTTAAAGGAAAAAATAATCAACCAAATCTTCAATACGCAACTCGGTGTGATTTTGTGTCTTCTATCACTGGAGATGAGCAGTTCAGCAACAATTATGAAAACACTATGTTTAAGAAGTATCAGTATGCTAACTTGAAAATCTGAATGTAATGTCCATGTCAACTGAATAGTTCAAAAAAGCATTTACTTAGTCCAGCCGGCATGACTCAGTGGTTGAACGTTGACCTATGAACCAGGAGGTCACAGTTCAATCCCCAGTTAGGGCACGTGCCAGGGGTGCGGCTCGAGCCCCAGTGGAGGGTATGTGAGAGGCAGCCAACCAATGATTCTCTCTCATCACTGATGTCTCTCTCTCTCTCTCTCTCTCTCTCTCTCTCTCTCTCTCTCTCTTCTGAGATCAATAAAAAATATTTTAAAAAATTTAAAAAGAAAAAAAGCATTTATATAAAAATTAATATTAAATTAATGCTACTCATACCTAAAAAGGTGTGTTTTTTTAATGCAAGGCTCTCAACTTCTCAGTATTTACTTATAAGGGCATCCTAGTGCTTACTTCAAAAGACTGAGCAAAAAGGATTTGGCCCCGCCTTCCAACATCTAAAATATGTTCTCCCCTCTGTTCTCTCCCGTCCTCACAACTTCAGACTTCACAGTCAATACTTCTGATTTGGCCAGAGGATGCTAGTCTGAGTTTGGAAGCAAAAAGTTACCTGCATTGTCTTCTGAAGAGACGACCTTTAAAAAATTACTGTATTTCCAAACAGGATCACTTTAGATCACTCTGCCATCTGCCTTGAAGTAGAACCAGTGCTTTCTAAATGGATAGTGCAAGATGCAGAAGGAACACAGATAAAAATTAACACCAGGGCAAGGCCACTCAAGCTTTGCTTTAGGTCTTCATGAGAAGCATCTGTCCCCCTTGTCTCCCCCCATTTCTGGCTTTATTTTAAAACTCTCATGTATTCATTGCTTTAAGATATAAATGCAACAGAGACAGGAGCAAATGGAGCAGTTGGCCACTCGCCTTGCATGCAGTTAAAACCAGGCCCATGCATCAAGGAACAAAAGTAATACATCTTAACAAACACCTACCCTAGTCCATTTGTCTGGAGTGTTCAATGTGCCTGCGATCTATACGCCTGTATCTTCATTTCCATTATTAACTGTTATAACTTGTCACTGTTTCGAACTTGGTTTTCTCCGAACCCTGGTTACCTCCTGATTTATGTCTGATCGGGATTTTTATTCTCCAGAAGTCGATGCTGGAAGTGGATATATTCAAATGAATTACCAAAGAAAGCGGTGTCTGCTCATTTGTCTACCTGTCTGATTGTAACGTTCCTCTGACAGGAGATTCAATTTCTATTCCTCTTTGAGTTCTCACCAGTTTATTAATCCTCTCACCCTTCATTAGATCACTCTTATACTTAATTAACATGTAGATTACACGTTTTATTACATTTTGATGGAAATAAATACGAAAAGATGCAAATGGCCAAGTATGTAAGGCAGTTTGGGATAAAGATTCTACTCTAAAGACGTCTGTGCCTGTACACATCCATTGTAACAAATTTCTGGGACATAAAAGCATGCGGTAGAGTTGTAAATGGATTTTAATCAACGCGCCCAGCCAGTTGCAGTGAAGAGCCCTCTCGCCGAGCAGGGAGTAGTGCTTCCAAATAAAGTCAACAGGTGCCTTTTCCCGAGGGCTGGAGCAGACTGCCTAGTGCACTGTGAGTTCTCTATAAAGTGTTTGTCAGATATTCATTCACTTAACGATTTCCTGAAAAGTCTGCTATTGAGAGACACCTTGCTCCCCATGAGACTCCAGCAGCGACTAAGACACCAGCTGTCCCCCAGGGGTCCCAGAGAGAAAAGAGCATCTTTAAAACACAGCACGATGGAGGGGACCATGGAGAATAACCTACAGAGGTGCTTCACTCACACTTTCAAAGCTCTAGGTTCCTATGGCGACATTAAAGAGTCCAACTTGAACTCTGCTGCAGGAAGGGGTTGGTGAGTTGGAGTGGGTGGGGGTGCTAAGAAGTGTCCTGGGTGTGGAGGGCGTGGCCTGCGGAGATGGCCAGGTTGGGAGAGGCCATGTGCTGGATTAAGTTGAGCTGCATGTCACACGGGCTTTTATTTTTTTAAATATATTTTATTGAGTTTTTACAGAGAGGAAGAGAGAGGGATAGAGAGCTAGAAACATCCATAAGAGAGACATGGATCAGCTGCCTCCTGCACACCCCCTACTGTGGATGTGCCCGCAACCAAGGTACATGCCCTTGACCGGAATCGAACCTGGGACCTTTCAGTCCACAGGACAACTCTCTATCCACTGAGCCAATCTGGTTTTAGCAACATAGGCTTTTATGTGGCGTTACCAGGGATGAATGCATTGCCTTAGAAGAGGTCGGTTTTCTGTTTCTGGTTTTGTTTCCTTCCATTTTGGGCCTATTTTCACATTAAGCAAGTAAGGGTTTATGTTCAAAGGTTCCGACACCATTATCACCCGCTCTTTGTTGAGAACTGCCTTTCAGGAGCATAAAATCATTGCATTTCAGCCAGAATCCAAAATGAAACACACACAGTAAGCCGAGATGGCGAGGAGCTAAGCAATCGGAGTGTGTATTCCAAGATGACAAAGATCCCATCATCTGTCCCAAGGGTCTGCTTCTGCCACGGGAGGCTGGTAAGCTCCCCCAGACGCCCACCTGAACACAAAACCGGGTGCTTCTCCTCCTCCCTTGGAAGAGCTGCTTCTGATTTATCGGATCTGTTTGTTCCTCTGAACGGAGAGCAGCATCTTAAGCATCCTTAATGATGCCGAGGCCGCCGTGGAGCGTGATTAAAGATGCATCAGCCACAGCAGGGCTTCTGAGGGGCCTTTGAACGGTCATTAGACATTCTGCATCATGGAGCCTCTTGCTCGCAGGTACGGTGCCGCACGGGGGGGCAGAGATTCATTAGCTGGATGCTCCCCAGCAGATGGGAGTCAGGACGCAGAGAGGATGGAGGCGTGCTCCACTGAGGCAGGGCCCCCGCTCATGTCCAGCACCCTGAAGACTGGGAGCAGCCCAGGGGAAGCCTCTGGAGCTAGGCCTGTGTGAACAGCGCTGCCTGGGGTCAGTTCCATAAGATGCAGGTGCCTTCACGATGGACAAGGTTTCAAAAAATGCATGAACTCACCTGCAGGGTTGTGACCTGAGTTCCTCATATTCATCCCACCAGTTCCCACCAGTCATGTCTGGAGCTCGTACTGAATGCAACTGGGAAGAGAGCAGCACCCGCTGTGGAGAAGCATCTTGAGGAGATCGCTTGTAAGCTATGCCTCCGTGGGTCTGGCGCAGGGGCAAGGCATTCCGATGCCAACAGGGCAGGCTCAGCTGTTGACAATCAGTTTTGCGACTTTAACCTTTGATGGGGTAATGAGGAATTCTTAGACTGTTCATAGAATAAATACTCAGGAATATCTTAGAAGGTTAAATAAAATGGTAAAGTAATCATTATTAATAATTAAACATTGGCTGGATGCTGGCCTTGGGGATTTACATCTTATCCCTCCTTTGATACAGACAATGTTTCTACAAGGGAAGCACTGTCATGGCCTTCATTTTATATTGCCAACATTGAGTTTGAGAGAGCTTCTGCAATTGTTCTAAGTTCCCACTCACAGGAACATAAAGTTCAAGATTATAATCCCTGTATTGCCCTGCCTCCCTTTGTTTTAAATTTATATAATACTTTCCTCATCTGAGTTTATTCACTGGTCTATTCCTTCATCCCTACTTTCATCTATTGAGCAAGTTTAGGATAGTTGGGGGCATCTGTGTTATGGAACCCACACTCCTGCAATCTCACAGCCACATCACTCAGCCCCCAGGTCAACCCTTCCAGGGTCAATGCCAGCTCTGTCAGGGGCAATGCCAGCCCTTCCAGGGGCAATGCCAGCCCTGCCAGGGGCAATGCAAGCCCTGTCAGGGGCAATTCCAGCCTTGCAAGGGTCAATGCTATGGTGGAGCAGACAGACCGAAACACAACTACAAACAAACAGACTCAGCCCTTCAGCCCCCCAAGTTCACAGGAGAGACACAAAGTCAATAACACAACACCCCAGGGTGAGTGCTCTGATGAGGAAGAAGCCGAGGTGAGTGGGAGGGAGGAGGTGAGTGATACAGGAGGAGGGGAGCGGTGCAGGAGGAGGAGGAGGAGGGAGGCGGTGTGGGAAGGAGGCGCGGTCCTGCAGCTGCGTGGGGATAATTGATGTGCTTTTCACAGCCCCGGGTGGGCGCTGAGAGGAGTTGTTTAAAGAGAGCAATTTGCTTCTGTGAGAGAAAAAGTTCCTCAAATACAGCTGCGCTGACAAACGCGTCCTGTGAATGGTCACTCTGATTGCTTTGCCGAGAGCTGCGAGGGAAAATAGGAATGTTTGCACGGAGCGGGCAGCCTGTGGCGTTCCGAGGCTTGGCGCCGCTGTGTGCTTGGCTCCATCAGTTGTTTTCTTTATCTGACTGTCATCCTCCCCTTACTATCAGCCTCGCCACATTTCTGACGTTCATTGCAATCCGGGCACGTTTCCTAGAGCGGCAGTGTATTAGTCATATTAGTCAGGGTTCACACACACACACACACACACACACATGCACGCACACACATATACATACACACACATACACCACAAACACACATACATGCATACACAAACATACACACAACACACACCCAAACACACGCATACACATACATACATACATACATACAAAAACACATGCCACAAACAAACACACCTACATGCATACACAAACATGCACATACACACAAACATACAGACACACACATATATACACATACACACATGCACACACAAACACACACAAACATGCATACATATATATACATACACACACAAACACACACACCACAAACACACACATGCATACACAAACACACACACATACACACACACCACAAACACACCTACAAGCATACAGAAACACACACACAACATACACACACATATATATACACACATACATACACACATACACACATATATACATACACACACCACAAACACACATCACAAACGCATACACACATACAAACACACGCACACATACACACATATATACACACACACACACCATAAACACACACCACAAACACACACACACATGGATACACACACATACACACAAACTCACACACACATATACACATATATACATACACACACCACAAACACAAACACACACACACACACACACACACACACACATCCAAAACAAAACAAGACGAAAGAACCAGGAGAGAGAGAACAATGGAGGTTGGAGGCTACAAATTCCAAGATCTCCGGGATAAGTCATCACAGTGAACACCCAGAAGAGCTGACAGTGCATTTCTAATCCAGGTCTCAGGGAAGGAGGGAGCCGATGTCTTCTATTGTCTTTGTACAGTTAGATTTATGCTATGGACAACTGTGTGCATTAAAAATGGAATCGGTATTTATACAATGATAGATGGTATGGCTTTTGAATTAATACGGCCAGTTCAATATATGTGATTTACTATTACATGGAATTCACAGCTCACTCATGGTAATTTTTTAATTAAATGGTTTGCAGGGAATTTTTTATTTGACAACATATTTTATGATCATATTTTATGATCTTCTACCCAACCCTGTAGAACACATATCTTCATGGATTAATGGAAAAAGCATTCTTTAACAAACCAGGCAAAAGACAATAACATCTTTTTAAAAATGTGCTATTGATGCTTCTAGCCTATGCAGCAAAAGTGACTATTTTATTTTTTAAAAAAGAATGTATGTCTATTTAACATGCACCGCAGAAGGCATGTAAATTTGCTCATGGAAGTTGACAAAGTCAATTTCATTTTATTTTTCAACTTTTATAAGATACTTTTTTTTGAATATTTGAAATAGGCTCTTGACTTGTGTTTTTGTTAAAAATTCATAGAGCAAAGCAAAGCGTGGTTGCTCTCCATGAGATAAAATCATCATCATAAAAATCCTGACTCCACTCTCAGTAGAATGTTGGATAAAATCTGAATGTGAAGCTCAAAGAGCAAGTTACACCACGATCTCACCTATTATCTGTGTCTTGGAAACTTTACTTACTCTTCATTTGAACCATTTGGATTTAATATTATTATTATTATTATTATTATTATTATTATATTCTAAATTAGAAAAATAAATAACAAAAGTTAATCACTTCTCCCTGGCCAGTGTGACTCAATTGGTTGAACACTGTCCCCCACAACATAAGGTTGCTAGTTCACTTTCCTAGCACATGCCCAAGTTGTGGGATAGATACCCAGGAGGGGGCGTACAGGAAGCATTGATTAATGTTTCACTCTCACATCGATGTTTCTCTCTCACTCTCTAGAAAGCAATGAAACCATCTTTTTTTAAAAAGTTAATTATTTTGCCCAACTTATAGAATTAGCAAGTGGCGGTACTGGCACTTGAATCAATAATTGTTGTATTTCAAGTCTGTATTCTCTTCTTTCCTTCACCTAGGCTGAGAACGTATCTTTTCATTCTTCTTAATATGCATTAAAAGTCATCTAAAACCGTCATGAGATGCTTGCCTTTCTCAGAAAAATCTCATGGAGTTGAGAACACTCCGTTTTCCCCGAAGAGAATTTCAAGTGAATCATCTTGTGGAAGATTTCTCACTCTTCTACTTCAGTATGTCAATGGCTTCTTGGAAACTTCAAGATTACAGCTTTTAAATCACCAAGTCCACACGTAAGGAAGGAGTCAGTAGTTCTGGAAATGGCCTGAAGCCATTTCCCAACAATTCTCATCAACTATGTTGTGTGTTGAGCTTGTTTTCCTCTGGGAAAAGATGAGCTTGTGGTTCTACTGAATTTCGAAGAGCAGGTGTTTCCAGACCCAGGTGTGCACACGTCAGATGCCCTCACATATACATAACAACACACCTTATGCTGATTTTGCTACAGAAGCAAAGGAGTATTTGCCCGACTCACATGGATTTTGTTTAGGCAGCTTAACTTCTTTCCATGCCAGGACTATCCTCTAGGAGCACTCATAAAGCTGATAATTGCTTTCGACTCCTGTCTAATAATGGCCTTAAGCTAACTAATTCATTTATTTGTGACATATATTTTTTGTGTTTTTCTTTGAAATTATATTACTATTTTTATTCTCTAGTGTTCTATCACAGATTCTCTGATTCATAAAAATCCATCAACCTCACAATTTCACCTGAGCGTACCTGCGAGGGCTCTGTAGATGACAGGGAACTGACTTATTCGGTCCGAAGGCAGTGCCTTATGGGAATAACACTTCCCTCAGGTCTCTGTAGACACAGAGACATTCGAAATGTGCAGTCACTTCCCAAAGCAGTTGTCCTGTATGAGATGTGGAGTCCTTCCACCACAAATGTATGCGATCAGTGCTTGAGCCACTTCATTATGGGCGACTCACCACTTCCATTCATGGACTCAGAAGATGGTCCTCATGTGGAGCAGCCAACAATCGCCAGGACCACCCACCCGTGACCTTGTTGGCCCTTTACCCCTGTTCCAAAGAAAGCTATTCCAACCGGAGCATCCTGTGCATTAAGCAATGTGTGACTGAGCCCCTGCTATGTTCAGGCACTGTGCAGAACCTGGGACACAAAGCGAGATCTATGCTCTTCGGTTCTAGATAGATCACCACGAGATGTTTCCTGTTAGTTCGGGAAGGGAGAATGCATCCCAGCACTGCAGGCCGACGCCCAGGCCCTGTGACTCCAGGGGACACAGATGCTGGCATCACAGCCAAACAGCACGAGTGACAATGAGATGTGATGGCCTCAAAGAATGGGCTGCAGAGCCTTATCCACTGTCCCCGGCTCAGGGAGATGTGTGGCACTGCCACTAAATGCTGTAGCACGTCCATCTACTGGTCATTGTACCTATTTTTATATGGAGATATACATAATCAATTATATAATCTATCTATCATCTATATAAATAATTGATTTCAAAGAGGAGACAGATACAGAAACAACAATGATGAGAGAGAATAATTGCTAGGCTGCCTCCTGCATGCCCCCTACCGGGGGCTGAGCCTGCAACCAGGGTATGTGCCCTGACCGGGAATTGAACCATTATGTCCTGATTGATGCTAATTTTAATTGGAAAAACATTTGGTGAAGCAATTTATCAATAGATGCCAATAAAATTATTAATGTCCATGCAATACTACTAAACAATCGCATAGCTAGCGTTCTATCCTAAAGTACAATGCATAATCTATACAATAGTACTATTCATCCTGGAAAACATGATTATAAAAATTTAAATGATTTATGACGATTTAAGAAACCAAAGAAATGCCTCACATTTAAGAAATCGTGATGCAGATATGTGATATTAAAATCTCAGGAAAACATGTAACCTTTACCAAAAGGGGGATGGAGATTTTCTTGAATAACATTACTTTTCTGTGGCTGTGTAACAAATGACCGCATTTAATGGCTTAAAACCACACTCATTTATCTCACACTTTTACTGGGTCAGGAGTCTGCCCGCAGAGGAGTGGTCCCTTCGTGGCCTCACAGGCAGGCCTCAGGGCGCTGGCAGCCGGTAGGCTCAGTGGAGTCCGGCCTCCCCACCCAGGTGACTGCCCTGTGGCCTCAGAGGTGTGGCCTTGGCTTTTACAACCTGTTGCTGGCAGCACCCTAGGCTCCCATCACAGGCCTCTCCCCAGGCCGCTCACACCGGGGCTGGCTGTGTGCTGCCTCCAGCCAGCGGGATGCCTCCCTTTCCAGCGAAGAGCTGAATGGTCAGAGCTATTCATTCACTGTTTAGTTGAGACATTGGTAGTTAAAGCAATCTCCACCTGTTAATCATATGTACATTTTTGCCGATTGTATGTTATTGGAATTTCCTGCCAAAAGGATATGGGTGTTTCCCATGGCCTCAATAAAAGGGATGGCAAAGGCCAGAGTCCTCCCCCTAGAGGTGGACTCCCACCTGACCCTTCCCCATCTTCCCAAATTAAAAAAAAAAAAAAAAGTTAAAGGAAAATGGTTATCACTGGTGTGGGAGCCCATCACTGCTGTGTCTTCTATTGATTGAAAGTAAGTCTCAGGGCTGCTCCCTACCCTGGAGGGATGGGTTGATTATGTGAGTCATTGGGAGTCAACCCCCCAACCCCCTGATCATGGCATTTACTAGGACAGTGAATACAAAGAGAACAGGCCACTTGAGCATATACGGTAGTGCTAACCATACACACTTATCCACACCCAAAAGGCTCTGCTTAAAATAGACCCGCCATCTATCAATAATTTCCTAAAAGGATAACAGCATTTGTGACTTGAAACATTACTGACCACAGGAAAGAGACTGCTCAGGGCATCCTGAGGGGAGTTTCAGCTGAAACAAGAACTTTTCTTGTTTGAAGCAAACCATTCAGAGACCACATTTCCCACTTCTTCGTATGTATTGAAGTGCTACTCAGAAAGTGCCCGTGCCATCGATAAGAACAATGGTCATCTGAAGGAACAAGGCCTGATGAATACGGTAGGTGGGTTCATACTTCCCAGGCAAGATATTTTCAAGTGTCTTTAACTGGTTTTGAAGTGTGTGATGGTGCGTCATCATGAAGCAAAATTACTTTGCTGTGTCTTCTGGCACATTATGGTCATTTTGCGAACAAAGCGTGGTTCAAATTGATTATTCGTTGTGGGTAGTAATTGGTATTAACGGTTTCACCTGGTTTTAGAAGCTCATAATACACCACACCTTCCTAATCCCACCAAATGAAGAGCATTGTCTTCTTTCCGAAGCTATTTGGTGATGGTTGACCTGGATCAACCCATGATTTTGTGCATTTGGGATTATCAAAATAAATCCACTTTTCATCACCAGTCACAATTTGATGCAAAAAAAAACTTTCTTTCATGCCATTGAAGCAACGTTTTTCTGATGACTTTTCAGTTTCCCATGTGTCTTTTGTTCAGTTGATGTGGCACCCATTTTCCTTCCTTTAAAATCTTCCCCATTGCTTGTAAATGATTAGAAACTGTTTGCTGAGCAACGTTTAATCTTTCTGCAGGTTGTTTTTGAGTTTGACATGCATCTTCATCCAATGATGCTTGTAATTGTTGGTCTTCAAACTTTTTCACATTGAAATAATCCCTTTTAAAGCATTTAAACCAGTGATCACATGTATCTTGAGATGGAGCATGTTCATCATAAGCTTCCCGAAGTATGCAATAACTTTTTCTTCAAAATAAAGTAATGAATTAAAACTTCCTGCAAATGCTCTTTTTTGGGAGCACAAAATTTGACATTTTTAATTGGAGAAAATATCTATGATGTTAACACCTTCAGCAAATTTGGCATATGTAGTTTTGAAGCTTGTTGTCAATACAACAAAATAGCATACATATCAAATCACATATATATATATCAACATATGTGTAATTCTATCTATTGGGGGGAGAAACAGCACTGTTAACCTGTGCACCTGGTATTGTACTTTCATTAAAAGCACAGGCTGTTCTGGGTGGGATACTTGCAGTGATATAAAATTAGTGGTTTTCTTTAACAACCTCAGGAGCATTCATGTGACCACAGCAGACCAGGAGCAGTACTTGCCCCACTGCCCCACTCACTGAGCACTCACTGCTCTCACCTGGACCTGCAGCTCCCATCTCCCCAAGTGATGGCAAACCATGGAGCCAGGAACCAGGCCTCTTCTGGAAGCTTCCCTGCTCTGCTAGTGTTGGGGATAACATGAGGATTTGAACATCGCCCCCGCCCCTTGGAACTAACAGCACCAATGAATGGATAACTTGAAACTTGGACACAGCTTCTGGGCTAGAGCGTTAAGCAGAACCATTTCTAGACGTCATCTCTGTTGGCTCTCATGACGTCGCCACACTGTCAGTATCGCTGCACTCCTCACGGGGAAGGCCACAGGGAGCATTACAAGATCTTCACACTGAGTAACATGGAGCCAAGTAAGCAGCACAAGTGAAGGCAAAACATAAAGAACAACAGAGCTGGCATTTGTGCTAGGCAAGTATTCCATGAGAAGTTCCGTGGGCTCTGGTGAGGAACACACCATGTGAGAGAGAGTCAACATGTCTAGACACTTTGGGAAAAATGCCAATCATTGAGGATAACATTTTTGTAAAACTATAAAAAAATTAAACTATCATATATATATATATATATATATATATATATATGTATATATATATATAATTATCATATATATTGCATGTATACATATATGTATATATATGTTGCTTAGATAAAGCAAACATAAAATAACTTTGTAATAATTTCTAAATTTTTTTTTCTAAGTGGTTTCTAAGCTTCCTAAAGTCTTCCTCAAATTTATTTTTCTTCTTATCACAGACTAGTGACAGAAATTTTGGGATCTATACCCAAGTGCAGACCACATTATGAGGAGAAATAATACTGAAAAAACTTCTCAACATAGTGCTAACATTTATATAATAGAGAGATTGTAGAGTCATTTACTATAATGTTCCACAAGGCAAGTCAATAGGATAATGCCAAATTAATTTTCAATAACATACATCTAATGAAAGACTAACGATTGTCCAAAAGGACGATTCTTTGATCATATAGATTTAAGCTAAGAATATACTTTAGAGTACTTGAGAAAGTGTTTCACTATACATAATGTCAGAAAATCATCCACAGATATTATTTCCTCAAAATTATTATTATTAAAATTTGAGAAGTAGGTAGATAGTTTAAGGTTATATTTTCCATGTAGGTCTTGTTTCAGACAGATCATTATAGACTCTTAGTGTGTCACAATGGGAAGTTAAAGTTGGAAACTCAAGCTACGTAGATGGGCATATCCCGACACAGACAGTCACTTCACTTCCCCGAAGAATAAAGACCTCAGAGAGGGAATATGACTTCCTCCCAATGATACAGTGCAAAGTTGTCTGCAACAATTTGAAAATAATGCCTGAAAAACTAAAAGTTCTCATTATTTCATTTTTAATATTGGTATTGATAATCTTGTATTGAAATTTCCCACATCTGCCAAACCCACATACAAGAAAGCTGAATTAAGCCTACACACATTGTTGCTAAGTAATTTCACTTCCTGGTGAACCCCAAGATAAATTATGTGATACATGTACTCCCGGATAACGTGTAGATTTTATATACTTTATGCACTTGTTGGGAAAAAGCCAGTTAAATATTGGATGATATCTGCCAAAATAAGTATCATGGCTTAAATCTATTTGACATTGTGCCGTTCTCTCTGCAATTGATGAGGCTGCAGAGCGAATCTCTGTTGAGTCCACTTTTACAATCTGAAAATTAAACCTTATACTTAACACTGAAGAAAATCCATATAATTTCCTTCCTAATGGCAGGAAAGGTACTTTAAGTTCATTCAAAACTGGGTTTAAATCATTAAAGTAGGCTTAAGCCATTAAAGTGTGTAGAAGTTTTACAGTAGGGTACGATGCATTATGGTTAAAAAAAAAAAGATTAAGTCATGTGTTTTGACGCTTTTACTTCTGACCCTTTCTTATTAAGGTGTATCTATATTAAACCTGTGTGTATATAAAAATAATTTAGAGAACTTGTAGATTTATAACTATTTCCCCCATATCCATTTGTGTCCACAGAGTTCAAGTTGGCATGAGGAATAATTACTTTGATCTTAGGGATTCCCACACAAGGACAGGAAGTGTAGCTGTGATCTATAAAGACGCCATGCCTTGATCTTCTTGCTCCTTCCTCCATGTGGCTAGCGGTGACCTCACAGCCCAGATGTGCCATTTGCGAAGGATAAAACCGGCGTACGTGTTAGGGTTAGTCCAATAACGGTTGTTCCATTAGGAACATTAGGCTGCAAGTTTACTACGCTCATAAATGGGGTGAAGGCATTATGTGCCCAGCGAGGTGTGAGCATGTCTTTGGCTTAGTAGGGCCACATCTTTGGGAACAACAGGACTCTGCCAGACAGAGGGCACTTTCTGATGGGAGAAGTGTTTTGTGAGCACTGTTTTGGAGGAGGTGACTTCCTTTGATTTATGTTGATGTATTGAACAAAATTATTCATTATTTGGAACAAATATGAGAATTGGAGCACTGAATTTCCCTCATATGTTAAAGCTTGAGTTCACAGGGTTTTTCGAGTCTTCATCAGCATCTACACTCTCACATTTTCACACGCAAATGTTACATCAGGTTAGACCAGTGGTCGGCAAACTCATTAGTCAATAGAGCCAAATATCAACAGTACAACGATTGAAATTTATTTTGAGAGCCAAAAACCGACTTCTACGCATGGGCCACAAAGTTTCAATCGCATTGTACCTGTGGTATTTTGTGGAAGAGCCACATTCAAGGGGCCAAAGAGCCAGCTGCATGTGGTTCACGAGCTGCAGTTTGCCGACCACTGGGTTAGACTAACCAATTCATCTTGAGGAGGAACACATGACAGCAGATTCTTTACTGTATCC
Organism: Pipistrellus kuhlii; assembly: GCF_014108245.1. Classification (NCBI taxonomy): domain Eukaryota; kingdom Metazoa; phylum Chordata; class Mammalia; order Chiroptera; family Vespertilionidae; genus Pipistrellus; species Pipistrellus kuhlii. The sequence goes on from NW_023425525.1 coordinate 1,468,977, forward strand.
CTGAATGATTATTTCTATTTTTGCAAAGTCAACATGCAGGGATTGACTTAGGTAAACTAGGTTGTCCAGAAAGCAGATGCTGAGGCAATTATTGAAAATTAGATTCCCAGGGGACGGGAGAAAGGAGGCAGGAAGGAACCGGTCCACCCTGGAATAGAGCGCCCAGCTAATTACTACTAAGTGCAACGGGTTTTTAGTTTCTCATCTCTGGAAGGGTATGATTAGTTGTAAAGCCTAAAGCATCACTTCTAAAAATATCTTACAGCTCTGGCAATTTCTACTATGTTTCAGTTTATTTGATAAAATATTCTCTTAGTGTAAAGACTCCAAATACTATCATATACTTTTGAGTCTATGGTTCCTTCTTAGTGGATGGATGGATGGATGGATGGTCTGAGTTGGAGAGGAGTAGAGGAAGGTCATGGATTAGGATATAAGTAGAAACAAGCCTGAGCCTACACAACATAATTCTTCCTATTGGTCAAGTCTTCGATTGGTTTTCTGCAATGTCCAGCACAAATTCAATGAATCATACATTTGTGTTTTTATTTTTCCCAATTAGCCTCAATCTATTTTTATATAAAAATGTTAAATGTTAATATTATTTAATGTTCGATCTGAGTTTCTGAAATCCAACTCCATCGTTTGATGTTATTAACCACCCAGAAGACCCACTCCCACAGCCTGAAACAAAACCCATTCTCAGTTCAGATGCGAGGACAGAAGCGCTTTCCTCTCCAGGTGCAGACTGGACGACACCAATGTTGTTCCATCAAGTTCATTTCCACAGACATTGTGTTTCCTGTACGGCCCGGACTCCAGGGTGCTGGACTCTCCCGCTGCATGTAAATGGTGTGCAGCATTCCACTTCTCTTTGGTAAACACCATGAATTCTTTAATGCCCATTCCATATTGAAGGTGAGTTGTCTGAGGGACCCTCCCTAACACGCTCCATTCTACCAGCACTCAGGCTCATAAGCATTTCTTTCAGACTTTTCACTCTGGAGATTGTTTTTAAAATTAACTTGATTAGTCCAGCTTTTGCTTATATGCTGGCATTGTGGTGAAACATAGGGTAGCTACACATCTCATTACTAACGCCTTCCAACGTCTGCACACACCGAGACGTGGAGATAGTCCATGGCCAAAGGCTGAGAGACATCAGTTTTCTCACCGGCCTGCCTTCCAGTTCATGGAAAAGCGGCCTCGGTTGGGCATGGGGGAATCCCCTGCCTTTCCCTGGTCTTCCTCCGGTCTCTCAGAGGTCACGTGGGCCATCTGCAGCAGCTGACTGGCCTTCAGCGTATCTACTGTGGGGACAGCCCTGCGGTCGTGCATCAGGATTAACCCTGGGCATTCAGACACAGGAAGAAGTCCAGGTCTACTAGCCAACACACTGGGTGTTCCCTTTTGGTAAATACCAACCCAAGCACTCATCAAACATAACATTTTATTCAAGTTATTGTTAGGTGGTCAACTATCTCACTAGGCATAAAGGAAAAAAAAAGGAACAAGGCTTACTTTTAAAAATACATATATTTTATTGATTTTTTACAGAGAGGAAGGGAGAAGGTAGAGAGTTAGAAACATCAATGAGAGAGAAACATCCATCACCTGCCTCCTGCACATGCCCTACTGGGGATGTGCTCACAACCAAGGTACATGCCCTTGACTGGAATACAACTGGGACCTTCCAGTCCGCAGGCTGACACTTTATCCACTGAGCCAAACTGGTTTCAGCAACAATTATTATTTTTATCTCTACTCATGTAATATATTATGGTGTACATATGCAACATGATTTAAGCATTTAAAAATGTATTTTAATATATTGGTTATTTCATATTTTATCACTGATCAGGAAGGAATAAAACAGCTCGAGAAAGCTCTTGAACATGTCATGGGGTTGTTCTTGTGAACACATCAATGTAACTGACTGATAATCCAGCTCATTTGTTCAAGGAAATTGAATCACCATGAACTGGAGGATATGGAATTTACAGACTTCTGCCCCCAAGACTCTTGAGTATAAATCTGATTGTTGGAATCGAGGTGAAGTGTAGAACTCTGACCACAAAGGAATCAAGGAAAGTTGGATTTTATTTTTAGAGTCTTAGGTTGGAATATTATTTCAATGTTTTATAAGGGTGCCATCAAATCCTTACCTACTAAAATGCTGAAGGTGGAGGCCCAATTTTGGCCAGAACTGCCACAGCTTGGAATTGCCTATATTGATATAATTTAATTCACATTTAAAGTCAGTGCTTACAGGTTCAAGAAGGCCTTGTTATTGATTATTACAAGTAGAGGAGGGGAAAAAGGCTTGATAAACAAAGGAGAGAGAATTGTACACAAATTGCATACACTTACCGGTATATTGGTTGGGGGAATAATAGCTACCGTCTGTATAGACTATTAAATGTTTTGAAAATTGATCAGGAAATAAAGAGCTCTTTGAAATAGCTCCAAGCACTTCTACATCAGCTGCTCTCGTGATTACAAGCAGCCTCTCTCGTTACCTTGCCCAGGGGAGGTTGTTTGGGAAATAGGAATTCATATGGCGACATGGAATAACATGTATTGTACTCACTTTCCATTTCATAGCCAGCATCCGAGTTGGACAGCAGGGCTTCTAAGGGTGCAGAGGAAAAGCCCTGCCTTTGCCCCACAGATCGGTTCTTAATAAATACTTTGTGCTCCTACAGCCAGCAGCCTGCATGCTGAAGGGTCCTGGGTTTGATTCTAGTCAAGGGCACATGCTCGGGTTGCAGGCTGGATCCCCAGTGTTGAATGTGCAGGAGTCAGCTGGTCAGTGAGTCCCTCATCATTGATGTTTCTATCTCTCTCTCCTCTCTCTTCCTCTCTGAAATCAATAAAGAAATGATAAGTAAAATAAAATAGCACTAAAAAATAAAGTGTTAAAAAATAATCTCATTTAGTAATCAATCCCTTCCACGACTAAGTTTCAGAAGTCAAATATATTTAAACTAGAGGCCTGGTGCATGAGATTCATACACGGGAGGGGTCCCTAGGCCTGGCCCGCATTTAGGGCCGATCAGGGCAAGGCCAATCAGGGCCAAACCTATCAGAGCTGGGCCGGAGAAGAGCCAATAGTCACTGGGCCGGGCATGGAAAAAACCGGCCACTGCTGCCATCGTTGGCGCTCTGCCACTGCTCAGTTCGCCACGTCTCCCCTTCCTCTTTCCCTCGCCGTGCCACCACTGCAGCAGGTGGGTGGGGGGCTGATCAAGGTCTGCTGACCAGGGGGAGGGATGAGGAATGGGAGGTTGGCTGCTGGCCCCAAGGAGGGAGCAGTCCTCGCCCCCCCCCCCCTCGGGAAATGGGTCTGTCTGCTGCCACCCACCCTGCTTCTCTGTCCCAGCCCTGGAGCTGTGAGGAGGGACCACAGGAGGTTGGCAGGCTGGGAGAGATTGGCAATGGGAGTGCACTGACCACCAGGGGCAGCTCCTATATTGAGCATCTGCCTCCTGCTGGTAAGTGAGCATCATAGTAACCAGTTCTTCTAATCATAGCAGTCACTAGGCTTTTATATAGAGAGAGAGATTTCCACTTTTAGCGAAAGAATACTTTTTTATTAAATTTCTTGTCTGGACATCAATGTATGCCAGTCTGATTTTTAGAAAATGGATAGACGAGAGTTTTGTTAAGGAGTCTCTGAAAGATTCCTAATAGGTTGGGGAAGGCCATTTTCTCCATTTGACCTTTAGAAATTGTACCTAGGACAGTAAACTGCCTTCCATTCAGGAGTCTCATTATGCCTGCAGCAGCTCGCTTCCTCTTAAGCCAGGAGGAGGTCATTACTGCCTTTCCCAGGGAAATGTGTCCAGCAGGCATAAGAGATGCTTATGTTAATACGGGCTGGTTCAGCCCTCTTTTGGTCATAAAATAATCACTGTTGCAAAATACCAGCAGGTGTTGAAAGAGCAGGATTAATTTGTAGGAGTTGAATGACATCATTTCAAATGGCTTATTAAACACTAATTAGATTTCAAATTGCGTGACTCTCCATATACTTATGCCAGGATGGGAACGACAAAACCTCTGCTTTCTCCGTGACAGAGGTGAGCAAGGTTACAAATTAATTTTCATAGGCCACAGTTTATCAAGTGAAATAAAAATGGAGATATCCAGCATCATGTTTTATGGAAAGAGCATAGTATTTAAACCTGCATCTCCATTCTCAGTGCTCTTAGCCGATTAAGCAATTGTCCTCAACAGTACTGTCCCTTGATCCGCTCTTTGTGATTCAAGGCGCTTCTGTAATAGGATGACTTCAGATGCATTGTTGAATAAGAAAAAAACACAAGATGCTCCTGAATTGAAAAGAACTTTCTAAGAGTGGCGAAACCCATGCCGATGGACTCACAGTTTATCTTTATGAACTCAGGCAACAAAATGTATTATTTATTCCGTTTTAGTAACACATTTTATTACTATTAAAAAGTTGCAGCAAAAATATATAAAAATATTGAAACCAATCAAGCTACCTAGGGATACAGTATTAAACTAGAGTAATGACTTTAAAGGGTAACAGGAATTATTATAACTATATACATATATTTTTTAAAAAAATTTTTTTATTGATTTCAGAGAGGAGGTGAGAGGGAGAGAGAGATAGAAACATCAATGATGAGAGAGAATCATTGATCAGCTGCCTCCTGCATGCTCCCCACTGGGGGTTGAGCCCGCAACCCAGGCATGTGCCCTTGACTGGAATCGAACCTGGGACCCTTCAGTCCACTGGCTCACGCTCTATCAACTGAGCCGTACCGGCTAGGGCTATATACATAATTTTAAAGGATTTATGCTTGTGACCATTGGACATAAAGCATATACATTTGAGTACAAGTCCAAGATATTAGCAGATATACCAGTATAATAAAATAGATTGTTTCCTGAACTGACAAGCTGTTGCTACTGTCTTAAAATGTAAAAAGCAACAAAATAAAACAAAACAAAATAAATATCAGAAAAACACTGTCAACTTATTTATCACTGCTCCCAGACTAAACCTACTTCATCTTTACCGCCTAAATGTACTGGGAAAACGCAAGAGTAAAATTCCCGTAAACTCATAGCAGTGAGCAGTGACCGTCTATCATGACCCCTGTGTGTCCTCCTTCCTTCCTCTGACCTTCAGCCTCACATCTGGATGTGTCACTGTGCACACTAAGTGGAAGGTAATAAAATCTCAGCAACTGAAAGCACTGCAGCCCTGGCTGGTGTGGCTCAGTAGGTTGAGTGTCAGCCCCTGTTCCAAAAGGTCACAGGTTCAATTCCTGGTCAGGGCACATGCCCCAGGTTGTGGCCTCGATCTCTGGTAGGAGGTGTGTGGGAGGCAACCCACCTGTGCTTCTCTCTCACATGCATGTTCCTCTCTCTCTTCCTCTCCCTTCTTCTTTTTCTAAAATCAATACAAACATATTCTTAAAAATTGCATCAATGTGAGTCCCTGTGTTACCTGTCTGTCATCTGCCACCATCAGCCCTCCTGAACCTGCCAGGGGATGAAGGACAGTGCAGTCATGGGCTGGCAACCAGGAGTGGTCAGAAGGCACCGATCTTTTTGCACCTAACACGGGTCATGAGAAGGTGAGAACAGCCCATCTTTATCATATTTCTATATTCTGACTATCATGGAAATGAGCACTGATCTGTTTTTACGTTTTAAAGCATTGCACACGATATTTAAGTGGGTTACTGAGATGTTTTGCTTCTGAGGCAAGTATGTGTCTCACCCTTATCACAGTCCCACTCTTTTTGTGTGTGTGAGGTTGTTGTTTTTTTACTTTATTTTATTTTATATTTTTATTGTCTAACCACAGTCCTTCTCTTGGTAATCCATAAATATGCCATGCCTGATCTCCTCGCAGGGGGGCTTTTTTTCTTTTGTTTCTATACTTACTCCCAATTTTCCCATAATACTCTGCCTTTCCTCAGTTGACTGTCAGCAAAGATATAACACCTGAAAATCCATTGTTGATTTATTGGTTTGTTTATTTAATTTTTAAGATATATTTGTATTGATTCCAGAGAGAAAGGGAGAGGGAGAGAAAGATAGAAATAGCAATGATGAGAGAGAATCATTGATCAGCTGCCGCCTGCACACCGTTTACTGTGGATCAAGTATGCAACCCAGGCCTGTGCCCTGACTGGCTATCTAACCTTGACCTCCTAGTTCATAGGTCAAAGTTCAGCCACTGAGCCACGCTGATCAGGGGTTGGGGAGTGTTGCTCATTTACTATCAGTTCTCATTCTTCCCCATCCTATGTCCACTGGGGGGGAAAAAAAATTCTATCAAAATAGGAGCCTAATCTGTCCTCCTGGTCTTCTATCAGCTTTCCTGGCACCTAGTAGGCACTCCATGACTATGTGATTTGTGGATTTGAGGGCATGAGACATGTAATTTCTAGGTTAAAAAAAAAAGTTAAATTTAGTTATTATTGCCTTGAGAATTTATCCATTATCATGTATGCATTATATTTAGTTTTCATTTCTCTGGAAATTTGCCAATCATCATTCTAATTATAGTCAAAGAGAAAAAAATGAAAATGATGTTTGCCTATCATCAGTCACACAAGCTCTGCCGCCGATTTGGTGAAGAGTGGAGGGAAGCTATTTCATGCTGAAATCAGCCCAAGCAAACGAGGCCACCCTGGTTGCTCTAACTGGCAGCCAGTGGCCCTTAGGCAGAAGCTCTGTTTGGAGTCAGATCGTGTCTGTGACATAAGTTATCTGCGAAGGACAGTACTTTATCCTAAGGCGGAGGAATTAATGGTGATTTGAAAGTCTTGGTGTGGAAGTTAATTTGCCATATTAAAATGCCATGTGATTTCACTTATAGAAACAGACTCATGGATGCAGAGAACAGACTGAGAGCTGTCAGAAGGGAGAGAGGGTGTTGCGGGGACTGAGTGAAAAAGGTGAAGGAATTAAGGAAAAAAAAACAAAAAACACCAACACTCTTCCACACAGACAGCGGTATGATAATTACAGAGGTGGGCGAGGGGGGAGGGGAGGTGGAAGAGGACAAATGGTGATGGAAAGAGATTGGCCTGGGGGGGTGTGAACACACCATAAATATCCAGGTGGTGGATTATAGAATTGTACCCCTGAAAGCTACAGCATTTTATTATCAATGCCACCCCAATACATTCAATTAAAAAAGGCAGTTACGTTGCCTGCTGTGTAGAAGCCACGATCTGGTAGTGAGTCAGCAAGGGTTGTCTGGCCTCATTTCAGCTGGAATATAAACAGCAGGAGGCACAGAGGCAGCTTGAGAGGCTGGCGGTGGAGGCTTCCCCCCCCCCCCCATGGTCTCACAGTGCCTCACTGGCGGGCCACACACTCATTCTTCCTTGAAATGCCACATCATTTTTAACAAGACACCTTTGCATTGATTGATGGATTGATTGATTGATTCAGTCACTTCAACTTCCACATGTAGCAACTATATGCATAGCTGTGTCCTACATAGTGGACACAAAGAGGAGGGTGGTATTTTTAAACCGACCAAATGTATGAATAAACAAACTTGAATAATGAGCCCTAGCCTAGATCTAAAGACAGCCAGCGTGCAAATAGAACTCAGCTGAGGGCTGTGCTGTACTGGTCTGGACTGAACGGTTTTGGAGGATGAAATGCAAAACACCAGCCATCTCTTTCTCAGGGAACCAGCGGGCAGCCCGCGTACAGAACAGCCATGCTTCTAGCTTCACACAAATACAAGAATCCTGCAAACACACCAATACAAGAATCCTGCAAACACACCAATACAAGAATCCTGCAAACACACCAATACAAGAATACCGCACAGCCGCATGTCACTGGGACTCTTCTGTCCACTGCCCAGACTAAGCTTTATTAACTGCATCATCTATCCGATTGGCTGTGCAAACACCAACTGTGGGGAATGATGAAAGCAGTGATTCCGTAAAAAATCCCAAACAAAACAAACTAACAAATGGCCAGGACCACAGTCTCAGTCCACGTACTCAAAATAAAGATATAAAATGGGAAGTTTCTTGGCTTCCTTTTCCAGTTCAATATACTATGGTAGAATAGACACTGTTCTTTATTGGAGCCCTAATCAAGCCTTTTGCAATTTCTACTTCAGACCCTGTTTGACGAATCAGTGTAATTCCTTGTCAGGGAAACAGGGCGGCGGGCTGATTCACAAAGACCAGCTGAGTCAGCACAGTGAGGAGTGGAAACTCAAGGAGCAAAGAGTCAAATGCAGGGCCTAGCCGCCCTCCTATGGGGCCACAGCTTCCCTGAGGGAAGGCTGAATCTTGTGTTGAAGTATCTCCACCATCCTGTGCAGCACGTCTCCTGCAGGGGGCGCTCGGGAGATTCTTGAGGCATGGATGGGAGAAGGGCAGCAAGGTAAAGGAGACACAATTTTAAAAAGAAACAAATTGCTTCCTAGGTTGGCTTTGCATTTGGTGTTAACTTAAAAATACAGATTTACCTTAGGGTTTCATTAATTATAAGTTGTGGAAATCATTACGTATTATGAAAACCCTGTTAACACTCAATTGTAATGGATCTTTCTAAAATCAAGTCCATCTTTCTTGGTTTCTTTAAACTGTAATTTCTCTACTTCCTCCAATTCTTTAAATGACACACCATGCACACTCCCAGCAAACAGAATCTAGGTCTCCGTGACCTAATTTCCTTTAAATGAACTATCGCCCTGGAGAGTCTAGGCGCACACAGCTCTCTAATTAAAGTCAGGTCCCATTCCAAACAGAAAAGATAGACTTTCACTTACAAGCGGATGAAATTACCTAATGATGCCATTCAATGCTGATATGTTTCTGGAATATTTTAATCGCCTCCACAAGATGAGGTTTTTATGTTTTATTTCCATGAAGAAGTTCAAAATAATCGCTTCATAATTGCTAAAGGTGTGAATCCTGGTGACAATTTCCCTGGCCCCTTACCTTTCAGAATGATGTTCCAATTTCTGCCAAGGCAGGCAGAGCTCCTGATGCTAAATCCCTCAATTAATGAGAAAGAACTTGAAGTAATTAGTTTCAGATGGCTTCGGTAAATAATAATTATTTCTAAAATGTGGAGTTGACCTTTCAGAGGCAGAAGGATGTCAATACAAGAAAGTCGTCTAACATACATCATTGTGGAAAGAGTTATTTGTCTTATAAAGCATGATCAATACAGAAAAAACAATATGAGTCTGGTCTCTGTGTTTGCATATACCTAAATGTAATCAAAAGCTAAATGTAAAGTGTAAGAGGTTGTTAAAGATTGTAGCTACCTGCAAGGAAGCAGCGAGTGCATTCGACACACGTTTCTTGAGGGAAACAGCCTTGAGAATGTAAACAGACTTGCCCAGTGTGGTATGTGGAATGAATTTCTACACGCAGAAGCCAGAGCCTGGTGAAATATACTGTTCTGTTTCGCTTTTTACAACTATCCAACCTGTCAAACGCGGATGTCTGTAACATTTAATTGCCAAAACTTGTGAATTTTTAATTTTGTCTCTCCCGATGCTGGAAGTTTAGAGATTTATAGTAATTTGCATAATGGATGGCACTCAGTAAGTGTTCAATAAATGTTTTTCAATTTTGTCTAAACATAAATTTCCTAGGACAGTGCCGAAGTTCAGGGCTGTAAAGCTACAATTTATTGAAACCCGTCCGTGGTGTGAATGAAACATCGTTGCCCAGCACAATCCCTTCCCTCGCTACCTCCCTATGCCAGTGTGTCCTGGGCTCATTGATGAGGGGGTAACCCTGCCTGCTGCTTACCAAAACCTGGCCACTTCCCACTGGGGTCACTACATTCCCTCAGAGCATGGCAAGGCCGTGTTAGAACATGGGTAGAGCTTGCTTTGTCTTTCTCAATGCGGTCATTTTAAAACTAGCTGTTTGTTCTAAGTATAAAATGACTTGCTGAAGGTGTAGTTCAGGATTTTGAGCTAGATAATTAAAGGGCACACTGAGCTAATGTTCTGAAGAAATCCTTGTGTTACACCTTTTTCTAATGGCCACACTCCTGACAGTGAGGACCTCGCCGTTGGAATAACATGGGAATCCCTTTCCGGAGCCCCATTTCCTGCCTGTATTTCTGGAACCAGAGCAGCATGGTTACACATTTGCCTGTGCTATTTTGTCCTTACCAGGCATTTGCCCACCCTACTGTGGAAAGAATGGCTCAGAAATGCATCATTAACATTATTCCAGTGAGAGACAAATTAGATTACTGAACCCTCTTGCTTGGTTAATTTGAAATTTTCAGTGAAAGCATTCTAAAAAGTGTCTGCATTTGGAAAGGGAAGCATTTATTTCCTTTCCAAGCCTTTCTCAACTTTCAAAACCTACTCATGAAAGGATAATTTTCATATATTGTCCTTTTCTATTGAGAGCAAACTGTTTAAATAAGTGATTTTTTTCACTGTAGAGTGAACTGTTTAATAAGTGATATTTTATTTCAATATGTTTAGAGCTTAAGAATGCAGGCTTTAAAACAAATAGATGTGGGGTTAGTTCCTAGCTCTCTGATATAATTGAGCTGTGAAACCAGGAAAAGTTACTAAGTCTTACACGTTTTACTTTTCTGTCATATTAAGATTACTAGGATTCTTTGTGAGTTAAATGATGTGAGTGCATAAAGCCTTTAGCAACGTCTGGCAGCAATCGTGCTCAGTATAAGTTAGCTCTCACTGTGCATAAAACCAGAGGACCATTTACAAACATGTGAAACTGCAGTTTTTAAAATGCAAAAAAGATATTGAGGAGACAAAAGGTGAGTAAAGCCCATAAAATTTACCAATTTATTAAATACAAGATTTTGAGGATGAGTTATATAATGTCTCAATGAAATTTTGAGAAATAAAAGCATCATAGTAAAATCATTTTAAAGAAGTGTTATCCTATCTAATAAAAGAGTGATATGCAAATCAGTCATCACTCCAACACACAAGATGGCCACCCCCATGTGGTCAAAGATGGCTGCACCCATGTGGACATGAGATGGCTACCACAAGATGGTTGGCAGGAGAGGACAGTTGGAGGGACCAGGCCTGAAGGAGAGGGCAGTTGTAGGTGATCAGGCCAGCAGGGTAGGACAGTTGAAGAGGACCAGACCTGCAGGGGAGGGCAGTTGGGGGAGACCAGACCTATAGGAGAGGGCAGTTGGGGGGACCAGGCCTGGAGGGGAGGGGATTTGGGGGGGACTGTACCTGCAGAGGAGGGCAGTTGGGAAGGACCAGGCCTGCAGGGGAGAGCAGTTAGGGGAGACCAGGCTGGCAGACAGAAGCATTTAGGGGTAATCGGGCAGGAAGGCAGGTGAGTGGTTGGGAGCCAGCAATCCTGGATTGTGAGAGGGCAGTCAGGCATCCCTTGAAGGGTCCCAGATTGGAGAGGATGCAGGCTGGGTTGAGGGATACCAAACCCCTCACCCCACTCCACCCTCTATGCATGAATTTCATGCCTTGGGCCTCTAGTTCAATATAAAAAATAACTGCATCTTCTGAATTACATGAATTTTGCTAGAATTCATAAAATGTAGTCTTCCTTTTCAAAATAAATATAAAGTGCCATAAATAATTGTTCTTCAAAAAGGAAAAAAAAAATTTCCAAAGGCAATGATTTCTGCCACATGAGACACATTGGAATAGTCCATTGTGTAGCCATGGGTTGGATTTACATAGTGCACTCTGCTATTATTTATAGCCACTACTAGAGATGTTCAAATAAATAGTGTATCTGTCTCTTCTGCATAGAAAACATTCAAGATCGCTTACTCTGGTATATATTGGCTTTGCAATTTGACATCAAGACACATTTTGCCCTTTCTAATGACTTGAGAAGCCCACTTTTTCTGGACAAAAGACTATTACATATCTGATTGCCCTTTTTCTTCTGATTGAAAGGAATTTACAGCTAATTTTGCTTCCAAATATAGTACATATGTTTGGTAGGTTTTAAAACAACTCCCTCTCTCTCTCTCTCTCTCTCTCTCTCTCTCTCTCTCTCTCAGCCACTGGAGTTGGGATGGTCATGCACTGACAAGCTCACGGACAATAACTTGTCCCTGATCTCTGTCCCAGGATCGAGACCACACTGTGCTGTAGAGATGTGACCTCTGCCGATCCAGAGAGAGAGGATGTGGGAGAAGATGCTGAGGCTCTTGCCTAAGGCCACACCTTAGTGAGTTTCTGGGGAAGAACCAAGGTCAGTGCTGAGACTTCCGTCTCTGTTGCTCATCCTCTAAGGAAAGGGGAGAGGCCTGTGGTTTCTTGGTTCTGGAGATCATGCAGGAGGAATGTGCCCTAGAGTCACTCTCTGAGTTGACAGCTTCACCTCTCACCCCCACCCGGGGCCTCCGAGCGAGCCCATAGGTCAATGCAGAGCAAGTCATTATCCTTCCACTTCCTCAAAGAGATGTTTGACTAGTTCTACACACCAAATAAAAATGAAATCAGAAAAATTCAAATAATTACGTGTACTTTGTATTCTACACTGTGTGAGTTTCCTTCTCTGAATGGGTGAATTATCTGTGTCCAATAAGCTAAGTAAGCATTGGTCATTGTAGCTAATCCACCGAGGTAAGGAAAATGGGCTACAGAAGAAGAAGCGGGAATTATATGAGAAAAAATAACCTACAAGTACAAAAATAACCACTGAAGTAAAGCACAGTGAGAGGTTAAAATGCTTCAGAAATTATTTAGAGTCACTCATCAGAAAATGTTTTTGCTTCTGCAAATTAAAATTTCATGTTACAAATAGTTTTAGCTTTTTACTCAAGTCAAAACATTGCTTTGCATTTGAAAAGAAATGTTACTCAAAAATTTAAATTCTTGATATATATTTTCAATATTTCACAAATTTATTCAGTTTAATATCTTAGAATGTTTGCAAATATAACATGTAGCCATCAGGTGGAAGAATAACATGTTAGGTACGATATATACATTTTAACATATAGATGCTCCATATACAAAGTAGCATAATATTCATATGTAAACATTATATAGCATATATATATATAATATAATCTAAATACAGTCTATTGCTGGTGTATACTTATGATGTATTTACATAGGTCATATGTGTGTGTGTGTGTGTGTGTGTGTGTGTAGAAATGTGTTGATAAAAAACAAATCTATCTAAACTATTTCCCCCACGAATATAATGTATATTATAAATTATTAATTAGAATAGTTTAACTTTTAAATTATAATTTAAAAGCCAAAAAAAATATTTTCATGTCCAAATACTATTTATCTTAATTTGCTTAACAATTAAATTTAGTTAACATATTTGACTATGTCCATTTCCCATTGAGTGATTTTTAGTTACTAATGTCAAAATTCATAAATATATTTTATTATGTTTTTCAATCAGTTATTTATTATTCAAAACGTGTATATAATTTTATGTGCTCATAGAAATTTCTGTGAAGAGTTTAAACACTTTCAATATTCATTAAAAGTAATTAAAATATGTATACAATATATGTAGGAGAATATTTTGATCATCATATGCAAGATAAATATAGTAAGTAAAAAAGTAGAAGATTATGTCTTTCTTTCTCTCATCCATCAGAAGTTCTTTTATTCTGATCAGCACCTGTCTTCCTTGCCTTGCCTTGCCATCCTTCGAGTCCTGGGATGGGAAAGCTGGTGACAATTTGATGTAATTATAAAATACCTGATTGTATCTGAGGAGCAGGTGAAGAAATAAAATAGAAGCCAGCTGCTAAATTACTAAACTCAAGTAGCCTGAGCATGAGAGGACAATTTAAAAAAAAAAAAATTACCCTGGGAACTTAAACATCTGAACTTTCTGGTCCTGCATCAATGCTCATGTCCATCAGACCTCCGGCTAAACTCTCATTTCCCCTGATGGACTAAGAAAACGATGATGTTCAAGTAACCAGACCACCGGTCACTTGGGGCAACCATCTTGGACCAACCCAGAGGCTCAGAATGCAGAAGCCTTCTTCTCAAGAGCGTGCTTTCTACTTTAAGAACTGCAGCTTGTCTTTCTCTGCTGGGACGCTTTGGGCAGTTGTGTTTCTGGTGTGCACACCCAAGGCCCTATAGACCTTTATCGTTTATGTACAGCCGAGCTCCCTGCCTGCTCCTGCATTCACTGTACATAATTAAGTACTTCATGGCACCGGCTACTCAGGGGTCCATACATGTACACTAAGGAAGCCAAACAACCTACATACAGGCATAGCCCATGGACACGGGCCACGGGTTGGAGAGGAGATGGGGAGGAGGGTGAAGGCTCGGAGGAGGGGGGTAGAGGGGAGATATCTGCAATATGATCAACAATAAAAGTTATATTAAAAATCAAAATAAAAAATAAACTAAGTAAACCAAGTCCCTTCTAATGTTTCCATTGAGAATGGTAACAAGAATGATCTTATATTAACAGCTACTCACAATGGCACAAAATGCTGAGCATGGGAATTTAAATATAATTCTGCATTGCTCACTGTAGAAATGCCTGGTTTTCCTGGCTATGCTTATTGTATAAGCTAGTTCATATTGTTTATTGTATAAGCTAGTTCATATTGTTTAACCAACTTTTGTTAAAGCCCAAATCATAGATTTTTTTCTCTCTTCAAATCAGCATCAACACTGGATCAACACGTTAGGCAAGGTCTGGTTTTGTTTTATTTTGTTCCTCCATCCCCATCTCATTCAAGCAGATGACTCAGGAAATAAAATACAAAAAAGGCTGTTGACCAGGCCTCCCTCCAGGGGTACATGTTCCCACATCCACGTGGGACCACCGAGGACCAGTCTCTGTTCCTCCTGCCACGGCTGAGTCCGTGACTTCACCACTTTCGTGACACGTCTGTCATCTCTGGAGAGAACGGCCCTGTGTGGGCTAAAGTGACCAGCTCTGCCATTCCCCTCAAATGTTTGCCTCTTTTCTTTTCTCTGTGCGGGTTCCTTCTGCGCGGAGGCACATCCTCCGCCTTCCTTGCAGTGTGTAATTCAATGTCCCCTTCTGATGCTCTTCACTTTGAAATGTTTACAAGTGGACAGACCCAGTTTTAACAGCTAATGATACAAGCCAAGTGCTCGTGAACTGTTTTCTGGGCGTGAGAAATGCTGGCTTTGTGAACTCCCAAGGCTTTGAGTCGCGAGGTACATTTAGAGAAGAGCCAGAGCAGAAGGTGCAGAGAACAGAGGCCAGATCTCTGGACTGACATTTTCCAACTCACTTCCCAGGTATTCAAAAAAAAAAAAGTCATCCTCAAGTTACTGTCCACAGCGAAACCAACGAGAAGACGCGTCCTCAGGCTGGCTGAGAGCAGGGGCTCTGCGATGCGGGCGGAGACCCCTTAGGGAGGAAGAAGCCAGGCATCCGGAAGGAGCCGCTGGCCACCTGCATCAGGACATTCTAACAGAAGCATCAAGACAAGGTTAAAATAGAACTTGGCAAAACTGAAATATGCCTTCCAGCCTGAACGTCCAGTTGGCTGACAATCAGGCTTTTAAGAGTGAACTTCGGTTTAAAAAGAAGAAGAAGAAGAAACTTTGCAGAGAAGCGATGAGCTAATGACTCGGAGGAACAAAGGCCCTTCCCGCCTGGCCCGGAGGAAATGAGCGGCTCTCCTGGAGCGAAGACGACAGAGTCTTCTGCTCAGCAGATTGGGAGCTCACAGGTGGGTTAACGGTGTCAGAAACATTTATTGTTTCTCGAGTTGGAATTTAGAAAGAGGAGGTAAGAGGCCTGGGAATAAGCCAGGGAGGGAATGCAGTTAAGGAGACGCCCTGTTCTGCAGATGCCTCTCTGGGTGAAAAGGAACCATGAGCACTAAGCAATGCGCTGCCATGGCGGGAGGGAGGCTGTATGGGAGCAAAGCGCTCCTTGGAAACACGTGTTTAGAGCATCGCCCCTGAGTGGCACTGGGTCTCAAACACACCTAAGAGCCCGAGGGAACCGGTCTGCCTCAGTGCGTCTCCTATCGTGACCTCAACGTCCTTCATAATTACAAAATCTGAGATGTTTCCTTAGTACAGTTGGGTTTTATGTTCTCTGAAATGTATAACTTTAAGTGGGGCGAATTCCGAATAAAACCCTGTTGATGTCTTTGATTAAGTAGTCAGCATTTTAACACTATACATGGAAGAATATTTCCTTTTGCTACTGGCTTGAAACATATTTGATCATATTGATATAGGTAAATATATATATATATATATATATATATATATATATATGTATTGTAATAATAAACATATTTAGTCACACATACAATTTAACTGTGTATATTTCTGAGCTATATAATTATTTTATGTATGAGAATTATTTGGTTTCATACATTTGTTCTTCCTTTAAAAATGGTATAGTTTTTCTTGGGTATTTTCCCTCCCATCACAATTTTAGAACCATATATTGAGATAGTAATTTATTGAAATTTTACATGAATGTAAATAAATTTGACATTTTTATAATATCACATTTTCTTATTCATGAACTTGATATATTTCTTCATTTACTTACATAATCCAAAAGGTCTATACTACTTTATTACACCAGATGAATGTAATTATAATACATTAAAGAGACGGTGACTGGGTATTGAAGAGTCAATAAATTATGTCAAAAAGACAAATGAATGTGTTTAGTCTGGGGAATAGTAACTGAAGGCATTTATTACAACAATCCAAATTTTTAAAGACTCTTGTTAAAAAAAAAAGGATTAAACTTTTTTTAAATTTCAGAAGACACAAAATCTATAGAAAAGCAAAATTTTCATTAACAAAATTGAAAAATGCTAACTGCATTGACTGTGTTGTTACAAGTTCAGCTCTTTATCTCTGCCTCATACTAGAATTTGGAGAGAAGATGGACAAAGATGGACGAAGAGACTCGTGTGAGGTTCCTGGCAATGAATTTCTTAGTCCCAGAGCTGAATGCTCCTCTTCCCATTCTTTGTAAATATGCACAATACCTACCACCTACGTTTTCCTGGTCTGTAAAAAGTTTATGATTTCTTCTCTCCTTCCTGACTGTCAGAGAGAGGACAGGAACGCTATGTTGTCCTTTATTGGATTCTTGGCACCTAAACAACACCTAATATTGAGGCCATGTTCAATGACCATTTGTTACAGGCTTGATAATATGTGTTTTCTTCCTTCTGTTGAATGACATCCTCGGGCTACTGGAGCACTCGCCATCTGAGCATCCTCAGATGGTCCTGCCCCCTTATGTAAAGGCAAGTCAGGGCATATGTTCAGACACAATACACCCCAGATGCGCTCACTCTACATTTCTCAAAATCCCTCAGAAAAGTTTTAGAAATTATAAGGCAGAACATTGTGTGCAGTGCTGAAAACTAAGAAAGATATCTTTCAGAAACAGAAAAATGTCTCTCTATATATAGTGCAGAGTGAGACAGATTTATGAGGAATAACAGGATGACTTGCACATTTTTTCTTCCGTGAGAAATCTAGGTAGCAATTGGAGGAAATGTGGTGAAAGGGGGAGGTGGGGTTGGGGACCGGCAGCAGCGCTGACACACCAATGTGGCTGTGGGGAGGGGGCAGCTCCTTGAACCCAGAGCCCACTGCGAGCAGGAAGTGAGTGGACAGGATTCCTCCCTAGAAAGTCAGATGCCAGTAAGATGCCTGTCCCATGAAAACAGCTCTGGAGCCTGGACGAGCAGGACAAGAGCAGGCCAGAATGTAGCTCCTTTACCCCCCCCCCACACACACACACACACACAAAGAGCACATTCCCACAGCCCGGGGGGACTCCCTGTGATGACTTGGGGCTCAGAAGCAAAGACTCTCGCTGGGCCATCAGAAGGACAGTTCCTCTAGATCACGCTTTTCAAAACAGACAGCAAGCAACACACAAGTGACCGTCATAAGGCCTTCTGTTGGGTAAGGCCTTCTGTTGGGTATTGCCTTAATAAAACCAGTGCTGGGAGCTTACAGGGGCAAAGCAATCTGACAAAGACGAGACTCCGAGGAACGAAGCCTGAATGTCTTTGCTTGTATTTCTCCTTTTAGGTTGGATGGCTTTTCTCACCTGACCGCTTACCTGGGTTCCTTCTATGGCTCAGTTAGTACACAGAGGTCCTCTAGCCAGTGGCTACCTGGTCCCACAGCGCAGTGACAGCCCTGCAGTCTATGGCACATCGCACCTATGGCATCGCCCTCATGTGTGCCTGTTGTCTGTGGCTGGCCCCTACCTGAGCTGGATTACAAAGTCAATGAGGTCAAAGACAAGACTTTCCTGAGTCTACTTCCTCCAAAGCCCACTGCTCCCCCGCTCAGAGGAGTTAGCCTGACACGCAGGCAGCAGGGTAGGGTCCAAGGGGACACAAAGGCAGCTGGGACATAGGCAGGGCAGACACCACAGTCGGAGCAGCTGAACACAGGAAGCACCAAGCAGAAACAGCAAAATGGTTCTGGGCTCAAAGCAGGAGTCATGGGAACCTAAGGGAGGGCTTGTAGCAACAAGGTCTGGGAATGCATAGAAACAGGGAGAATTCTGCACAGTCACAAACAGGGAAAGAGCACACAGGAACAGGAAAAGCTCTTGCTGGGCAAGAATAATTGAGGGAATCAATCAAGTGATGATACGAGTAGATAGAGAGAGCAGGCTTGCAGCAAATACCAGGTGTGCCAGTTACTAATGAGGACTTTTCCCAAGAGATGGAGTTACACATATGAAGATATATATGTGATTTGATATGTATGCTATTTTTTTGTGTATTGACAGCAAGCCCCAAAACTTCATATGTCAAATTTGCTGAAGATATTAACATCATAGATATTTTTACACTTTTTCAGGGGACCTTTTCCTGACAGATCTTCTTTTCTAATGTATTTTTATTGATTTCAGAGAGGAAAGGAGAGGAAGAGAGAGAGAAACATCAATGATGAGAGAGAATCATTGATCAGCTGCCTCCTGCACGCCCCACACTGAGGATGGAGCCTGCAACCTGGGTGTGCGACCTGACTGGGAATCAAACGGTGACCTCCTGGTTCATAGGTCAATGCTCAACCACTGAGCTACATCAGCTGGACCTTGACAGATCCTAAACATCCAACACTCAACCTGTCACAGGTGTCTTTCCACCTTTTCAGGCTTTGCTTTTCTCCTGCGAGAGCAGCTGTGATCATTTGGCCGTTCACTGAGGGCAGCTGTTTTTATGCTCTCTGTTTATTGACCTATCTTCAGAGCCAGCAGCAACAGCCAACACATACCTGGGTCTCTCCTGCCTCTCTCTCTTTTTCTTTCTATAAAGATGATAGATGACAGATAGATAGATAGATAGATGATAGATAGTAGATAGATAGATAGATAGATGATAGATAGTAGATAGATAGATAGATAGATAGATAGATAAAAATATACAGACATACATGCATATTTGTTAAATACATAAATGAAGACTCGGGAGGTTAAGAGCCTGCTAAGGTTACACAAGGTAAACGACTTCTCATCTGAGCCCTCCTCAGCATGAGTGATGAGGCGTCATGGTTCTGCAGATAACCAACTTAGTTTGCACTGAGAATTCAGGTCAGGAAAGCCACAGAGTCAGCTCAAATATGTGGGCTATCGAAAGCAATGACGGGAGAGCAGTTCCTGGGGATGAAGACCTAACAACCTGTGTGACAGATGTGATGTCCACGGCTCATCTCAGGGCCAGGAGATCCACACCGCGGTCGATTCATAACTCCCTTCTGCACGCTGCTCTCTGTGCCCCGGTCTTGTAATTTTTCATAAAGAGCAATTGAGTCACTGACTTTTTCTTATTTGCTAGAGGCCAGTTTCTACAGGAGCCAGGAGGACAGCTGAGAGCCAGGAAATATAAGAATAAACAGATTTGATTTACTAGAAAGAAAATTAATTTTAAACGTGATGTTTAAAAAAAAAAGTTTTATGATACACTCCACACTTAATGCAAGCATTTGTGAAACTGAGCCCATTAATTTGTGTGAACATCATTAAGTCCGTGGCAAGTGACCTCTCCTAATGAATCTACACGGCTCGTGTAGTTCTCTCCTGCTCTTCTTAACACCAAATTTTAATTGGATACAGAATATTTTTCATTCTTACAATATAAATGTTTTACTCTTTTTTAAAATTTCAACTTACGGGTCAGTTTTACACCAGGTATTATGTAAAGTTCTTAGTGAATAGATGGCATTTGATGTTTAAAGGAATTTAGTTGTAAACAACCTCTAATTAAAAACAAACCCACTTTCTGTAATCCATAGGTATGTTTCAAGTGGCTTTTAAAGACCGCCTGTGTGGCCCGTATGTGCAGGTGAAGCTTAGCAGCAACTTGAGCTCCTGTTTATTCCCAAGTTAATTCCTGGGATTAGGTATTTTTGTAGCTTTAGTTCAGTGGATGTGTAGCTTTAGTTCAGTGGATGTTTGGCTACGATTGAAATGTGCTAAGCTTCTGTGATAAGATAGTTTCCAAAGCTGGTTGCTTCCTGCTTCCAAATGTGGGATGCAAGATGGACAGTCCTTCTGTAAAATTAGCAAGCTTTCATAAATTTCTAATATTTGACCATTGCTTCTAAAAATGCTTCTAGATCATGTATTGTAAATTAGGAACCATTTTGAGAACAAGAAATAAATAAACCAGAAATCAATATAATGGGTTAAGATTCAGGAGGGAAGGCCAAACATGGTATTCTTTATAAAACTTAATTTCAACAACAAAACAGCATTTAGAACATTAAAGAAAATATTTTGTTACTGTTATTGTTATACAGTTCCAGAAAAAGAAAAATAACTTCAATAATAATCATAAAGATGATTATTATAATGACAATAATTTTAATATTGTGGGACCCTTTGAAAAATATTGCTTAAAAATTTGCTTCACCCTCTTTCTGTGTGGTGTGATGTTATGGATGGTTTGTCTTTAGGTAGCAAGTTTATGATGGATTGTTCTCTTTTTTATATTAGAGAATTTTTTGTTATACAAAGGACTTAGGGTTTTATTTTAGTACTAAGGACATTAAAACAAATGACCTTTTAATTGCAACAATTATGAGAGCCCATAGATTATTCAGAAGACCTGTGTTCCTTGCACTTTTACAGCATAATTGTTTCTAAGAGACCCTGAGCCTTTGCCCTGCCCAGAGGACAAAGAGGCAGAAATTGGAATACATGCCTTCTTAACTGCTCTGAGTTATTTAGTATTGTTTCAATAGCCCTCAAATATTTACTGTCAACTCAAGTAAAATACTTAAAAAGCATGCATTAAAAAGAAACTGACAGCTTTTTGAGGGAGGACTTGAGGAAAAAGATGAAGGTTTAAGCAAAACAAAACAACTCATAGACACGGCCAATAGTATGATGGTTGCCAGAGGGATGGGGGGCGGGGGGCAGTGGAAGGAGGTAGAAAGAAGGTAAAAGGGGGATAAATGGTGATGGAAGGAGACTTGACTTGAAGCGGTGAACACACAATACAATACATACATGATTATGATTGTATTGTACAATATAGAATTGTACACATGAAACCTATATGATTTTATTAACTGTCACCCTAATAAATCCAATCCTTGCTGGAACCAGTCTGGCTCAGTGGATAGAGCGTCGGCCTATGGACACAAGGGTCCCAGGTTCGATTCTGGTCAAGGGCATGTACCTTGGTTGCAGGCACATTCTCAGTAGGGGGTGTGCAAGAGGCAGCTGATCGATGATTCTCTCTCATCGATGTTTCTGACTCTCTATCCCTCTCTCTTCCTCTCGGTAAAAAAATCAATAAAATATATTTTTTAAAAATCCAATCTTTTATAATAAAAGCCTCATATGCTAAGTGTCCAGTTGTCCAATGGGTCATTCAACCAATCAAAGCATAATATGCTAATGCTTGCTAAGGCCACTCAACCTCTCTTTATGACGAGCCCTGACCATCAGGAGGCAGACATTCCGACTGGTAGGTTAGCTTGCTGCTGAGGTCTAGCTGATTGGGACAGAGGGAGATGGGCTGGACATGCCCTGGGGCTCTCCCATGATCCCTCCTCGGCTGGCCAACCTCCCATTTCCCTTCCAAGACCCAATCATGCACCAGTGGGGTCCCTCGGCCTGGCCTGCACTCTTTTGCAATCCAGGGTGAGGGATTCCCCCCCCCCCCCCATGCATGAATTTTGTGCACCAAGCAGCTAGTAAATAAATAAATAAAAAATCAGAAATCAGATCATTATATCTTTCATAATACTTAGTGAATTTGAATTAGGAAAGTTATTTGTATTTGTGGGGTAAAACTTCCAGTACTACCTCAAACCATCTACAAATTAAATTCCAGACTCATCAAAGACTTAAAGGAGGAAAAAATAAATAAAAAACAAAGCAATAACACAAAACCTCCATGGATGTAAAGAAAAAAAGCTAAAAGTGGGCTTGTAGCCCACCCCTAAGGACTGAATCTGGCAAGCTTGACTCTTGGCACAACTTATAAATGTGCACTGCAGACTTGACTTGGGAGGAGATCAGTGAGGGTCTTTCGAGGGTTTCTGGGTGCTGGTGACTTTTCCAGGAATGGTAGAAATTTTTACATACTTTTGTGATGGAGAATATTTTTCTAAGTATGAAACCAAAGACAAAACTCAGAAAATACTAGGTCAGTTGCTTTTTCCTGCAGGAACATTTTTAAACTACTAGATGTCAAATCACATACCCTGAAATGCACACACTGTTAAAATACCAATAAAAAGAAATAAAACTGGGTGATAGTCTTACATATTTGATAATGAATCTCTCACTAGGAAGAAGTAAACTATTTTAACATATTTGTCTTTAAATATACCAAGATAATATAAATAATACCTATGTTAAATAAAAGGTTTGGTTTTACTATTAATCAAAAATATGCAAATGTAAAAGTCTTTTGTTTAACCTATCAATTACTATTTTCAAATGCTATAAAAATATAGTATGCTTTAAAGCATTAAGAATGTTTTAATCTGAATCCTAGAAATACCACTACTGATTTATTTTGTTATCTGTATTTTCCACATTCACTACAATGAATATATATTTTTTGTAATCAGAGAAACTAATTGAGACAAAAATTCAATTTACAGCTTGTAAATGTTTTAATGTACTTATTAAATACATGACTGTGTTTGGTTTCTCCAGTGCTTTATCAGGCCATAGTCTGCCTGTGGAGGGAAGTTAATGAACATAAACATTTGAGAAGGTTTTCAATGCCTCTGTAGAAAAGAGGAAAGGCATTTTGATCTGTGACAAATTGCTTTGCCACTTATTCAAATTTATATCAGTCCTCAAACATTTTGCTAATAAAAGGTGATTCGAAGGACTGCGCTATCTGAATTGAATGAGATGGAAATATCTTATGGGCCAACTACCATACAGCATTTCAATCCCTTAGCCTCTGAATTAGTCATGCAATTTCTACACCTGTCATCTAAATTTGCTTGGGTATTTCAAAAGAATAGGTAGTGCTGATTTTGTTATTCTATACTTGAATCATGACCTTATGAGTTGAATGGTAAAGTAATAGAAACCACATATCATATGTAAAGTAGTTGAAACTGTAGTGGGAACTGCTAAGGAAATAAAATGACTATAATAAAGAAGTTAGAAAATGAACACTAACTAGATTGTGTAGTATGTTGTGCCAAATTATCACTGATTATACTCAGTTCTCATTGTCTAAGTATTTGAGGTTCATTCAACCCCCAGACATGTATCTTCCCATCTTTTTAAAAAATGACTAACTCAGGATGGTAGTCATTTTACTTTCATAGTTATTAGTGATATTAGAGGCGCAGGGCACGGGTCCATGCGCCGGTGGGATCCCTTAGCCTGGCCTACATCCTCTCACAGTCCAGGACCCCTCAGGGGACGTCAGACCACCAGTTTTTGCCCTGTCCCCAAAGCCAGGCTGAGGGACCCCACCGGTGCACTGAATCCATGGACCAGGTCAGTTTCAGCCTGATCCCCGCAGGTCAGGCTGAGGGACCCCACTGGTGCATGCATGCACCAGGCCTCCAGTATGCATATAAGATCTTTGGTTACTATCTTCCTGCCCTTTCCCTTCCCTCCTTCCCTCTGAGATTCATCAGTGTCTCCCATGTCTTCATGCCTCTGCATTAAGTATCTGCCCCCTGGTGGTCAGTCCATATCATAATTACTGGTCAAACGGTCAAATAGTTGCTTAGGCTTTTATACACATACATTCTTCTAGAATTGGGCAAGGTGGCATAGTAGGCAATGCAGGAAGATTGCACTGCATTTCTTTCCCTGCAAACAAATCACCACAAATGTAGCTGCTCAAAACAACACAGTGCACATTTATTGCTCCACGGTTTCCACCTGCCAAGTAACAGGCCTAGATTGACGAGATCACCTTCTCCATTTCCCACCAGGCTAAGATCAAGGCCAGTCGGCCAGAGCTGGGATCGCATCTGAGTCTCGCAGGGAGAGTATCCATGGGAGAGGCTCATGCTGCCGCAGCTGTGCTCACCAGCCATGAGTCCAGGGTCTGACACCCATCTGTCAGCTGAGCAGCACTTCCACTGTGGAAGCGCATGGCCACTGGAAACAGCTCCTGCATTGATCGTCTGACCCCTGTGGTCAGTGAATGTCATAGCAACCAGCCAGTAGTGCAGTCATCCAGTTGCTTAGGCTTTTATATAGATAGATAGATATACATAATTGATTTCAGAGTGAAAGGGAAAGAGAGAGAGAGAGATAGAAACATCAACAATGAGTTACAAATTCTAACTGCCTCCTGCACACTGGGGATGGAGCCCATGTTTTGACCAGACCATGCTCCCTGACTGGGAATTGATCTGTGACCTAGTTCATAGGTTGATGCACAACCTCTAAGCCATGCTGTCCGGGCTCAGGCATTTTCTTTATATGCAACACTCTAGAACTAAACTGGTTATAAGTGTTGTTTTGTGTTTGTTTTTTGTTTGTTTGTTTTTTGCAAAAATCTAAAATTGAGAAAGTGGACATAAAAACCAACACTGGAATAGAGAGGGAGAATGAAGTCTAATTAACTTTAAGGGGAGGATGGGTTGTAAGAGCTGCCATGGTGACACGCTGACTCAGGCGCATCTCAGGTCCATTTGGTCCCTGGCTAGGACAGCGCTGGGAATGCGGTTTGTGAGTCTGACCTGGAGAATCCCAGCTGTGAGTTCCTCAGTAAATAACAAACATTCAAAGTTTTGAAGCTCTCATTCGAAGCTGAAGATTTGCCTTTGTGCCAAAAATGCTCTCATTTGCCTAATACATCTTTAAGAAGGACAGTTCACAAGTGCTACAATTAATGCAAACATAAATGCCAGTTTGCAGCCCACAATGGCGAGTTAGTGCTGTCTGGATCTCCATGACCTCGTCCGTGTAATGGAAATGGTTATATGTTGACCGTTTTATTATTATGTGAGGATTGCAAGGTATTTACGCGGACAGTTTCCCCAGAGCTGCACTGAGAAATGAGTGGCATGATGCTTGCAACGTCCCCGGCAGAGCAGATGATCAGAGGCGGATGTGGCAAAGAGGGTTTTTTTCATTAAATTGCAGCAATTTGCAATGAATGGGGACCATTAACATCATCTTTTTGCATCTCGAACATAAGAACTAACCCGTATCTGTCTGTTGAAAGACAAGGTTATTGCCGATAACGTCTGTGGGAAGGACGTGTCCGATCCTCGGGACAGAGGGCTAGACGAGGACCGCCTCCAAAAGGAAGGAAAAGTACAAAGAACAATCGACAGGAGGCGAGGATTCTGAACGTAAGTGTCATTAATAGAATTCAAACCAGGGCAAAACGTGAATAAAACCCAGTTTATTCAAACAGAAGCTACCTGGGGGGGAGCACCACGTTGCCGAGGGAAGACAACCGGGCCCGGGCACTCTCCACTCGGTTTATCTCAGCCTCAGATACCCCGTGGCCGAGGCTGCACCCCTTATCCGCTCTGACAGCTATTTCTATTCCCGCCCGGAGAGCCAGCAGCTCCCTCTCTCTGGGAAAGATCATGGCTGCGTGTGACCGAACACTTGTGTGCCAGAGTCATTGCCTCTCAGTCCCGGCATATTCTGAGGGTTTCCTGGAGTAAGTACTTAATAGGAAAGAAATTTAAATCCATGAGGGCACCCGGCGGAGGGGATTGAGCCGGAAGAAGAGAGCTGTGATGAGAATTTGGAGTAACACAGTGTTATTGAGAGAAGATGGATGGAATCAATTATCTCAAACACTGTAGACTTCCTGTGAGTCCCTAAAGACTCAGAGGCAGTGCTTCATGCTGACTCTGCGGTGGGTTCCTGGGAAAATTGTCCACATAAATACCTTGCAATCCTCAAATAATAATAACCCGTCAGTCAGAGTGTAGACTACAAGGCATTGTGTATGCTGCTTTATGTTTATCTTCTCAGAGTTTGGTGTGAGTGTGCATGAAATTACTTAATAAAAATATTGTTGGAATCAAATAAAGTGAATTGTTTATATTATGACAAAATTTACATTAGATGCGATTTCACATTCTCCTTTTCATAACGGTTCAGTCACACAGCGGATAAAAACGCATCATTTTATGGTCGATATAGGAATCAAACATCATTTTAACACTTGTCTCTAGAGGAAATGGCTATAAGCACAAGATTCAATTTATTCAAACAATCTTTTGAAATATAACCAAGTTGAGAATTGAGGGATACTTATATGTGCTTATCACATCGAAAAAAGAACATGTTCTCTAATTAAAGATTTTTAAAAAGGCATAGAAAGCAGCATTTCCAGGAAACTGAATGGGCCACCTGGGATTTGGACATTTGGAAATGAATGCTTTTTCCATGTGAGATTTTAAAATATGAGGCGGAAGCAAAGTCTTTGTTTCTCCCCTCTTTTAAAGTCTCTGTCCTGCCCTGGGAAGCAGAAGACCAATGAAAGGCAAGTGTCGTTTAATCTCTCATTGGAATGTACACATGCGCCATGTAGACTTGATTTTACTAAAACAGAAACAAGCTCACTGTTCTCATAGAGCCTACACGATGAGAGTGTGCCAAAGGGCCTAGGTCCTGGGGGCCGGAGGAAGACCAGTTCCAGCAGTCAGAGGAAGGAAGGCCTATTGCATGGGTCTTTGTTCAATGGGCCTTAGTAACTAATAAACTGATAGGAGAGGGCAATGGCAGAGTTTTGAGTGTTAGCATCAAGAAAGCATGCTTGTCTGCATATATGCATAACCCATGGACACAGACAATGGAGTAGTGAGGGCCTGGGGGTCGGGGGATGGGAGCAGACTGGAAGAGGTCAATGAGGGGAAAAGCAGGGTCTATGTAATACTTTCAACAATAAAGATTGAAAAAAGGAAAAAGAAAACATGGTTTTTGCATGTGGTACATGTGACATATTTGTCCTGGAAACACTTGGACATGACACAAATAAATGCACAAGCAATGAATTGTCCGATAGCACCCTCTAATAGGGGTGTCGAACTCAATCAGAGAAGGGGCCAAAATCTAAAATCCAGCCTAAATCGTGGGCCGAATGGTTTACTGAACAGTCATAAACTGTCACTGTGATGGAAACGCAGCGGAGTGCAGTGATGACAGCGCGGTGCGGGCCACATTGCAGGGCCTGGCGGGATGGATTTGGCCCGCGGGCCTTGTGTTTGACACATGTGTCTACTACATCATTCAGCCGTAAAGAGAAGGAAATCTTGCCATTCGCAACAATGTGGATGGACCTACAAGGTGTTATGCTCAGTGAACCAACTCAAAGAAAGACAAATTCCATGTGTGGAATATGAAAAACAAAACAGAACCAAACATAAATGCAGAGAACAAATTGGCAGTGGCCAGTTACAGGGATTTAGGGGGAGTGGGGATGGGTAGAGGTGATCACAGGTACAGTTATAGTTATGAAGTCAGTCAGTTATGAGAATGGTGACCATAGCTGATAACAGTGTGCAGTGTACTTGATTGCGGCTAAGACAGTAGATCTTAGAAGGATTTATCACACACACACACACACACACACACACACACACACAAATGTGTGACTGTGTATGATGATAGATATAAGTAATCTTACTATGGTGATCATTTCTCATTAAATAGTATACAAGTAATAAAACATTACAATGTACACCTGAAACTAATATAATGTTGTGTCAATTATATTTCAAATAGAGGCTGGTGCACGAAATTCATACACTGGAGGGGGTTGTCCCTCAGCCTGGCCTGTGGCCTCTCACAGTCTGGGACCCCTCGCTCCTGACCGCCCGCCTGCTCACTGCTCCTTACCGCTCGGCTCGCTGCTCCTTAGCACCGCCACGGAGGTGGGAGAGGCTCCTGCCACTGCTGCTGCACTTGCCGGCGTGAGCCTGGCTTCTGGCTGCGTGGCACTTCCCCTCTGGGAGTGCCCTGACCACCAGAGGGCAGCTCCTGTGTTGAGCGCCTGCCCCCAGGTGGTCAGTGTGCATCATAGCGACCGGGTCATTCCACGGTCATTCCACCCTTCAGTCAATTTGTGTATTAGGGTTTTATTATCTAGGACTGAAAAATAGCAATGGTACATGTAATAGCAATTTTTATGACCATGGTTCCATATAGACTATTTTAAAATACCTCAACCAAGTAGGAAACATATGATTGTGGCCACATTGTTCAAGGTGACTGGACCTCAGCACCTTTCAATGAAAGAGGGCATTCTACTTGTCTCTATCTCTGTTTCCATCGCTATTTCTATCCATCTCCAGCCCCATCTCCATCTCCATCTGTACATTACCACATCTTTAGCTAACCCATTAGCTCTATGACTTTTTTTGAGGTGTAAACAACGTAACATCTCAGAGCCTCCTAATCGGATGCATGCTCTCAGGTTGGCATTCAATGTCAATTACCTGCCTATCCTTCCCTTGTCCCTTTGTAGGAGGAACAAAAAACATTTTTGAGAATAATTTAGCCTTAGTCAGAAAGCTATTTATTGAATAATGATGATAAATCAATTTTTATCCATTATCTGCTATTCTTCACCAAATGTCATGAAAAATTAGTTGCCTGATATTAGTTATGATAAACCGGTATGCTTCTGCATGCTCTTTAAATGATTGGACTTAATTCCAAACTGTTAGCTCCTGCTTTAGACAATACATCCATGCAAACAGTAAGTTCGTGTATAAAATGGACGGTAATATAACCCAGAAACTGTGTTTTCCAGGGCAACCTTTTAAGAAAGCAAAATGATTGACTTAATTAATTATAAATTATTGGGGATTCAAAGGCATTTTTCTTTTGGCACTTATTTTTTTCCTGTACTTTAAAAAATATTTAGTTTATCTTGATAAATATTTTATAAACAGATAGTACAGACATTATATGTATCATTGGTTATATCATCTCCTTTTTGCATAATTTTTCCTAATCTATTTTTGGTGTGGCTTCTGATATACAGAAAAAAAATTTCAATGTCAGAAAAAAATTTCAACCTAGTACTTTAAGATTTATACTATTTGGTATCATTTATACAAAATGAATTCTTACAAGAAAGTCATAAAATTATGCCCGTTAGCATTGTACCAGTCAGAGCTCGCTAGCGAAGGAAAGCCCATCGGAGACAGAGGAGCCTGACTTTACCTACGTCAGCGGGTTGAGGCATTAAACACACTTCCCAGCAGCAGCTCCTCTCGTGTTTGATTAATCCGGTTGGTATGATGGTCAGGCCAAGATTACAAATAAAACTAACCATCACAGGTATCATTTAAAAACTGATTTGCTTCCCTTATAAGCATCTAATTCACATTATATTGATCCATGCTTGTGAAGTAATCATCTAATGTTATTGTGTATGAATAATAAGCTTACTTTGCAAATGTAATGAATACCCACTTTTACTCCCATAGACACGCAATTCATCTTTTCTCAAGAATCAAGACTCCATGCGAGTGGGAATCTCCTATTTCTGGGTTTCCCAGTCTGCTTCATTTGCTGGTCTGTAAAACAGTTAGTTTTTTTACTTTTCTGTGGTGCATTCATTTCATTCCCATTTTCATGTTTTTTATGTTGCTGGGAGCTGAGCTATGCATTCAGGTGTATGTTTCATGTAACTTGTCTGACACTAAGCATTTTCCACAGAAAGAGGTTGAAAGTATTTGGTAGTAAGCTGAAATTTATGGTTATTTTTATTAGTTACAGACCTTAGCCCTTAGAGACCCAACAAAATCATCGTTATCATTCTGAAAAAGCAATGAGACATTTCATAAGTGCAACCTTCTGATTACAAAAATAGAGTATTTGAAATCTTTAGAGACAGATAAACGATTAAGTCAATATTTGTTATTGTTGGTCTAAGATTTCACACCGGTGAGCACTCTTCAATGATAAGGACACAGGCTGACTGTGTGGATTTTAGGGAGAGCTCAGAACTAATTCTACATAAAATATGCAACAAAATACATATTAAGATGGCTGTGCACTTTCCATTTTCCCAGGAAAATCAATTTTAGTCTGTAAATGACCAAGCTCCTGGATAGTAATTAAATCAGAAACTGTGAACCTAAGTTGAGATCCAAATTTCAAGATTAAATGTGACTTGTTACAGGAAATACAAACCCTTTTATCATTTCCTATAGTGTAGTAGAATGGGCTTTGAAGACAATAACTTCTTAAATTGGATTTTATGTAGAAAGCTAGAGGCCCGGTGCAAAAAATCATACAGTCGGGGGGGCGGGGGTGTTTCTCAGCCCTCTCGCAGTCTGGGACCCCTAAGGGGATGTCCGGTTGCTGGCTTAAGCCTGCTCCCCACTTAAGGCTGGCTTCTGGCTAAGCCGCACTCCTCCTGTGGGAGGGCACTGACCACCAGGCGGGAAGCTCCTGAGTTGAGCATCTGCTCCCTGGTGGTCAGGGCACATCATAGCAACCAGTCATTCCACCATTTGGTCAATTTGTATATTAGCCTTTTATTATATAAGATTTCTGGAATCTTCAACCAAATGCACCTGAAATGAAACACATTCACCTGACAGGAGCATCAGTTATTTTGGAGATGGGCATTGGCATAACGTTTTATTAGGGGTCGCCCTTCTCATGTCTGGGATGCCATCTGGCTGGTTCGATTCTCTCCTTGGCCTATTCTAAATGGTAAGATTAATGTTTAGTTTATGTTTTCAGTGTAATGATCTATCATAAACAAAACAATGTAAACCAATTGATTATTTTGTGTGGATTTTTAAAGACATCTCTATAATAACAGTTTGGAAAATGTAAAATAAAATTATGCAGTCAAATAGCAATTTCCTCATTAGTGTGTTAATTTCTTGCATGAAATGCAAATCTCTGAGCAATGGTGACTACTACCTGGAGAAATATCACTTTAATAGTGTCCCAAGTTCATATGTTCTATTTTCAAATCATACTTATAAACTATTCAATATTTGTGCATACTTCAAGATGAATTAAAACACCTGCATAGAAACTCAGATAAAGTTTGTTGGTGCCAACTCTCTGAATGTGCCTACATATTTCTTCATCAACTACGGTTTTACTCATGCCGTTCTGCAGGCAGTATCGGGTCCATCCATCTCTTCTGTGTGAAGAAATTCAGGCTTCTAATGCCTCAAACACTGCAAATTAGAGCAAAGCAGATAGTCTACCCTATCCTTGGGAATGGTCAGATTCTAGCAGCTCTGAGTAGCTCAAACTCTCATTCTTCTCATAACAATGAAAGAAGCAGACAGAGCTTTCATTATTCTTGCTTATTTTCAATGCCAAGTACAACCCAGACTTGCCTGTTCTGATTATAGCCTTTTGTGTGGAGTATTAGGACAAAAGAAAAGATTCATGATACATTTTAGGGAAAGGCCTTTTAGACTGAGAAGATTTGAGCAAAGAGGAGAAATGTAATTATTTGGAATGAGCAAGGCAAAGTGTAAAAATCCAATTTTTAAATTTCTACTTACAGATAAAAGATTTGGATAAATAGGCTCAGTTTCCATCCTTTTGTTTGCAAGTATAAAAAAACTCACAAAATTGGTAAAATAAAATAAAAAACTATTTATATATTTAATAAACACAGTTACTATATATATATCTTTAGATAGTCAAATATGGGGCTGTTGTTTTACTTATAATTTACCATTGATAAAGTATAAGAATTCATGGAGCTTTGTAAATAAATATTATAAAATAATAAACATGACTTGTAAATTATTTATGACTAGAAGCCAGGTGCACAACATTCATGCTCTGAGGGCAGGGGGGGGGGGCGGGGGGGGCGGTCCTCAGCCTGGCCTGTACCCTCTGGCAGTCTGGGATCCCTTGGGGGATGTCCGACTGCCGGGTTCGGCCAGCTCCCCACGCTGCCTCACCAACCATAAGCCCTGCTTCTGGCTGAGCAGCACTCCCCCTGTGGGAGCGCATTGACCATCAGGGGGCATCTCTTGCATTGAGCATCTGCCCCCTGGTGGTCAGTGTGCATTATAGCAATCAGTTGTTCAGCTGTTTGGTCAGTTTGTATATTAGAGTTTCATTATATAGGATTATATGTAGTTTTCTTCCATATTTTTATTTGCAAACAAAATTTCTTGAAATATTATATTTTGAGAACTCTCTTATTGTTTAAAAAATAGCTATTTACTAGAGTTTTAAGATTCTATGTAGAGTCATACTAACAGTTTTACACACAAAGCAAAACGTTTTCCCAGCCTGACTTTCTACTAGTCTGTGTGAGTTTTCTTCAGGCTAAAACCGATTTGGAGAAAAGAAAGATTATTTTCAAAGCAGTACCCTCTTCCTTCATGCTTATGATAACAAACACAGATCAAGAAAATGCAAAGAAACATTAGGAGGGAAAGGGTATTTGTTATTTGACATCTTGGTTAATGGCAAATGCTACGTTTACATTTTCTCATAAAGAATAAAGTGAATCCGAAGGCCCAGCATTTCTTTTCTCTCCTGTTTCGGGTTTTGATGTAGAGATCAATGCGGATCAAATTTTCCCCCAATAATTAACTTTTTCCCAACAGGGTGTAAGTTTTCTCAAAAGCTTACTGCAGGGAGGGCTGACCAGGTGCCTCTCTTTGATCTGAGAGACGCTTCTTGTGAAATAACACATGGTTACCCCATGGCAGAGAGCCAGCTGCCCTGTGGGTGCCCCACGTCCAGGACCCCTCTACCGTCCCCTCCAGCTTGAACCTGCCCTTGAACGGAGAAAGCCTGTGAGGCCCGATCTGATCCAAAATTGAAAAGGAGGTAATTCTAGGAGAAATGACTGCATTTAATGAGAAGAAAACACATCTTGGACATTTAAAAGGGAATTTCTCCAGTGTATGCTCAGTGGTGACTGTCCCATGCTGTTTTACACGATGGTCAGCCTGGTGCATCCACAGGAGCAGACACAGAGAGGCTCAGGAAAGCCACATGTACACCGTTCCAGGCACAGGCACAGGAGACACCGTGCTGTGCGCACAGGCTACCTGGGGAAGCACCAGCATCCCTCCTGAGGCCTTCAGTGGAGATGCCGTGGGAAAGAAAGGCAGGTCAGCCGCTTATGATGCACCAGCATAAATAGATTTCGGGAACTCCAGGCCTTTGGGAGGATTCCTTAGTTGCCTGTGACCTGGCCCTGGAATGATTAAAGCAGAGGAGTACTGCTTCCTTGGCTGTATAGACTAGATAAAGGAAGATGGCTCTAGATTGGCTAGCCTGCATGTCAAAGGCGTGCTCCAGGCAGAGCTTTTTGCCATCGCTAATAATTGGCTAGTCCTGGGAGG
This sequence comes from Pipistrellus kuhlii, assembly GCF_014108245.1. Lineage (NCBI taxonomy): Eukaryota > Metazoa > Chordata > Mammalia > Chiroptera > Vespertilionidae > Pipistrellus > Pipistrellus kuhlii. Next base: position 1,502,713 of record NW_023425525.1, read on the forward strand.
GGCAGACTCTCCCCAGCCAGGAAGGTCAGGAAGGTCAGGAAGAGCACAACACCATGAATATACAGAATATATATAATAGACAATGAAGAGACATTTATTATTTTTTATTCATCAGTACTGGGAAGCATGGTTTTTTAGATCTATTCTGAAATAATTTCAATGAACCCTATGCAGAATAGAGAATAACGTGAATGCATTTTTTTTATTGTGGAAGTCACCTTCCTCTTAAGTTAGTGAGTGGATGGAGGTGTGAGTGTACCAGTGGGAGATCCAGAGACACTGAGCACGGACAGGTGTGGGGTGGAGAACACGTTCAGGTTGGAACGGTGAGGGTTCGCCACCACTTTCTTTCTAGAAGAGTAGAATTCAGAGGCAGGACTTCCAAGCATGTGGTTAGTAAATACATGTTTAAGGGCCGGATCCTGAGCTTTTGAAATGAGAAGGAGTGTGATTGGGGTCTTTGTTTGTTGCCTAGTAACTGAAGGAACATTGCCATATAAGAAGCTTGTAACAAGCAGGCCCAGCTGTGGTCGCGTGCCACTCCACTTGGCAAGAAAGCGGGATCAAGACCTACACCTGAGAGTAGATACTTCCCAAGAGACCCCCGGAACACGGGAGGCCTGGAGAGAGGGGAGCAGAGGGAAATAGTGCAGCGAGTCCAGCCCAGACATAAATCTGAGAGTTGTTTAGTCTGGCCACAGATTAAGAAATCCGCATTCACAGGGAAGATTTGTCCTTGCCTATTCAAAGTCCCACATGGTGTTATGAATCACAATTACACTCTGTGACAATTACAAATGTGCAAATCTTGGTTGGGAGATTGTTAATAATGGGAGGAACTTCTTTCACTCTCATTGCCTCATGATTGTGTCCCTGAGTGTTATCTGCAAAATAAGTCACTGACACTGCAAAATGGCCCCAGGCATGCTCAGTCCAGGTCTAGCCAAAGCATCAGAAATCAATGAGCAGACACAGTACTATACACAGCAGACAAGAATTACTCTGATCCAAATACCAGTTTGTTCATAATTAAACGATGAGACTTAGAATCAGCAAAGCAGAGCCTGGCGAGATTTAACATGATCAATGAGATGTCGTTGGGCTGCAAAAAGAGTTACATCAAACTGCAGGTGAAAATGCATTATTCACTACTTTCTTATATCTGTGCTTAAATATACATGATACTACACAAAGATTTAGAAACCCCTGCATTCAGTGATACTAATTGGCGATCCATCAAGTTACTGGAATGCCTTCCGGGTAAAGAAAGGCTCCTGGGTAGTTTTGAGACCAGGGAGGAGCATGCAGGGGAACATGGTCAGAGTGTCCCATATTGTGTTAAATGCATTATCTTGTTTAGTCCTCTCTCAACCCAATGAGTTAGGGACTTCCACCAGTTCTCAGCGAGGTTAAAGAACTAGCCAGGATCATGTAGCGTGAAAGTGGTAGAGCCATCAAATAAGCAACTTCTTGCAGAGCCTTCACTTAATGGGAGGCCAAACTCAGAAACAGAACCTTGGTCCTCAAAGGGCTGTGATGCCAATGCTACAAGGAAGGGCAGGCTATCTGCATTAGCCAAGACCACCCCTCCCTGGCCTCCCTCTGCGAGGGAGCCATTTTATTGAAGAAATGGCCCGTGTGCAGAAGTGGGCGGGGCTACTCTTGAAAGTATAAACTTGGAAGCAGAAAGAATGTAAGTAAAAACAAAAACAAAAAAAAAACAAAAAAAACCCTGGAGGATGTATCTTAGACACTGGCGCTTAATTCACTTGGTTTGGTAAGAAGAGGACTACTCTTTCCATTCTTAAGAATTTGAAGGATAGCTCCTGCTTTGTTGTTGTTGATTTTTTCCAAAGAGTATCTTTCAATCTCTGTTATCTTTGAAGCCGGACACTTACTGTTCTATTTCCCTTGCAGCAAATTTTCATGCATGGCATACAACGTCTTCCAATGATGCACCTGCCCAATAATCCTGTTCTTAAGAGACACAGAGAAGGAGGTACAAGCAGATCTCCTGGCAGTGAATGGCGTCTGAAAAGATATCATGCTTTTAGAGATGGCAGTGACTTACTTTCAGGGTTGCAGGACATATCCACCCAGAGCACTATGGGGTAATGCTGTCCAACATGCTCACAAAGGTTCTGCCATTCCCTGCCTGCAGGGCTTTCTGTGCTGTCTGTGCCTGCAGAGCTTCTAACCATGTTGCACTACATCAACCAGGGCTTCCATTAGCAGCCCACATACGTGTACATATATATTTTGTTTTTATTTATTAGCTAGAGGCCTGATGCACAAATTAATGCACCAGTGGGTTTCCTCTACCTGACCTGAGGGATCAGGCTGAAACTGGTTCTCTGTCATCCCCTGAGGGGTCCCAAATTGCGAGAGGGTGCAGCCCAGCCAAGGGACCCCACTGGTGTACATTGGGGGTGGGGAGGGACATGGGAGGCTGGCCAGCCAGGAAAGGATCTTGGGAGGGCTCCAGGGCATGTCTGGCCCATCTTGCTTGGTCCTGATTGGCATGACCCCAGTAGCAAGCTAACCTACCAACCAGAGCATCTGTCCCCTGGTGGTCAGTGCACATCATAGTGACTGGTAGACCAATCAACTGTTTGCCCTCCTGGTGGTCAGTGTACATCATAGAGAGTAGTTGAGCGATCTTAGCATATCATTAGCATATTACACTTTGGTTGGTTGAATGACAACTGAACGGCTGGACACTTAACATATTAGGCTTTTATTATATAGGATGTGTGGTTTCAACATGTTCTAACTAGCATTCTCCGGAAGAAATTCCTTCACTCATAATAAGGTATATGTTCATTACTTACTACCCGAAGAACTTGCTGACCATATGCTATGTGTCAGGGAGATTAGTGTATTAGGATGAAATATTGTACAAAGCTGAATAACACAAAGACTACTGCAAGGAATCTGAAGATAGAAAATAGACAGGAGAAAAGTGATTTGGTCCTGGATGTTATGGCTCAGTTGGTTGAGTGTCATCCCATACACTGAAGAGTGGCAGTTTCGAATTCCAGTCAGGCCACATACCCAGTTGTGGTTCAATGACAGGTTGGGGCATATACAGGAGGCAACAAATTCATGTTTCTCACACATCAATGTTTCTCTCTCTCTCTCTCATTTCTCTATCTATCTATCTCTCTCTCTCTCTCTACAAATCAATAATTTTTTTTAAAAAGTGATTTGTAGGACAATTCAAATATCAATAGGGAAAAATAGAGGATGCTATGAGACCATAGTGGAGGCTCAGAATACCAAGAACTAGGGAAGGAATTTGGAATAATAATAATAATAATAATAATAATAATAATAATAATAAACATTGGAGGAGAAGTAACAGTGAGTTTAGTTAATTTACATTTTAATCAGGAAAACTGGTAGAATAGAGCTTCAATCAGATGACTTCACATAGAAATCCCTTGAGATGAAAGAAGTCATGGCTCTTTGGAGAGCTGATAATGGTTCTAGAATAGCAGTGACCTAGACAGCGAGGGGGAGGTGGTGCAAATAGAGTCATGGGAGACCCAGGTAACAAAGACCCGAGCAAGTGGCTGAACTATGTGGAAAAGAAAAGAAGCTTTTTATCAGACTAGGGAACAAGATTAGCAGACATCCCATGACGCAAAAATATAGGAACTAAATAAAAGGCAAGGAGCCAACCAAATCTTGGCTACAAGCTGTGCCCATCAGACATAATCTCAAATTAAAAGTAAGGAGATTTAATTCTCTCAGCCTCCAAGGGGGATTTTAGAACTGGCTCATTTAATGGCATTTAGCATTAAATTCCAACACAAGCTAATGTCTATAAAAAAGGTGAGCAAATAGGGCGAAATGACATAATAAAGCCAACGGAATACAATGAAAGTAAAATAGTGACAAAGAGAAGGAGAAGCTTCCAATATGAAGTTTTGCTTCAGGGAAAGAAATTACATTATAGAAAATGTTTCCTTTGTAATCTTGATAGAATTCAGGGCGAAATGAACTCTCCCCAATGAGATAAGAATGATATGGTGATTGTATATATTCATAAACACCTTCAAGAAATATATGACAACCCTGAAAGGAAAATGATTTTACAGGAACTTGGAGGCCAAGGAGTGGGAATATTAGATTCCTCCATTATTTCCTTTTCTCGACAAAAAAAAAAATGTCAAGACCTAGTAAGAATTTCAATTCCACGCATATACAAGCCAAGTAACAGTGGCCTCCAACACTGGAAGTCAAAGACGTTTACATTAAAAAGATGACATTTCTTTTCTGTCCCAATTTATAAGAAGGATGATTTTCAGGGAAGCACCAATTCTCAAGCTCAGCTATGCTGATAGTTGGAATTTAAATAGGTATAGGTAAAAGGAAAGTTGTCAAGAGCAATGATATTTTTTTCATTTAAAAAGTCTTTCATATAAGACTACAAGTAAGTTTTTGTGAATACATTCAAAGAAGTGTAATGGATTGTTCAAAGACTTTTAAAATGAAAAAAACTATATCATTGCTATTGACAACTTTCCTTTTAGTTGTATCTATTTAAGCTCCAACTATCGGCATGGCTGCACATGAGAAGTGGTGCTTCCCCGAAAATTATCATTCTTGTGCACCAATGTAGTCTTTGAAATTATAAGAAATGGAGACGATCTAAAATTCAACAGCACAAAAATGGATTAAATAACGTGTGATACATCCTGTGGAAGGGCCAGTGTGAGGCTCTCAAACACAGTAATGGAAGGGCTCATTGTTCAGTCCTGTGACCCCCATTCTGTGAAGTGAGAGGAGTCATCTTCAAAGCTGCATTGTGATTCATGTAAATTCTGTGACAGTTCTGTGTAAATGTTCAGATTAACTTTACCCGGATAGTTTGGTGATTTTAAATTTGGTTCATTTTTCGGCAGGTTGACAGTAAAGAAAATACAAGGGGGGGAAAATTACATATATATATATATATATATATATATATATATATATATATATATATATATATGAGAATATTATCCAGAAATTGGATGTTTGCTCATATTTGACTTCATTTTAGGATAAAATTATTTTATGCGAAAAGAATTTCAGTAGGGTGGAAAGGATTCCATCATCATCTCTTTAATGCCAGGAAGAACCACGATTTTACATCTTCCAACACAGGCTGATTTGCATAAAAGATACAGAAGTTGCTGTGTTTCGCTGCAATGATTTCACTTTCATGCTTTCCAGTGAGATGTGTTTCCCTGCCAACAAGATCCCACCAAGGAAGAAAAAGCTTATCATCCTGTATTGTTTGAATATCACTGTTTGAAATCTCCCCCTTTAAATCCAATTTACTGCCAATAATTTATGATGGAGTCATTAACCATTATTATTAATTTTTTAATTCTCCCAAGAGATGGAATCAACATTTTTCTCATTTTACTACCTTGTGTGTCCTTGTGAGATTCAGAATGCGATGCCAAAGCCTTGAAGTTACAACTGACTTTTTCTCCCATGGCGAAACATCCCATCAAACAAAGTAGAACAGAGACATTTGAAAAGGAATTCACAGCGTTTGGTGACTGAAAATCAAATCAATTTTAAAAATGATTATTAACAAACTAGAGGCCTAGTACATAAACTCACGCATGGGTGGGGTCCAGTCAGCCCGCCCTAATCAGGGCTGATCTGGCCGGACCAGCCAGGGTGGAGAGGTAGGGGCACAGGCAGTTGGCTGGCCGGCCCCACCCGTTGGTCAAACTAGCATTGGAGCTCCTGGTGGAGAGGAAATTTGCATATTAACCTTTTATTATATAGGATTTGTATGGAGTATTAATGGATCCCAAAGAATAAAGCTACCTAGATTATTATTTTTAACCATCACTTAATATTTCAAATGTATTCATGTGTTCAATTTTCAACAGATAAGAAAGAATTAAAATGTTAACAGGCTAAATTAAATGCTAGATTTTCAATAAATAACAACAATCAATATCTAATAATTAGATTTTGAAATACATAAATCTTAACTTTTTAAAAGAACATTCGCAATTCCTCATAAAATAGATAATTTTCCCCCAAGAAGCTCGATGCTCTTTGGTGTTCTTAAGATAATTTCTGTGCTTGATTCTCTATGGACTAATAAAAAAAAAAGAAAAATGTGACTTTGTTTCATGAAGTATAAGAAAGATTCATCAGCCACTCTTAAGTAGTCAGTCATATTCAATATCTCCTAAGACACAGGCCTCTTCTCTCAGCCCAGGGGGTCTCCAGGGTCGGTGAGGCAGAATTACCACTCAGTTATAAAGAATCAAAAACTAATAACCTCCCACTCTCATTTCTCACTGTGTTCCCTGTGGCATTAACTCTGAAATGAGCTGGCCTCCCTCACCTTAGACTCCAGAGAACAGAAAGAGAGTCGCAGTAACTTAGAGAAAACAAAGAAAATACAATACCTTTTCTTAGGGATGGAGTGTAATGAGCATATGATTAAGCAGATGCAGTATTCCATGTAAACATGAAATTTGAGAATATAACTTTTCTTAATGGAAATCAGGAGACAGACATATCAAATCATAATTTTTAAAAGCCATTTGTTGCAATCAACATTACATAGGTGTACTCACACACAAACACACATCTCTATAAACATACAAAAAAATAGTCTCACTTTTGAATTAAGAATCATTTTTTTTTGACAGGGCTGATATCCATCTTTGTGAAAGAAGAGTGTTAAATTTATATAAAACAATATGTGTGCATTACAAATGATCACATGAATCCCGGTTGTCATAGGAATATATTCATAGAGCTGTGTTTTGTTTCAAAAGAATGTCTGCTATAATTTCATTTTACTAAATTATGTGTGTGGATGTTTACAAAAGGAGAAAAAGAAAAAAGTTCCCAGTGAAATTAGTCTTGGTTTATAAGAGTTCAGGCCATGTTTTTGGATTTGTTTTCTCTACAAGAACATGTAGTTTCTTAGATTAGAGAAAGTGATTAACTGAAGTAAGTGTAAGTCATTTTAAAAGAGGGAATTAAAAGGTGAGGCACATTAAAATCTTCAGGAATCTTCTTGCACATGTGCATCCTTTTGAACAGGGGCCAGTGCCAATGTGAGAGTGGCCAGGAGTGCGCCACCCAGAGGAGCCAGGAGGGAGGGTTTCATAGAGAAGATGCAGAAGCCAACAAGGCAATGGTTTCATGGCCTACAGTGGCACTGTTGGCTTACTGGGGAGAGCCTTGTTGGCTGTGTGTGACTGGCTGTTCTTAACGTTGAGGCATTTACAGGAATTGACTCCCTTCAGGTTTGGTTTGCATTGCAGGCACTGAAGGAATGGAAGCCACCTGAGAGCCTCTTTGTCTGGTTACTTTAACCAGGGGAAGAAGTGGCATCAACACAAGAATGAGGTCAAAGAATCAGTGGCATTATAGGTAAAATTATATTATTTATAAACTGGAGACCTGGTGCATGAAATTCATGCATGGGGTGGGGGTGCCCCTCAGCCTGACTTGCACCCTCTCCAATCCTAGAGCCCTCAGGGGATGTCCTACTGATGACGAAGGCCCACTCCATATGGTGCTGCTCTCTGCAGGGTCTGCCTACTCCACACCATGGCAACTGCGAAGCAGGCTATGCCGGGAGCTGCCTCCTTTCTGCTATCAGTCTCCACAGAGGTGAGAAGGTTATTTGCATATTCACTCCTGATTGGCTGGTGGGCATCGTGAAGTGATGGTCAATTTGCATATTTCTCTTTTATTAGTGTAGATAGTATAAACCTATCTGTAGATCAGACTATGATCTTTGACACACATTCTTTTAGGTGTGTGAGAAACATCATTAAATTTAACCAAAATATGACTCATGTAAACCAAGCCTCAATAAACCTAAAAGAATTAAACTAATTCACGGTATTTTATTTGACCTTAGAGGAATGAAGCTAGACATCAATAGCAAAGCAACTAGAAAACCCTAAAACATTTCAATATTATTCAACATGTTTACGTTTTAAGCTAACTCTCAGTATGGTTGCTTAAGTGCTAGACATTCAATCTCAAACCCAGTATCAAATGTCAACACCCTATACACTCACACTGCTCATTGACTGAGAAGAACAGAGGGGCTGAGATCTCTTTTCATCAAAACATGGGGAAATATATGTCTTATGTGTAATCAGAAGGAAGGCTCCATTTCAACTTGTAATTGGTGCTTAAACAGGAAAACAAACAAAAAGAACCCCAGGAACTCCTGCTGCCCAGAATCCATCCTCTTAATGTCTACTCATTGGTGTTCAGAATCCTTGTCTGTGTCCTGGACAAAATGGTTTCTTGAAAATAATTATCTTCTATACAATATATAAATATATACATTCTTGTGTATGAATGTGAGTGGTTGCATGTATGACACATGGCTATTTATTTCACCTACAAATAAAGTTATGATTCCAATAAATGAAGCAAAGTTCCTAACAGTGGCTGTGTAACATCTTGAAATTATGTACTACTATATACATGAAGGAATAGTTACATACTTAAGACAATGATCAGTGTTTTATTACTTGCATGTTGGAATTGAGGTCTCACTATTTACTATTATATATATTATTATACTAGAGGCCCAGTGCATGACATTCACGCACCAGGGGGCAGCAGGGGGAGGTCCCTTAGCCCAGCCTGCACCCTCTTGCAGTCTGGGACCCCTTATGGGATGTCACAGTTGCGGGAGAGGCTCCTGCCACTGCCACTGCACTCGCCAGCCATGAGTCCGGCTTCTGGCTGAGCTGCACTCCCCCTGTGGAAGCACACTGACCACCAGGGATCAACTCCTACATTGAGCGTCTGCCCCCCGGTGGTCAGTGCATGCCATAGCAACTGGTCATTCTACTGTTTGATCAATTTGCATATTATCCTTTTATTATATAGGATATAGCATGCATATTATAGAAAATGACCTGTGATACAAACTAGAATAAAATAACCATACTTGACATAAATAGAAGGCAAAAGGATATAGAACTTCCATTTCAAAAGGGGAAGTGACATAAGGTTTAACTCGCTCATTGGGAACTGGAGGGCCGATGCAACAAATATGTCCTCAATGTCTCCAAAAGCCCTGACTAACAACGCATTGTTACCTTCAGTTAGATATTCTATGAACGTTCTTCCTCATTTGTAGTCAGCATGCAAAGCATCATCTGCAGTTGTATCATTGATAGGATATGTTTCAACTTATTTTTAAAAAGGATATGGTGATTCACCAGTCAGTGGTATAAAAAATTGGCCTACCAATTAAATTGAAGATAGCTTTAAGTCTATTTAATAGACACAATATAAATGAATTACTACTAAACTCTGAGAATATTATACCTTAAGTATGCACCAACTAACCTTGCCAGGAGAAATTAATTCCTCTGTAATAGAAGCCAACAGGAGTGAAACATTGGCTGAAAGTCAATTTCTGTGATGAAGAGGAAGCTGCACAGTCCCCAACTGCTTTCAGTAAATTCTTTTTCACTTCTTTTCTATCAGTGCTGAAGCAAAAGGAGCGAGAGCTTAAAGTCAAATGCATGCAAACGATGCTTTCCCAAGTTATCCCATTCTTTTACTGAGACTCATAAATTGGTCAGCGAGGAGTGTTTCTGAGGCTAGGGCTTTACTTTTTAAACTAAATGAAAGAGCAAGAGAGAAAGAAGCCCTTGAGTTCAGGTCAAGTTGCACAGACAAATACTGATAATTCACTGACAATGATGTTTACCTAATGATTTAAGTTGCCTGCCCTGCCCGGCCAGCATGGCTCAGTGGTTGAACATCGACCTCTGAATTAGGAGATCAAGGCTTGATTCCCAGTCAGGGCACAGGCCTAGGTTGCAGGCTTGATCCCCAGTGTGGGGTGTGCAAGAGGCAGCCAATCAATGATTCTCTCTCATCATTGGAGTTTCTTTCCCTCTCTCTGTCTCCCTTTCTCTCTTAAATAAAATCATATATAAAATAAATAAGTTGCCTGCCCTAATATTAAACAAATGTGAATTTAATAAAAATATCTTGGAATAATTTAAACAAATAAGATAGATATAAATCAAATGTAATTTATATACTCATTGCATTTGTATACTTCCTGCACATGTGCAGTTAGTTAGGTTTTCTCTAGCTCAGTGCTGTTGATGTTCTGGGTAGGCTGTTCTTTGTGTTGGGGGTTGTCCAAGCTGTGTCTGCACCTCTGGTCTCCACCCTCTAGATGCCGGAAGCGTCTCCTTGCTCCAGGTGTTACAGCCCAAAGAACTCCAGACATTGTCACATGCCCCCTGGGCCAGGGGATGAGATATTGTCAAATGCTCCCTGCGGGGAGGAGCAAAATGTGGTCTTGGTTGAGCAACAGTGTTCTAGATGCGAACTTTGAGGCAGTGTAAGCCTGGGATTGTGATATTTTCAACCGTGTCAAGTTCTCTCTTTTTCTCCTCCTCCTCGTACCCTGACAAAGCCAATTGCTCTCCTGTCTCCTACTTAAGTTGGAAAATTCATATGCCTCCATTCTCCCTACTGAGAGCTGTTTTCCAGTGTCCTATGAATCCTCTCGCGGGTACAGACTTTTGGTTACAACAGACACACATCCTTGTATATCCCATGCGCAAAGTATTCCCAAGGCGATGTGAGTCCCTGTGGAACCCCCAGGGGATTGTTCCTTGCCATGCAATAGGGCGTGTTGTTTCAGCCAGGGGTTCCTCAATGTTTACAGAGTATCCAAGTTGCTGGGAAGACTTGTTAAGAACTTACAGGCATATGTGCTTAACCCCTGGACTCAGACAATAGTGAGGTGAAGGCCGGGGGCGGGGGGGAATGGAAGTGGGGAGCAGGGGTATCAATTGGGAAAACAGGGGGACATCTATATTTTCAACAATAAAGATAACTTAAAACAAACAAACAAACAAACACAGATCCCTGTTGCTCATCTGAAACTTTAAAGAACACTGACCAGACACTCCCCCAACTACTCCTTCTCACACACACATTTCTCGTTGGCTCCTGACTCGGCTCCTTGATTTAGGTCACCTGGCACTTTTTTTTAAGAAACCCTCAGACACCATGCACCTGCCTCAGCAGAGAGCAGCTGTGGTTACAGGAAAAACAACAAGCCCAGAGGACCCCGCAGCTCACACCCGCTGGACAGAGGACTCCTGCTTCCAAAGTACACGGTGATTTCAGAGATGTCTTTAATGGAAAATGTGGCAAGAGAAGAAGGCACACCAGTTGCCCCAATTACTGTAGTAGAGCATCTTGGTGAAGTCTCAAAACTACCCTAGGATGCTGATGTTCATCCCTCGTTTAGAGACAATAGGTGATGGGGCTCAGAAAAGTAGAAGAACTTGGCTACTGTGTCTCTCAGTCAATGGTGAAGTTAGAATGTGTGTCTCCTCCCGGTCACTCCCAAATTCACCCTCTCTCCATTACGCAATGGTGTAATTATACTCAGGAATGAAACCAACTAATCAAGGGCAAGATAGCTCCCTGACAATAACTAAACAAACTGCTCTGTGTTTGCTGAGCAATTCCTTAGAAAGTGGTTGCCCATGTAGCCGCCAAGGAGATCAAGAAGCAGAGTATTCCCAGTAGCCTCAAAGGCTACCCCCAGCCATAAACCCTTTCCTCAGAATCGTGGCTTCTCTGCCTTGCCTTCTTCATGGTCAAGGTATACCCTATCTTTTTATAATCTCATCATGTATGGAACTATATTAAATGTGTTTGTGTCTTGCTTTTTTCACTCAATAGATGGCACTTTTCATTGGCACTGTTCTATTCTAGTCTAAGAATAAACTATAGTTTCTCTAACTCCAGTGTTGATGCACATTGAATTATATAAAATGTACTACTATTACAACAAAGGTTGCTAGAGACATGAGTGCTTAAATATGAATATTGCTAAGAATATGTATTCTCTTGCATAACTTCATGAGGTTGTCTAAAATTATCGTTCTCAAACAATTTGGTCTCAGAACCCCTTTATAATTCAAAATTTATTCAAGAACTCAATGAGTTTCTGTTTATATAAGCTGTGTCTTACTAGAATATGCATATTAGAAACTTAAAACTATAATTTAAAAATATTTACAACCCCACATGTATAACAATAATAAACTAAAATCTAAAATGCTCTTAATGAAAAATATAACTATATTTAAAAAAACATTACTTAAAACTTTTATTTGTTTCATATTTTTGCCAATGTATTTAATATTTGACATAATAGAAGGCAGCTATATTCTGCTATTTACTTTTGCTTTAAATTTGTTGTAATATGTTGTCTTATCTAAAAGGGAAAAATCTCAGGTGTCACACTGAATAAATAAGCAAAAAAGACCCCGATTTGTCATAGTTTAAGCTCAAATTCCCTTGTTCAAGGAACAGGGTAAATATTTTGCCTTTTATTGCCCATTTATTCTTCTGTGATGGAATGGCCATATCCAATTTTATTCTGCCCTGACAATAACTCTCAGAAGTCCTTCAGTGAAGGTTTCTGTGTAACTGTGTATAAACATGGAACTTTGTGAGCACAGCTACTATCTTTCGTACATGACTGCTGACATGCTTCATTTATCTGCCTGTTTGAGATGCACTCGCTGAGTATGGTCACGTGCAGAATCCCTAAGAACCTGGAAATCCGGCTCGGTTGTCCATCCCACGGAGCTCTCAGCTCCTTTCTTTTCTTCTCTCTTTTTCTGTCAAAATTCGGGTTTTGATTGATGCCAATGTGCCACTTCAGACAAGGACTAATAAGCAAAGCCATCATAGATATGAAAATAGAACACTTCCCAAATAGGCAACCTTAAAAATTAGTTCAAAATAAATACTTTTGAAGATTTTAGTGTCATGTGTTTCAAATTAGTCTCAGGGGTTTTCATCAACAAGAAACTTGATTGTCAATTATTTACACCAAAAAGTCCCTTTGTTGAGCAAATCCTGGGGCTGTTACACCATCTCTGCTAACTCGGGGGTTCATTTCCGAGTGCTGTATGCATTTCTTCTAACTTCTGTGAAGCCAAATATTGGCTCAGGGTCTAAGGAATTCTTTCTGGTGGCTTCTCGGAGTCAGATGTTCCTCACCTGCATTACAAGGAAAAAGTCTTAAAATATTTAGAGACCCTCCAAGCTTGGGAGCTTTTAAAGACGCCAGGAAGCTCACGCTGGGAGCTTGGAATTGCCAGATCAACAATATTCCACAAGGAATTGTAGAGTTATTTTTTTCCCCTTTCTGCTTGGGGATAAATAAGGAATTGTAAAATGAAAACTTAAATTTTGCCATTTTTACTTACTATTGATAAGTTCCATTATGACCCAACGTTAGCCAGAGTTTCCAAAGAAGAAAACAAGAGGAAGAAGAAAAAAACAATCAGTGTAAGAATGCCTGTGGATTTTTTAGTTAGAACTTGGTTATGCACCCATGTACCCTGCTTCCCTATAACTGATTACCATGAGCCTCTATTTTATCTGAGTCCCCAAGTGGGGCTTAGTGTTTTCCAAGGAAATCCAATCAAACACAGAGATTCTTCAGCCTTTTTATTCATCTTAGGATACCCCCTGAGCCTTCAGTCTCTCCAGGTGCTTTGACTTGCAGGAAAGATTCCATCCCCTCTTCACCCCCCACCCTGACCCTGCCTGACAAGTCTCGGTCCTCTAGCTACCTTATCCCCCTCTTGGAAGTTATCCCATGTGGTCCCTACATGGATCAGCTCTCACAAAATACCAGCCAAATATGAGAATTGCATGAGTGTGATGCTGAAGAATTCTGGATGTTTCTCTTGAGTCTTCTGATGTCGAATGATAAGCATTCGGTGGCTTACCTGTTATCAGCTTTAGGTTTATCACATATAAAATAAGAAGGCTGTTTCTATACAGAATGTTTCCTCTTCATTATGTGATTTCATCCTGTCAAAATCACAGTGAGTTGGCTGCTCCTGCCCTCATTTTGTAGGACTTATGTAATAATCCCATAAAGTGCTTTGTTGGAATATAGCAGAGGGCACAAATCTTTGCTATTCACAAGATAGTGAAAAATAAAATTTGACTGGAGGTCAACTTTACTCTTAAAACACATTTATTTGGACAATGTTTGTTTACTCTTATAAATTCTAAAGGGATAAAAATCGATTGCATTCATTTCCTGGGTCTAACTGTATCTAAATATGAACGGTAACTTAGATATCTTTCTTATTCTTTCTGTCTTTGCCCTTCTTTTTAGGATCATTAATGTTAAGGTACAGAATAAAAGAAAATGAATTCCATCAGGAGTCATCACTCATCATCCAACGTCTGCAATTTGTCTTGGGACATTTATTTTTCCTAAGCTTTCCTAGTGAGAAACATTTCTATATTTTCAAAATTTTTTCTTAAGCCTTGGAAGTTTCTTTGATAATCATAGTATTATCCCACCACCCACTTGTATTGAGACTAATACGAACATGTAGGGTTGGGCCACACAGGATGTTCTAAGTCCAGAAGAAGCCGCTTTCTAGGGACTGGACCATCCCCAGTGCGGAGGTCAGGGCATGGAAGCGCTGGGTAGGATATTAGAGTAGGTCAGCTAAGGTGCCTTCTGACTACATCGACCCAAAAGGTGCATGCTGGAGGAGATGAAAACATTAGCATTTATGCATGAAGTCAACGCCACGTGGTTTATTGCAAACCAGAATAGGTCATGGAAACCAAAGGATGCTGGGAGAAGTCACATATCCTTTCAGAAGGAAGTATCTCGGGGTCCTTCTAGGATTGCCTCCTGATCACTGACTCACTGGTATGATGTATAGACGAGGACCAGGGAGCTCAGGTCCCCACGCAGGAGGACTGGTTTTGATCATCTGGTAGTTTTGTGTATATTGCCCTACATTTTGCATTTTGTGGCCTTGAGGAACATAAGAGATCTAAGAGAAAGCCAAAGCTTCTAATGTGTAAAATCTTTTCTGTTGATGTTTCTCTCTCGGCTCCTCCTCTCTCAGCAGTGATGTCAGGCAGACCTCGTGGAACAGGCCTGCTTTGCCAGCAGCCAGCCGTCTGTGGATGGGGAAGTGTTTTCCGGTTATCCTGGCATGACTGTAAGAGGTCTGCATGGGAACGAAGTTAATTAGGCTGAGCCCCCTGCACAGGTGCCTTCTGATGAGTTCACCAGAGTCCGTGCGAATCTCCAGCAAGTCATCTTCCTAGGATCAATTCCCATTCCCGAGTGTCTTCAAAACTGACAGATTTCACTGAAACATACTGGTGTGTTATCCTAGCGTCACAGTGGGGCTGAACTGGAGATGCATTAATGCTTTATTTCCCTCCCCTCCCCTCCGTTCTCTTCTCTTCTCTCCTCTCCTCTGTGGTTTCATTCACCCACACAGAATAATGCTAATGGCATTGACACCGTCTACCATAAAAACAGACTGGTACCTAGTGATGCTGTTAAATGATTCAGTGTAAACATTATACACCTATGGGAAAATCATGTTTTATTTATCCAGACTTAAGATGTGTGCTTTATTTGGAATCTGACATCTTGTAAAATAATATTTGCTTATCAGTTGCTTAAGACTAACACCAAGTAATAATAACTGTTGTTTTTTTTTGGTGTGTTTTTGTTGTGTGTGTGTGTGGAGGGGGGGAGGGGAGTATTTATTTATTTATTTATTTATTTATGTTTGGGTAGCGGGGAGTGTGGCAAGTAGGTAGAGAGCAGCTAACATAAAGTTTGAAGTCAGTTTCTAGTGAAAAAGTTAGGCTTGGTAAGGTATGGTGTATTTTGAACGGCTGATGCTTAATCGACAGCCTTAGGGTTGAAAGTTCTGATGAGGAAAACAAGACAGGCTTTATTCAGATAGAAGATGTTTTATAATTAAATCTTGTTGGGATTTTTTTTGTATAAAAAAATAGAAGATGTTAGAAGAAGACAAGCATTGTGTGGCATATACATCATTTTGCTACTCTAATGCTACAGTGAGAAGTGAGACAAGAGTAGATGAGAAAAAATATATAAGAAATAATCAGACAGATGGTTTTAGGAAAATTCATTGTTAGTTAACCATGGTCCAGCTATACACCTGCATTTTTAAAATAGAAGAATAGTTCTTTCAAGATAATAACAAAGTTGATACACAGAGTAATAATACTGGAATCTTAGAAAGGTTATCAAGCCAATGACCTCATAGATAAAAACAATAAAGAATCCATTTATTTCTATTCAACACAATCTAGCTTAAATCTGAGCCACTTAGGCATTTGATTTGTACATCTGTAATCTGGAAGTTCCCATTTACCTGCAGTCCGGACATGCCGCAGAGACTGTGTGGGGGTTGGCACACAGATAAGAGCCAAAATGACCTTGTCTGTCACAAAAGAAGAATCAACAAATAAACACCTGGCTGGGTGTGGTAAATATAAGTTTAGCATTGTTATATTATTGTTATAAGTGACTGAAGGGAATGTTTGATTATTTGAGAAACATCTATTTTAATTTTATAGGAAAAAGAAGTTTACAAAGTAGGACATTTCATTGAAGAGCTTGATTTGGTTAGGATACATGAAATTATGGCTTTTGGCGATATTTCCTAAGAAACTAATGGTAACTAAGCTTAACGTTATTATATTCAATCTCCAAATGGGAAAATAAGCTGACATCAAATGTGTAAAAACACATGTAACTTTTAAAGGGAATATGTTCCATCATGATCATAGAGCCAAATCTAGGTATATAAAACCAATCATCAAAAAAGCAAGTTAAATTGAATTCCATAGTAAGTGTTCCATAGAGGTAGTTATGATGTGATTAATTGTATTTTATAATCCCTTTCTAGTGAAGATACACAGTCTTGTATCAAAACAGGTTTGTGTGTCACTGGAGTTTATAGAGTGCTTTATGAAGCATCTTTAAATGTTTATTGAGCTGTGAATATCTTACATCAAATGGTTAACTTGCCAAGTAACAACCAACAAAGCGACACTCAAAGGATTAGAAATTAATTTACATTTCCATAATAAAATGACTGCATCAGGGTTGAGATTGGAGAGTAGGCAGATTCTTCAATCACTTTTAATTGACCTCCAAATGCAACTTTTCTGAACAGGAGCAGCTGTTTTTATTAGACCACCTCTATCTATGGCTGAGGGCGTCCAAAGTGCAGAACACACGCCCACACTCTGCGCCAACAGCGGGTGCTTCCATCCATCACGCCTGTTTCTGAGTCATGAAGAGAGCCTTCAGACAATGAGAACAGCACTTACACTTACTTGGATGCTGTCTCCAGAGTTTAAGAAACTCACATGTTTTCCCAATAATGAGGCTTGGACACAGGGTTTTCGGTGAGGTCCAGGAGGTTTTTATTTATCTATTTTTAAGTATATTTTTGTTGATTTCAGAGAGGAAGGGAGAGGGAGCCTGAGAGAGAAACATCAATGATGAAGGACAATCATGGATCGGCTACCCCCTGCACACTTCACACTGGGGATGGAGCCTGAAACCCGGGCAGGTGCCCAGAATTCAACCCTGATTTCCTGATTCATAGGTCAATGCCCAACCACTGAGCCACACCGGCCAGGTTAGGAGGACGTTTATAGCAGACGTTCTATTAGTTCCATCAAGCAGAACACAACAAAGATCAACACCATGTCTGATGTCCTCACTTTTCGTTACCGTCTTGGCTGAAGGATGAGAAACATATTAATGAAACACGTCAGCTCTTTACAACTTGATAAGGGACAAGAAGGAGGACTTCTAAGGTCATGGGTCATGGAAACTCACGTGCTCACCAGGCCCGGGGCCGTAGGAATGCTGAGGCCTCTGCTCCTGTGAGCTGCTACCCCCGCCGGCGGCCAGGGAGCTGGGCAGAGAGAGGTTCTCTCTCCCGAATCGCCTGAGCCTGAGGAGCCTGGGTGTCTAGATCCTGTCAGTGTGATCTTTGCTCCCGTCTTCCCACAGGATCCTTGCATTTTCTCTGCTGCTGTCCATCCTTTGAGAGGTCTGACCTGCACAGGTAAACCAGGTCTGTTCTGAGTGAGCCCTCCCCTGGGAGCAAGTGTGACCCATGGGTGTGGCGGCCAGACCCCAGTCATCTGGGCGTGTTCCCCGGAGCCAGGGTCTCAGTGCTGCCTCTGCTACATTCCTGCATAAGCAGAGTTTAAT
This sequence comes from Pipistrellus kuhlii, assembly GCF_014108245.1. Taxonomy (NCBI): domain Eukaryota; kingdom Metazoa; phylum Chordata; class Mammalia; order Chiroptera; family Vespertilionidae; genus Pipistrellus; species Pipistrellus kuhlii. Next base: position 1,520,831 of record NW_023425525.1, read on the forward strand.
TGTCACATGTGGACAAAATGGCACTTCCACGACGCTTGTTTAACACTCCGGAACAAATTCTCTCCTTGTTTCTGAAAACCCATGCTCTCCCTCTCCCTGCTAGCTGAGGTAAGTGTCTTATAAGATTCTCATTTTATCCTCCTATTTGGTAGAGATCCACTAAGAAAAATGAAATTATGCATCTACTGATAAGTTCATTTCTCCTGGCTATTATAACAGCCAACCGTCCCCTCTGTGATTTTCAATTATTGTAGAGACTTTGGAATTTGAAAATAAGCCAGAATTTTTCAAAGAGATAATATAGTGTAACGATTAAGTAATACCAGTACTGCAAACAGTTTCTAGAAAAGAAAAAAAAAGAAAAGAAAAAAGTTTCCTTCAATCGCAAGAACTCTAATATAATACTCAACATTTTTTTAGGGGGAGGAAAAAACTCATTTATCTAAATGTATTGCCTGAAACCATTCAATTCAAAATTTAAAAATCAACGCCATTCAAATCCTATTTTCTTTTTAAATCCGTTTTGGGACCCCTGAGTCTGTGCTTGTAGAGAAGAGGGTTCCGTTTTCCCTGAAGTGGCACCCTGGACACGTGACCCTGCTCCGGGGGTGCCATTGGACTTGGGGGGAAGGGACCCTGTTCAAACAGTCAGAACCATCAGCTTGGAGGATCTCCCACAATTGCTGGAACATTCCCGGCACATCCCAGTCTGGAAGGCAGCTGCAGCGCATGCTCAGACGTTTCCCTCCAGGGTTTCTCCATCCTGGGTGTCTGTCAGGTCTTTGGAGGAAATGATTTCTCCTCTGCCCACCGTCCGCCACTCTCTCCTTTGTACAGACTTGGGGGTGAGGGTGGGGCGATGTCTCCACAGCCTGTGTATGTTTGGCCTGCATCCCTCCCTCTCTCTGTGAGCCCTGCTTGTCCTGTCTCCTTCCTCCTAATGGGAGGGGAGAGGCTGTGAGGCTGAGCCCAGCTCCTCAGGCCCTGCCTGCAGGAGCCCTGCGCCTGCCGGGGGTTCTGCCTCTCTGCCTCCACTTCTTCTGCTGCTGTTTGGGGGCATTTAGTCATTTACCTGGTCTGAGCCGTTCTCGTTCTCTCTCTCTCTCTCTCTCTCTCTCTCTCTCTCTCTCTCTCTCTCTCTCAGCATTTCCCCTGACCCCCACCTTGCCTGGAGGAAAAGTCGGCATGTGTCCAGGGAGCACTTCCTTGAGTGAAGCCTGGTTCTGACCGACCCCCTACCGTCCACAGAGAGAGATCTGGGCTATCGTGGGCCAAGGTGCGGGATTGTTCTGGAAAGCTGTTCCTCCCCTTCCTGTAGCAACAGGTAACCAGCCTCCCCTCCCGGCATCTGGTGCTGCCACTGCCTACGGGGCATTTTGTGGCCTGGTGCCCCCTAGACGGGTGCCCCTTAGATGGCTGTGAGGGGCACCCCCCTCCTCCGGGGCAGCCCCAGCTCTGCCAAACGTGAATGCCCCTCCTTCCTGCTTCTATGCCATTTTGTAGGAATACATTTAGTGAGGACTGCAACAGAGGGGGCACAGGCACCCTCTCTCCGGTTAACCCTGCAAGCGAAGCCACATCACTCACTCCCTGAGGGAGGCTGCAGAGACCACGGGGACAGATGTCAAATGTCACACTGGCCCCAGGCCTTGGAGTGGCCTCCTCGCGGGCGCTGATGCATTCTGCCCAAGCAAAGGCGTCTGTCTGAGGGGAGCCTGCAGCGGCTGGAGCAGGCTCCTCTCGGCCTCAGACAGGCCTGGTGCCTGTTCTCCTGTCACAGTGCTTCTCTCTGCAGACCGCGGACAGGTTTCCTGTGAGCCCGTGTTACGTGCGAGATGGATTACCGGGACCTGCAAAGCCCGGTGGGATCCGAGGGGAGAGGGATGGGATTGTAATTCAGCTCAGCAGGAGGACAGCACAGCATCCATGTTTAAGGAATGCCTCTGCCCTGCAAAAGCCAGCCCGGCCAAGGGCCCATTTCCTGAATTCCTCCAATGAGGCTCTGCAGGCACTGGTTTCATTTGCAATGCTGACAGCTGCTCCTCAGGGAAAATCCTGAGCCTGTGAAACCTCTTCATGTTAGCAGTCGCCAGGATAATGCAGTGACAGCTATAAATCCACAGCAAATGTGCGGCTTCCTCTTACCCACACGTCCACAGAACCCGCACGGCGGTGTGTAAGCATTTCCCTGGCAGAGGAACGTGCTCTGATTCTTTCAGGATGGCAGCTGCTGGAGCGCCCAGGTCCCCAAGCCCATTCCTGGAATGTTTCCGGAGCAGAGGCCTGAGGACAGGGGGCGCCTGGCCGGGGCAGCCTATGGCACTTCTGAGAAGGGACAGAGCCGCCCAGCAGCTGGCCCGCCCTGCCCGCCTGGCAGGCCCTGCGTGGCGCTCAGGGCTAGGTGCTGTGTGGTTTGGTCGTCCTGCTCTCAGTGTCCCTGGGGACTCCCAGTCCCGTAGATGCTTTCTTGTTTGGGCTGCAGACTCCGGAGACGTTACCTTCCAGGGAGGAGATCACTCTCGGCCCATCAGTGCCAAAAGCAAAGACCTCAGGGAGATGGAGGGCACCAGGACTGGCTGCTGGGCGTCCCTCAGAGCCCCCGGAGGCGGGGACAAGGGACCCTCCCCAGCTGGTGTGCATGGCTCCTGTTTTATTAAGTGACTCCTTAACGGATGTCCTAGAAATTAATTCATTTCTCTTGGCCAGAGGAGCTGATGACACAAACCCGAAGCATAAAAGGAAAAAAAGCAGAATAAATATGATCTTTTAATTGGTTTTCCATCACTTCCTTTGTCATGTTTCATTCCGAGGCCCCAGAGCAAGCACACAGGCCGCGTGATCGATGGCGTCTCCCCGACGCGCCGGCCTCGCTCGGGAGCTGGAGGGGAAGAGCAGAGCCCGGGATGGACCGCCATTAATTGTGCCATTGATTTGCTTTGTCGCCGTGTATTTAGCAAATATGGGTAAAACGCCCCCAAGGAAACACATGTGGCCGGAAGCGGGTGCTCTGTGGGCGCAGGCGCTGACATTGTCCGCCTGCTCTCATTCCAGCCTGAACACAGGGAGGAAAGTCCTGTTCCAGGTGGAGAGAGGGGAGGGGATGGGCCCTGACCAGGAGTCCTTAACCCTTCCCTGTCTGCACCTGGACGAATTTCAAATGATTAATGAATAAGGCTGCATAAGGCTAGAACTGTTCAGTTATTTATTAAGTTAACAAATGGCATGAGAAACTTGCAATTCCTTGGGCAGACTGAGGTATGATATAATAATACAAAATCTGACCCAACACTCCCTGTAGCCTCAAAACAAGCAAAACGATGGGATGAGAGAAGACTCGTTTTTGCTGTCTCTTCCAATGTTCCACTGCAAATTGTAGAATTATTTGGGGTTCTCCAAGAGTAGAAAAGGTGTATTATTTCTTTTATCATCACTTTTTGCACATAGTAGGTACTTAATTTGTGTTGCATGATTATATTCCTGTACACACAAGGAAAAGTTATTAAACTTAAAAATTGTATCCGTCAACCTAGCAACCATTATGGTCCTACCACTCTCCTAGGTACTGAAAAGGCAGTAATGAACAAAACAGACACCAGCTCCTGCCTTTACGACACTTGCATAAAATTCAAATTCAAAAGTGACATGTTCATGCTTGCAATATACACAACCTAATTATGAGCCATAAGACCTCCCATATCTTTTAGACATAGCAACTGAGTATTGAAGATCCTATTAGGATTAATTACCTGTTCATTAAAGGATCATACCTGTGGGTACAGTCTATGAATATTTAAGTGTTGGAAAGTTATTTCTGTAACGTGGGATTGCTTTACCTAAATTAGGGCGGTGCTGCAGGGCTGGCTCTGAAATAAAGCTGAACAGGTCCCCGAATCAAAGCCTGATTTACATATGGAGATAGTTAATCATTGTATATGAGTCTCTATGGAGTGTGGGAATAGGAAATTCAGAGTTTGGATACTCCATGGATTTTCAAGATTTTGCAAGCCATGATAATGTCATGGGCATTATTAATAAAGACTGAGCAGTCCTTCATGCATGGCTGTAATTGGTTTCATGTGCTTAAATCACACTCTTGAATATGTTAGGCCAGAAATCAAAATAGGTTTGACTTCCCTAGCTCCCAAAATAACAAATATTTCTTCAGAAATTTCATCTTTCCTGCCCTTCATTCATCTCACCATTTCTTTATTCTTCCAACCATAGTTACTGAGCATTGATGCTGTTGCTTGGCCGCCCTGATGCAAGTTTATGAAGAAAAGAGAGAGAGATTGAACAAATCTACAAAATATTGAGTTTGTTACAGTAAGGGGATCACTGCACACAAGAGATAAGATCTATGAGAGCATACACAGAATTCTGGTCAGTTTGGGGGGCTGTTCCATGGTGGTTTCATGAAGGATGTGACACGAGCTAAGATACGGAAGGCTGATTGAAGGGTAACACTGGTGCCATTAGGAAAAGGAAGACATATAAATAGCATTTGTTATAGACAGAGAAATCGACTGGTGGCGAGGGTGCGTGTCACCTTTAAGGAAGAAAAAGGAGACTCAGACTCACATGGCTGTGCCAAGCTGGAGGCATATTCACGGCCACAGTGCACAGATCCTGCAGCTGCCATGAGTCACTGTGATCCTCATGCTTAATAAAATAGTAAACCACCCAAAGGTTCTAAGGAAGATGGCGGTGTGTGTGTTGCTACACGTTCAATCTGGCTCTGAGTCATTTACAAGGCAGACGTAGGCATGGAGAGAATAGCTGAGAGAGCATGGTGGTATTCCAGACCAGAGACAGGGCCAGTTCCTTCCATTAGATGTGGAAGGAAACAAAGAGAATTAAGAAAACAGGGTGGATGCCCTGGCCAAGTGACTCAAATGGGTGGGTGGCTGTTCCATGCTGGTTCCATTCCCATTCAGGGCATTTACCTAAGTTTTGGGTTCATTCGCCAGTGGGCGAGTGTGTGGGAGGCTAGCAATCCATGTCTCTCTCTCCTGGTCTCTCTCTCTCTCTCTCTCTCTCTCTCTCTCTCTCTCTCTCTCTCTCTCTCTCCCCCCCCCCCTCCTTCCTCTTTTTCTAAAAAAAAAATCAGTAAAAATATATCCTCATGGGGAGGATTAAAAAAAATAAAATAAACAGAGTAGATAAAATCCAGTGGGGATAGTGGGTGAGAGATCAACAGATATTTGCTGCAGACAACGGGTAGACAATAGGACCAACTCAACAACTAGGGATCACGGCATGTGAGGCCATTTGAGTGGAAAGCATGGCTTCCTTTGCAGACATAGTTAACATTCCTGAGTAAACTGTTAGAGACATTTCTGTACCTGTGCACAGAAACTTTTGGAGATAGAAATGTTGATGTCATCCATGTAAGGTTTTGTACATATATGCTTTTTTTTTTTTTTCCAAGGATACTAGTTAGGCTAAGGACTAAACAATGTTACCTAAGCAAAGTGTCAGGCTGTGTACAGAGATGATTACCAAAACCTTCGCCTCTATAGTAACCAGTGGAACTAACAAACCAATAACTTGAGAAAACGGCACAAGAAATATTTTTCAGGGGAAACATTAAAAAATGGAATAGACCATATTTTTAGCTTGATGCTTCACTGCTCAAAACTGCCATCTGTTCTGCAAACAGATCAAAACCTATGATGTAAAGTCGTAACCCTTAGGCCACTGGAGAAAGCCCCATATAATGGGGTGCGGGCCAGCGTCCAATATTACTGGGCACTTGCTCATGTTTTCTTTCAGGTCTTGACACAGTTCACATTGCCTCCCTCTAGTTCCCACACCAAATCCCCGGCCTTCATGTCTTTCTTCTTCCTCTCCATTAGCACAGCAGCTGAATAGTAAGGGGCCAGCTCTAGTCACAACTTTCTTTTCTTAACTTTCCCACATGCCTACCCACCCCAAGGGTACAGAGATCATGGTCATCTCCAAATCCCTAAAGTATTATTGAATTTATTATACATTTAGGTCTTAGATATATTTCCTGATATATTTTTTAAATTATTTTGTAAAATATACATTACTAAGAAGTTATGAGTAGATACTCACAAACATTTACATTATTGATGTTTTTTTTACACACCCTTTATTTTACTATCGACAGCTGTGTACAAGATTGTATAATTTTTAAGATTCACAGCAAAATGGAAAGTAAGAGAAAGCACAATATATCCTAACACAGGATCCCCATGATGCACACAGCACAATCAGTGAACACGCTAGGTCACACAAGCAATCCATTAAGTGTGACTATGACTTTCGCAGTGTCTTTGAAAGCCCAGGTCTCTCTGCTTCAGTGGTTGGGTTGTGACGTGATATGTAGCCAATGAAGTAGAGTGGATATCTGGCACCAAAAAGTTCTGTGGGAGAGGCTTCTTTTTTCCTACTAATATTTCGTTTTTATTTTTTAATCAAAAGTATATTTATTTTTCTGCCTAGCCAGCTTTGCTCAGTGGATAGAGCATCAGCCTGTGAACTGAAGGGCCCTGGGTTCATTGCGGTCAAGGGCACATACCTCAGTTGCAGGTTCAAATCTCCCTGGCCCTGGTCAGGCTCATGTGGGAGGCAACCAATCAATGTATCTCTCACATCAGTGTTTCTCTCTCTCTGTCTCTCCCCCTCCCTTCCACTCTTGAGTGCAGCATCTAGGAGGCTCATGGGGAAGATCTTTGGGAGACAGACCCTATATGAGACAAGGGAAGCAGGGTGAAGTACAAGATAAAAAACTGTGGTTGAGTTGCAAATGAGACAATAAACATATGTTCCAACTATCCCAAGCTAACAGGCCATAGCGCATGAATTGAAATTCTGCCATTCTAAACCTAAATTCAGTATTGTTCTCATCACATGGCTGTTAGGGATTTAAGAAGTCATTCATTTAAATTACCTTTGCATTTACACACCCCTTTTTGGTAAAATTTAATTAATTGAAAAGGTGAGTAAAATTAATTACCTGAGTTCATTTGAGTTTTCACATTATCCTTCTAAACAGCTTCTCTATTGGTGCATGACACCTAACTATTCACACGTTCTGTTTCATATCCCGCCATGGAGGTGAGATTTCCTGAAGTGCCCACGTGGTCTGTCTCTTTGGTTGGGTCTGGGTTTTTTCCGGCACTATCACTTTATTTTGGCACAGCATACTGTATAGCATTATAATTAAATACAAAAGTTATGTAAGTGCTCAGACACTCGAGTTCTGATCAGCAGAGATATGTACACACTTTGCTTTCTGGATAAGTGCCTACAGAAGAGCATTACTGTCGATTTTAATTTCGTGTTGCTTCAGTGGCAGAGATAAGTGTGATGCCGAGCAGATGGCTGTCCTCACGCAGGGCGACTTAAAGCCCGGGGAAGGGACACAAAGCTTGGGACAGCTCTCAGCATCGAGAAATGCTCTTTGGACGAATGGAAACAGAATAAGGGCAAGTAAAGCAACGACATCAGTGTTAAGGATTAACACATATTGTAAGATTCGGAACGTTTTTTAAAAAGTAAGATCGTAATTGAAAGAGACTCTAAGACTCTAGAAAAATTTAAGTTCCCTGAATACATGCCCTATTTTATGGTGACTTCTTATGTGAACATTGGGGGCATGGGTGCATTTAGTCAAGGTTATGTACACACAAATAACTGTAAATCAAGCCAAATTATCCATAGGTTCCATTCATATAGTACTATTGTGCTAGAAAAGGACTCTACTAGACAAATTTACACTAAGAAGGCATGATTGCATTTCTCTGGTCTATAGGAACTTTGGAAATTGTTTGCAGTTCATGCGTTTATAGTTTATTTCTGTTTGGCAAAGTTTGCTTTTATTAGGTAATTATTTTTATTAGTTTTTTAGCCACATGTTCAACTAGACTCCTAAGAATTTTTGTGTTTGATAGTGATCTTATAATACAATTATTAGTAGTAAAATAACGACAAAATTTACTCATTCTCTTCACATCCCCCAAAAGAAAACAAATAGTATGTTGCTGACAAAAGCATGGGTGGAGATTAGTTTAAATGGCACCTAGCAGCAGGAGCATCTGTGACACAAATTCTCCAAACTTACTTGTTATTTTTCCCAGGGTTCTTCCTTCTTACATACCATTTCCTAAATTTTACTTCTAATCCATCCTAAAGAATAAAAGCCTAATATGCTAAGTGTCAGGTCATCCAGTGGCCTGGTCAACCAACCAAAGCATAATATACTAATAATATGCTAAGGCCGCTCACCTGCTCACTATGACATGCACTGACTACCAGGGGACAGACAGTCTGACCAGTAGGTTAGCTTGCTGTGGGGGTCTGGCCTATAAGGACTGAGCAAGATGTGCTGGACACGGCCTGGAGCCCTCACACAGTCTCTCGCTGGCAGGCCAACCTCCTGAATCCCTCCCCGACCTGGATCATACACTGGTGGGGTCCCTAGGCTTCGTCTTCACCCTCTTGAAATCCAGGACTCCTTGGGGGATGGCGGAGAGCCGGTTTTGGCCTGATCCCCTTCCACACAGGAGCTGACCCCTGGTGGTCAGTGTGCTCCCACAGGGGGAGCACCGTTCAACCAGAAACTGAGCACAGCGGAGGTGGTGGGAGCCTCTCCTGCCCCCACAGCAGCGCTAAGGATGTCCGACTGATGGCTCCCTCCCAGGCTCCCTGGGGGGCTTCTGGACTGTGAGAGGGCTCAGGCTGGGCTGAAGGACTGCCCCCCGAGTGCACAGATTGCACTGGGCCTCTAGTTTAAAATAAATAAAAAGAGATCCTCTTTGGGCTTTTTTATCCCCTAGCTACTTAAGATCACGTGTTTTTCTCTAGAATTCCTTCAGTTCTATTTACATTCTGTGTTTTGAGTTTGCAACAAAGATCAATAAATAAAACTGTCAAGGACACTGAAGACAGAAATTTATTTTAAACATGAGAGACATGATAAGACCATTTTCAAAGTCCTTTTATTATCTGACATCAAATAAAATAGTATATTAGAGGTTTTTTATTTCCCCTGCAACCTGTAGGCCTCTCTGCACTAATAAATGCCAGTGAACTTCCAGTTCTGTGGCGTGAGCACTTGTCATCCTCTCCACAGACTTGACGGAGGAAGAAAGGGAGCAAGGGATTGTCACTGACGTTTCTCACTGCTGTTTCCCATGTCCAGCAACCCCTGGGCAGCACCTCAGCCTCCGTTACCTGTGCTGTCACTCTAGGTATGATGGGAAATGACAAACTCTGGTCTCAGCTCTACAACCAACTCCATAGCTGATCTGCCGTCATGACCATGTGCAAATAAAGGACCACCTTGGGTGTGATGGAGGCAAACTACCCTCAGGAACCACCAGCTGCCTGGAAAAGAATACACTACATCTCTATCTGCCCTTCTGTCCAGCCAGCATCTGAACTCTGCATGAAGGATGCTCCTCTATTTAAAGCACCTTGCACTGTTTTCCCTTAACCTCTATCCTGGGTGGAGTGACATGAACAAAGAAAATGTTGATATCAGAGGAGACGCTAAGCTTCTCCTAAGACACTACATGTTCTTTCTGTTAGAAAGAGAAACAGTCATTTAAATGGATTAAATGGATGTCATATGACAAATTTATTTTTAGAGATCATTCTCAATTCTGCATAGAGAGCAGCCAAGAAGTGAAAGCAAGAAGATCAGCATTCTAAAACCAAGGTCACTGTATGTATTTATTTTTATTATTATTAATTTTTTTTTACTGATTTCAGAGAGTAAGGGAGAGGGGAAAAAGAGAGAAATATCAATGATGAGAGCGAATCATTGATAGGCTGCCTCCTGCATGTCCTACACTGGGAATAGAGCCCTCATCCAGCACGGGCCATGACCAGGAATTGAACTGTGACCTCCTGGTTCATAGAGCGATGCTCAACCACTGAGCCACACCAATGGGACCTATACTAACACAGCGGCAATGGGCATGGAAAGAAAATGGAAAATTGGGCATATTCTATAAATAGAATTTTAAATAGAATTGATTCAAGGGGAGAGTTATGGAAAACAAGAACGATGGAGAGAGGGAAAGAGAGAGGAATGGGGAGAGAAAATTACTAAATACACATAGCAATTACCAAAATACACAATACAAATATCAATCCTGTTGCCATGTTCAGAGGTGGGGTGACTGAGCCTGGGAATCTCATGTGTCCAGGTCGGACTTTGGCTCGTGAAGACAGTGATGGGCAAGACATCACGAAGCTCCATCCCCTCTTTGTGATGGCACAGCAAATACTTCAAAAAACATGCATTCGTCAAAGGGCAGGTCACATGCTTGGGAATCCTTGTGGAGCCCAGATTGACTCTCACAATGTCTGTACCATGTTTTCTTGTCAAACAGCATCGATGTTCAAATATTCCAAGGTGTTCAACATATCTGCAATTTCTCTCATTACTACCCTTACGTTCACTTGTGCTTTGGTTTAATTAAAACTTTGGTAAATGTAGAAACAGCGAGAAATGGAAAATTGCATATCCGTACCAACGTAAGGCATAGCTGATAGGATTTGATGCTTATTCTTCAGATTTTTTTTGTATTTTTCTATGATTAGCATGATACTGTGTATACAGCTCTACCAACTTTTTGTTGTGTTGTGTTTACAAAAAACCGTAACGAAAGCCTGTATATTATCGGTCATTATAAGGCTGACGCACTGTCAGCACATTTCCTACCTTTTGCTTTTGCACTGTCAGTACATTTCCTACCAATGTGTTTAAAAAAACCTATCCTATCAGTGGGATCTGGAGACCTACTGGTCATAGAGAAAAATAAAATGCTGGTTTTTTCTACTTCCTTTATTATTTATTTGGGCTCCGAGCTTCGATGAGTGGAAAAATAGGTCGAGATTCATATTCACATTATGCCAGAATTTCATATAAAGTGAGTGGAGAGCAGGGAGAGCTAAGAGCTCTGCTTCCTAGTGAGACCCACAGGAGCCCCCGGGCATCTCGGTAAGATGAGCCTGATTCCCAGAGCACCTCATTCTCTTCCTCCGCCCAGGACCTGTTCACCTCAATGGCCACTGGAATGACTCATTATTACTCAGTTATTATCCATGGAAATGGTCTTCCAAAACCCTATCGCTAAAATATTTACCGCATTATAATTGCTTTCACTTCAGGGAACAATAACAGGGGAGAGATTTTTTTTTTTTTTTTTTAAGCATGAGAACAGCTAGTTCATAAAAGAGATATATCTCCTAACTTTCCAATAACCTTGAATTAAAAATAGTGTGTTTACCTCTTTCTGAAGAGATATAAACAAATATTAAAAAAAAAACAACAGAGGCACACAAAGAAATTTATTCTGAGGAGAGAGGAACAGTGCAGCAAATACAAGCTGTGACTTCTGAGTACTGGAAAGCCAAGGTCATTATTAAGAAGTGCATATCCCTTCTCACCCAAGCCTTCTCTGAGCATTTTCTGATGTTATTGTCCATGAAATACATAATTGTTTATAATCATTGGAGTATATACATAATGCATGTCATTTGAAAACAAATCAAGGAGTAAAAATTCTTATTAGGAGCCATCACTTTGTGGTCACATGCCCATATCTACATATGCAGTTACGTTAATATCTGTAAGCAATACAAGCGCTTGGACTTTATGAGATTAGCCAATACCTTATCTTTAACACACAAGGTAGACAGAAGCCACATTGTCAAAGCCACCTTGCTGCTTTAGAATCTAAACTTGGGTAATTTATTCAATAGTTTGGATACTTAGGCCTTGGGTGTTGGTAATCCCACAAGTTCAACTTCATAAAAGGGAAGTTAGTGTCCACAAGATTTCAGGCCTGGCTGGCCTGACAAGGGCTCCTCTTCCCATAGACAATATCCAATCCATGTCAAATTTTGGGGTTTAAGATTCAAAACTCTGGGCTTCTCTCCTTCTCCTCTTTACCTATGCTTTCTTCCTTTGGTCTGGCTGATTAGACTGTTGCATCCTAATTCTAAAAACATTTGAGTTTCTCTTTCTTATTTTATTCCTAGATCAATTTACTTAAACATTTTGATGTTAGCATTCAAATTTTTCAAAAGCAGTTCCTGGAGTGAGTATAGAGAGTAAACATAGTGTCACTGTGCACAGCTTTGCTACCAATGCTCATCTTGGTCTCTTTACCTTAAGCTCTTGGGGAGCTACTTATGCTCACACCCCTTAAACCTGGGAGAGCATAGAGCCTTCCATGTGTATTTAAATAGCTTGTGTGCCAACTGTGTCATCATCTCCTTAATTGTTTTAGATTCTATCCCAGTTTATGAAGGTCAACAGGTTAGGATATGGGCTCCCTCCCATATACCTAAGAGGACATTACAAATGTAGAGCAGGAGAGAGAGAGAGAGAGAGAGAGAGAGAGAGAGAGAGAGAGAGAGAGAGAGAGAGAGAGCGAGCGCTCAATGATGAGAGATAATCATTCACTGATGCACCCCGCACACTCCCTGCTAGGGACTGAACCCGCAACCCAGGCTGGAACCTCTTGGTCCATAGGACAATGCTCAATCCACCGAGCCACCACCGCCAGGCTATAGCCAACTGATTTTTGAGAAGGGGGACAAGCTCTTTCATTGGGCAAAGAAAAGCCTTTCCAGTGAATTTCCTGAGTCAACTGGATTGGCACATACAAAAGAGCAGAAGAGGACTGCTTTGTTATACCACACACGAAAAGCATGTCCCTGATGGAGAGGAAGAGAAACTGAGACCAGAGATTGAGCACACAAGCGCCCAGCACAGATGGGGAGGGAGAATCTGGAGAGTCAACTTTTCATCAGCCCAACTGTGTAGCAGCCGTGTGGCCCAGTCTCCCAGGCCTGTTAAATCCGATGCAAGATTAATTGCCTGTCATCAGTCACTTCCACCGGAGCTAAAGAGCTGCCATTGTGTGTCACACATCTCCTCTGAGAGCTCTGTGGTGATAAGAATGGGATGCCTTTACTGAACTTTCTTAGCCTAGCACATGTTCCAGTAGTTCAAAGCCCTTGAAAGATACTTTCTGTTCATCCTTTCCCTTATCCATCCCTGTCTATGCTTACTGTAAAACACTAATAAAATAAGAATGAAAAGTCACACACACCCAATCACCACCAACAACAAAAAGTGAAAGCTAAAACAATGAAACTATAACAAAAAAAATTGAGATGTTTATGACTTAGATTTGTAATTGATTAGATCTGACATCAAATTCAAGACCAACAAAAGAGAAAATACATAAATTGGACTTCATCAAAATATTTTGTGCTATAAAGGACAAAAGTAAGGACAGTAAAAAGTCATATTTTTATTATTCCAAATTCCCCCCTTTGCCTTGGGGATGTCCTACCATTATAGCTCAGAATCAGCTAACTTGTTTTCCAAGTGTCGCAGACCCAGATGAAGAGGATATTATTTTTTCTCAAGATGAGCCATAACTAGGGTCTAACCCATACCAGAATTAGATGATTTTGAAAATAAAATGTTGGACATTTTGAGTTAATTGGATTCAAATAAGAGTGAGGACTTAGGGTTAATGCTGGAATGAGTTAGGTATTTTGGAATGTTGAGATGGAGTGAATATGTTTTGCATGTTGGAAGAACATGCATTTTGGGGAGGGTCCAAGAGGATTTTAGCACTTTACTGTTGTTACTGTCTCCCAAAGGGGGCACATGTCGTACCATCTCCCCTGGTTGGTGTCCTACAAGGGTGGGTCGGCTGTACAGATCACAGGAACTGCTGGGTATATAACTATTAAAGGTGGGTAAGTTCCTCTTGCCCTGCATTTTTCTTAATTCCTCCTTCAACCCTACTCTCCACGTGTTCTATTTAACTGGCCTGGGTAAGGTTGTTTAGAACTCATTCTATGCTTGTAAATAAACAAGGTTATGACTCTTTAAAATAATTGTTGAGGGAAAGATTATTTTCCTTAGAAAAAATGTTTAAAGTCTCACCCTGTACCTCAAAATGTGACCCTATTTGGAAAGAGGACACAGCAGATAGAATGAGTTCAGGTGAGGTCCCACCAGAGGGGTGTGGGCCCTCATCCAATAGGATTGGCGGGCTTTATCAGAAGATGTGCCTGTGGTGACCCAGAGAAGAAGGGAGCATGCCATGTACTGATGAATGCAGAGATGGAAATTACGTAGTAGCAAGCAAAGTTCCATCGAGGATGCTGGTGATGCTGGACATTGGGAGGAGAGCATGGACCAGATTCTCCCCTGGAGCCTTCACCAGAGCTTGGGCCTGCTGATATCCGGAGTTCTTAGTTACAGTCCCTGGAACTGTGAGACAACAGTTCCCTGCTTTGTGAGCCATTCAGTTTGTAGTACTGGGTTACAGCATTCCCAGGAAGCATAAAACGGATGTTATTTATTTTACAAACATTATGTTTCAACTACATCGGAATTTATAAAAGACCCTCTAAACTTTAGAGTCTAAAGTATGTTCAAGTGCACTGGGCTGGACAGGTCCTTAAAAATGCTGACTGAATACTAAATGGTGACAGGATAAGACCACTCAACCATTTGAAAGTAAGAAAACTTAGTTTCTTATTTTCCAGTATAGCCTTTTAATCCTGTCCATTCTCATGATGGCTTCTAATGCTTTCATTTTCATAAAACTTTATTGAATGGCTCCAACCAGTAAATGTGTGTGATTTAGAATTCATAATTATGGTGAGTAATAACACAACTTGTAGACCATCAGATGATGCTTAATTCAGCTGCCTAGACCAACAGACGTCTCCCACGATGGGAGAAATTTCTTAAGAACAGAGTCCATGGAATGTTCTTTTTAAATTTTTTCAAATAATTATATTACATTACTAATAATTATATTTAAAAAATAATTATATGCATCATATAGTGAGTGCCTAATCTACAGATTCTTTTTGAGGTGTAAATATGTAGGAATTTAAAATCTAAGGCGCAGAGAGCTTAGATAATGTGCCCAAAATCACTGATCTGAAAAGCACCAGACCTGGGAATTGATCCAGGTTTTATATAACTCCCAGGCTCCCAGCCATTACATTTTACTCTAAAGAATCTGCCCTCTGTGTCAGTACGTAAGAAATGGTGGGCTCACTGTCACTGCTTAACCTAAGAGCCTTAGACTCTTGGACACGGAAAGTTCTACGAAATTAGCTGGCTTTGCTTAAGAGACAGGGATTTCCACATTGGCTCGCTCCTCTGATGTGTGTAAATAATGACCAATTCTTACACTGGGTCAAACGTGTTTAGTCAGTTTAATTAAACCCACTATACTTACTATTAGTGTTCCTGAAAGAACTGTGGCATAGAGGTTATGGACATTCTATGACTGTACGTCTTTATTGGTTTAATAAAACGGTCTCTCATGGGGGTTGGAGTATGAGCCTATGACCCACTAGGAGTGATGTACTGTCTTCGCTTATAGGTCATATTAATCTGGAACTACCTCACGTGGAAAGCTCTTATCTCGCACTCTACGGTACATTAATTCATAAAGGAGAGATCTTGAAATTGGATATTACATGAACCTACCAACACCATAAATGCAAATTAATAATGTTTTTATTAAATGTTTAGTGTTGAAATTTGTGCATATATCCCCTCTTTTATTCCATTGACCCCTTATAATGCCCCTACACTCCCCCCGGCCTCCACCACTCTAACGTCTGTGTCCATGGGTTATGCATGTAAGTTCTTTGGCTGATCCCTTCCCACCCCCACCTTCCCTCTGAGATTCAACATTCTGTTCCCTGCTTCTATGTCCCTGGATATACCTTGTTCAACAGTGTATTTTGCTCATTACATCCCACCTATGAGTGAGATGATGTGATACTTGTCTTTCTCTCACTGGCTTATGACAGTCTCTAGGCATAAAGATAGAGCACCACCCATTCCTAGAAGCTTAACCCTTCAGAATCAGAACCACAGTCAATTTATTCTAATACCTGCTTCAATGTCTTCCCCCAGAGAGAAGGTTCCTGAATATCCTGTCTAAAGTAACATACCAATTGCTAGCACCAATTGCACCCATGTGTTTCCATCTGTCATTATCGATCATGAATTTAGTTGACACTTCTATTATAGAGAAAGGGTGAATAGCAATATTAAAATATTTCTTCCAATTAATTTCCTTTCAATGTGCATGAATTCGTACACTGGGCCTCCAATATATGTATATTAACCATAGCTCTAAAATGTTAGGCAAATTAAAAAAGTACAACATTTATTTCTAACATCAAAAGCATATTTCTACTTAGTATTTTACACTTTAGTAATGGAATAAATAATCTTTTGGGTCTAAAGTTTTATTTTTTTAAGTCTGTGAAAACTTTTATTTTTTAACTTGTTTGACCATCATAGAGACTGGTCAGATGGTAGGACACTTAGCATATTAGCCTTTTAGATAGATAGATAGATAGATAGATAGATAGATAGATAGATAGATAGATATAATAGATAGATAGATAGATAGATAGATAGATAGATAGATAGATAGATAGGTACCAAGTACACATTTATCTCTCTATATAGATGTATATCCACAGAGCATGGAAAAATAAGGGCAATGGGTTTTCCGTGGTTTAAGTGAGTATGCACACAGATACACTCTTGAAAACAGAGCCCACTAAACTCGGGCGATGAGATTCTCTTTGGGAGAAATTGAGACGAGTCTGCTTCACCTGTCACAGATTCTGAGACACTGGGAATCGTGCCTCTTCTGTGGGCTGTGATACTCATGGCCACATGGAGGGCAGCCTGGGTGGACTTTGCCTGGTTCTGTCAGAGCCCTACCGCAGACTCCCCCCTCTCACCCTGACTCAGAGCCATATGTCTCACTATGTCTCTATATGGAAGCCAACCTTGGATGTGGTTCATAAATTGTGGATGAACCTGCAGAATGCGAATTCAAAAATTAATGAGCGTGGATTAACACTCTCCGTGGGCAGTCTTTGTTTATGTGCTTCCCACATTAGACCTATGACCCATCCAAATCATTTCCTCTGCGTTATTGCAAACCTGTGATCCAGACAGGGGCAGGGCCATTGGCTAAGGCGCCATCATAAATATCACTGTGTCCCAGTGACTTCATTGCTCCTGCTGAGAGTCTGGGAGGCTTAGGGGCCAGGTATAAATAGAAGCTGACAAGTTTCATCCGGGAAAGGCAATGGCAGTGTGAACGTCATTATGACATCAGTATAAAAATTATATTTAAAATGTATTTTAACATTGTTCATTAATAATGCCAGGAAAATAAACTAGCTACAAAGGGGCAAATAGTCCACATTTTTGTAGATTTTATAGATTTTTTACAGAGAGGAAGGGAGAGAGAGAGAGAGAGAGAGAGAGAGAGAGAGAGAGAGAGAGAGAGAGAGAGAGAGAATAGAAACATGAATGAGAGAGAAACATCAATCAGCTGCCTCCTGCACATTCCCTAATAGGGATGTGCCCACAACCAAGGTACATGACCTTGACCGGAATCAAACCTGTTAGCCTTGAGTCTGCAGAACGACAGTCTATCCACTGAGCCAAACCAGTTAGGGCTAGTCCACTTTTTAAATATATTTTTATTGATTTCAGAGAGAAAGGGAGAGGGAGAAATAGAGAGAAACATCAATGATAAGAAAGAATCATGAGATGAGGCACATGTAAACACTTCACAGACATTTGGATCGGCTGCCTCCTCCACACTGGAATGGAGCCTGCAACCCAGGCACCAAACCCAGGATGCAGGCTGAGGCTCTATCCACTGAGCAAAACTGGCTAGGGCAAGGCAAACAGTTTAAATAGCATGTTGATATGATTTTTTTTTTAAATATTGGTATCTAGGGGCTGGGAGAATAGAAAATACATGTAGCTGCAGAGTAAGAATATCAGTAAAAGGATTCATTGTTGGATGTAGATAACTTATGCAGAAATGAATATGGAAGAGTCTTTATATACAGGTCAGGGCGCTGGCTGACTGCATGGACCTTGCCTAAATCTTGCAGAAGAAAGTTGAAGCAGAATTATCTGGTTCGCTCTTTATATGCCTGTTCCGAGAAATTTGCATAGGTCCACAATTTCATCCAGAAACTATGGCAATTTGTAGAATATTTGAATTTTAACAAGATGATTTTTCAAGATACTGAGGATTTATCTGTGACCACACGTGTGGTGGAATAATAAAATGGCTTCAGCAATCATACCAATGAGTAAGAAAAAAAAAAGCACAACTAAATGGTCTTCTGTATAAAATGATTTTTCTTAACATCCTCAGCTGTATCCTTTTTATCAAATTACAAATTTCACAGTTGCCGCGATTATCTGATTATAGGAGACGCAACTGGGAGCTACAGATCAAAATACCCAAACCGTGGGCCAAGGTGTTCACAATGAGCAAGCGCCGTTTTTTGTGGGTTTTTCTTTTTCTTTTTAACAGACTGTCTCTTTTTTCCCCTCAAACACATGCACTCTAAGTATCATCAAAGTTTCAGGATTAGAAAATAGAGTTCTGTGAAAAGGACATTTATTACAAGGCTTTTAAGATTGTAAAGATGGAAGAAGATAATAAATGCCCTTAAAGCACATACTCAAGTCCATAGTCACACAATCCCGTGTGTTCAATCATTAGCAAACCCTTCCAGCCAGTCCTTTTACCCATCAAACACTCCTCATTCTTAGGAAATGCTCATTTCTATGTTTGTGTCACTTTAAGACTTTGACATTATGGTCTTCTAATTTATGGGTCTCAAAGCCCTTGAGAGCATGGCTTTTTTATGTTACCTTTGTACTTTTGTTAACTTTTGGGTGCGTTATGAACAACTATTTCTAACGGGAAACATTAGGCCCTTGAAATAAGTCTTCTTTCCCTCTCCAAATTCCTCTTCATGTGTAGGGTACTTTTTCTGTGAGTGTTCAGCTCTGAGCCACCTATTTGAAGATGGCACGGAGAAAATAAAAATGTCCTTTTCATGTACCTAAGAAGTTGTCAACCTTTTCCAATGCTTGGCTGAATAGCAAACATGAAGAAATTCCTTTAATCAGCAACATAAAAATTGCTTCCTAAGCTTTTATTATAAAGGAGTTCATCCCCGTTGATAGCTTTTTTCCTTGTGGATAAAGGAAGAAGGAAGAGTGTGTTAGTTTTTGCTGCTGTGTAACAATCGCCAGAGTCAGTGGGTACAGCACCCGTTCTTGTCCCACAGTTTTTGCAGTTCAGAAGTTCAACAGAGTCATCGGACGCACCTTACGCTTTCAAAAGTTTGAAACCAAGGTGCCTGCTAAGCTGTGTTTTTACCTGGAACGTGATGTCCACCACCTGACGCACACAGGTGTTGATGGACTTTAATTTCCTGCAGGTGTGGAAGTGAGGTCCCCTTATATCTGACTGTTGGCCAGGGATACACTCGTACCCCCGAGAGCCCGCCCCCAAGTCCCTAGACCAATGGCCTTCCCACACGGTGGCAGCTTAGTTCTTGAAAGCCAACAGGAGAGTCTGAGTCTAATCTTCTAAAACAGTCTCATCTAATACAACGTCCTCTTGCCTTGGTTTAGTGGAAGTGCCTTCCTGTCATGTGCACAAATCTCACTACCCTTGTAGGAAGGGACATGGGCCTTAGTGCATGGTAATCTGGGTGGATGTCTCAGAAGTCTGCCTACCATGATTAAAACATAGGTCTATATAATTATGTATATATAATTTTATATGTATATTTGAGATTGCTTGAAGACCTCCGTTCTCTATCAATGTTTAGAACCCCATTTTTTAATTCGTGCATGCATTTGTCAATTTTTTCAGTAAAGACTTAAAAGCAGCCCCGCAATACTGCAGTGCCATTCTGATACCACGCACCGGGAATCGGCAGACTACACCACTGAAGTCACAGCCACCAGTGAGACCTCACACAGTGCAGACACAACAAGACCTGGGGATTTCACAACCACCTCAGGCTTGAAGGTCTGTTAGAATGACTGATGGGACTCAGAAAAGCTCCCTCGGGCCTCAGTGATTTTAATTGGGGTTGCATTTGGTAGATGTGATTGATTGAACCATTAGCCACATGACTGAGCTCAATCGTTAGCCCTCTCCCCTGCCAGGAGGTTACACCAGTAGCATGGCTCGGTTCCAGTCCTCTAATCACATGATTCATCTTTCTGGCAAGACCAGCCCCCAAAGCTGAGTCATTTCCTTAGCACAAACCGGAGTGTCTTTCAAGCACCTACCAAGAATAACAAAGGCATTTTAACAACCAGGAGTACTTCAAACTTTAGAAACTCTCTCCAAGAAACCCAGGAGAAACATCATCATCATCATCGTCATTCAACAGTCTCCTGTGTGGCATGAACTTATGGAGGCTCTATGGCTACTTTGTTGAACATGTAGACAGAGGTTTGCCCTCATAAGATTAATGTAGTAAGAGATTGACAAAAATTAAACAAGTGCTTAAAAAAAGAAGTCACATGTACAGAATAAGGAAAAAAGGAAACGATGAAAACTTTCATTAGGGAAAGCTTAACTCTTCAAGAGGACAGAGAAAGCCTTCTTCGAGAAGTGATCTGTAGACTTAGGTCAAAGAATAATATAGAGTGAGAGAGAACAAGGTCAAGTGGCAGTGGCCTCGTAATTGAATTACCATATGTAAAGTGTCCATGCAAAGTAAAGCCTGCATTAGGAGCGGCAATGGGGAATGAGGCACCCAATCTAAATACAGTGGGATGGTCAGAGTTGTCAGATGCGATTTGGAGAGTTAAGAAGGCAAAACACCAGGGAGAATTTTATGAGATCGGTGTTAAAGGAATGAGGAACTTAACACAGAAAACAGAAATTCACTGAAAGGTTTTTAACAACGGGCTGGCCCTCGCCACCAGTGTGGCTTTGACTCCTGAGGGGAGCCTGGAGGGAGGAGGACGGGACTCTCCCGGGCTGACCCAGTCCTGGTGGGAGATGAGGAGACTGTGCCGCTTGGGGTGCAGCAGTATGGCGGAAAGAGGTGACTTTTTTAACCTCCTGAGGACATATAAAAGGCGAGGCTGGGAAAGGACTGATCGTTAATCATGTAATTGCGCTCAGTCTAGATATCCATCATGGAGACCCTAGCGCAGCGTTCACACTCCCACCCCTTACAGAGCATCTGTTCCTCTCCTGGCTGTGCCCTGCACTTGCCATGTATCCCCTCAAGGCAGCTCACAAAGACAGTGACCTTTACATGGACAAGTGCCTAATTTTCTCTAGCTACCATGGAACATATGTGCATATCCATGGCCATGGACAAGGATTTGGTAAAGGCTACGGAGAGAGTAGGCTGGGGAGGGTGGAAGTGGGCAAAGGGGTGGGGAGGACAGACTCCTGTAATATGTCATGGGGATACTACTAGCTGGCCCCTTTGACTTTTAAATGACTCTGCGGGCGTGATTACTATTCCGTAATAATGGATTATAAGCTGATGATGTACAGCTTACACTTTGTAAGTTCCCACACTGCTAGCTTGCCTCCAAGAGGATGTGCAATGATTATCTGGGACAGGAAGTCTCAATGAGACTGTCACCCCAGGAAGAAAATCCACGCCCACAGTCTTATATTCGCCATGTGTTATATCGTACCAATTCATAAAATTTATTTTCTTAGTCATTCTGTGCTCATATTATAAATATGTCATGTGAGGGTAATTTGGCTATGCGGATGTTCATCATGATATTAACTTCAATCATAACCTTTACTGGGTGTTATATTATTGTGTCTGGCAGCTCATTCTCATTGCTTCACATCGATTTGAATTAAAAAGACTAAATGGCAAGGGTTTAGGATCTCTGTGTCAGTGTCTTGTTCTAATGAGGTGGCTCTGGATGGACTTCTGGCTGTCTCCCTGGTGGGAGGAGGGGCAAGGCAGGGGCGGAGGGAAGGCCTGGTCACAGGAAAGACCAAACTATGATTACAAGCTTGAAAGTGTCAGCCCTGCCCCGCCCCCCATTTTATTGAGAAAGGAGAAGGGTTGAAAATGGAGTTAATGGTTGATCATGTCTATTTGTTTAAAATATATTTTTATCAATTTCATTAATTTCAGAGAGGAAGGGAGAGGGAGAGAGAGAAAAAACATCAATGATGAGAGAAAATAATGGATCAGCTGCCTCCTGCATGCCCCATACTAGGGATCGAGCCCACAATCAGGGCATGTGCTCTGACCAGGAATCAAACTGTGACCTCCTGGTTCATAGTTCGACACTCAACCACTGAGCCACACTGGCCAGGCTGATCATGTCTATTTGATGAAACTTCCATACAATCCCAAAGGGGTGGGGTTTGGAGAGCTGTGAGTGAGTGAGCATAGGGAGCTGCTGGAAGTAGGGTGCACCTGCAGAAGGCCAGGGAGCTCCAGCCCTTCCACAGACGTCGCCCTACGCACCTCTTCCATCTGTGTGCTCACCTGTATCCCTTATCATATGCTCTTATAATAAACAGGTAAATGTAAACAAAAACAAAAAAGCATAAATGGTAAATAATAAGAGAGCAGGAATTGAAGTTAATTGGACCATAAATTGTCATCCACAAGGTCTGCCTCATAATTCAGGAAAAAGGTGATCATAACAAAAACTGTATATAATATGTATGAAGATTTTACTTTGGTTCCAAACCTTTGCTTTAAAGTGTATTAATTGAAAAGTAGATTCTGTATAGACACCTACGTTATTCTGCCTTAAAAAAATGGCACGGATCTAACACGTCTGTGCCCTTTATGAATGATTCAACAGCGCGCTGGCAGCCTCACAGCAGTTAGGAAGTAGGAGCTTCTCTTATCTCCTCGGGGTAGGATTTACGGCTCTGATGTCCTGAAACATCAAAGTGGCTTACCTGAGGGATGTGCCAAATAGGATAGTGTCATTGGCCTTTTCCCATAATGCGCATAAAGTTATAAATTCGTCCATCTCAAGATTCAAAATGCAGGTTTATAGGCCTGTTACAAAGAAAGAAAGACTATAGGGCACCTGGTGTATAAATACCATTTATTCTAGACACTTCCCATTACTCTCAGCTCTGCCCTCGATCTGATCCGAGAGACCAGTACCAGCATTTTTATAAATTCCTTGTTTACCTGAGGAGCATCTTGATCACTCCACTGGCTGTGTTCACCAAAGGCATTTCCTTGGACATTGTTTTGGGCCATCTGTGCCTAATGCACTAATTAGATTGCTTTATTTCCATGGTATTCAGAGTGGCTTAGCAGCTTAGAGAGAACATTTGGGAAGCATCTCCACAGAACTCCAGCCAACTTGTGGCAGCAACAGCGGCAGAAATTGAAAGGTTCTGGAACATGTTTCAGACGATGTAAGCAAGGAATTAGCTTAGCTCGGTCAGATTGGCTTTTAATTTAAAGGAACGCCATCTAAGAATTATGGAGACTCCACAAAGCTGGTAACCTGTCCATCTCCACGGGCATCGGACACAGGCTGAGGTGGAGTTAAGTCCCTTCTACTGAGGGACTGCTGAAATTAATAACCTCCTAGCCTCAATGCCAGTACACCTTGGCATGACTGTGATTTCAAAATATCGTGAGAGCAATAGACAGTTAGTTGATCATCAAAGCAAAAGACAAGAATGGGAGCAAGTGCCACTTCCTTAGTTATTTATTCATCTTTTAACCAGCTATCTTAGAGGGGGAGAAAGGTAACCTTTTCAGATTACTCTTAAAAAACGGAATACAGACTCATCACAGGAAACTGAAAATTAAATACAAGCTTACAGTGGAAAATGTGGGAAGATAAACCAACTTTTACAATTACCAAAAAATGTGTTTCCATAACATAATGAGCTCAATCACACTTACATGGAAATGTCGGCACTACAGTACTTTTCAAAGCATACTTATCCCCAAATGTGCTTATTATTTCTACAGAAGACAGCTCTGTGGTATCGGTGCAGTTAGCACTCTTTTCCATGAGCCTTCCAATTCTTCTTCAGAGATCGCTTCCCTAAGGTTACTTCTGAGTCCCCTTAACTCACAGACATTGGGATAGTCTCTTGTGTTAAGGACTGAACTCTTGCCTTAAAATGTAACCACCACTTGGAGTCTCTTAGCAACAGACTCTAAAATAAAGATGCAATTGTAAGTAGATTATTTAGGAAGTACAGAGAAAACTATTTGGGAAATAAATGTGTAATAATACTATAATATTCCAGATAAAATAAGTCTTTAATTTTTTTTAAATATATATATTTTATTGATTTTGTACAGAGAGGAAGAGAGAGGGATAGAGAGTTAGAAACAGCGATGAGAGAAAGTCATCAATCTGCTGCCTCTTGCACACACCCTACTGGGGATGTGCCCGCAACCAAAGTACATGCCCTTGACCGGAATCGAACCCGGGACCTTTCAGTCCCCAAGCCGAAGCTCTATCCATTGAGCCAAACCGGTTTTGGCAGTCTTTAATTTTAAAAAAAAATATATCCTTTTTAATCTATATTTTCTACATGTCACCAAAACAATGGCATATACTCCCTTCCAGGAGGCAGGGAAAATTATTCCTATTTCACACTTGAGTTATTTAAATTGGCCTTCTGTGACTTTTTCTTTTATTTACTTCTTACATAACCTATCATTGGTAATTTGGGCCATATTTTATTATTTTATGTTTCACTTTCAGTGAAAATGATAATACATTTCAGGAAAGAATAAAGCACTTCAGTTTAGGTCAACACAGAACAGAAGACAATGAGCAACAGAAGTGTGTGGAGGAGTGCAGTACTATTTCTGACCATTCAAAGTGATAAGGTAAACATTGTCAAGACAGATAGACATCTTGAAGAAGGCCAGTTTTTCAGACACTGGAAATCTTTCTGGAACAAAATAATTTCTACAAATCTTTCCACCGTTAAGTGTGAATACTGACAAAGGGGTGGTCTTGAATTTCTCTGTCTCTTTGATCTGTCACAATATCCCCCAATAACCTGCAAACCGCCTCACTTCACTGGAATCTTTGTAACACATTGCCACACTGGGTGGCTTAAAGCACAGACATTTATTTTCTCACGGGCATGGAGGCTAGACATTGGAGATTGATGTGTTTGAATCTCCTGGGGCCTCTCTCGGGCCTCCTCCCTGTGTCTGCAGTGGCCCTCCCTCTGTGAGAGTCTGTGTCCCAGTGAACACTTTCCTGTGAGGCCACCAGTCCCATTGGGTTAGACTCCAGCCCTGGGGCTTCGTTTTAACTTAATGATCTCTGCCAAGAGCCTGTCTCTAAACGCAGTCACACTCTGAGGTCCTGCGGGTCAGGGTTTCAACATATGCACTAGGGAGAGGGAGCATTTTACTAGGGAGAGGAAGTCCATATGCACTAGGGAGAGGGAGCATTTTACTAGGGAGAGGAAGTCCATATGTACTAGGGAGAGCGAGTACAGTTCGTCCCATAACACAAACTGAAGTCCTTCAGCTGCCACAATAAACATAGGAGAACCAAAAGGAAGACACCATTTTGTTTTCAAAAACATCTCAGTATCAAGGAAGTATTATGGACGGAGAGAAGCACCTGCAGAGGTTAGATACATACACTGCAGACTGGGGGGGGGGGGGGGGGGGGGGGGGGGGGGCTTTCTCCTTTTCTCGAGGCCTTAGCTTCATAACCTGAATCCAATGTACTTTCATATTTCCACTTCTGCATTTAAAAAAAAAATATATTTTGTGGATTTCAGACCATGGGCCTAGAAAAATAGAGAAAACTTATAACAGATAAAATTGTATAGTACTTTACTTTTTTATTTGGTTGCTTTCATAGGAATTAATAAATATTATGAATATTCAAAGTTGCCTGAATCCTCCATGTGGTCTTCTGAAGAACAGACAACCTCAACCCTCCACTGCATTGGTGAGAGCACTTACATCAGCTGGGTTTTCAAATAACAATTATTCAATACGAATTGCTTTAAAATAATAGTAATTAAAGGTATACACTCCATTATTTTACTCTTCCTCTTGACAGAAATTCAACTTACTATCAAATACATATGTCTATCAATGGTTTGCCTTGAGGTATTTCTTATAAATGCCATAGTGTGCACGCGCACACACACACACACACACACACACACGTGACATGCTTTATAGTTATGATTTGAACACAATATCTTAAATTCAGCATTTATGTCTTCAGTTCCTGAAAATTATTTAATAACAAAAGGAAAAAACAGCTCTACTTTTACAAAATAAGATAAAATTGAAACTCCTTATACATCCAATAAAAATATAGATGGGTTACAAGAGAAAGACCTGAAAGGCATATACATCACACAGAAAGAAGAAGTGGTGAGAATATCAAGACATAAAAAAACCAGCAGATATACACTCCCTGAGTGTGAAAGGCCCACCTCAAGGTAGAAAACCTGTATCTGTTTGCAACAGAATATTCAAAATCATGGACTAAAAATAAATGAATAATAATAAAAGTGCATGTATGTTCTGACAGCAGACTGACACCAGCATTTATTATTATCATTATTATTATTATTATTATTGTTGTTGCTATTGTTGTTATTATTGTTGTTGCTGTTGTTGTTGCTATTGTTGTTGTTGTTATTATTATTATTATTATTATTAGTTGTATCTCTCAGGGGAGCCCAGTAGCATTTGCAGAAAGCAAAATTAGGAAAGAGTTTGCCTTGTGAAAACTGACAACCGGCAATACTTGCCTAAAATCCACTCATCCTTCAGAGACCTCCTCAGAACAGTTGGATCAGGAAAAATCCATTTGCTTTGAAAAAAAATAATACATTTTTCAAAGTTGTTAGAAGAGCAACTGTAAGACAATGACATGAAAAAGGAGGTGGTAGGGAAAGTACAGGAAAGCCTGTCAACCAAAAATTGTTGCAACAGATGAAAATTTAAAACACCAATCTCAAGTTTAGTAACAATAACTCAATTTGTCTACGAATTATACAAGCAATTACAAAAATTGCAAAATGCAGGGTGGGGGAAAGTAGGCATACACTTGTGAGTACACAAAACACAGAGCTTATTCCTGTATTATTTATTAATGACTGTATTATTTTTCCATACAAACAACTGTAAACCTACCTGTACCCCCCCCATGTAGGTATATATACAGTAGAAGCTGGTAGAACAGAGAAAAAAATTGGAAAATTGATCACTTAAAGGAAATAGAATAAAATAGGAACATGACCATTATAAAATGCTCAGTAATAATATTAAGGAATGCATAAGAAAGAAGCATTAAAAAGAAATAAAGAATTTAAAATGATTATAGAGAAAATGAAAGACAAATTAGAAAAGACAGACATTTTGGAGTCTTCAATAAAAAAAAAAACACCCACATTTTAGAAGTAAAATGAATATTTCAGTAGATAATATGATACTTTTAATTAAAGGCATACATCTACATATAGGTACATCATATGTCGGTAGAAATTGTCACAGATTAGTAAGTATTGCAACCCTTACTTAAAATTAAAATATGACAACCCCTACTGCAAATGTCCTAAGACATCAATGCACAGATCAGTGAACTATCACATGATGGGCACTTGCAGAATTGCCACCTGGTCTGAGAAACGCAATGCAGCCAGCACCTCAAGTCCTTTTTCAATCACAAACTTCTAGTCTGTCTTAAGGAAATCACTTACTTTTACTGTAACACTGTGTATCATTCTGCCTGTTTTTAAAATTCATCTACATGGACTCACATAATATACATGTATTATTGTGTGTCTGGCATACTTGTCTCAATATGTGTGTGAGACTCATGCTTATTGTTATAAGTGTTCAGATTTATTCTTATATCTATACGTTGTTCCTATCCACAACTCTAGGCTAATTCTTACTGTCAAAGGCCATTCGGATAGTTTTTATTATGTGTTATTATAAGCATCACAATTACGAACGTTCTCAGACATCTTATTGCACAGGTGCGTGGATTTCCTTAGTGATTGAATGAGGAATGAAATGGCTGACTCATCCAACACTTCAGCTTCACCTCAGCAGGTTTTTAACAGTCTTGCCTACTGTATGCTTGCTTACCTGTTCCACATCTCCATTACCCTGTATGGACATTATCTCCGGGAAGTGCTGTAATAGCAAAATCAGGAGAGGTGAGATCTACAGGAAGCTCACTGTCCCAAGCCTCCTCGTTACCTAACTCTAATGTGCAATATGTTGGTTGCTGGGAGGCCCACTGCTTATAACAGGCATTTCCTGGGGAAATACCAGCACATGGTTGTCTGCCTGGGAGAATTTTTGTTCTTGGAAGGGTATGTTGTTGAGCTCCACACGCTTGGAAGTTGGGTTCCGAGTGCTGGGATATAAGAAGAGAGGTTTATTTCAAGGAGAGTGGCACATTTCGGTGAAAACTCCTGCCTGGGGTGGCACATTTGACTTTGACCTATAAGTTAATGTATCTTTTAATTTTCAGGAATTAGTCCCAAGAGGTAATGGATCAAAAAAGCAGTTGGCATTTGAAACTTAATCAATTTGTATTTCACAGGAAGTTACTGGAACACATCCTATGCGGACCAGTGCTGGTTTATTTGCATTCACTGGACACAGCCATGGGCTTCACTCCCTATCGACGAGGAGGAGGCAAAAAAAAAAAAAAGAAAGAAAGAAAGAAAGAAAGAAAGAAAGAAAGAAAGAAAGAAAGAAAGAAAGAAAGAAAGAGAGAAAGAAAGAAAGAAGAAAGAAAGAAAGAAAGAAAGAAAGAAAGAAAGAAAGAAAGAAAGAAAGAAAGAAAGAAAGAAAGAAAGAAAGAAAGAAAGAAAGAGGCGGTACTGCTGGGTGAACAATGTGGATTTAAATGTTAAATTTTTAAAAGACAGATTCAAGAAGTTAGTGTTTTCCTATTGGTCTTACCACCTGGGAGGTGACTACTCCATTTTTGTGCCTAAAAAACCTTCCAGAGACTCAAAATCGCAAAAGCACAGGTGCAGCTACCCTGACGTGCGTGCAGCAACATCGCTGAGAAACACGCAGCACAGACACAAATAGCCAGAGATGGCCATGCGAAGGCACCACACGTTTCTTGAGGGCATTTGTCTACCAGGTGATTAACATACCTCTTTACACATTTATTGTTAGGCCAAACTCAAAGTTGAATGTGCCTCACATGTCTGATGCTAAACTCTATTTCCTTACAGAATCGGTTGTTATCTTAATATAGTCAAACTTCCCATTTGTCTTTCACAGCTTATCCTTATAAAAATGTGTTTTATTAAGCCCAAAACAGAGCAGTGTACACCTCATTACAACTATGCATATCATTAACCTGTTCCATTTGACTTAGAAACTAGTTTTTAAATGAATGTGCATTTGGCTTCCAGAAAATGCTGGCAAAACAATGCCTGGGCCCAGCGCAACATGAAACCCAGGGCCCCGCTGAGGAAAGGAAGTTCCAGCCCCTCACCCAGGGCCCGCTGTCTCAGCCCAGGACTGCAAAGCATTGCAACCTCCCTGCACGATGCTCTCAGCACTTGCATTGTGGGTGGGTGGGTGGGTGAGAGATCATAGAGAAGCTGCCCATTGAAGGCCCTCTCAGCCTGGGATGGGATGGCCCTGCCTCAATCTGCCCAGAGATGCAATGGACCACATATCTGACCCCAACGCTTCCTAGAGTTTAAGTCTCCCGTAGGGTCTGTGTGTGTGTGTGTGTGGGGGGGGGGGGGGGTAGAGGTAACAGCAAAATGTGTCCACCTCCACCTCATGCCCCCAAACTTCCTGGCCACTGCTGCAGGTGGCGGCAGTAGGAGTCATGGAGCTGATGTAGATAGAGGGAGGCAGCCAGGGAGCTGAGGGAGGCAGTCAATGAGTGCTGGGACTGCACAAGAGCTGGGTGCCACGCCCCAACACACACTCTGTTCTTCTATAATATTAGACTAAAGATACAAAACCCAAAGGCAGAGATAAAATTCGTAAGAATTTCAAGATAATGACCACAGAGCACTGAAGCCCTGAGCACGGGTAGCAGGTGCAGCCATGTGACTGCATTGGGAGCAGCCTGGGAAGCCTATCCTGCCTCTGGATTTATAGCCCCATCGTCCTGGACACGTCAAACACCCTCCTCCCAACATTACTCTCCGGAGACGGAGCTCCTGGGTCAGTTATGAATGCCTTGGAGGTGACCTACGCCAGCTTAGTCAGTGTAGTCCAGACTTGGGAGGAATAGCAACCAACAATGCTCACTGGCTCCTTTTCTCCCCAGATGCAGGTCATGGTCGCCTGTTGCAAAACCGAACACAGATTTTGGGTAATATTACATAAGTGCCTCTCAGCCTTCTTTCATGCCTCAAAACTATTCACAGAGCAGCACGATTTTGTGAAATCCTCCTGAGACAGGCGGCAAATGAGATGCCTCTGCATTATTCTCCCATTGTCACAGCCAGCCTCTGATTCTGGGGCTCACTCTCCCCGGAGCTAACGCATTCTAGTCTGAGACCTCTCTCCCCATTAGGGAGGACCTCAATGTATTCAAGTGGATTTTTCTTCTGTACAATGTTTGCTTTCCGGTCCTGGTTCTGCACTACACATACAATATATTTAATTCATTTTTCTTGTGAAAGCTATTTAAATATTTAAGGATGGTTAAAATATCTTCTTTAGATTAATATGCTTTATATTTAGCAGCTGAGAAAAAGTCAGTTAATTCATCCTGCTAATAATTATTGAGTGTCTCCCCTTTGTCAGTGTGTAAAGATAAACATGATTTACAAGAGAGCATTGCTCCTGCTCTGGGCGACTGCAGTGGTGTTGGTGACACTGACAATTCTTCAAACAAACTGAGTCTGATACATGGGGTGGGGGGTGCCAAGTGCTAGGGAGTCAGAGAACAAGATACTCTAACCCACAGGCACCTGAGGATCAGCCAGGCAAACATGCACAGCTGTGAAGGGGGATTGCCGAGAAGGGGTAGGAGGAGGATTGGCAGTATCCCAGGTGGGTATAAAAATGATAATATATACCAAAGGCAAGTGACAACATGGTATAACTGGGAGCTAAAGTGATACTTTGGTTCATCTGGGAACAATGTGCAGAGGATGCAATGATGAAATAAAAAGAAGCAGGATCATGTAGACCACTGTAAACATGTCAGCAAGTCGGAATTTGACCTGAAGGTTAAAGAAATCATCCCAGTAATTTCACAGTAACCTGCTCATATTTTGGTTAAAAATAAATTACTCCGAATGCATGACGACTCAGGGCAAGAATGAAAGAAATACTTGAGGCCACAAGACCAGCGCTAGCAATGGACCCATGGGCAGGAGGAAGCAGGCACATTGGCTTTCTCAGTGAAGTAAATACTCTATTAACTTTTCTTTGCAAATACTCTGTAAATCAAAAATTGTTCTAAAAATGAAATTTACTAAAAACTTGATTACCTACATATTAATCTCAATAAGTAAAACATTTAACAGGAAATCTTAAATGAGAAATGTAAGAGCAAACATAATAAAGTTAAACAAATATTATTTTTTAAAAAAGTCAATACAATCTATTTGTCTTTTAAGTAAAAATAGTGAAATAAAAATAATAATGGTGAGATTAACCAAAGCAACAATATGAAATAGATATTTAAAAAAACAATCATAAAATAAGGATGGGACATTCACAGGCTGTGTGGAGATTCTGAAAATCATAATAATACAATAAATTCCTTTAAACCAATAAATTTGTTAGAAATCAGTTCAACAGAAAAATATAGGAAAAAATGTAGGCAAAATATTTAAGAATGTTCCCAAACTGGTGAAATCTATCAACTCAAAGCTTCCAGGAGGTAGGTCAAGCCAGGGTTGGATAAAGATGAAGAAAGCCTCTGTAAGAACAGACAGAAGCTGCTGAAAAATCAATGGCAAGGGCAAAAACCTGCAAAAGAACAGATAATCTTACATGAAATGACAATTACATTGACAGATAAATGCCCAAAAGAGACATTGAAAGCAAGAATCAATTGAATATTGTTAAAGTCTAAAAAGGAAGGGGGAAAAAAGCTAACCTAAATTCAATGTTTAATAAAAATCCCTCTCTCTCCCTCTCTCTCTCTCTCTCTCTCTCTCTCTCTCTCTCTCTCTCTCTCTCTCTCTCTCTCTCTCTCTCTCTCTCTCTCACTAAAACCATAGACCAAAGGTATAAAGTTGTGTTTCAGATTCTGGACATTAGTCAGCTCAGGACACTGATCCTTGAGATGCAGGCAGCAGAGTGGGGGCCCTGTGTGTGGTAGTCCCTCCCAGCTAACGCTGGGGAGACAGTTTCCAGGCCACAGACCAGTGCCGGGACAGGCAGAGGGGACAGCCTCTCCCAGAATTGAAGAGGTAGAACCAGGAGCCAGAAAAGCCAAGGCACCTAGAATTCCCAGGACTGAGCACCAGAGAGAGGAGAGCTACAGAGAGATAAAGATGTGGCGTACCAGAGAGGGCTCGGGGAGTCAAGCATGGCATAAGCCAATGCAAGGGCTGGCCCCTGGGGCTGGGGAAAGAGCCACCCTAGGGGGCAGGAGAAACAAATCTGAGAGCTCATACAGGAGTATTGATATGCCCGCCCATCGTGGAAAGCTTTGTGAGTCCAGCATGGCAGATACTTACTCAGAAGTGCGTTGCCTCGGCATTGGTGTAAAATCAGCCCTAACTGAGAGCTTCCTTGTTCTGCCTGGAAGGCTCCCAGCAGGGTGAAAATCACAAGACTTGGCAAGCGGTCAAAACATAGAGTCATTCAAAAAGAATAGCATAAAGTATAACCCAGAATGATGAGGGGGGGAAAAATCAATCCGTAGTAGATCCAGAGTGAGACAAATGAGAGCATTAATTCAAAATGGCTTGAACTGTTATAGAGCTTTATTCCATATGTTCAAGAAGATAAAGGCTGAGCGTGTTAAGTAGAGATACAGAAGGTATAAATAAGACTCAAATTGGAAATTTCAGAGTTAAAAAGAGAGGACAGTGGCCAAGAAGAAAAGTTGTCTGAGCATGACGGAATGGCATGGATGAGCTGAGCAACAATGACAAACCACCCAAAGAGGTGCAGCCTGAACCCCCAAGAGGAATCCTTGAAGATGAAAAATATTTTAAGGACCAATGTCCATTTTATAATATGATTTTATTGATTTCCTAGAGGAAGGAATAGGAAGTGAGAGAGAGTAACATCAATGATAAGAGAGAATCATGGATCGGCTGCCTCCTGCACACCCCACACTGGGGATGGAGCCTGCAACCCAGCATGTTCTCTGATGGGAATTCAATCGTGATCTCCTGGTCCATAAGCTGATGCTCAACCACTGAGTCACACTGGCCAGGCCTTAATATATATATATATATATATATATATATATATATATATATATATATATATATATATATAATCCTCAGCTGAAGACATGCAGAGAGAGAGAGAAACAGAGAGACAGAGAGAGAGACATTGGTTGCTTTCTGTACATGTCCCACCTGGGGATCAAACCCACAACCTATCTATGTGCCTTGATCAGGGATTGAATGGGCAACCTTTTGGCACTCAGGATGACACTCGACCCACTGAGCCACTCCAGCTGGGCAGGACCAATGTCCATTTTTAAAGATGTTGAAATTTGTGAATCCAAAGAGCTGAGAAGCTCAATGAACTACAAGCAAAAGAGGCTATTCCTGTATCATATTCAAAATTCTTAAAACAATGAGAGAATCTTAAAACCAGTCAGAGGTGGAGGAGAGGAAAACACTATACACAGACACTAATTTCTCAGCAGAGATGATGCGAGTTAGAGAGATGGGAGAACAAAATGCTTCATGAAGTCCAAGTGGGAGATCTCTTGAGGATTCTGTACAACCAGGTATCTTTCAAAAATGAAGGGAAAATACGAACAATTTAGTTGCACAGGATCTGAGAGGCTTCCCATCAGCAGAGCTGCAGGGACAATGAAGGACGGCCTTGGGGGAGAGAAAAGGATGCGGACCTACACAAAGAAGATGGGCAGTGGAACGGGGCCTACGTGGGGGCAGGATGACACTTCATGGCAGACTTTGGTACGTGGACAATGAATATTGGAAACCAGAAGGTAATCACTGAATAATCGAAACAATGAAATGCAGCTAATAGGTCTTAAAGAAGAAAAGGGAAGTATGAAGCCACTCAATTATGTATTAAAATTACAGCCGAAACTGGTTTGGCTCAGTGGATAGAGCTTCAGCCTGCGGACTGGAAGGTCCCAGGTTCGATTCCGATCAAGGGCATGTACCTTGGTTTCGGGCACATCCCCAATAGCGGGTGTGCAAGAGGCAGCTGATCGATGATTCTCTCATTGATGTTTGTAACTCTCTATCCCTCTCTTCTCTCTATAAAAAATCAATAAAATATTTAAAAATATATTTTAAAAAAGGCCTTTTCTCCTTTAAGACTTATAATCAGCATAAATTTACTTTGGCGACCTTGCTAGCATCTCTCAACCTGTGGGCCGCAATCCTCAGATTGAGAACTGCTGCTGTAGAGCCCAAGACCATCGGAAAACACAGATATTTACTTTAAGATTCATTAACAGCAGCAAAATGACAGTTATGAAGTAGCATCGGAAATAATGTTATGATTGGGGGTCACCACAACATGAGGACTGTATTAAAGGGTTGAGGCATTAGGAAGGTTGAGAACTGCTTTATGCAGACCACTTGTGATGATCGTATTATTTCTGAATTGTGATGACTATGCAGTGGAGGGTTCTGTGTCTGGGTCTGAGTGACAGGAACATGACTGAGCTGTGCACACACAGACCTGCTTCTGAGTAGGGAGCCTTTGGTTGCAGAATGTTGCATGGAACGATAGCCACGGGCCATGTCACTTCACACCGGCCAAGGGCGGGGTGGCCCGTTTGGAGGCACATGTTGTCACACTCAGTGAGAAACAGAGCAAAAGACCTGCTGCCCATTATGAGCGATGACCAAAGAGGCCAGACAGGTCACCCAGTGGAAAGGGGGCAGGGTAGCAAATACAGCATCTGTGAGCAGAGATCACTTCATCATCAGAGCACGCCTGAAACCACTGGTTCCTTCCCCCCGTTTCTCAGAGCCGCAGGGGCCCTCGTCTGCCTGGATTGCCATAGCGAAGTGCCACACACACCACAGAAAATGTCCTCACAGTTCCGGAGGCTACAGGTCAGAGGTCAAAGTGTCCAGGATTGGTTCCTCCTGGGGCTCTCTTCTTGGTGTAGATTCTGTCTTCTCCACCGGTGTCCTCTTGTGCTCTTGCTCAGGGTGTGTAGCCACATGTCCTCTCCTTGGAAGGACACTAGGACCCACCCCCACTGACCGCATTTTAACTCAGTCACATCTTCCAAGACTCCATCTGAAG
The DNA here is from genome assembly GCF_014108245.1 of Pipistrellus kuhlii. NCBI lineage: Eukaryota > Metazoa > Chordata > Mammalia > Chiroptera > Vespertilionidae > Pipistrellus > Pipistrellus kuhlii. Next base: position 1,556,108 of record NW_023425525.1, read on the forward strand.
CACAGTCACACTCTGAGGGACCAGAGCTGTGAACGTCAGTGGGGGCAGGGAAGAACCATTCAGCCTATACCAATGTCCTTATTGGGTTAAATAGGACACATGATACATTAGGGCCGCCAGCATTCAGACCAACCCCTTTGTTATCAATGCCATGATTTTATGATGGAAAATTCCAACCAGATATGGCTCTACACTTTAGAAAGTTATTAAGAGTATTTCACGCATACTGTCGCTTATTAAAATGTTTTCATCTAAATGCTTAACCACTTACACTTACATCCCATTACTTTCGATCATGTCTGGACAAAGCTAACTACAGTAAATGCAGACAAGGGAGAAAAAATGTCCCCGATGGTCACACTGCTGAGAAAACGACTGCATAGCTGTTTCATTTTCAAATATGAAGTGCAAGCTTATAGGTATTTTTGTAGCCAGACAGAGATAAATTTGTTTTGAGAAACTAAATTTATCTGAAATCAAAATGGCTTACACTTAACGGGTCTAGTTTATTGCTAGCAAGCATTGCTTTGATGGTTCCTTATCTTTGGTGATCAAAGATATATATGTTTACTTTCCTCATTCAGAATTTTTTATAGATCCATTTTTCACATGTCAACTTGCTTATATGTGAGCCTACCTGCAAGTCCGATCTGAACATAGTGAGCGTACCTGCTGCTGTCTGCTGGGCTTTCCACGAAGGTGAGGGTTGGGATTTAGTGTCCCTCCTCTGCTTCACTCCCAGGGCTGCAGACTTGCTTGGGATGCCACCTCTTGCAGAGGCAGTGCGATGCCTAGGAACATGTAGCTGTCTATTACTACGAGATTGTTACTCAACCCAGAGCTAATGTAATGTTCAATAATCTCCCCAAATAAAGTATTCACGTTCAGGTTTTATCAATTTCGAATTGTCCATGTCAAATCTCAGAAAAAATAATATTACTGATCATGGGTATTATTCAGGACACTGAAATGAAGGATTGTTGGTGGAAAAAAACACAAAACAAACAAAAAAAACCACACACAACAACATCAATTTTAAAAAAAATGTGGTATTGGTCCAGAAAGTCACACTCAAAATAGATGTCAATTTACATAACAGAGATATTATTCTGGAATAAAATCATGGCTTCTTAAAAGTTGTAGAGTGGTGACAAGGTTATTCAAGAAGGTAGGAAATGGAGGCCATGGCTAAGGTCAAAAGCCAGATAAGATGGCTTTCTAAGCGCTGCCATTCTTGCTGTCAGTATGTCTACTTGTCCCTGGAAACCTCCAGGCTCAGCTCACTGCCTTCTGAGTGTCGAAAAGTAATTAAAGATGCATCAACAAACACTGTCAACCTGTTGAGGCAGTATGTTGAACATCAAGGTTGCAGTAAGTTTTTCTAATACTTATAGTTTATACATGTCAGATTTACCTAATGTAGACAGTAGCTTTTAAGTTCAATTAAAACCATAATTTATAATTTGGGCTTCATAACATACACTTTTTTAAACATTTATTTCAGGGAAGAAGAAATAGAAACATCAATGTTGAGAGAGAATCATTGATCAACTACCTCCCTCAAGCAGAAGCACACAGAGGGACTAAAAACAACAGCAAAAGAGCTAGAAGCATGTTGGCAGACTTGACATGGATGACCATGTAGGTCTGACTCAAACCCAGATATTCCAGTGGCTAAAAAAGGGGGTTCCTAGCTACCTATTATACATCTACCTCCCAATAGTCTGAATCTTCAATAAGCAGTGTTTGCCTCACAGCGCAGACTCAGTGCTCCTCTTAGCCATGTTCACTTCGCTACACACTTAACAAGGAGCAATTTTATATTATGACTAGTTTCCCTTTACAGGCAATGGGTTAAGAGTTTATGCTGGTTAAAAAATACTGCCACTTTCACCTAGAGGTTTTCTTACAGTGTTCAATAAACTGACATTGGTCAACACTGATATTTATTTACAAATCTTACTTCACCAAATCTTACTGCATATTTTGTTAAAATGTGTCATTCATCACCCTCAGTTTTAAAATATGCTGTATAGAATTTTTAAATTGTAACTGTTATTACAATTCTATGTTCTTGGACATAATATGCTCTAAGTACTTATCCATTTAGCCATTCTTCAAGAAATTAGGTCAACCTAAAATTTTAAGAGACACTCAATAAAATAAAGCATAAATTTAAAAATATCTTAAATGCATTTCAGATATACTCATAATCCTTCAGGAGGAGTGAAAAGGGAATATATTAGCTAGTTTGACACTTATACATTAATACATATATTTCCATAATGGAACTATATTTCAATTAAAAACGCCTATTATGAAAGTCTGCTGAGTGCGCGAACTGTCTCAGAAAATGAATAAGCATTTGCCAGCATAATATTTACTTATATTACGGGCCCGATGCACGAAATCCAAGCCAGGGTAGGTCTTTACAGCCCCAGATGCCTTGTGCCCGCCCCCAACCCGCACCCACTTTGGCCTGGTGATTCCCATGTCCACCACACACCCAGTTTCCCAGTTCCCTTGTTCCTCGGAGGCCCCACCCCATCCGATTGCCCGGCAGAGGGTGGCCTGGGTGTCCCCTGTGGGGTGATGGTGGGGCAATGATGGGCCCCCAGACCAATCTCATCGCATCCGCTTGGCTGGTCTGGTAAATAATGGCTACCACTCTCCATGTGGCTGCTCAGACTATATGGGTGAATTTGAATGCTTTGCAGGTGCATTATGGGAAAACGGGGAAATAGACGTGTAGGCCATCTGGCCTCCTTCAACCACAGGAAGAATAATGCGGTGTAAATGTCACCATCTTAAACTCAGGGGAGTCAGGATCTGGGTGTCACAAGATTCGTGCTGATGGCTTCCTGTCAGCTCTGTGACCCTCATGTATTGTAGGTTCCTGTCATGAGAAGCAATGGTCCCCTTCCACTCTAACAGGCACAGTCAGATGTCAGGGCAGCAGAGGATCTGGACTTAGGGGTGACTGGAACCTCAGGACCTTCAGGACCCTGAACCCAACCAATGGAGACTTGGCCCAACCACTGGAGACCTGGCCCTTTACTTACAGCATCATGCATGTCGATGAGCGCGACAGTTGCCGCCGGGGTACGTTACAAAACCATGCCTAGTCAAGCCCATTTGGCTCTGATGAGACCTGAATCTAAGTGAAAAATATACACCACTTAATACAAATGTGAGCAATCAGCTCTTAATGAGATCATTTGTAAGCTTCTAGATTGTTCCATGGTGATGTATCATTTGGTACTTTCAAAGCCCCTCTGAGGCAGGTGTTGTTAGTCCGGTTACAGAGGAAGAAGCAGTGGCTTATAGAGAGGAATTAGTCTGTTCAAGTTCACACAAGTATTGGACCTGGGAATATGACAATCTTTTGGAAACTCTGAGATAAACATATTTGCATGAGGACTGAATTTCCTTTAATTTACATAAAGCCGAGCAGAATCCGGTGGGCACCCCAAGAACACCTTTATAAACATAAAAAGAAATGCGGTGCCAGCTTCCTTTGAACTTAAAACACCCCAGGGAGAGCTACATCCCCTCTCTTCCATTCCTGGAAAAAACGTGCCCCGATAAAGCCTTGACTACCACGCCGTTTTTCATTTGAAGCCTAGAAGTATGGTAAAAATAAATAATACTCCAACGGTTCCCAAAAAAAAACAAAGCAACATCAATGGCTCTTGTGGTAAATATTCACCACGGTATTTCATTTGACTATGTTATCACGGGATTTTTCATCTTTGTGTTTTAATAAATTGCTATCATTTTTTTTTCTTCGCGTTAGACTAGTGAGCTTTCCGTAGATGGAAGTTATAACCCAATCATCTTGGAAGCGTAATATTTATTCTACTTGCTAATGCTGTTAGGAATTTTCTTATAGTCCAACGGGGAGTACTTACGTTTACTTGGAATAAGTCTGTTTTTATACATAGCAATATAAATGCTTGGGTCTATGCTCTGAGGTGCCAAGTTCACGGATACGGTTGGAGGGAGTGGAATGGGAAGGCTGCTTCCAGGCACCAGTCACATGCTTTTTCTGGTCTCCTGGTTACCAGAGTGAGCTCAGTTTTAGCAAATTCACCCAGGTGTATGACTGGTACACGGAGGTATGTGATGGCATGTGACTTTTCCATATTCATATAAATCCCAATTTAAAAAGTGTATTAAAAAGTCAATGTTGCAAAGTAGAAAGCATCCTTTAAAAAAGTCATTTTGTCACTGATGAGGTGACAGACGTTTGAAGAAAAAGATGGGACTCAGTGGGAGGAAATCCACCTCACGGCGGCTCTCTCGCTTACAGCTCTCAGTAAGTCGCTCCAACTTTACATACTGTTGGGCCTCTGATCATCTAAATATAGATCGGGAGGCTTGATTTAATTTTCCCAGACACCATGGAACCCTGGTCTTCTTGCTGTAAGAGCTAAACCACTAGCCCTGCCGCTGAAGTCACTTTAGGGTGTGTGTCTCCTGTTGGTTGTGCTTCTCTGAACCCTCTGATTGTGAGAACCATGTTAACAAAATAAACACTGGTCTTGGGTTTTAAGGGGAACCTGAGGATTTCACTCACACTGTTCTCTGTGGCAGAGTCTGCTTTCCTGGAGAGAAAGCCCGGGGACATATTTGGCTGCAGGGAAGCCAGCCTGGTGCATCCTCTGCAGTGAACAGCCGGTGCTGCCTGGGTCCCAGAGGGACGGAAATCCGAGGGGAAGGCCTCGGCTCTGATATTAAAATTGTGTTTCCCCATCAGCCTGAGCCAGTGGCACAGACGGTCCTTGTCCTCACACCTCGGAGCTAGGCGGTTCCGAAGGTCCACGCTGCTCATCGCATCAGCGCTAACATGTCATCCAGGAGCCCGGACAGAGGACCTTCCTCCTCGACACCCCAGCCTGGATTCCTCAGGGGGAACCTCATCATGGAAACAGACCTGAGGCCAGGGCGGGCTCCTGGCAGGGCTGCCATGTGCTGGGTTCTGGGGGGTCAGGGGCTGAGGATGGCGTGGCTACAGACTCTAGTTCCACATACATAATACTGCAGTGCCAAAGCTACTACCCTCCCCCCTACAGCTGTAAGGGGTTATGCAAAAGCTAACATTGGGGGAAGCTGGGTGACAGTCACATGGAAACTGTAATACCCCTACAGCTCTCCAAATCTAAGGTATTTAACAATAAAAATCTAAATTAAAAATGTGCAGTTCTGCCCGACTGGTGGGGCTCAGTGATTGAGCATCGACCTATGAACCAGAAGGTCTTGGCTTAATTCCCAGTCGGTCAGGGCACATGCCCAGGTGCAGAGTTGATCCCCACTGGGGTTGTGCAAGAGGCAGCCGACCAAGAATTCTCTTTCATCATGAATGTTCTATCTTCCACTCCCACTCTGAAATCAAGTTTGTAAAATGTGCAGTTCTTACACCACGAGTACCATATAACGAGGATAGTCATTTGCAGAACGTTAGCTCTGCAGCAAGAAAACAGCTTGAGAGTTGATTACCCCCTTACAAGTTCAGGGTTTCGACTTCAGTTTATTTCGTGCATTAAAATCTAAAGAAAGCAACTATTAAATATTAATCAAGTCTCCCCTCTGACCTATATCATAACTTAATACAACACTGTAGGTTTAGGATGAGACTCAAATGTACGGTCATCGATCAATGTCTGAATTCCTTGCAAACGTCGTAAAGATCCTCTCCTCAGACTCCCAGACGTGCAAATGCTTCATTATCAGATTCCTGGTGCAGGAAGACTTCACTGAGCTAACACAAATACCCATTTATTTTTGTACCGAGCATACCATTCTCAGCCTCTTATTGTGACAGAAAATACATTCAATTAAAGAGCGATAGTCCTTGTATCTTCCCATTCCCAAGGTAGAACTCCCATCTTTCTTCTTGTTTCAAGAACCCTTGCCATCTTCTAACAGCACTTACGAGTCTTCAGCTATCCCTGATAATATCTTAGAAGCTAAACCGAACGTGTTATATGCGAACTGATATAGTTAACACAAATTGAAGAGGGCTCAAAAATCTCTTGTCTCCATACATTCATTTGTTAACATAATCTCAATTCCAATAAGCCCTTCATACTGACAGACACTGATGCATCCTCACCTCCTTTCACTTGTTTCTTAGAAGTATTTTTGATCTCATATTTTTTAATTTGGTTTTCTAGACCAAATAAAGGTGATTAGGCATTGTTCTTACAGAAACATTCTTAGAAGAATTACAGAACTCTTTCTGCCTTTTCAAACTATTTTAAATACTTACATTCTCTTTTTGTGTGATCTTTGAAGTTATAATATTATTAATATCCTTAGCTGAATCACCGAGGAAGCAAGTAAGGAATAAAAAGAATTAGAAGATAATCAAAAAGCAATTTTTTCTTTGTGAGTTAATGATTATTTGTAGTGGTGGGCTTTGATTCTTTTCTCCTTATCATTTATCTGTGATAGGCTTGTTTTGTGAATACTATAAGGCTCTCATAATACATCTTATATGTATAACAGTCAATTTTTTTAAATATAATTTTATTGATTTTTCACAGAGAGGAAGAGAGAGAGATAGAGAGTTAGAAACATCGATGAGAGAGAATCATCGATCAGCTGCCTCTTGCACACCCAAGGTACATGCCCTTGCCCGGAATCGAACCCGGGACCTTTCAGTCCGCAGGCCGACGCTCTATCCACTGAGCCAAACCGGTCCCGGCATAACAGTCAATTTTTAAGTTGCATCACATTGTGATTTATAGTAAATATATATGTTTCTTATCTTTGTTTCTGACAGAGATCTCCTAATACATGAATTTCATTACTCTAATGTTTTCATATTACTAATAGCATCCCTTTTTTTCAGCTTTAAGAACATCCCTTAGCATTCCTTATAAAGTGGGTGAGTGGTGATAACGTATTTACCTTCCCTTCATTTCTGAAGGACATCTTGTTGGGTAAAATATTCTTAATTGACAATTTATTCTTTGAATACTGTCATGTGCCACTTAATGATGGGACTATGTTCTGAGAAATGTGTCCTTAGGCAATTTCATTGTTATGTGAATATCATAGAGGGCACTCACACAAATCCTCTAAGTGCAGAGATAAACGTACTCTACACTTGGGCTATAAGGTACACCTTATTGCTCCTAGTGCATTACTGCGCCAAACAAAGCAAGACCAAATCAAGCACAGGATAAAATGAGCCAATCAAGAGAGCGGGTAAAGCCAGCATAACACAGCAGACTGTTTTAGAGCAAACTTTTTTTTTAATAAGTAGAAAGAATGCACTCTAAAATATCAATAAAATGTATAGAGTAGCAAGTATATAAACCAGTAATGTAGTCATTTATTATCATTAGCAATCATCACATCCTACCTAATAAAAGAGAAACATGCAAATTGATCTCACCTTCATTATGCCCACAAGCCCTGCCCACCAGCCAATCAGGGTAAGTATGCAAATAAATCCAATCAAGATGGCAGTTAATTTGCATATCCAGGCCAGAGGGAAGACTGAAGATGTCCTAGAAAGAAGCCAAGCGCTGCAGAAGGGAATGAAACTGTGGAGAAGCAAGCAGTGGGGTGGGGGAGAAGTGAGAAAAGCAGGAGGGGCAGGGGAGTAGGGAGGAAAGTAGGCTGGGCAGCGACTACAGCAGGAAGCCCTATTGCAGGAATCTTCCTGCAAGGGCATCTAGTACTGTACATAATTATATGTGCTACTAGAGGCCCATGAATTTGCACACCAGTGGGGTCCCTTGGCCTGGCCTGTGGGATTGTGTCAAAACCAACTGTCAGACATCCCCTGAGGGGACCCGGATTTTGAGAGAGTGCGGGCCAGGCCGAAGGACCCCACTGGTGCATGATCGGGGCTGGGGAGGCACACGGGAAGTTGGCCAGCCAGGGAGGGACCATGGGAGGACTCCAGGGTGTATTTGGCCCATCTTGCTCAGTTCTGATTGGCCAGACCCCAGCAAGCTAAACTACCATCAGAGTGTCTGCCTCTGGTGGTCAGTGTATGTCACAGAGAGCAGTTGATTTGCATTAGCATATCATTAGCATATTACACTAAGATTGGTTGAACTGCCGACCAGAAGACTGGAAACTTAGCACATTAGACTTTTATAATATTATATAGGATAATTTTAGATGACTAGAGAACAGTAGGTTTTTTGTTTTTTTTTTTATACCAGCATCACTGAAAACATGAGTAAGGCATTGTGCCATGATGCTAGGGCAGCTATGATGTCACTCAGGTGATAGAAAAGTTTCATTTCTGTTGTAACCTTTGATACCATCATCATATATTTCGTTCATTGTTGACTGAAAAGTCGTTATTGGAGCAAGAATGCACTTTGAATATAAAAAGTCGTGACCTGTGGGATTTCTTAACAGAAATCTGTTGATAGTCTTAACAGGATCCCCTTGTGTGCGCTACATCATTTTTTTTCATGCTGCTTTCAAATTCTCTCTTTGTAACTGAGAGCTTAATTTTAATGTGTATACTATATAAATCACAGGATTTGAACTTGAGCAAACTCTAATTAATGTTCCCCTGATTCTGGCATGAATCATGATAATTCATGATGCCAAAGGATTATAAATTCTACAAGAATACCAGTTCTCGGGAACATCACCTGGCAAGGCCAGGAATGCGTGCTGAGGCAGGGTGGGCCACTTCGCTGGCACAGAGAAATGGAACTGTCTCACCGTGTTATACAAAGCCAGCTGAATTAGAATTCATTCTTGAGAAGATCACAGATGGTAGAACTAATTCATATAACCTGCTTAAACGATGCTTTAAATAATGATACATCTAATAATAAGGCTATTTTTTTGTTTTGTTTTACCATTTTTTATAATCAGTTTTTATACTTAAGTTGGTTAACTTAACACCATATTTGAAATTCTCATGCCCTTAGATGACAAATGCATTAGTGGTAAGGACCACATTGTCTCCAAAGGTGGAAAGTACCTTCACGTTCATAAAGTACCACAGCCCATAAGTAGTTGAACATTTGATCTGTTACAACTTCTCCATCATGAGACTGAGCAACCCATGCTGAAATAGTTTCAAGAACAAAACTCATCTTTGTCAGAATATGACAATGGCAATAATAATATGTTCGCTCTCTTTACCAAATCACAACATAAACAGTTCTGAGAAATTATGGGTAGAATTAGGCACGGCATCATTGATGCTGCCGATGCTCTGACAGATAGGTAGTCATGGGTGATCAATCTTATGCTAATATTAATGATGTCCCAGAAAATATGAATGCATTTGTACATGTGTCATTTCACATAGCAGCACATTACGGGTATAAATGACTTATATTATGATCATCAACTTCATCTTAATAGAGATTATACAAATACATGGTCTCTGTATCTCTGTCTCTACCTCTCTCCTTAGATCACCTCTCTGCGTATCTGTCTACATAATATATGCACATGCACATATGCACATAAATATGTATAGTATTATGAATTTTGCCTAAAATGGAAAATGATATATTATGGTTTTAATTTGCATTTCCCATATTTTGCAAGTAGCTTAGCATGTTTACTCATATTTAAGAGTCATGTTAACTTCATTTTCTAACACATTTGTACTCTTTCCTGTGGAGTTATTCCTTTTGCTATAATTTGTGTAAGTTATTTTATATATTAAGGAAATTACCCTTTATAAGCTTTAGGATTTATCGATATTTTCTTTGGTGTCTCATTTGCTTTTAAATTTCTTCTGATGCTTTTTTCTATGCATTTAAAAATATGTTATGAGAAAAGCTTATCAAGCATTTCTTTTATGCCTTTTATTTTTTATAATTATCAAAACCTCTGCACTCCCAAACTAATGTATGAAATAAAGCTTTTATGATTTTTTTTCCTCATGCTTTCATGGTTTCCCTCAGTATAGTCAATTTCTCATCATTCTGTTTTTTGGGGAGATGTAAGACATGCTCTCTGGCTGATCCTTCGGGTGGCTGTGTAGAAGGCAGAGGTGAGAAGGACAGAACCTGAGACGGTATTCAGTGAGGCCGAGGCATGGTCACCAGTTGGAGCAATGCCGGGGAGAGCGCAGACCTGGTTTGTAGGCTGTGAGCTCCACACTAATGACGAGAGCCCATCGGAGCCTCTGCACAAGCTTCCATGATGAGCTTCTCCTTGAAAACTGATATACACTGTAGTTTATACCAAAGCTCTATCAGTTCCAGAAATCATATTTTAATTTGTAAATTAACGTATGATTAACAAAATTTCATCTACCTATCATCTATCTACCATCTATCTAGTGGTTATTTATCTATATTTACCCATGTGTCTATTTTTAAATATCTAAAAACAATCAGTTTTCATTTGAAAAGTAATCCATCTGCATTGCTCTGGAAAGCTTTGGGAGGAAAGAACATTTGAATAAAAAGAAAGAGAAAAAGAGAGAGCCACCCCCCCAGGGGGCCTGGAAGGAGCATGTTAGAGCCAAATGCTCTGAAAACATGTTCTTTGAAGTTCTGAGAGCCTTTTTCTTTCTAAGAAAGCATGTCTTGTTTGACTTAGGTAGTCCATTCTTCCAACCTGCTAAAGTATCCTATAGTAGCAATTTGTCCCTGCTATTTAAGAGGTAATTGCATGGTGATTTCTGTTACACCTAATGAAGCTGGGTGACTTAACAACTCCGTGGTAGGCACTGGTTTCCTAGTAACTTTTCAAGGGTAAAACCTTCAGGTCAGCTTTGAATAACTCAAGGGATTGTGAGAGCAATTTAGGGGAGAAATATTGGGCCCAGCTGCACATTAAAAAATGTATTTTCCTTACAAGACATCATCATCATGAAGATGAAAGCAACCACAAGCATTGATGAAGGGCTTAGAAAACCGCTCTGAGATAACCCCAAGACCGATGGACTGCATTTGAATGCCGCTGCTTCTACTAGGGAAAATATGTTTAACCAGAGACAAAGACACAAATGTCCAACTTATGCATGCAGTATTTGAAAGAAACATAGTTCATTTAAGTCATCTCCCATGGCTCTCTTCTAAGACAAACAAGATATTTTTAATTACGTGTTCAATGGAGTTCTATTTTCCCTTCCATGACTGTTTCACACCAAATGTCTGGGGTGCTCAGGACTTTGCAGGCTTTGTGGGTATCCCCCAATGACACAGAACGAACTCGGTGCATTGATTCCGAGGATAAGATTGGGAGCATAATTTTGTCTTTGTTTTCAACTTAGTCACTTTTAGTTCTTACTATAAAGAGATATATGGCAGTATATAATATTGCAATAGTGAGTAGACAGTCAAAGAAAACCTACGAACTAACTATATTTTGGGGGAGAGAGAGAGAAATGTATTAACTTTGGATTTCAAAGCTGGGATTTAACTTACCTTAACTCACCTCAATAGCTGGCAGGTTAGTACATGACTAGTAAGTCACTAACCTAGTACAAAGCTTCCCGTCTCCCCACTCTAATCTGAATATAATTTAAAAAATAAAGAAGGAAAGAAGCAAAGGGGCAACTTGCTCACACACTCACTTTTAGATTGTAAACTTTTAGACTGTGAGCATTCAAACAAATATTAGATAAAACCTATAAAAAATACTTCCTTTAAAAATGTTCTGACTGCAATCTTTCCTTCCAAATTATCACAACTCCCCCAAGCAAACTTGCACTCAGAATAGATTGTTGAACAAGCAAGGGAAGCAATGGTCTGGCACTTAAAAGAAATAACTACCTCTCTGGCCAGTTGGCTCAATGGTTGAAGCATTGTCCCCTACACCAAAAGGTTGTGGGTTCAATGCCCAGTCAGGCCACATGCCTAGGTTTGCAAGTTCAGTCCCTGGTTGGGGAGCAGATGGGAGGCAACCAATTGATATTTCTCTTTCACATGGATGTTTCTCTCTCTTTCTCTCTCTAAAATCAATAAACACATATCCTTGGGTAAGGATTTAAAAATAAATAAATAAATACCTCTTGATGAGAACTGCATAACAGCTCTTGGATCACAGTTAGCTTTGGGATACCACCTTAAAAGTGACCTTTATTAAGTTAGCTGACTAGTCAGTAGATACTTTATGGAGTTCAATATTCTAAAGACTGATCAGAAAAGGAAACTTTTAATGCCCTTAATAGGGCCATTAGTGATATTACCAAATGAAATTAAACTGAAGGACAATCTCAACAAACCTTTTTTTAGTTCTGATAGCGTACCTCTGGGAAACTTAATTGCTGGTGTAAATTGGTGCCTATTTCCTGTATCTCATTTTCCCCATCTAGCTTAAATAGATAACCGATGATTACCCTGAATGTAAATTAGAAGCATTGCCTATATTCTAAACTTGACTCTTGTAAAAATAAATGCATAGACCTTTATAAACTCAAGGAGAATTTTTATGGAGAGTCAACAGTACTTTTATTAAGTTGACACGTTTTTCATGGACAGTAATCTCAGTGCGGAGTGACACCTGTAAATTGGTGATTCAGCCATTGATCCCAATTTCCATTTGTGGCAAATTATCCCAAATGACAAGTCATAGGAAAGAAAGTATTATCCAAAGAGAGGCTTCTGCATGGATGGGACAGTGTGGACTTCCGTGTGCTCTACCTACCCCAAATGAGGACACGTCATGGCGTAAGTGCCAGAGAGGAGTCAAGCATGGCCAACCATTAATGATATTGGCAAGGACCAGGGGACATAATCTTCTGAGCCTCAGCCTGCCCTTGTCTCTACTGGGGAGTAACTTTACACGCCTTGCCTCCTCTCTAGGGTCTTGTAAGAATCAAATCAGATAACATGTGGGAAAGCATGATGAGACTATACAACAATGCATAAACAAAGGATATGTACAGGTTTCGCTACGTTATATTCGCACTGGGCTTCAGATCGCTCTTGTGAGCAGCAGGGAGAATTCTTTGGTCATGGCCGTCTGCTGCTTCTTCTAAAGTAAATGAAACAAACCTAGGACGTGCACATCTGCCTCACAGGTGAGACCTATGAAGTGGGAAATCCACCTAAGGAGTGGTCTATAATCAGTATGCAGGAAAAATGATGATGAGCATGTCTACAATATATTCAATAGATAATTTTTATAACATATAGAAGAAATATAAATGCCAAAATAGGCCTAGCTGGTTTGGCTCAGGGGATAGAAAGTTGGCCTGCAGAGTGAAAGGTTCTGGGTTCGATTCTGGTCAAGGGCACATGCCAGGATTGCAGGCTTGATGCCCAGTAGGGGGCGTGCAGGAGACAGCCAATCAATGATTCGAATTCATCATTGATGTTTCTATCTCTCTCTCTTCCTCTCCCTTCCTCTTTGAAATCAATAAAAATATATTTTAAAAAAGAAAAAATAATGCCAAAATACCTATCAGAACAAATAAACAAGTGTCCAAGGTAACAAGGTTATAAGATCAACATACAAAAAGTAATCCCATTCACAATAGCATCACAGAGAATGAGGTAGATAAGAATGAACTTAACAGAAGTGCTGTAACAGTTGTATACTAAAAGCAAGGCATCCCCGAGAGTAATTAAAATTCTAAATAAATCAAGAGGTATTCTACATTCAAGGCTGAAGACTCGGCATTGTTAAGAGACCATTTTCTACCTGAGTTGATCCATAATTTTGAAGAATCCCAGTGGGCTTATTTTATTTTTTGGTAGAAATTGGAAGCTGACCCAAAAAAATATTACATAAAAATGAAAACTCAAGAAGCAAAACAGTTGCAGTAATCTACACATTTTGGTATTGATGAAAGAATACACTAGGCCAATAAAACAGATCCGAGAGTTCAGAAATGTATTTATAAATTCTTGGTCAATTGCTCTTATACAAAAATGCCAATAAAATTCCATTAGGGAAAGGAACAGTATTTTCAACAAATGGTGCCAGGAGCAGTGGATGTCCATATGAAAAAAGAAGAAGGAAAAGGAAGAGGAGGAGAGGGAGGAGTAGGATTTCTACCCTTATTCATATCACACACAAGTAATAACTCAATGTAACATTTACCTAAATATCACACTGACAATGTAGAACTTCTAGATGAAAATATGAGAAAAATCTATATGACCATAGGTTAGACAAAACTTTGTTAAGTATAGCATGGAAACACACAGCAATTTAAACCTTTGTCTGAATTGTAATTAGACTAGAGAGCATTGGGTCTCTGCAGAGGTGGCATTAATCAAGAGACATGAGAAAAGTGTGTATACATTATAATCATCGCAACATGAGGTGAAGACTCCACATGCGGCGAGCTTCCTGACACTGGGAGTGTGCAATTATAATCCACCCGATGCTGCAGCCATTGTACTGCACTAGAGGGAAAGAGGAAGATGCCACCCCCTGGTCCGAAGGACTCCCTGTCTCACTCTGCAGCAGGCAAGTAGAAGAATGAAAATAAGCTGGACGCAGGTTGAGAACAAAGGGTGCCCATGGTGGTCCCCAAGGTTGGTGCATAGCAGACATGGAGGTCGGAAAGGCTTGCTGAAACAGGCTACAACCGAACTGAGTTTTTAAAGGACTGGTGCGCATTAGCCAGACAAGGAAAGCAGAATGGGGTGATACAGACAAAGGAAGGTGCAAAAGCATAGACCAGTGGTTAGCAAACTGTGGCTTCTGAGCCACACGCGGCTCTTTGGCCCCTTGAGTTTTTAGCAAAGGCCAGCTTAGGAGCACCCTAATTAAGTTAATAACAGTGTACCTACCTATATAGTTTAAGTTTAAAAAATGTGGCTCTCAGAAGAAATGTCAATTATTGTACTGTTGATACTTGGCTCTGTTGACTAATGAGTTTGCAGACCATTGACATAGACCATCTCTGTCCTGGTGGAGAGGCCTCCTGAAGCTTGGTAAGTGCAATGACCTCAGTCGGTGGGTTGAGGGGACTGGAGCTGCAGCAAAGTTGTTTACCGGAATCAGATGATGGCATGATGTTTGTAGCCTCCTTCCCTCCAGAGCCTTGGGAAGTTCATTGCTTTCACATGCTAGTGAGTCTTTAATGGGCAGTGACCTTTGGTACATTCACACCAGGGAATACTATGCAGCTATAAAAAAACAAGGCTCTCTTACCCTTTGAGACAGAATGGAGGGACCTGGAGAGTATCATGCTGAGCGAAATAAGTCTGTAAGAGAAAGACAAGTATCGCATGATCTCACACATAGGTGGAATCTAGTGAACAAAGTAAAATAGATACAGAGACATGGAAGCATGCAACAGATTGACGATTCTCAGAGGGAAGGGGACAGAGATTAACAAAATAATTTATCTGCATAAATGCATAACCCATAGACACAGTAATAATGTGGGGAAGGCCTTGGGAGATGGGGAAAGGGGTCAATGAGAGAAAAAAGGGGACACCTGCGATATTTTCAACAACAAAGATAATTTTCTTAAAAAAGGAACCGTCTGTCCTCTGAGCCAGGCTGAGGGTGCCTTTGTGTCCTCCTTCATAATCTGTGAAGCGTGACAGAAATTAGTAGATGCTTTGATGCAATGTGCTGGAATGCTGCACAGATACAAAGCATCTTATCAAAGTGCTTGAGTTGGCTGAAAGGCTCTGTAATGGGGCATAATTCACTATTAAGTCATAGTTTTAGGCCATGGTGTTTATTATGTAACTTTCATCTCATGAAAAACTCGCGAGCAATAACATACTCTAATCCTAAGGAACTTCAGCAGACAGCCGAGTCACCTAAATAGCCAACGTGTCTGCTTCGGAAGCAATTTTAAAATCAAATAAATCTTAATTTTGATTTTTAATAAACTTCACCTTTCAGGAGATTATTAATCACCATCAGGATGAGGGAAGGAATTAGCATTCATTAAGCTAATAAATATGTCAGACAGCATTTGAATGCCATCTAGTTTCATCATCCCAACCACCTCAGAATGCCAGTTTTTACGAATTAGCAGGCTTACCATGGTCAAGAGACTTCACCGAGGAGACTCAGTTAAGAGGCCCAAACTGAGTACAAAGCAGTTCTGCTAGACTCCAAAGCCCCCACTCACCTCCCTAAACCTGTTATTCTCTCTAACTGTTTGCAATAAGCATCCCACTGAATAGTCAACGGATAAAAAACTAAAAATACAAAACCATAACAAAATATAGTTCACTCCAGGTGTTGGTATTTCTTAATGTGCTAAAGAGAACCATTGCTTCAGCTCGAAGTAATTCTGTGGATTTGGTCAAGTTGGGTTATGTAGCTAAGTCTCTTCTGTGTCTCCAGTGGGCTAGATGACAGTAGTTCTTTCGTGGGGTAGTTATGTGGATTAGAGAAGGCAAATGCAAATGTCAAAAATACTACCTGGCCCATCACATACATGCAAATCATTCTCGCTAGTCATGTCTTCCAGGTTAGCGTATCCATTTAGCCAGGTCCCACGCAGGAACCACCACGCTCAGTGTAACAAGTACTGCTAATTAATTTTGCATGTAGACTTGCATGTAAATGATTAGTATAAACATTCCACCACAAATGGAATGTGCAGAAGGCAGCTTTGAGTGCACACACAGGGATAAATAACAGTGCCACCTGAAGGACGAAGTGTTTCAAAGCAAAGTAGTCATTGACTTGGGCAGTGTTCTACTTAGTGAAATGCATAAGGAAGAAGAGTTCACAATACATGCCAATAAGTTGAAAAATATTGCATCTGCCTGAAACTCTGGGTTGAAACTATTATTTTTAGCAAATGCCTGAGGTGCTTCTCATAGGAAGGGACCATGTGGTCTCATTTCCCAAGTGATGTTTCCACCAACAATGGTTTCGGTTCCAGGGAACTTAAAACTAACCAAGAAACAAGATAGTTCACCTCTGCACATTAGAAACCTTGTCTTGGTCTATGCTGTGATCTGAAAATTGGTTGAACGCGAACATAAATGACCTGAGATGTGAAACCTGGAAATTTCACTTTCTGCTCTAGATGAGACAGCACTACAGGGATTCAAGAGATATAGAAGATAAATGGATACCGATCCGTTGCTTTAAAATGTTTTTCTATATGGCACAATTTTTAGCAACACACTGAAGATAATATTGAATTTTCATTTGGAACCCAATATATTCATGTGTAATTTCTATGGTATTGGAGATATTATTAGTCTTATCTTCTATTGGTTTACATAATTGATTGTATTCAAAGAGCTCTATGGATTCCATGGAAATAAAGTCAATAAGAACAAAACATTAAGCAAATTGTTTTATTTTCGTTATTACTATATTGGAAAAATTGTCTTCTTAAATCTCATTGATTTTTTTTTAGAAAGAAATGTATGATTTATTGCATATGAAAATTTATGAGTATGGATTTTTTTCAGTGCTGGTTCTCAAATGCAAATAACACCTCATTTAAAATGAAAGATTGTATGCATAGCAAATATTACACAAAAGTCTTATACAATACATTTAAATATTACTGATCTGAAAATGCTAATAAACAATATTCTGCACCATTATCTACTAGATAAATAGAGCAATGGTGGAAGAACTTGTGACGAACTGTCTATTAGCTTAGTAGAAAGAGTAAATTTTTCATTTGGAACCCATTTAACCCTTAAAACGGGATACGCTTTGTTACTCACATTATAATTTTTTGTTACTATTTCTATCATATTATAAATTCTACTCTCAAATCTCTTTACAATAAAAACATATTTAATATGGTCCCATTTAAACTACAATTTTTTAATCATAAAACAAATAAAATATGGCCTTGTGATTTTAACAATTTGTTCTGATAACCATTTTAAACTATATGTGGAAAAATATTTAATACTAGAGACCTAATGCATGAAAGTCATGCAGGGGGGAGGGGAGTGGTCTCCCTCAGCCCAGTCTGCACCGTCTCCAATATGGGACCCCTCAGGTCCAACTGCCAGTTTAGGCCCGATCCAACCTGCAGTCGGGCATCCCTCTCACAATCCAGGACCCCTAATTGCTTTCCTGCCTGCCTGCCTGATTACACCTAACTGCTCCCCCTCCCCACATGGCCTGGTTGCCCCATGCAGCCTGCTGCTCAGTCATTTGGTCATCCCTCACTAACTTCCTGCCAGTCTGGTCGCCCCACACAGCCTGTGGTCTCGATCTGGCATCTAGAAGGGTTCAGGAATCTGGAGAAGGAGCTGTGTGTAAATTAAATAAGAGTACAGAGATGAAACAAATTTTGGAAGGCATCATAGGGAGTCAGAGAGGACTTAGCTAAAGGAACTAAGTTCACCTTGTCTCAGGACCCCTTGCTTTTTATTAACACAATCTGTCCCAAGGCAGAGATATACACATCAAAGGGTAGGGTTTTGTATACACCATCCATTGTCTGATTGGGGAATTACCTCCAGCTGTTCAGGTGTTTGGCCAGGAGGAGGCAATAGCATGTAGAGTAAGATGCCCTTAGCTGTCTAGCAGCAAGCAATCATTTAATGCATCCCTTTCAGGTTTGGGGAAATGCCCTCAGCCATCTCCAGATGATTCATCTCTGCTGACTGTGCTGGAATTGGCTTCTGGCAGGCTGGTGCAGCAGGCAAACAGGAGCACTGACAGGTGCACGTGCTGGGCCATAAAAAGGATGACATGTGGAGTAGTTGGAAATCCTCAGGTGTTGACAACGAAAGACCCAATTCTGTTGCTAAGGCCTCCTGTTTATATTGTATGGCCTCGTTTTTCATAATCTAGTTCACCCATCAAACCAGAAGCTTAATGAGAGTGCAACTCCATTTTATTTACTCGCCATATCTTCATTGGCTATCCCCTTTTCTGCCACGGGGATGAGGTCAAAAATTAATTTCTGGTGTAACATATATTTTTAGAGCATTCGTATCCTATTTCTGCCAATAAAACATGACTTTTAAATATGCAGTCGACCTTTTATTTTTATTTTTTTAAATGTATTTTATTGATTTTTTACAGAGAGGAAGAGAGAGTTAGAAACATCGATGAGAGAGAATCATCGATCAGCTGCCTCTTGCACACCCCCTACTGGGGGTGTGCCCGCAACCAAGGTACATGCCCTTGACCGGAATCGAAGCCAGGACCTTTCAGTCCGCAGACTGACGCTCTATCCACTGAGCCACACTGGTCTCGGCTGCAGTCGACCTTTTAAAAACACAGGTGTGAAGGGCGCAGGTCCACTTCCCTGCAGGCCTTTCTCGCTGAGCGCCTGTGCTGTGTTCACCCGCAGCTGGGAGCGCGTGGATGCAGGCGCCATGCGTGCATTGGTCTCCGCCTTTCACCCAGTAACAGTTTTTGTTCGTACAAAATGTTTTTAAGTTTAAATTTTTTTAAATTTATTTTACATCTCCAGCTATTAGCTTTACCCTACTAGCAGTGTAATTTAGCCAAACCTCTGTTTCCTCAGTACCCTGATTTGTAAGCTTCCAGGCAACTTCCAACAAGAACAGAGTTTTTCCCAAAATGAAGTGTCTTTTGTATTGTTAATTTTAGCAACTTGGTGAAAGCCATTCCATTTTCTATATTCCCTGTCTCTACTCTGTCCTCACACTTAAATTTGAATTCCACATAATTTTCACGTGTCAAAATGCATGCTCCTTTTTGTTCTGTTTTGTGTCTAACCGTTTAAAAGGCAATAACTATTTTCAGCTGGTGGTACAGAAATAAGTGGCATTGCATGGCTGGACATGCCTGGACATCAACGACTACGTTTTGGAAGTTTAATTGGTGGGATCTTTCACAGATGTCTCCTTTTGTTTACTCAGGGAACTGAATATTAACACATTTCCCATAACCAATCACGGTCCAGCATCTACATGAACACAGATGTTCCATGCATTTCTCAGAACGTCCCCATGGGTGGGGAAGACAAGACAGATGTATTGATATTTGTCTATGAACTCTCTGGAGCCAGGCTCAAGGGCCGGGGTCCCCGCCACCTGGGAGAAGGTGCTTTCCCCAGAGGAGATGGAACATGTGATGTCCAGAAGCCAGAGTGTTGCCTGGAGAGATTTCCATGCATCCCTTCTGGGGCTTCGCTCCTCGCTCCTGGTTCCTGGGGCCCTGAGAGGTCTCAGGGTTCCCACTGGAGAGCAGCGCTGTGTTCATCGGATTCTTTCAATGCCATTTGTAGCCAGCTCTCTCGCGCTGGAATGTAATCTGTTTTTATAGCTTCCACAGCTACTAGCAAACTCCGTCCTGACATTTTCAATGTGGGAAGTTCGCTCAAGACATGACTTCTCTCATCTGCTCATATTTTCATGGCAGAAATGACAATGTATTAGGCTGTCATCTCGGGAGGGCATGCATTTGCTACAAAGGAGATTCTGCCAACTCATTGTTACAGAGTGTGCCCACTCCTCCTGGCACAGCAGGATGGCCAAGGAAACCAAGCATGGAAAATGCAGAGGCTCCCCACCCCTCCCCCACCCCCCAGGGCTTGGCAGGGTCCTAGATCTGGGCCAGACGGGATGTTTTCTGTTACTACAGGAAAGTATTCAGTACCCTTTTTTCATTTTTCTAGACACTTAGACATTTGTAGATTATTAAAATAATTGTATGTCACTGTTTATAAACTTCGAATCTTATTTTATTTTCATACAAAACATCTTGTACTTTTCAATTTATTCGTGATGGTTTAAGGACCCGGGCACTTATAACATTTATGGAAGTTGATAGAAATGTCTTTGGGAGTTCTTATAATTCTGTGCACCTGTAAAAGCTTTCACTGTGTAAGTACTAATAGAGTATTACCCTAAGTACTTCCGCTCTATTTTATGATTTCAGTTTTTAAACTAGAATGTTTTCCTGATAATAAACTCATGGAATGCTTATTGAAAATTATGGAAAACACCCAAAAAACCCAATGGATAAAGTAAAGAAAATTTACCCCAAACCACAGAATCCCCGTGTCACATTTTGAGGAGGTGCATTCTTCAAATCCCTGGTGTTATTTTATATATATATATATATATATATATATATATATATATATATATATAGAGAGAGAGAGAGAGAGAGAGAGAGAGAGAGAGAGAGAGAAGAGAAGAGAAGAGAAGAGAAGAGAAAGAGAGAGAGAGAGAGAGAGAGAGAGAGAGAGAGAGAGAGAGAGATTATGTTAAGTGACCCATCATCAGACCAGCCACTATGACATGCAGGGGGCAGACACTCAATGCAGGAGCTGCTGAGCTGCAGTGACTTTGCAGCAGTGGTTCTCAGGTGAGGCACCCAGAACCAGAGAGGAGGGAGCCCAATTCTTCCAGGGGCTGCACAATTCCACTGTTTGCCTCGACTCTGGTTTACTGCACACTTGCTTTTGTGTTCCACACCTTGTATGACAGCAACTTTGCAGAGTGCCCTCTAGGACTCCGGGACCCCTTAGGGGATGTCGGAGAACTGGTTTCGGCCTGATCTCACAGGCCAGGCTGAGGGACCCCACCTGCCAGAGGGACCCAGCTCACTCCACAGAGACCCTTTGAGCCCTCCAGCCAGGGAGGGACCACGGGAGGTTGGCTCCAGGGCGTGTTCGGCCCATCTTGCCCAGTCCCACCCCCTGGCCACCTTCTAATTAATTTCCTTTTAATGTGCCCTGGGTCACTAGTTTTGAATAACAGCCAACTTTGAAGAAAAGAAGTTAATTGTTTAAAACTTCATCTGCAGTACTAATGAAGAACAAATGTCTATTCATAGGATTTGGAGTTATTTGTGTTTCATATTCATCATATTTTGACACTTTTGCCTATTAAGGAGTTAATCGTTTTCTAATTGATTTGTATGAACTTTTCATGCGATTGATTTTAGCCTCCTTCTGTCTTATTTTGCAATTAGTTTTCCGGTTTATCATTTTAATTATCTATTTTTTATTGTATCAGTCAGAATATCTGTTCTTTGTAACAAGTTACTCTCTAAATCTTGGTGACCTAACACTGAAGGTTCACTTATCAAAAATGCAGTTTCTAATTCGGGTGGTGGAGCCCTCCATGAACACAATGATTGGGAGGAATGGGTATTTAGGTTATAAACATGACCATTGTGACACATGTCTTATATGTTGCCCAGCAGGGCAGAGAGAACTACAATGCAGCCTTTTAAATTTGGGCTGGAATCCCCACACTGAATTCTCTCAGCTGGTTGGATAGACCAGGCACAGTTGGGTAGAACTGGGCACAGCTGGGTAGAACCAATCACAGTGGGTAGCACCAGGCACAACTAGATAGAACCAGACCCAGTTGGATAGAATCAGGTACAGTTGGGTAGAACCAGACACAGTTGGATAGAACCAGGCACAGATGGATAGAACCAGACACAGCTGGATAGAACTAGACACAGCTGGGTAGAACCAATCATAGTGAATATAACAAGGCAAGTTTCAGGGAGAAAGCAAACATCCCAGCCATGGCATCGGCCTAGGAATGTTATTTTGTTTTGGAATACCTAAATTTACTGTTGAAACTGCTTGTCAGGTCATGATGCCACACAATTCTCTTCCACCCATTTACTCCTCTCTCTGCTCAGACTGACCTCAATCTTCTCTTCAGTCTGAAGCCTCCTGTCTACCCTTCAGGTCAAGAGCAATAGTCAGCTCCTCTTCCAAGTCCTCTGGATGCCCAGAGCAGAATGTCCCCTTGTGTACCCATCTAATCAGACGTGTTCCTGAAACAGCTGCTTCTTACTGTGCCCATCTCGGCTGTGGGTGCCCTCGGGAAGACCATCATGACGTTTATGTCTCCTGTCCCATTCCGCCTGAAGCAGCATAGCTTCCAGTCAGAAAGCCTAAGAATGGAAGTGTATTTCATACGATTCACTATTAATGTAACTTTGATTAAGTTAGCAGCCACTTTGGGCTTTATTTTTCTCACCTTAAAACTAGAGTTGCAAAAATAAATATCAGATTTTCATAGGAATGAAATGAAATAGCATATAGCCAAATGCCAATGACAACACCCAACATAGGTTAGGAAATTGATAATTTTCCTTTTTATAAAAAAGGAAAAGTTTTTCTTTCTTCTATTTCTTGCATAGTTTCTGATATAACAAATGCTAGGATATTTAAGAGTTATTATTTGGCAAAATACTTCCTAAGCTTCATTTATTTATTTACCAATTATACAATTTTGTAATAAGTGTTGACAACATACATTATAGTATGCCTAGTAGTATTTTGTTTATACAGTTACAAAATATACTTAAAATGAAAGTTTTTTATTACTAGCATTAATGGAAAATCAGCAGCACTTGCCATAAATAAAAGGAAACAAAGCAACTTTATTAAATGTTAAACTAGAGGCTCCATGCACAAAATGTGCACCAGGGCTTGGCCCTCGCAGCCCAGCTTCCTCTGGAAGGTTGTCCAGTTGGTCGCTCTGCTATTGGATCTAATTAGCATATTAGCTCTTTATTATACAGGATTATAAAATAAAAGCAAACAAAATTTTAAAGCACATTTAAACATGGAAAATGCTCATTAGAAAAGTTTTTTTTTAATGAGAAGTTCTGAAATATTTATAATTATTCAGTAATGAGAGGGTATTTGATTCAATATTGCTTGGTGAAGCATGCCACAGTGGTTCCATGCCTAAAAGAATATTGTGGTGTGGTGGGTTTTTTGTTTATTTTTTAAATTTTTGATGTTAGTCTGCACTAAGTGACTCTGAACTCAGATGTGTATATTAGCAAAAAGAACAAAATGATTTAATGAATTTCCTAAGCAGTCTGAACACTGAGACCAAACACTCTCACGCAGAATCATGCCCATGATCCTTGATGTACAAATTTCCATTTCAAGAGGTTGTTTTCTTAGAACCATCTTTCATCTTGTGACTGGCAT
This sequence comes from Pipistrellus kuhlii, assembly GCF_014108245.1. NCBI lineage: Eukaryota > Metazoa > Chordata > Mammalia > Chiroptera > Vespertilionidae > Pipistrellus > Pipistrellus kuhlii. The sequence goes on from NW_023425525.1 coordinate 1,579,872, forward strand.
AGATCTCTCAGAGTGAAAGGACCAGTTAAAAAGTTCATTGAAGTTCCCACCATATCAATAAAATAAGGAGTTTTCTCTTAGTGAAATTCGGTGGACTTCAAAATAAAACTGTGAAAAATACATCTTCACTCACATATTGTAACGCTAAGGAACAATGAACTGCTCAGTCACTGCTCCTCGGATGGCCGGCCCTCCCCTGGTCTTCTCACACATCTCCCAAAGGTCCATCCCCGGCCAGACACCCTCTCCACAGCGCTGATGACTCGTGGACACGGACCTCCTGTGGCTGTGTCTGCATTTGCCTGCTCCTTTCTATTCAGCGCCCGGCTGCCCCTGTGCATTCCCGCTCAAACATCTCTACATTCCCACAGATCCACAAATATTTGCAGAATCCTGTGACTTCAGGGCTCTTCTGCACCTTCAGGCTGGTCAACAATGAAAGACGCTCTGTGTTCACAGCAATGGTTGTTTTATCAACGGATAATATTTTTTTGCATCTAGACAAACATTTACAATGGAAATAAATTTAAATGCTAGCTGTATCACTAACTAAATATTTTCCTTTTCATCGTGGAGTTATTAATCTCTCCTTGTACTTAGAATAGATGTTTCTACACATTCTATGTTCATGTATATGTGCCTGACTTTTATTCTCTCTTGTATCATTCTAGGAATCATTCTGTGGTAGCCATACTTCTCTATGAAGATTCGGCCTTCAGTCAATTTTGTCTGCTATGAGGCACCAGCTCTGGGCGTGTTGTTAATGTGTATGGAACTGCACGTATGTTTACATTGGTCTGCGCACTGGAAAATGTTTAGCAGTTGCCAAGGTGGGACCTGGGTGTGTGAAGCACTTGCTGAACTAGACGGTGTAATAGCCAGAGGTGGGGACCCGCCTGAGCTCTCCCTGGCCAGCGCCACCAGGACCCACGCTCTCTGTACACAGTGAGAAAGAGGCTGTGCCACCCTCCCCGCAGGCCCCAGGGCCTCACTAAGTGGTGAATTGGGGGAGGGAGGTATGTCTCTTGCGGTCCATCTCCCCCACGTACATGGTTCTCCTCCTCTCTGCTCACTGCAGGATCCACAGTCTCATTCCTCACTGCCCGCTTTTGAGCCTGGCATCCTCCACGTCTGAGGCCTCAATCCCTCCTCGTCCCTTTGCGTCTAAAACAGTATTTTAAGAAATATGATCATAGCTATTTCAGTCCCAGTTTTACCTGAGTTTTAGCTGACATATTCCAAAGTGAGGTGTCAGACAGCATAATCTTCCTTTCAGGAAAATAAAGTGCCTGAAAAGCAGCATTTTAGCAGGTAACTGATCTCAGCTTAAGAACGGTTTGGAGAGACTGAGAGAGTAACTAACGGTGGGAAACGTGTGTGCACACGTGGATACGGAGAACTGTCAGTATGTGCAGGCTGCAGAGGAAACGTGGATAGAACCAGAATTTACGTAAAATAACAGCTTCCTGCCCAGCCGGCATGGCTCAGTGGTTGAGTGTCAACCTATGAACCAGGAGGTCATGGTTTGAATCCATCAGGGCACATGCTTGGGTTGCAGGCACAATCCCTAGTGTAGAGTGTGCAGGAGGCAGCTGACCTATTGTTCTCTCTCATTATTAATGTTCTCTCTCTCTCCCTCTCCCTTCCTCTCTAAAATCAATAAAAATATAGTTTAAAAAATAATATTAAAAAAATAACAGCTTCCTTCCCGGCTTACATAGCTCAGTGGTTGAGCATCAACCTATGAACCAGGAGGTCACGGTTCAATTAGGAGGGCACATGTCCAGGTTCAGGCTCAATCTCCAGTAGGGGGCGTGCAGGAGGCAGCCGATCCATGATTCTCTCATCATTTATGTTTCTCTCTCTCTCCCTTCCTGTCTAAAATCAATAAAAAAGATTTAAAGTAAAGAAACAAAATAACAGCTCCTATACCATTGATCTATAAACTTTTTTGTTAGCTTTCTGTGTGATGGTGTCTAGGACAATGGTGGTGTTTTCCCAGGGAAACATCCACACAGACTTATGGGTTGTCAGGGGCCTCTCTCTCTCGGCAGAGCCAGGAGACCTCACAGCTGGAGAAGGCTGCCCATCCCAAGCCAGCGGCAGCTTCGGCAGAACCGCATGTTCCTCTGGGGACAAATTAATGTGACTATGGATAGTGATTAGAAGTCATTCGACTCAATTCCATTATTTATTTTTTAATATATTTCAGTTATTTATTTATTTATTTATTTATTTATTTATTTATTTATTTTTACAGAGAGGGATAGAGAGCTAGAAACATCAATGAGAGAGAATCATCAATCAGCTGCCTCCTGCACACCCCCTACTGGGGATGTGCCCGCAACCAAGGTACATGCTCTTGACCGGAATCGAACCTGGGACCGTTCAGTCTGCAGGCCTACACTCTGTCTACTGAGCCAAACCAGTCAGAGCATCAATTTCATTATTTTGAATATCCACCTTTCATTTTATTTTCAGGGGTTCACTTGCTAAATAAAAAGGTCTAAACTATAATTGTCCTTATTTTGATAATAAAGGTAAAAGCCCCACCAGGACCAGTTTGGCTCAGTTATAGAGCGTTGGCCTGCAGAATGAAAGGTCCCACGTTCGATTCCGGTCAAGGGCATGTACCTTGGTTGTGGGCACATCCCCAGTGGGGGGTGTGCAAGAGGCAGCTGATTGATGTTTCTCTCTCATCGACGTTTCTAACTTTCTGTCCCTTTCAATTCCTCTCTGTGTAAAATCAATAAAATATATATTTAAAAAAAAAAAAAAAAGTAAAAGCCCTGAGCTCTAGAGAAAGTTCTGCAGATGCCTTTAGTGAGGGGGCACCTTACAGTCTGTCCACTGGGAGGTGGACTGAGCCACCTCCAGGCCTTCCAGCAGCAGCCACGCGGGCCCTGCTTGGATGAGTGGCTGCAGCCGGGACCAGGAGGGCGCCTGTGACGGAGGGCCAGAGAGCTGACATCCCATGTTCCAAGCAGAGGCCAGGGGCTCCCACTCAGCGTCCCCACGAGGGAGCCAGGAACCCAGGCTCAGTGCCCCACATGTCTGAGTCGGTGACCAGGAACATGTGACAGGAAGCTGTGAGCTGGCCACCCTGCAAGCTCCACAGTGGCCACCGCTGGTCACTGTGCCTGTCTGTGCTCCGCGGCCTCCGGCACTGCCGGCCTTCCTGCATTCCGCACAGAGAGTGGTTCTCGCCACAAAGCCTGGGAGGAACAGATGGCCGTCTGTTCCAGGATAATGGGCCTCTCTAAACACGCACGTGGTAAAGGGAAGAGACGAAGTTTTTAAACTCTGTGAGGAAAACGACTCCGAGTGCGTTTCAATATTTATCCATTAAACAGCAAATGGTGTGTTCGGCTTTACTTCTACAGCACGTTAACCGCCCAGCTCCCTCGCTCTCCAGACCAAACTCCCTGGTGGAACATGCAGGCTTGCTATGGATCCAGCCTGTTCCTTTGCAGATTAATAATCGGGCTGAGACCAGATCCTGCCCTGCCCGCAGTCACAGCTGAGAACTGGGAGCTAAAGTCTTTGTCCTCCCCCCGCCCCACCCCAGCTGTCTGCACCATACTCCCTGCCTCTTCTCTTCACCTAAAGGAAGCGGTAATCCTGTGAGCTGCAGGTGACTGGCCGCACAGATAATCCACCTTTAGATGACGCTCCGTTCTTCATACAAATCGCCTGTCTTCCCCTCGCAGGCCTTTCCACAAGCCGGAGCTGTTGCAAAGAGCAATGGCCCTGCCCTCAGGCACTGAGCATCACATGAACACTGTCTGCCTGGGTCCCCTTGCTCCTGTCACCGCCTGCTTCTTTTTTCTTAAAAAAAAAATATATATATATATATTATTGATTTTTTACAGAGAGGAAGGGAGAGGGATAGAGAGCTAGAAACATCGATGAGGGAAGAAACATCCACCAGCTGCCTCCTGCACACTCCCTACTGGGGATGTGCCAGCAAACAAGGCACACACCCTTGATTGGAATCGAACCCGGGACCTTTCAGTCTGCAGGCCAACGCTCTATCCACTGAGCCAAACCGGTTTCGGCCGCCTCCTGCTTCTTATATCACACAGGCTCTGCACCTGATGCCAGCACAGCGGGGCTGGCTTGTTAGGGAAGGCCCTGATCTCTGTCTTCCGCCTCCTACCCTCCAAGCACGTCCCTGGGGCCAAACCATCTGAGTCACAGTGAACCGCACAGAGCAAACCTAGGCCCTTGGGGTGGGTGTGGGAAGTGGGGTTGGGGGGGGGGGGGAACTCACCATACAAACCCAGGGGTGGGTGGGGCTGGAGGTGGTTAGAGGGGATGCAGGAGAGTGGAGAGCTGGAAGCAGACAGGAGGGGCTGGAGAGGAAGGCCAGGAGGGCTTTCTGAGGGAGATGAGCCCCCTCCCGGGCAGCCTGGCTCTGTCAGGGGCCGTCTGCAGCGGTGGGACTCTGCCCACAGCGGGTGGGCACATGGCCCCTCATAGGGAAGGCCTTCCCACACCTGGAAGGAGGCTGGTGATGGCCACGCACTCTCCATCCACCACGTTCTCTCCTCACAGGGAGCCCGGGAGTACCGCAGGGAGGGACAAGGGGCTTTGTGGATGGGACTGTGATGGAGCACAGTGCCTCCCCCCCGCCCCGCACCCCTCCCTATCAGCCTGACAGCTTCTCCTTCCAGGGGAGGGGGGGGCGTCCCCAGAGGCAGGGGAGCCAAGCTGCTCTCTCTCCTTCTCCTGGAGCCTTGTCTCAGAGAGGAAGGAACACCCGCCATTCAAAGTTCTCCCAGGACACTGTTCCCATCAGCGTGTGTTTCTCACAGAATGCGTGTTTCCTAAAGAAGAAAAAAAAAATCACTTATTTTAGGACAGAGTTCAACCTGAGACGTGGCTTCAAAGAAGGTTCTGAGGGCAGAGAGAGGTGGGAGGAGTCACCCTCCTGACACTCACACGGCCTTTAGGAGAGAAGGTGTGGGGTTCTCTGGTTTCCCACCAGAGTAAAGGGGGCCTCTGCCCACTCAGAGCAGGGTCTGTGTATTCATTCTAATTCACAGGGAAATTTTTATTGAGGGCAAAGGAAGGAACATATGGAATAATATTGAAATAAACAATAAAAATGCATGGAAAATAGGTCTTCCCGGTTTCATAAAGTTATCTCTTCGGTTCCCCTGCTGGAAACAAGAAGTGTTCTGTATGTAAAGCTTTTTATTCAAATGGTCCAGGGTTGTGTCTTTGCAGCCTCTCTGCCAGCTTCCTGGGAGTTCTCCCAGCCACGCAGAAGCAGGAAAGACGAGAGAAGATTTAGTTGCTGGGAGAACATCCACCTGTTCTCTGTGGAAAAGGAAATCAGTGAGGATTCTGTTCCTGAGAATGGCCAGTGAGCAGAGCGGCCTTGGGAAAGGCAGCATTGCTCAGAGAAGGCCTTCAAGCACACAGGACAGCAATATCCGGGGCCCGGGTGCAGGGGAAAGAGAGTTAAATGCAAGAGAAAGAACATCCTCAGAGGTGCTGGTGATCCTGCTGTGCATGGCCAAGGGCGGGGGCTAGGCAGGGGCCTCTGCCAGGACTCGCAGAAGAGGAGGAGAAGTTGGAGCATGGGAAGTCTCTTCCAGGTGCCCTGGCTCAGCAGCTTTGAAAGAGCGGCCCAGTGCATTGACAGCCAGCCCAGAGGACTGCAGGAAAGCCACAGAGCAAAGCTCTGGTTCAGGCATCTGCAGAGCCCACAAGTGACAATAGAGCCGTCGTCACCAACCGCATTGTTCATTATTGGGGGGCAAAAATGAAGAAGTAAGAGTTTATATAATTGGAAGAATACCCAACTACAAGCAAATATGAAAACCAAAAACAATAACAAATAATACTGGCAATGTGTCAGTTATAGCTACATACGTATTTAAAGTGAGCCAGACTAGAGACGGTCCTAAAATACACACACAAACACACACACACACACACACACACACACACACACACACACACACTTCAAGCCTCGCTATACCTCATGGGAAGCTTATACAATACTTCCTGGTTCATCCCTAATTCGCAGATGAGGAAACTGAGCTCACGTTTCCCCAAGTCCCACTGCTAACCCCCGGGCAGCCAGGATTTGAGGGGCGGGCTTCTCACACATTCTGCACTACAGCTGGGAGTTCAACACGTTTCTATTAGCAACCTATTGTATCCTTGTGAAGAAGGCAAGAAGAGAAAAAATGAAAACAGCACATGGCGTCTGGCAAGAGGCAATAATTTAGTGGGAGAGAAAATTGTCTACGAGAGCTCAGAACTGACTGGTGGGATGACATGCGCCTGCAGAGAGAAATATAGGGATGACACTGTGGGTTAGCGGGGGGGGGGGGGGGGGGGGCAGGGGCAGAATGCCCAGGCATTAGGATCTGTGTTTTCTCACCTACCAGGCATGTGATGATGACTCCCAATTTCCTTATTTGTCAAATAGGATCAGTAACAGAAACCTCACAGAGCATGTGTTGAATGTCCTCTGGACACTGTATAGCAGGTTGTAGTTTTTTAAATATTTTTTTTTCTGATTTCAGAGAGGAAGGGGAGAGAGAGAGAGAGAGAGAGAGAGAGAGAGAGAGAGAGAGAGAGAGAGAGAGAGATGGAGAGAGAGAAACATCCATGATGAGAGAGAATCATGGATCGGCTGCCTCCTGCATGCTCCACACTGGGGATGGAGCCTGCAACCTGGGCATTTGCCCTGACCGGGAATCAAACCATGACCTCCTGGTTCATAGGTCAATGCTCAACCTCTGAGCCATGACAATTGGGCAAGTAGTTTTAACTAGTTAATTACTACACTGTATTTTCCCAGCCAGACTTCTCTATTTCCACTAAACAACCATGACGACACGTTGAGAACATTAGTCAAGACTGAAAAATAATGTATTTATTTCCTTTCAAATGAACGAATGAGTGATAACTCAATGACTTGGTCTTTTAACTGCATGTCTGGTTATATCATTTATCATTTTACTTTGTTTTCTAACCATGTTAGAGGAATAAGTGAAAAGGAAAAGCAAATTGATGCTGATATGAAGTAAACTTACAAAACTTGGCGTTAAACCACGTTGTTTACCTCACAGGAGAGTCTCCCTGGTAACCACATGTCTCCGGCTTTCCAACAGGCCTCTGCTGGAATTTTCTCCTCATCAGGAGAGGTGCTCGTTGCAATCACATGTGTTTGGGGGGAGAGCGCGTTCTGTTCCGGGGTAACAGCTATGGAGAGGAGCACATTCTGCTGATTAGCTGTGTGGTGTTGCTGATTCAAAGTAATTGTTATTAGTATTGAAATGTCATTCAAATGATACACTTGGCAATATCAATTTCTGTAGCATCCTCTTCCTATTCATCACATTTGTAATTCTTGTGTTTATCCGGTTCATGGGAATTTTCCTTTTATGACTGTTTAGATCTCATTAGTCATCTCTTCTGATAACAGGCCAAGCCGTGGGTATGTTTGTTAGCAAATGATCACGAAGGAGAAATATGGAAGGAAACGGGCTTCTCAGACCCAGAAGCCAGAAAGAGATCTGATGCCTGATGTCTACTGTATATGGGATATAGAAATGCTGCAGAATTGCAGGCGGAGCCAGTTAAATTCATGAGTAATCAGTCGTTAACCACTATCAGTATTGGGATCCATTAAATTAGTCGGAGGCTGCTGCAGTGAGAACAGGTATTAGGTTAAATCCCTATTGAGCCAGAAAATATGGATTGTTCAATCTGTTGTGGTCTGATCAGAACAATGCGTCCTCTGTATGTGACTAACAGCATTGCGTTTTTAACCCTAATCCAAGGGACAGGGACAGTCCACTGCCTTTGGAAAATATCAGTCTGTTATATGAATGCATGTGATAGGAATTCACTTTCAGACCATTGCAACATCAAGAGATGGGGCTGTGGGAATATATGAACTTGACCTAGTTCCTCAGAAATATATTTAATAATATATTTAAAAATATATTTAAAAAACCACTCACATATAAATGTGTCCTTCATGTATTTAAAAACCTATTGCAGACATCTTAGGTCAGGGTAAAGGTAACATAAAGAGACCTGATGGGCTTTGGATTTTAGAAATTGATAACGGCTGGATTGAGTGAAGCTAAATGGATAAAGGTTGAGTTTACTAGTATAGGGTCATAATTTCCTTTCTGTTTTTGTATGTCTGTGCCCCCATCTTTTGCTTCCTATGATGTGCATTTTCTGTTTCTGGTTTATAGAATTTTAGAATGTGTGGCTCTCAATATTCATGAGAATTACCAAATATTATCAATGATCAATATTATCAATTGTCAATATTAATGAGAATATTAACAAGAAGTATTTCCATGTAAGGGCTATTTAGAAGTTTTTTGAGGGGATAAAATTAACTATCTTGTACTTAGTGTAAGTTCATGTACAAAATATTTTCAAAATATATATAACTGAGCAACATTGACCTGTTGCCTCTTGCATCCACCCTGACCAGGAATGGAACCCACAACCTGGCCATGTGCCCTGACCAGGATTCTAACCTGTGACCTTTAGATGCACTCGGGAGGATGCTCAACCATTGAGCCATACCAGCCATACCAGGGGCACGCTTTATAAAGAGCTGTATCATCACGGCTGTCTTTTATTGTATATCAACTATCTGTGCACACTTTGAGTTAAACTCTCACAGAACAATCTATTTGAGAGGGGGGGGGAGAGGGAGAGAGAGAGAATGCTAAGTTTAGAACATCTAAACAAGTGACCAGTATATCACATCATACACACCTGAACAGTACATGTCTGTAAAAGGCAATCATGCTTAGAAAGGAAATGAATACATCTAACTTAGGGATAATTATAAATACTTTGCTGTCTTGCTGTGAAAGAATTTATGGACACCACGGTTCCATTCGGACTGAATAACGTTTTTCTTCCCTGCGAGAATGACAGTGGAAACAGTAGTGGTGCTCTCCACACGGTCATCACTGCGCAGTAATTAACCTTGGCCTTCATTAAGGCCCCCCGCTCTGCTGGCAAGATTTACATGATTGGAGCGAGGCGTGTTCGTGGTGATATAATTTCATGGGCAGTAGTAATAATCCAAATGGGAGGACATTAAGACCGACTTCGCAGGCTTTGTTTTTCTTCAAGCGAACGCATTATCGAGAAAATGTAATCCCACGCATGCTGGAATCGCAAGGCAGAGGGCTTATGTGATAGAATTACACCAGACAACTAATTATCTGTTGTCCATTTGAAATTTAAACAATTTCACTTTCCATAATTACTTCTTCCTCGTTGTAGGTTCAATAACTAAATCCACTTGTTAAAATGGCATTACAGAGAAATCCTTGAGAGGGAAAACATGATTCTAAAGATTTAGAATTAGATTTAAGTAAATGATCACTATATAGTATTAGTGCTCTGATTGTCTCATTTGATGTGCTCATTACCAAGAGGCAATTCCTTATCTGTGCTGGGAAGGAATCCATTCATTTGCAAAGTGGCCATGTCAGGGAGGTGAAGGACAGCCACGTTTTTTCAGGGTTATTATTTATTGATGTCTAGCTGAAACCAGGTTTTAGAAACTTGTACTAACGTGTTTCCTGCCATCGTTTATTGTATTATAATACTATGCAACTATGCTTTGAATTTATTCAAAACTAAGAAGAATTGTGGCTTTCACACTTCTGAAGGGATTAAGAATTCATTTTTAGATGGTAAGCTGTTTCTAATCTTGCCTCTACGTGCATGCATGCATACGTCCTCATGGGAATTGTGTTAGCATTGATCTCATTGGTAGCAACTACTGAATGCCAGAATCTCACCACCCATCGTCCATGCAGACTGAGTTAAGACCACCCACAGATACCCAGTGTGCGTTTATGATTTATGGAAGGGGGTTAGATCGCCGTGGTAGAATCTATTCTGTCACTAAATCGAAGGTTTGTTAAGTTTTCTGCTTCTTCCTTGAAGCAGTCTTTCCTCCAGCTGTGTTATGGCTTCATGGGATTTCCCATGTTCTGCTGAATCACATCCATACAGCAATAGGAAACTGTGGTTAACACATGCATCCAGGTTCCTTTTAGCCTACTGTGTGTTCTAGTCAAATACGCTGCCATTATTTTAATGATGTCTATGGCACCAGTGGGCATGATTCAGAGTTTTTTAAATTAAATACATATTCAAAGCTCATAAAAGGTAAATATTACTTTAATACAAGAAGAATGTAATTACTTTTAATAATTATTAATGTAATTATTCCAGAGTAAAATAAAATGGAAACAAGCTCCTCATACTTAAGCTTTAGGTTGTTCTTTGTGGGATTTTTTAATAAACTCACTTTTCATTTTAATCAACCAACTTAACCATTTTTCTCACAGTTTATTGACATTGCGAAGAATGGGATTTTCATTTTGCTCAGTGGTGTATATTTTGAAAATATTTTGTGCATGAACTTACGCTGAGTGTATCTCCTCACTGAGCTTCTAAACCACACAACAGCAGCCTTCCACGGAGGTGATTCTCATTACTGTTATGGGAAACCCGTGGCACGTGATTGTGAAAGTGGGGCTGGAGGAGCATGAATGTCTGGGTGCTCGCGACGGTGATGGCTCCGTCTGATAGTCACGTTTTTAGGTGGAAAACTGCTGTGACATGGGGAGAGGGCAGCATCAGAAGCCTCCGGATCTGTGGCTGAGAGAGGTGATGCTTCACTCTGAGTTTTCCCAGGACCCACTCCCTCCCTCACCCTCTGCCAGGCTCATTTAGGAAGCTGATCTCCTCCCAGGATGGAGCGGATTGTTGCTGATTCCATTGGGAAGCCAAAATCGGTGAGATGCTTTTTTAGGTCAAGATTTACTTTCTTGTCCCATACATGCTTCCCAAATAGTATTCAGAGTCTATTTCTGTGTCATGTGATCATTCAAAAAAAAAAAAAAAAAAAAAAGCATGCAACTGTGGCTCCCTGTTTTGAATCTTAACTTCCAAACTTCTGTAATTTCCTGGCCCCTGTGCATGGCCCACCCCTGTGCCCCTGACTTGTGAAGGGTTGGCTGGGGACCGGGGAGCAGTAGGTTGGGGAGGGAAGCGCCTGGCCCTTGTCTTTGGGCTGGTTCTCCGTGTCCTAAGGGAGGGGGGCTTGGGAAAAGCTCTGTGTCCTTGCCTCCTGTCGTTGGGGATCCTGAAGCCAGTGGCTCTTTTGCTTGCCAGGCCCCTCTCAGTGCGGCCCCAGCTCCTCAGACTCCAGGCTGCTGGCATGAGCTTCCTGCTCAGCAGAACTCCCTTCCTCCACCAGGTTGCATGCCAGCCAGGCCCTGCTGTGCTGACCTCACTTGGGGTCCGTTGCTCAGACCAGCCAAGAGGCTGCCAATACCCTCCCGCCTTCTGCTTTCCTGGATCCATTTTTCTAACGTGTGAGGCGCTTGGTAACGCGATTTGTCTTCCGAGTCATCAGAGTGACTGTATTAGTAAACATTTGCCGCAGCCTGGCAAGGGACAGATGTGTTCCAGGTGGAGCATCTGCTTCCTTGCTGCCTGCTACCTGGTCTCTGAGATATGGGAGCTGGTCCCACCCACCCTTTCCTCGGCAGCACTCGGCACACAGCTGCTTGTGTTGTGACTGAGGAGGGAGCAAGCTTGGGTTGACCAGAAGGACAGAATCTGATGGGAACTGCTAGCCTTCTCCTCTTCGTCTGTTTAGAAATAGCATACCCCCACGGACCCACCTCTCCACCGTGAGCTGGACGCCTGGCAGCCAAATGGGACACTAACCCTCACAGCATGCCAAGTAGCTAACGGTGAGCATGTGAGTTGGGAAATGGAATGTGAGTTGAAACATCCTGGTCCACTCTTTTGAAGAGAATCAAGATAGCCCCACACAAATGTCACTTCAGCAAAAGAAATAATTTGAACTGAAGGCAATTAAGAATCAAAAGATATGAGTCCCCTCTCCTCCTCTTCTCTGCCCCAAAACAAGAATAAATTCCCCTGTGTGAAGATGACATGCATTTCCCGCTCTCCAGAACCACGATGAGGAAGCAGCAACCTGGGAGGGCACGGAACACAGCTGACTAAAACCCTTTCACCTTCCATCCGCTGCCCACCAGCCACCCTTTCTTGAAGCCCAAACCCTCTCTGCTTTAGCAAGAGAGTATCAGCTCCTTATTTCCAACTCTTTTTGGTGGTTCTTGTTTATAAAATGTATGTGCTTTACTTCCTCAAGAAAACTGCTTTAATTTTTTTTTTATTTAAAAGAAATCGCTGGGAAGCGATTTTGTAAGTTTTTTTTTTTACATTTTGCTCTCAGTTTATCAGAAGAGAAGATGCAGCTGGCAATGATGAAGCTGTCAGCTGAAGTGTCAGAATTTTCCTGCATAATATCGTTATGACTTCCTCCTCTTGGAAGAAGAAATACAAATGTCGTAGCGAGTGCAGATTAGATATTGATTATTTTTGAATCACCAAGCCAGGCCAGAGGGAAAGCTTACTTTTTAATATGAGCAAAAACAATCTGTTTTCCCAAACCAATGATGGAGGTGCAGGAATGGGGAGCTGTCACCTGCTCCCCGCGGCTCTGCCTGGCGCTTAGGGGGAAGAACAGGGGTGGGGAATCCATGCTTCGGAGGTGATCTTTCCTGAAGGAGATCAAAGAGTAAGCCTGGCACAAGCTGGCTTAGGCCATAGACAGAGGATGGGCACCGGGCGTGACTGGCGGTTACAGAATGGCATATCTGCCTTGTTTTTCCATTGCATGAGATCCTATCCTGTTTTCACTGCTTTCTTCCAGACAGAAGGCTGAAGGAGAATTTCAGAATTCACCTGAGTCTGAATAGCATGGACACTCACCTCCACCAGACATATTCACAACAAGGTGGATCATCCAGATAAAAAGATAGTAACTAACGGGCAGTTGCATTCAATCATCTTGATTCAAGTGAGTCCATTAAATTACTGTTCACTTTTACTCTAGATTGTAATGTGAAAACTATTTAGTTTGGTCAAAAGGTAAAATGGTAAGAAGAACTAAAATAATTTTTTTTTAAATGGTGAAGTTTGACTTGAAATAAAGTAAAATAAATGAAAGAGATTTGACTTGGGTTGTGGGGGAAAAAGGGAATAAAAAACCTGCTATAAATTATTCAGGCTGGTTCAAATGCTATTCTGCAAACCTACTTTGTAAGTCATAGTTATATAGGTTCAGTTATCAGAGAGAGAACAAGATTACATCACCCAGTGTCTGGACCACAGAGGCCTATGGCACAGATTTAATTTTCATGAATTAGATGTAACACAAACTATTCTTGCATAAGCAAAACAAATAGGTACAAGAAATTAAATATGGATTAAATGACTGTATTTTAAACAAATGGTTTACAGTGCTCAGTATATACTTTTCATTGAAAAGACTAGAGGCCCAGTGCATGAAATTCATGCACGGGGGTCCCTCAGCCCAACCTGCACCCTCTACAATCCAGGAACTCTCAGGGGATGTCCTACTGATGGCTTAGGCCCACTCACTGTGGTTCTCTGGTCTCTGCAGGGCCTGGGGTTTTGCTGCAGCCATGGAGATAAAGCCCCCATGCCCTGTTGTCGCCTCTCTGTCTGCTGCCACCATGTGCTATGCAAAGGAAGCCCCAATGCCCTACAGTGTGCTCTTTCTTTCAGGCCTGGACACTTCACCAATACCAACACACTGAGGAAGCATCCATGCCCTGCTGTCCAGGCTCTGTCTGCTGGGCCTGGGGATGCTCCCACCGCCTCTGTGCTAAGGAAGCTCCCAAGCACTGCTATCCAGGTTCTGTCTGCCATGTCTGGGGTGGATCCAGCCTCACTGCTTGGTCCCTGTGAACCCTGGTGGGTCTGACAGGCCTAGACACTGCAGCAGCAGTGAAGTGGGGAGACTGGATCTTCCCACTCCAGCAGCAGATCCAGCCTCACTGCCCTGGCAGACAGGCCTGGACACTCCAGCAGGGGGCTGAGGGACTAGGCACTGCTATCTTGTGGCTATGGGGGCTGCCATTTTGTTGTGGGGTGTTGGTTAATTTGCATATTACTCTTTTATTAGATAGGATAACTATTAGGTTGATACTCAACCAAACCCTATTTTTTTTTTAAATATATTTTATTGATTTTTTACAGAGAGGAGGAGAGAGGGATAGAGAGCTAGAAACGTCGATGAGAGAGAAACATCGACCAGCTGCCTCCTGCACACCCCCTACCGGGGATGTGCCCGCAACCAAGGTACATGCCCTTGACCGGAATCGAACCCGGGACCTTTCAGTCCGCAGACCGACGCTCTACCACTGAGCCAAACCAGCCTCGGCCAAACCCTACTTTTTTAAATTATAAATGCACCAAGGCTTAATACAGGTTCTCACTGGCTGGCTAGTTACCTAGAAGTCGAATATCTAAAGACTGTCAAGATGCTGAACAGGAACCCTTAGAGGTTTCGTTGACAATAGGACACTGGGTGACAGATTCACTTCTCGTGGTGATTTTTTGCCCAAATCTTAAGCTACAAGCAATTTCTGCTTAACACTCTGCTTCATTTTGCCTTTATTTCCATAGAAACCGGCTAGCATGGGAATGTCCCAACAGTTTTGCTGGCATCAGATCTCTTGCCAGAATGTTCTGCTGCACCAGGTGTTGGCGTTATAATGTACAGTGACTCAGATTTCTGTTAGGAATCTGATTGGTAATAAATGGCCTCCATTGAATTTCCTTCCTGTTTTTAATTTTAAAAGATGCTATATTAAAAATTTAGCACACTCATTTCTTATGTCACTTAATTATATATTTCAAATTAAAGGGTGCTTCTGCATATATTTATTGTGTACCTTTTAATCAAGATAAATATGTTTCATTTAATCTTCAAGTATGTAATATATTTTAGACTGTTGATAGTTATAAACATCTATAAAGTAGGATACTTGTACTCTAGAAATCACATTGAGTGAAGGAGAAAAATCATGAAAATCATCATTTGAAGATACAGTTTTTTAAATGTAGGCTATCTACATCACTGCTGATTTATGAGATTGGGTAATTTTCACTGAGGGAGAGAGAGAGGATTCTATATACATGAGCATTTGCCAGAAAGAACAGCTGAGGGAAGATATTGAAAAAGAATGATAGGACCACAGAAGACAGAAGATGGAAAAAGATCCAAATGTTTAGGGAAAATAAGTAGCATAATGTGCCTAAAGTAGAGAACACTCACAATGTTAGATTCTTCAAACAATCTAGCATGTCTGCTTACATGGAAACGGAATTTGCAAAGAGAATGTTGTGCTGAGAAGAAAGGACTGCATGCGTTGTAGGAGGGCTCACGTTGTTGTTGCCTTCATGTTTCCAGTTCCCACATCTCAGTCCTTCCTTCCATGAGGCTGCCCAAAAACCACCAGGTCCCATGGAGTCTGCACTCAGTGGCCAGTGGCTGAACTGGCCTGGGCACCAGGAGAGTGCTTTTCCGTTCTTAAAGGGTCAATATTTGTTGGGCACAGTTTTCCTTGAGTTAGAAGCAATTTAATGTCCTCAGTCTCCTAATCTGTCGTTAAACATAGTAGACACTTGATACATTACTTTTTTGAGCTACCCACTGACATCTGAGTGCCCTCACACCAGCAAGTGTCCATCGCAACGCTGACCTTGGGAATGTACGGGAGGCCACCCTTTTCAATCCTTAAACAGCCGGAGGTCATGTCACTCCTAGTGGCCTCCTTCCCCCATGGGGCAGCTGCCATGGCAAGTCACGCATCTGAGTGAACGTGTTTGCAATAACTTTGGAGAAATTCAATTGAAAACTAGATTTTCTATTATGTTCTGAGACTTTCAAGCTTCAAAGATCTTATCAAGAATTTAATTAGACTAACGTCCTCCATGCCCCCCCTTAGGGAATATCCATTAAAGCAGTTCTTTCCTTAGGTGGTTGGGATAGAAATGAGTTAGCTCAGGTGTTTTGGTTCAGGATGATACAACGGAGCCTGCATGTCCTAGGCCCATAGGCTCCATGAATGCCAGAGCTAAACTGCACAAGAGAACCTTATGACAGTAGATGGAATGAATGAAAACAAAATTAAAAGGATGCATCTAATATGCTAATCGCAGTCAGGTATTTTCTTACAGATCCCAACACAACAACACAAGGCACCTTTACTTACGGAGAGCCGGATCTTGTCTTCGCCTCCCTCCGAGCAGGTATATGTATTGATATGATGTTATCCGGGAAAATGGCCATGTGTGTAAGCACGCAGGCTGGGCTGCTTTCTGTTGGCTCCTGCCTGAGCTCTGATCACTCCGCCATCCCCTGGGCTTGGGAGGAGACGTTAGGAACTCCCAGCTTTCAGGAGCAACCAAGTATGACTGAAGAGCAACCCAGGAAGTTCTGCCCCACTCTGTATTCCTGTGTTCCTGATTCAGACAAATCGGGGCACATTTATCTAGGAACACTGGCTCATATTTGCCTCTAGGTAAACATTTATAAGCACATACAGCTACACGCATGAGCAACTGCAATGTGTCCAGCCCTGTGTCAGTCAGTTTGTTCACACTCCCTCTTCTGATTCCAGGAGGAAGCAGCCCTAAGAGCATGCCCCGCGCAGAGATGAATGGGACGTGAACGAATGGGACAGGAGCACAGGCCACAGAGGTCTCACCCTGGGAGGCATGCAACCACCTGCAGAGCTCAGAGAGATGCAGACCCTGTGCCCCCTACTGGGCCCTGGTCTCCCAGGGAGGGCTTCAGCATCATGTGTGTCACAGTGTACCACGTGGTGCCGTTACTCTCGAACATCTGTGAACCTGCAACTCACACAGGCATGGGCTGTTCCATGTTAGGCTCGTTTCTCAGCAGGCATCCTAAAAAGCTGGCAGGAGTTTTGATGACACATTTTGTTCTTAAAGGCCTGTCACGCCCTGTGGTTCCTGTCCATCCCACTGGTGGTTCGCAGCGGTTCGCAGCTCCCCTCTATGCACAGCCATCAGCGTGTGAGGACTCACTGCTCAGCGCTCCGGGAGGCTGTGGTTTCTGACAGGAGACTCCCCTGCTGAGCTGCTTCTCTCTGGACCTTGTGGGTCTTTCATCGCACCCCTTTCTGAGGGCCCCGTCCCCTCTCTGTGACATTCTGCAGGCACAGTGCATTCTCTTTATGTCCACGTTTCTTCCTTCTTCCAGCTAGGAGCAAAGACATTTCCCAGTACCCCAGTCCCAGATGGGACCCTGACCCCAGATAAGTGGGATCACGTGGTCACCCTGAGAGCTCTGCTGCTCCCCCTGCTGGTCTGTAATCAGCCTGCCTGCCTGACATGGTGGCCCATGTCAGGGGACTCTCCATCTCCTGTTTTTTTCTGAAGAGATGTCATGCCCAGGTTTACCTTTCTAAAGCTATTATTCTTTCCTGACCTGCTGGACCGTTTTTGGAAATTGCATTTTGTTATGTACAGTTCCCAGTTCCCTTCTCCCGCTGGCCTGTGCCACAGCTGAGTCCTGACACTCCTCTGAACACCTCTGATCTGAGCCATGCTCTGTCCCGCGAGTCCCAAGGATCTCCGAGCTCTCTCTTCTCAGCGGGATGGGGGACGCTCATCTGCCTTTTCTGATTTGAGAGAGAAGGAACAGCATCCCAGCTGGTTCACCCCGAGGACACGTGGACAGACATTTTCCCTGTGATCTTTCCCGTTTCATTTTCAAATTTATTTTCGCAGGCAGCATTGGTATGGCCTCCTTGAACTAACTTTTAACTGTGAGTGGCACGAAGGAAGTCTTTATTACATTGTCATTGCCGCTATAGATTTTTCAACGTAAAGACTATAAAATATCAAGGATCGGGTCCAGAGCCAAGGCTTCTTTCCCCCGATGCCATAATGTTAAATGGAGCTAAATGCGCATGCATCTATTAGCTGGAAAGTGCGAATCTTGAGAAGTTACCTCAAGGTCACCAAAGGTCATAGCATCCATAAATGGAAGTCATGAATATCATGGTATTAGAGACAGCTCTAAATGGGCAGTGAGTTGGTTTATTTTAAAGCTTATCACACACAATGACAGAACCGGGAGAGACATTTAAGATAATCTATTCTAACACCTTTATTGTAAAGATGAGCAAATGAAGGTCCAGAGAAATGATATTACTTGCCCAAGGTTACAGAATGACTTAATTATCTTTTCCCATAATGTGATAAAGCTGTGTTTTGAACTAGCATTAATTTTACCACTGAGAGAATGTGTAATCCACACAGCAGCCAATAAAAGGAGGGGGCATAGAAATAAAAATCATGGCTAGAGGAGGTTTGAAACATTTTGAAACTTGTCATTTAGTGCAATATGCTTCTTTTAATGGTGGAAATGGGGATTTAAAAGACAATGACTGACACACATTTACAAGAATGCTCAAGCAGGCCCAGTTTCCCCACTAAGTTATAGTTGACTCTTCATATTTCATTCTATCGCGTTTTTGTTGAATGCTGGGAGACTCCAGGGGTGTGTGAGAGCTGGTGACAGGTAGGGTTTCTGGGAGGTGGGAATCTGCTCAGCAGGATGCGGGAAGCTGACCACAGAACCTCAGGACCGATGTCCAATACTAATAACCCTCTGAGAAGGAAGCACCCATCCACATTTAAGGTGTTTCGAGCAATCTTTTCTTCATGGAACAGAAACATGCCCATAGCCTTATGGTATGCTTGTTCAATTTCTTTAAACAAAAGTTTAGCCTCCCGTAGGAAGTTATTGGACTCTGGAAGCAGGCTGTGTATGACTAGTGTTGGGTCCAACACCTGTCATACGCAGTGGGAACCTAAGCAAGGTACACATTCCCTTGGAGTCTCCAGTTCCTACTGTAAGAATTCACTAGGTGAGCACACAGAAAACACCCAGAACAGGCCCTCACATACCTTGCGTGACCTCCATCGGCTGTAGTCACCAGTGATAGTTGGCGGTAGCGGTAGTAGGCATTGGGGTGAAGTGGTCACATATGATGCTCAAGAAAACAAAACGCTGCTTTGAGAAAAAACATTTTTTTTGAAACTGTCTCCTGTGGGTTGTGGAAGCTCTCAGCTGTGTCCTGGCTGTATCTCCCCCATCTGGTGGGGGCCTATCCAGGTCTCCAACTGTAACCATGGGTCCATCTGCTTCTCTCAAAGTCCTCCCAGTTAAGCCTCACGAAGTCTGACGCTGGGCTGTCAGGTCACACACTGTAAGGATTGTATGTCTCTAGAGAGCTCTCCCTTTTTCTCTGCATAGCGCTCTCTGCAGGTCCTTGCTTTAATGCCTCTTCTGCCTGCAATTAGTACAGCTGAAACTCCTTTTTTTTTTTTTAAATCCCCACCTGAGGATATTTTTCCGTTGTTTTTAGATATAGTGGAAAGGAGGCTGGGGAAGAGAGAGGAGGAGAGAGAAACATGAATATGAGAGAGACACATTGATTGGTGCCATGACTGGGAATCAAACCAGCTACCCTTTGGTGTGCCGGTTGACACTCTATCCCCTGAGCCAAACCAGCCAGGGCTCCTTTCTTTGGAATAGTATTAGTATGATATCTTTTTCTTTATCCTATTTCAAATCTTTATGTGATTCTTACAATTCCATTTGCAATGGCATAAAAAAGAATAAAATATGTATGAATAAATTTAACCCAGGAGATGTGAAAATCTGCACATTAAAAACAAAACATTAATGAAAGTAATTGAAGGAGATGCAAGTAAATGGGAAGTTTTCTGTGTTTCTGTATTGGAAGAACTGACATTTTAAAATGTTCATACTACCCAAAGGGATTTACAGATTTCATGTAATCCTAATCAAAACTGTCATGTCATTGTTCACAGAAATAGGAGGGAAAACACAACCTAAAATTGCTAAAAAAAAAAAAAAAAAAAAAAAAAAAAAAAAAAAAAAAACCTACAAAAGCCCCTGAATAGCCAAATCAAAGTAAGAATAACAAAGAATAACAAAGTAAGAATAACAAAGTAAGAATAACAAAGCTGGAGGTCTCAACTTCTGATTTCAAACTATATAACAAAGCTACACTAAGCAAAACAAGTATGGTATTGACATAAACAGACTCATAGACCAACAGAGCACAATAGAGATTCCAAAATTTCCAAATATATACACTAGAGGCCCGGTGCATGAAATGTATGCAAGAGCAGCCCTTCCTTCCTCTGCTGCCAGCACCGGCTTCCCTCTGGCACCAGGGAACCGGCTTGCCTCGCAGTCCTGGCTTCCAGAAATCTGGTCTAATTAGAATATTGTGCTTTTAATATATATATGTATATATTCAATTTTGACAAAATTTCTAAAATTATACTCTAGGGAAAGAATGCCCTTTTGAATAAATGGTATTACAAAAACTGGATATTCACATGCAAGAGAATGACTCTGGATTGCGGACTTATAAAATACATGCAAGTCAACTCAAAGTGAATTAAACACTTAAATGAAAGACTTGAAACCACAGGACTCCTAGAAGAAAGCATTGGTCTTGGCAATATATTCTTGGATTTGACACCAAAAGGAAAGGCAGCAAAAGCGAAAATCAATGAGTGGAACTACATCAAAGTACAAAGCTTCAGCAGAGCAGAGGGAGCAATCCATGACATTAAAAGGTGACCCATAAAGTGGGAGAAAACATTTGCAAACCATGCATCTAGTGGTATAGGGGATTAATATCTATCTATTAATATAATAATAATAGTACAATGTGCTAATTAGACAGGACAGCCGAACGACCTTCTGGACATCCTTCTGGACAAAGCCAGGGCAGCCGGGGCCAACGCAGAGTGGTTAGGGGCAATCAGGCAGGCAGGCAGAGTGGTTAGGGGAGATGACTCAGGCAGGCAGAAGGGCAAGTGAGCAGTTAGGAGCCAGCAGTCCTGGCTTGTGAGAGGGTGTAGGCTGGGCTGAGGGATTCCCCCTCCCACTCCTGTGCACAAATCTTGTGAACCGGGCCTCTAGTGGTACATAAAAAGAAATCAGACAACTCGATAGCAAAGAAACAAATAGCCCCTCTGTCTCTCCAATCCTGTGGTGGTTTTCCCTGTGGCTCCTTCCCTCTCTTATGAATCCCAGAAGAGTTGTTGATGTTCAGTCTTCTCAACTTCTTCACTCGTTACTTTGGAGATTAGATGTGACCAATGTAGGACAGAGCAGCAACTTCCAATCTTCCATGTGGAAATGAAAAGCTATTGCTGGCGTTCCCTCCCTGTATCTTATTATTCTGCCAGCTTCTCTTAAAACGCTTGTCTAATTTGAATTCTCATCTCTTCCCTGCATTCACATTAATAACGTCTCTAACTTCTCAAGACAATTTATAATGGAGTATTCTGTGTCATTGATAAAGCAGGAAGTGCCGGGAGAAAACAGACGTGGAGGTAGATAGTGGCAGTTAATAGATAAAAAGTACCTGATGAAGCTGAGAAGCTCATTGAAAATCACCTGGTATTTGTTGTTCTGCAAGTAATTTGGAATTTTGTGTCTCTGGGCCAGGCAAGAAATCAACATGAGATAGCTTTGTATCAAGCCGCTATTATAGAGGCAATAATTTAATTTGTGTGATTGAATTAAATCTTAACAGAAGAAGCACAAACAGAATATTTTTCAAAAGCACCAACATCAAAATAGTAGGAGTAGATTGGGCAACAACATAAAACACAACATTCATACCAATTCTCCTAGCCAGTTTGCTCAGTGGATAGAGCCTGCTGACCAAAGGGTCCTGGGTTCAGTTCCAGTCAAGGGCATGTGCCCTTGGTTGCAGGCTCTTCCCTGGCCTGGGCCCCAGTCAGGGTGCATGCAGGAGGCAACCAATCAATGTGTTTCTCTCACATCCATATTTCTCTCTGTCTTTTCCACTCTTCCTAAAAAAATCAATGGAAAAATATCCTCAGGTGAGGTTTAAAAAATAAGAGATAAAAGGAAAAAGAAAACAGTGTAACACCATTTAAGCGTGTAGGGTGTAGACAAGAGCAACTCATGTTAGAGAAACTGAAAACTCTCTTCTGGGTGATGTTTTCAGGGAGTCAAGGATGAAATCTTAACCAAATCTCAATAAAGGGTTGATCAAACGTGAGCCTGTGAAGTGTTGTGGGTGGGTCAGAAATGGGTAATGGGGGACGAAGCTACTTAAATAGATGAGGGGGAAACAGGAAAAGTTGGATGTGAATTTTAATAGAAACAGAAATGCTTACTAGGTATTTACCTTGAGTTCATTTTTATTTCCATCCTACCGTATCTTCCCATTCCCAATGACAAAGTCTTTGAAAGTTGTGTGTTTTTGTATTATTTTCTGTGCATGACACAAAACTTCTAGTATTCAGCAGTTAATTTTTTTTTTTTTTTTTGGTTGTTAGGTCTCTGGAGATTAGATACGACCAATGTAGCAAAATGAATGCAATAGCCCTCCTGTCGAATATATCATTCTTTCTCATTGTTCCAATATGCTCACATGCATTTTTCTTCCACAATTATTTTGTTATTCCATTTAAGAAGTATTTGTTGAATATCTTCTAAGCATTTTGGGGCTTTTGCTTCTCACAAGGGGGAAACACACAATTCAGATCAAGTCTCCGTATATTGAAAACTGAAAATATATTTTTTAAAAACACCTACTTGATTGCATTGGAGAGCTCACAAGTTACGGAGACTTCATTAGAAATGGCCGTGGGGAGGACTGAGAAAAGGGCCGTGAGTCCAGCTTTTAGTGCTGCTTCCTGGTAATGGGATCTTACTGATTCTAGAGTGGACAACTGGGAGAGTAGGAAGCTGAATAAGGCTTTTAACAACTTCAGGAGCCTAGAAAGAGATTGGAACCCGGGACATGGCAGGTGTGAGTTTTAAGACTCTTCCCTTTCCGCTGGAAGCTCCAAGTAAAAAACCGCTGACTTAGGGCCCAAAGGCATACAAATGACT
Organism: Pipistrellus kuhlii; assembly: GCF_014108245.1. Classification (NCBI taxonomy): domain Eukaryota; kingdom Metazoa; phylum Chordata; class Mammalia; order Chiroptera; family Vespertilionidae; genus Pipistrellus; species Pipistrellus kuhlii. Next base: position 1,602,760 of record NW_023425525.1, read on the forward strand.
AATGTGCACGTGAGAAATAAATGCATGCAGTGCAAATTAAAGATCACAGTGAGATATATAATATCCACTGGAAAAGCCAATGTTAAAATGACAAGTCATACCAAGTAAGTCAAGGATATGAATCAACCACAACTCTCAGATACTGGTTAGCATTTAAAGGGACACAAATATTTTGCAGTTTCTTTTAAAAATTTCAAAATGCAATAAGTTGTATCATGATAAAATTAGACAAAAATATGACATACCACCATGCTATTCCACTCCTAAGTATCTGACCAAGAGAAATGTCCACACAGGGACCAGTGCACACATGTGCATAGTGGCTACCCTATGCAATAGCCCAAGGCTGGGAGAAACCAGATCATTGGTTCTCACATACCATGAAGAGGTATTGTATTATTAATTCACATAGTAACATAAATTAATCTCAAAATAATGATGCTATGCAAAAGAAGCCATACGAAAATAGCGCATGTTTTATCATCCCGTCTAACTGAAATCTTTGCAAGTGTTAACTACTCCATAGCGACAGGACCCCCGACCACGAGTTGCTGGCTTTCAGGCCCAGGGATTACTAGAGAATGGACATGAAGCGGGCATGAGGCATGGTTGGCCTCTTCTTCCTCTCAATGGCTAGGATGGTTACACGGGAGTATACATGTGTCAAAACTCACTGAATTTTACACTACATATGTTCATTTTATTGTGTGTCGTTTTTACCCTTGTTTAAACAACCTTGTTCAAAATGGGGGCAATGGGGGGTTAATTAACTAATCGCAGCTATTTGACCTCAGAGGGAAGGTAGGGGAGGGTGAGAATAAAGGGAAGAGATCAACCAAAGGACTTTTATGCAGGCATATGAGCCTAACCAGTGGTCAAGGACAACAGTGGGGTGGGGGCATGCATGTGGACGGGTTTGGGATGAAAATGGGAGGATGAGGACAAATATGTGATAGCTTAATCAATAAAGAAATTTAAACAAAATAATAAAAATAAAGGCAAATTAACCAGAGTGGATAAGAAAGGTAATCTAGACATATACTATTTAAAGAACTATATCTAGAACATAGACATATAAATAATGAGAAAAAAGTACAGAAAGGTTACTATATATTTTTAGAAATAACTGCTGAACACACACAAAGGGAGCAGAAGGGAAGCCATCACACAGCAAAGAACAGACATGTGTCACCAAATACGCTGACCCAGAAGAGGACAGCTCCTGGGACCTTTGAGAGGCCACAGGTGCCTGTCACCATGTTCACAGACTATGCTGTGGCCATTCCAGTAGATTTGATGCAGGAGTCACAGCTTTCTGGACAAAAAGCCCACCATCTCTTTCTGATACTTCGTTAAACAAAATACCCTCGGCACCCTGTGAAAGCAAACAAAGAAAGCCAGCAGGAGGGATCCCGCCAGGAACCAAGCCCTGGGACTGAACAGAGCCTGGGAAAAAGTCTTAAACTAGGAAAGTGAGGCCAAGGCACCACCAGAATCAAGCCAAGGAGTCAAATAGATATAATTCAATTAATTTTTTTTTAATGTTAAACAGTCTACAATTGATATTGCTGAACTATTTTGTAACTGCCCACTGCCAGTAACCAGATACAGGATGTGCCGACCGGAGGGTGAACAGCCATTGCCTTCTCAGGTGCCTCACGTTTCCATCCTGGCCAGTCACCCGGCTGGCAGGGAAATGCATGCACTTGAAAGTGGGTTCATTTGTATTCCTGTCCCCAAACTTCAAATAAAGTCATCCATAAATTAATTTTATGCGCAATTAAGTTCTTCCAAGTCAATACTTTCTGAATTGATTTTCCTTTTACAATCAAGACAGGGTTTAGCGGCTCTTACAACCCTAGGCGCACTCTCTGATAGTTGGCCTTCTCTTTTGGTTCCCTTTGTAATTTCTTTTTAGATTGGGGAGAGAGAACGGGCTTCGGAAGAGTTGGTGAGGGAGGAGGCTGATGTCATGAGCTGCTTAGGCAAAGGGACTGTGGTCGCAGGGAAGGGGCCCTCGGGATGAGGGGCTTCAGGCCAGCTAGCAGCACCGCATGCAGACCCGGGCCGGGCGGCAGTCATATGTTTTAGGAATGTGAGTACATGTGATTTTAGGCTATTCTGGCCTCTCCGTAAGTGTCCTTATGGTGATTCACGAGAAATTTTACAGAAGACAATTTTAATTAATGTAAGAGCTTTCAAAACAATGCTAGGAGAGAATTCCAGAAAGTGGGTAGGTCCCATGGAATGACGATGCCTCTTCTGAGGAAAAATAAACAAGTTTGGCCAAAGGAGCAGCAGAAAGTCAAGTATTAGTTCACAGGGTTACTATGGAGATTGAATAAAAGAAGATGAAAGAGGGGCTAGCAAAGTGCCTGTCACAGAGCAAGCTCATTAAAAATGGTGTGAATGGCCTTGACTGTCATTGCTCCCTGTATCTAGATTTTTACCTTGGGGATTTTTGTTTGTTTGTTTATAGTTTTACTTCATATTTATTTTATTTTATCCCTGCTTTTTATTTCTCCTTTTCAGAAAATCCAGGCCATCAAGATTACTAAATCCCATCAAAACCAGTTCGGCTCGGTGGATAGAGCATCAGCCTGCGGACTGAAAGGTCCCAGGTGCGATTCCGGTTAAGGGCATGTACCTTGGTTGCAGGCACATACCCAGTAGGGGGTGTGCAAGAGGCAACTGATCGATAATTCTCTCTCATCAATGTTTCTAACTCTCTATCCCTCTCTTTTCCTCTCTGGAAAAAATCAATATAAATAAATAAATAAACAAATGAATAAATAAATAATAAATAAAACTGCCACATTTAAAAAAAAAATCCCTTTGCCTGATATCCGCAGGGGGAGGTGGTGAGGAATTCCTCATCATCTGCAGGATGGTGTTTCCCATGTTGTCGACGAAAATCAAGGCCAAGGCCAGAGTGTGTCAAGAACTTTAAATCCATTTGCTGAAGAAGGAAAGGCTGAGTTCATTGCCAACCCTGAGTCTCAGTGGCACGGAATGATGCTGAGAACAGAACCGATCAGTCAGGGAGGGGAGAACAGAAGCAAAACCAGTGCAGAGCGCGGAGCCCACAGGTGTCCGTGAAGAGAAGCTTCCAGGGCACAAGAAGATGCTGGTGCCGGTTCGCACGCACGGGGATGGCAGTGAGGAGCGGGAAACCAGGGCGTCCTCAGACTCATGAGGATGTGCACACGACGACAGGACGGTGGGCACGAGCAGAAAGCACCCGTTTGTCTCGCGCCCTTTATCCTGGTTTCCTGAGCATTTGCAAGGCCAGGACCTGAGTCAGGGTGTGCTGCAGTGCAGACCTCACGCCAGCTTCTGAGCACTGAGCACACCAGACAAATACTGATGTGCTTTACATGTTGAAAGGACAATATTTTATATGTTCTTATGTTTGAAATGAAATACATTATAAAATGAATTTCAACTGTTTCTCTTCACTGTGCCTACTATAAATAAAATGTGCCTACTATAAACAAAAAATTATGATGGCCTAGTGTGTGTGGCTCAGTGGTTGAGCATCAACCTATGAACCAGGAGGTCATGATTGGACTTCCAGGCAGGGCACATGCCCAGGTTTTGGGCTCGATCAGCAGTGTGGAGCACTGAGGCAATCAGTGATTCTGTCTCATTATTGATGCTTCTATCTCTCTCTCCCACTCCCTTCTTCTCTGAAATCATTTAAAAATATATATTAAAAAGATAAGTAAAAATGCTACTTATTATTTCATTACAATGGCTAGCATTGCATTTGTGTTTCGGGAACTTAAATGGGCATCTTGTGCTCTTGTCCCTCCTCCGGAATCTGCTTTTAAATGGTTTGCAAGGAAACAGAGTTATGGAAAGTCTACCCTTGGCCATGGGAAACGTGCAAAGTCAGAGGCCATGGGAGGGCAGAGTGCTCCCTAAATGAGAAACCACGGGCTGCAGTGCTAACCAGGACAGACTCCAGGAGCACCAGAGCGTCCGTGACCCTAATGGGAGCTTTGTGCTCCTTTATGAACCCTGCCAGCTGAGTGCCTTCTGTCCTTGGCATTTTCCAATGCGTCTTAGCATCGACTCCAAATAGAGAGCCCGGTTTGGCCAGGAGAACAGGTAAAACCAGGAGTAGAGCAGGACGGTGCATGTCACAGTAACAAGCAGAAGTAAACATGTCCTTGGCGTGATGGAGGCAGGGAGCTGACCACAGCCCAGTGTGCCGGAAGCCAGTCCCAGCCAGTCACTGAACCATCTGGGATGGCTGAGGGCCTTTCCCCAAACCTGGGATCACAGGTGATCGCTTGCTGCCAGACAGCTGAGGGCATTTCAGTCTCCATGTGCTGGGATTGGCTTCCGGCACCAGTGGATGCTGGGAACATACCAGTGGAGGGGTGAGTCTTTGAAAGGCAGTCACCCACACAAAGCCAAGCACTGACTGCAATGCTGTGGTCAGTGCCTGTGCTTAAGAGATTTAAATGTATTTTTTTACTGAACATTTCAAGTTGCTACTCCTACAAAATATTCCTTTCAGAATAGCTGATTATCCCCCTGTAACTGATAAAACACAATATTCCAAAATCAAAATATGTACCACTCAATCCATCTATCTGAGTATTTTTATGAGTATGTAGATGAGCACTCGAGCTTTGATAGGTCCCAGGAAATACACAGGAAGAAGATGACTAAGTCACAGACTGGCACGTGTTGTTTGTGGATGGAGTGATAAGGCGTGCTTTCCGCCATGAGTGAAGCTGGGTTTGGAGATCCATGTTCATGGAGCAGGAAGCAAAGTTCTCCCAGGAACCATTTAGCTTGTAAGTATAATGGACTGTGCAGAGCAAAGCCACGTTATTATCACTGTCCCTAAAATAAAGTCTCTTCGATTCATAACAGCATTACATTTTATAGAACATGATAAAACAGACTTTGTTACAGGATGCATTTTGACAAATCAGTCGATAATTTCAACTGAAGTCATTCTACAGTTACATTAATAGCCACCCATGGTCAAGCACTTACTGTGATGCCAGCGATAGTTGAGGTGTTTTGAATGCACTTTATCACTTCTCACGCAGGTTATATAACAGAGGTATGATTAGCCCAATCACAGGGATGAAGACAGAGTTTTGAGCTTCTACATAGCTCGCCTGATGGCCCTCTTGGGGCTGTCAGAGCGGAATCCCAGCCAAGCCCTCCCGCCTCCAAAGCCTTTGCTCCAAGCTTCCACCTCCTTCTTCCTGCTTAAGGCAACAGGAGGGAGCTCTGGGGTAAACGCATCTGGATCCAATGAAGTAAGGAACATATTTCTGCACTGATGTGCCTTGGTGGAGTTTCTAGTCTGTTAAGTGTCTGTGACAAAGATGTGGCCCATGAAATGGTGTAGACACTAAAGACCCAGCACTCACTCTCCGACGTGTGCACATAGGACCTCCCACACCGGCGCCTTCTCACACTCAGCCGGAGCAGCCCCAGCACCCTGAGGGTTCCCTTTGCCTGATGGGGGTGAGCAGCTGTCTTGGTGAGTGACAACTACAATGGCCTCTCAGCACGTCCCTGCTTGTGTCTGCGCCATGCCCTCCAGGGTTTGCACGGAGTGCCTGCTCTGGTCTGGGACTTCTCACATAGGATCTTTCTTCTTGTCGGTTTTGAAAGACCATCGTCCATGTCCATGTTGCTGTCCAATTATCCATGCATCTTAGGAACTGTTCTCCTCAGGGATCAGGATTTGGAACAACCTCTCTCTCTCTCTCTCTCTCTCTCTCTCTCTCTCTCTCTCTCTCTCTCTCTCTCCCTCTCTCTCTCTCCCTCCCCCTTCTGCCCTCCCTTCCTTTCTGACCTTCTGCAGTGAATCACCCTTGAATAATCAATTCTCTGGAAATCTTATTCTTTTTGTTGTTGTTGTTTATCCTCACGTGAGGATATGTTTCCATTGATTTTTAGAGCGAGTGGAGGGAGGGAGAGAGACAGAGAGAAGCATCCATGTGAGAGAGGCACACGGATCAGTTGCCTCCTGCATGCACCCCTTCTAGGGACAGGGATCAAGCCTGTAGCCTAACATGCCCTGGACTGGAATCGAACCCAGGACCCTTCAGTCTGCAGGCTGATGTTATATCCACTGAGCCACACCAGCCAGGGCCATCTTATTCTTTTAGATTTCCTTCTCGCAAGGGTGGAAATGTACACTCCCTTTTCGCACGGTCTTTCCAAATCTGTTTTCCTTTTATGGAGAATAACAGCGGAATAATGCTCCCCTCGCGTCTCCTGCTTTTTCGGAGGCACCGGAACGCTCCCTCTGGCCAATGGTGACACCCGGAGGTGGTGGCCGGGCTGCGGCCCTCACTGCCATCGGCATTCACTAGCCAGGCAGTGCTGTCACCATAAAGCAGAGACTTCTCTCTGTTGGCAAACATTTAGCTAGTTCCAAGGAGCCAGCATCGCAGTACAGGGGAGGGTGCTAAGCAAGTGTTTTATTCAATTAACAGTTATGAAAAACTGAAAAGCAGAATCCGTAAGAAAATGTTCTCTTCCTAATGCAATAAAATGTTCCATGTTTCACTGTTTATTTGGATAATTCAACCTTGTATTTTTTCACAACTTGCATTAATGTGAAGGCATTTAAAAGGCTATTTTTGTTGCCTAGCATTTTAAACGAATTTTACTGACTTTATTTAAAATGCGACATTTTACCAACTCTCAGAGCTCCGTGGATTCTGTATTCGTGTGTTCGGGCCGCTGGGACAAAGCACCACAGACCGTGTGACTTAGCAGCAAAGGGGGAGGTTCCTTTCTCAGAGTTCTGGCATCTACACGTCTAAGGTGAAGGTGTGTCATAAAACCTACTCAAGTTTCAGGCAAAAAAATTCAAATGTGTCAACCCAGAAAATACCTATTGTCTTAGGAAATATTGTAATCCTTTAGGCTTTGGATGAGATTAGTCAAAATATTGAATCTCTCCTGAAAAAACTTTCAGTACGTGGCTTTGTTTTTACATGTCACCTTAACGCACTGAGAGAAGCTAGGGAAACATATGTCAGAAGAAGCGAAACAACACAAGGAATTATCATGAAACAAAGACAGAATCCTGGACTTCTGGGCAGTAAGGGCCAACAATGTACAAGTGCTCACAAAGATCAGGCTGAAAGTATAAATGACCGGGAATTCTTCTTAAGGGACCAGTTATGGTCTTTCCCTGCCTCCCCTGAGGGACTCCGCCTTTTCTGCAGGTGCCTCAGCCCTCACTTCAGGCCATTCCTTTGCCCCAGGGGCATTGAGGTCAGTGATCTGTACCATGCAGTCCGTTCTTTCCTATCACTTCATCCCTGCCCCTTGGCAGTCATAACCAGTAAGAAATCATTTCTTATTTCCCTTCCTGTTCCAACGTATTCTCCGTTCTGCATCTGGAAGGCCCACATGTGTATTTCATCGTTCCGGTCAGGAAGTTGCTGGGTCCGGTCTGTAAAGCCACGGCCCTCGTCTTCGGACAGTCCATGTTTTCCTGGAGATTCAAGATAATACCATCCGCTCAGGCCCCTCTTGGGCTCGGGGCCACATTGATCAGCGCTGCTCAGCCAGTCTTCGTGGGGTTCACGTCACTCTTTGTGACCCGGAACTTTGTTTCTTACCTTCACTGAAGTCAGTTTTTTATTTCAGTACTTGGATGCCTTAAGTTGAGTTCAGGAAAGAGAGAAGCGGGCTCCTTCATTGTCAGTTCTAAGTAGAGGACATGAGGGGATTCTCATCACTACTGAACTTTGAGGTGGAGGGCTTTCCACCTTGGGATGGGCAGGGTACCCCCTGGTTGATCCGAGGCTTAGCCAAAGATGTCTAATAGGGGGAGATGACCCCGCTGTGCCACGCGGGTGGTAACAGCGACACGTCCCACCGGCTGCTGAAAAATGGTGCAGAAATCTCTTCAGTTCACTATTTTAAAGTATCTTATTTCCTCCAGAAATCCTGAGCAGAGCAAACCCATTGGGAGTCTCTTGGCTCACCCATGAAGGCTATTAATAACTATAGATCCCAGGACACAGCTGCCTGTGGCTACAATGAGAGTGATTGTTGGAGCACAGACATTCCGTTGACCCAATTTTCCTAGTTTTACAGAAGGAGATTACTGAAGGGAATTTTCAAGAACTGATGTGCCCCATAACCATTTCTGTGGACATCCCGGTAATCATCTGCGATGGGTGAGAATCTCTGCTGAGAGGATATTGCATGACAATGACAGCTGTGCTTCTGCCCAAAGTGTGCCCTTTGTTCTGCTAAATGATTCTTTGTAATCAATTTGTTAGATTTGTTTCTCTCTTCAGATACGGAATACTTCAATATCCTTAGCATCAACGATTGAAGAGGTTTTTATAAAATGTTACATGAAGTTTATGAATTTCATTTTTTCATTTCCAGGTGAAGCAAATGCTTAATCCATAACTACCCAACATTCTGGCAGGAGAAATGTGGAACTTTGACAACAGTGAGAGGTCTGTGAGAGGAGAGGCCTGGCCTGAGAAAGAGCATCTGCCGACACACTGGGTCCTGGGATGGAGTGAATTTCTATCTCTATAGGAGCATGAAGGGTAGAGCTTACAGATTCCCCTCACAAGGTCAAGAATAATAGTACCGCCCAGCTGTAATGACTCAGTGGTTGAGCATCAACCTATGAACCAGGAGGTCATGGTTCAATTTCCGGGTCAGGGCACACGCCCAGGGTTATGGGCTCGATCCCCAGTGTGGGGCATGCAGGAGGCAGCCGATCAATGTTTCTCTCTCATCATTGATGCCTCTCTCCCTCTCTCTCTCTCTCTCTCTCTCTCTCTCTCTTTCTCTCTCTCTCTCTCTCCCCCTCTCCCTTCCTCTCTGAAATGAATAATAATATAGTTTTTAAAAAGAATAATGATATCATTGTGCCAGCAAGCCGTATATATTGAGGTGGTAAAACAGTCAAGGATTGAGACAGGCTATATACCAGGGTCAGCAAACCGTGGCTCGAGAGCCACATGTGGCTCTTTGGCCCCTTGAGTGTGGCCCTTCCACAAAATACCATGACTTGGGCGAGTCTATTTTGAAGAAGTGGCATTAGAAAAAGTTTAAGTTTTTAAAAATTTGGCTCTTAAAAGAAATTTCAATCGTTGTACTATTGATATTTGGCTCTGTTGACTACTGAGTTTGCCAACCACTGGATACCAGGCTATTGATTTGTGAAAAGCCTACAGCTGAGGAATTCAGGAGACCAGGCCTCAAATCAGCTTCTTGCTTCACCTCTGTAGGGTCCTTTCCCACAACATCCCTTACCTGGCTTGTTCTGTACAACTCAGCACGCCTTCAGCTGCAGGTGTTAGAAACCCATATTGAACTCACTCAAGTTTCTGAGGAGGAAGAGCCCAATAACCAAATGAAGGCGCAGAATGAGTTAGCTTCCAGAACACTCCAAAGCAGGAAACAGGAACACAAAGGCACAGTCTGATGGCCTCAAATCCAAATGGAGAAACTTTCAGAAGGGTAATTTCCAAAAGAAAGAGAAGTATGTATGTTTTCATAAGACACGCTGCTGCTGATCACATACAAAAGGGGCATGCGCATCCCCATTGCCATTATTGACCTCTCACCAAAAAGTCTATCAACATTGATTATGCTAAATGTTATATAACAGAACATCGCTGCATTTCTTGGACTTTTTCTTGCTCCTTGGGAAATTATAATACACTTAATAATTGGTGTGTTTCAAGCATGTGCTGACATTGAGAGGAATGGAACTCAATGACTGGTCACCTGACTGCAGGTTTCTTCCAGAAGACATGAAAACTGGGTCTTTAGGAGTTGAAAGTGGATGAGATGTCAGGATTAAATGATTTCTTACTATGTTTATTGTGGAGAGCAGCTACAGTGTTTGGACAGGTTCAAGCCTCGGACTTTGGAGGGCACAGTCCTCTCATGGCCACGGGCAAGTCCCAGCCTGGAGGGCAGGGCCTTCCTGCACAATGATAGCCAACAGCTGTGGTTGTCAGCTTGAACCTGTGGTCCGAACACGTGGCCCCACGTGCCTGAGTGATGTGGGCTGCAGGTGAACAAAGCTTGATCAGGTGCATGTAACTGAGTGGGATTGAAACCCATGAGAATGCTCTAAACATCTTGACCTCGCCTTTCCTTTGCCTCGTGACATCGGCTGTAACATAAAGACTCAGCTTGTGGGTGTCAGCGCTGTCTCTCTCCATCAGAGAGAGCAGCATCCCACCGAGACCCAGCTTTCCTCCTCTTGTCTCTCTTTTCTGTGCCTTTCAGCCGCCCCCACTCAGGTTCACCCTCGGCCGAGCCGGCGTGGCAGTTTATGAATTACCCGACAATAAGTATGTTTAGTATGTGTATAAGGCCATGTTGACAGGCCTGAATGATGACAGACATATTACTGGCAAATCCACAGCCGATACACATTCATCATCAATACTTAACGCCAGCCTCTGAGTTGATTGTAAGTGACTGTAGGGTGGCAATACACAATATAAGATTCCCTGTTGGGAGAGGAATCAGTCAAGGTTAAACGTTTTCCGGAAGTTGAGAATATACGGAGAGAGGAAATAATGTGGGAATACAAATCAAATCTCAAAGATAAGATTTATTGTGGCTTCTCAGCCTTTCGTTTTTTAATATTGATTCTACCTAACCAACACCTTTCTTTTTTTCCTGCAGACAGTGGAAGACAAAAATTAAGAAAACCCTGAATTTAGTTCTTACCAGACTACTTGGCTTTGTAGTCATAAGCAAACTACTTAATCTGTCTGTTTATTGTGGGGATCTCCTTTAACATCTCAAACCTTCACCCTCAAAGCTGAGGAGCAAAGCATGCTGCCATTCAGAGGATGGGGCACTGTCCCAGGCCCCTTCCCTCGCCTGTTGGACTTGAAGGGCACCACAGGGACACACACAAGGTCCGCACTGGCCCTGAGATCTCTGCATGTTCTGATTCACGCTCCAGCAGGCGGGACCTAATCACCTGGGTGTGGGCCACCTCTCAGGATTGTGTGTCCAGGGAGCAAACGCGAGAGATGCAGACAAAGGGCAGGCTTTTCACTCGCTGGGAAGGAGTGTGTCCGCAGCTCCGTGTTCCTCTCCAGGAGCACCGCCCTGTGTGTGCGGGACCCAGGGATCTTCGTGTTGCTTTCAGGGAAAGAGGACAGAGCATGAGAATCGGGCAGACACTCCAGTGGCTGCTCTTACCCCATGATGCGAGGTTGTGCTCTGATTCCAGGGAGTTGTGTTTCTGTGAAACTGGATGGCAGGCTAGATTGCTGGCTCACATATAGGGTAGCATTTCATTTTCTCACATCCTCCCTCCACAAGGATTGATAGCCACATCTCCTTGTGGTGGTAAAAAAATATTATTGTTATTAGGTTTTAATAGGGGAGAGAGTACCTTTGAACTGATAGAGGATGAGCAGTTTAAAAGAGGGATTTCTTGTGAGGCCAGCATGACTCAATGGTTAAGTGTGGACCTATGAACCAGGAGGTCACGGTTTGATTCCTGGTCAAGGCACAGGCCCTGGTTGTGGGCTCAATCTCCAGTGTGGGACTTACAGGAGGCAGCCAATCAATGATTTTCTCTCATCATTAATGTTTCTATCTCTCTCTCCCTCTCTCTTCCTCTCTGAAATCAATTAACTGAAAAAAAGGGGATTTCTTAAGAGTATAAGCTGTGACCTGGGAAAAGGCAGTAGGACAAATCAGAGACTTTGGGAAGAGATGATGTGTTTACAAAGAACTAGAGAAGAAGTTAACATTTGGAAAGAAAATTTTATAATGTGGAAAAATCTATGGTTGTGGGTAGTTAGGTAGCTACATGGTTCAGGTGGGCAAACTGTTAAATTGCATAAACAACAAAGTTTCCATCTTCATATGTCCAAAGACAGATTGCAGGCCTCACACGAAGAGCCTATAGCATGCTATCACCTTTGGATAACACCAATCCCTTTGGTGTGAAGTGGTGAGAACATAATATGTGTTCATTAAGCAGCCGTGTGCATCAACTTCTGTAATGAAAATAGATAAAATCTACACCAATAAAAGGGAAAGATGCAAATTGACTGTGCCTTCCTGACACCTACCAGCCAATCAGGATTAAGTATGAAAATTAACCCAAAAAGATGGCTAGTTAATTTGCATATGCAGGCACTGAGCAGCCGGGGGGGAGTAAGGGGGAAAGGGTGGAATCCTATAGGTAGAAGAGTTAAGTGCTCCTTGTAATACATGGATGTTGTCAACATATCCCTTGACATAAATTTAAATACAAGCAATAAGACAACATACTTATATGCAACTATTCAGGAGAGTTCAATGCCTAGCTTTTCCTCAATGGTGAGTGAAAATTGAACACTTATCTCTAATATGCTGGTCCCAAAAGGTGTGCACCAAATTAAAACCGTACTAAGGCATGAACATGTTAAAGATGTCCTACCTAAAGTAACACAGTTGTATGTGTGGTGCCAGGTGGGTTCTGGAAATATCGGGGGATACTTTGTAGAATATGTGATTGTCCAACCATTATGCTATACACCTGAAACCAAAACAAAACAAAAAAAAATATTGGATGTAAACTGTAATTTAAAAGTAAAATTAAAAAAACAAAACACATAGTTGAGTTTTTGGGGTTTTTAACCTAACTTTCTCTTTAAACCAGAATCTTACTCCTTCTCTGGCACTAAATTTATGAATTAACCTTACCTGTGAATGAGTGTATCACTCTGCCTAAGGGCAGGTTTCTTAATTAAGGATGTGTATTTCAGACCTATAATACAAATTGCGTGAACTCCACATACCTTGTCTTTGTGATAATAAATTAAATGTCATTAGGAAGAATATCTTTCCTACTATATTCTTCTGATAATATATCTTTGAATACCATATTCCTCATAAGACATGTCTGTCAAATATTTAAATTGGATTATTAATTTATTCTTATAGCTCAGGGGCAGAGTTTAAATTTATATGCAAATGTCACAACTTCTAAAGGTCTGAATTCATCTAGTTTGTTGAAGTTTGACTTTGTATCGAAGATAGTATGCATATAATCCTCCGGAATAGGAATGACATTCTACAGTTATCTTTAGTATAAAAACTGAACCGAAACATTTGAATACTCATAAATGTGTAAGAGCTATTTCAGAATTCCATAAATATTTTATACAATAGAGTCTTACAATATATGTTATCATTCACTTTCAAGTAGATATCATTAAATTTCAAGATGAATCCAAATAAATATCCTTTAGAGCTGATTGTCAAACAGTCATAAAATGACAATTATTAAATATCCACAAAATAATGTGCAAAAAAAGAGACATTTCCACACTATTCCTGGTCAGGAAAATTACAATATATACTTTGGTCCATTCTTGTTTTGAAATAGCACTAGGAATAATCATGACCCTTGAGTTAACCTATTTTTTATAGCAACTATTTATAGAAACAATCTTCATTTAGTACTTAATGGTCTTTCTGGGTTTTCAGAAAGATAGAGAGCTCTATAATGTGTCTCTTTCCCCACCCTTAACACAATCACACTCTGTTATTAAATCATCCCTAATGGTTCTGTTCTTCAGGGTAAGTGCATTCTGATCCCTCTTTTTCTATAATAAATTTTTCTGTGGGTCAAACTGTGTCCACCACTGGTCTCCAAAACCATGTAGGGCAGGCCCTTGGTCTTATTTATATCCCTGTCTCTCATATCTCACACCACCCACTGCTTTTATAGTAGGCATTCAATAAATGTTTGTAGAAGGAATGATTTCCACATCAAAATTGGAAATAACACATTCCTTGCGACTGAGGGACTTTCAGAGGTGAACAGAGCATGTCTATAAACAATGAAATAATAGGAAAATATGCAAGTCCCCATGGAAGTCCAGCAAGGAAAAAAATCATCCTGAGGGAGTTGGAACGACTTCTAAAATTAATAGTAAGGCAGAGTGTGCAATAAAAGCATGCGAGGCAATTCGAGGTGGAGGAATTATAATATCCAGGGGCTGGAGATACAGCCCCGGCAGTAACTTCCTGAGAACTGCACTCGGCTCGGTATTTCCAGAGATCTAAATGAAGGAGAGCGTATCTGAGTGCAGACATGGCTGTGACATGAAAACATTAGCTGCGCCCGTGTTCTCCCAGCACTCGCCGAATAACCTGTCACGTCCCCACAATGGGAAAGGCCACCTTTAGTTTGCAGTCTATTTTGTATGTATTTTGTTCTATATTTTGGACTTTATATTAGACTGAGTTGATTGACGTGTCTCTCCTTACACTCTTATGTACATATTAATTCCCGGCGCTCTATAATTGACTAGAGTGTAAGACAAGGGCTCCTTATTTTCCTCAGTGTTCAATGATTTGCTGAGTGGAAGGTGGAGGGGATGGATTTGGATTTGGACAGAATGCCAGTTTCTAGAGAAGCTTACATAGCACGATTGCTAGGCAGGATTGAGACTTCAGCTCTAAATGGCAACAAGCTGAAGACACCCATCTCTCGCATCATGTGTTTATTTTCTTTTAGCCCTGCGTACATCGTACCATGCTGACTACTGCTTTGACTCAGAAGTCCAGCTGAATTCTCTCAAAAGGCAGGTGGGCCGACACCAGTTTGGCTCAGTGGATAGAGCGTCAGTCTGAGGACTAAAAGGTCCCAGGTTCGATTCCGGTCAAGGGCATGTCATTGGCTGCAGGCACATCTCCGGTAGGGGGTGTGCAGGAGCCAGCTGGTTGATGTTTCTCTCTCATCAATGTTTCTAGCTCTCTATTTTTCTCCCTTCCTCTCAGTAAACAAACAAAAACAAAAACAACAAAAAAACAATAAAATAAAATAAAATTTCAAAATAAAAAAAGGCAGGTGATCTCATGCATTCCACTTCAGGTGGCAGAAGTGTTGAATGTCTGTGGGATCATGGCGCCATTGGCTCAAAGACTCATGGGAGTGAAAAGGAAGTCGAGGTTGGGATACTGTGCTTGGTGAACAACAGGAAACACCTGTGTCTGCCACAGAGAAAATGTGGGCGTGAGAGAGGTGAGAGGAGGAATGATGATGCTAAGAGAACTGGATATCCCAAAATTCATTTTCTGGTCATTCTTCAATCAGAGTTGTGGTCACCAAGGTGAGTGATAAAGTAGATGAGATTTTGTGGTGACTGGATTAAAAGGGTCTAAGCAATCAGAGGTGAGAATGTAACCAGTCCTGTCTTAAAAGACGTTAAAGAGCGCCACCACGGTGAGACATGTTTTGTTCTGAAAGGTAAGATGATCTTTGTCCCCAGGAGTTGTGGGGCGTGAGGAAGAGGGGAGGTGGGAATGGAGGGAGAGCTGCATGAGAAGCACACTGAGTGAGTGCCATTATTTCTGAAATCACCGCAGCTATGTATGCTGGTTATTATGAAGTCACAGAAAAGGCTGATTTGGATGGCTGCACATGCAATCAGATCTGGTATATTTCTGAATCATGTATGATTCCTTTCTCAGGATATTCTAAACTTGAGCAATATCATCATATATCTGGACTCTGCTTATGCACTTAATCAAACTTCCCTTTAGACACCAAGAGTTGACCAATTATATTCCAAAGTGTCTCTTATTTCCTTTATGTCTCATACAATATTCTGACCCCTGGCAACTCAGAATTAAACGCAGGTGCTCAGCCCAGCCCTGCAGCTGGCACACTTGTCTACAAGAGTGCTCACTGGAGGACAGCAAATGCCCTGCCTCTGACACCGGCTGTGCCAAGTGAGGGACATCATACTGAGGTCCTGAAAGTGCACAGACATGGGGCCTGGGCCCTCCTAGCACAGCACATAACCCCCACCACCACCCCGGGGCTGACTGGGCACATGCCTGGCACTGACGGTTTTCTGAATTGTAAGACGTCATTACAATGTTCCCCTTTTCTCTCCTTGATGTTGCTGTCGTGGGCCGGAGAGTATTAGCGGAAGGGGAGGAAGCGAGGCGAGACCACCAGCTTCTGCTGGGGTGTGTCCATGGAGGCTGGCAGGATTTCTACGAAGAGAAACAAACTTTTGTTTTCTCTATTCTTCTGATTGCCCCAGCTTGGAAAATGGACACATTTTAATTGAATTTCTTTTGTAAAATGCTTAGTCACAGCTTGCCTGGCAGCTCGGTTGGTTGGGTGATTATCCTGTACACCAGGGGCTGTGGGTTTGGTCCCAGGGAGGGTCAGATACAGGAGGCAACCCATCAATGTTTCTTTAACATCTCTCTCTCTCTCTCTCTCTCTCTCTCTCTCTCTCTCTCTCTCTCTCTCTCTTTCTCTCTCTCTCTCTCTCCCTCCCTCCCTCTCTCTCTCTCTCTAAAAATCAATGAGATCATGTCCTCAAGTGAAGACTTTAAAAATGCTTAGTCATGTGTTAAGCGAATACTAAGACCTATTCTATAGGCAACCTTTTCTGAGTTTCCAGGCTAATGGCTGTGCTGTGTCCAAGAGTTTTTCTTAGATGTGGGCTCTGGAGTTGCCTCGTGGGCTTGCTTTCTGCTTTTTAGGGATTGTGACATGTAGTTAATGAGCACATAAACGCACCCAGAGAGCTGGCTCGGCTTTATGTAGACAGACAGGCCTATTTCGGGGGGGAAATGGGACAGAATTTTCTCTCTCAGTAATGAGAAAATTGGAAATGGTATCTCTTTATTTAATTCAATTTGCCCTGGAGTTTATTGGACATTTATATTATCTCCTCGTAAATTTCCTCCTTTTTATTCTAATTTATAAGCATTCTTTTAGAATTACAACTATTAATTCTCCTTGGCAAGAATTCTCCTCTCTTCCACTTTGCGGGGCACGGTGACCCACAAGCCAGCACCACAGGCCTCTGCAAATCACAGCGCCGGATCCCTGCTTCCATCCAGGAGCCCAGGATGCTGACCACATCCACCCGGCCCCCGGTATTAAATGCGGCCTCTGGGCCCCTCCCATCTCAGCATTCAATTACCTCGACTGCATTTGAAGATCCCACTTTAATGGCAGCAATCGCTGCTGTTTCTGACCTGCAGGGAGCATCCTCAGAGTTCCTCCCCTCCCAGTGGACCCCTCGCATCATGGTGCATGTGTGTCCTCCCAGGGAGAGTGTGTCCCCGCCCCCAGCGGGTGGCCCACTCCACATGATACATCACTCCACTCTCCCTGAGCCTTCGGTCCTTCCAGGTCAGGAGCGAGCACTTTTGAAAAGTGCAATACCTGGCTATTTAGTCAGGGCACCGACCTCTTTTCCCTTAATTATCCAACAACGAAAACAATGACAACAGCCACCACAATGGCTGTTGGATGTGAATGAATCAAAATGATACCTACTTCTCAGATTGGCAAAAAATATAACCTGTTTTTGGTGTGCTGCAGAATGTTAGTGGTGAGTTTATGTGAGCCCTGAGATGAGAAAATGGAAAATCGCTGCTCTTCAGAACACTAAGACAATGCCAGCATTTCAAGGTCATGTGGTATGCGCCACCTTTTGGCTTACATTTCTTTTCATTTTCAATCTTTATTGTTGAAAGTAGTGCATGTGTCTCCCTACTTCCCCATTGACCCCTTCTAGCCTGCCCCTGCCCCTCCCCAGGCCTTCACCACACTATTGTCTGTATCCATAGGTTATGCATATATGCATACAAGGTCTTTAGTTGATTTCTTCCCACCCACGCTGCTTACCTTTCCTCTTCGATTTGACAGTCTATTCCATGCTCCAATGTCTGTGGATCTATTTTGATCATTAGTTTATTATGTTCATTAGATCCCACATATGAATGAGATCATGTGACACTTGTCTTTCTCCAACTGGCTTATTTGGTTTAGCATGATATTCCTCAGGTCCCTCTACGCTGCCTCAAAGAATAAGAGATCCTTCTTTTTCATAGCTGCACAGTATTCTGTGGAGTAAATGAACCACAGCTCTTTGATTCATTCATCTGCTGATGGGCACTTGGGTGCATTACAGTCAACCAAGCAAAAGACGTATGGAGCCTTCGCTACCCCTCCAGCTATAACATCAGCAGCAGAATCTCTGCTTTTGGATACCAATATAAATCTCTTGATCTCATCCAACTTATGTTCCTTTTACCACTTTCCAGTGCACTCCCACATCCAGCCCCAGACTCCTGCGGGCATGAATGGAAAACACCATGCAATCCCTTTAGTGTACCAGCTCCTCATGGCTCCTGCATTATGAACCATCTTTGGGGGCTGCTGGGACCTGAGTCTGATTATAAGCTCATGGCGGAGGAGGCCATTGGAGCCTTCTCAGGCGCAACGAGTAATGGCCTCCGTGGTGGAAGTGCTGCTTCTCCTGGTAAGAAGACGCAACCGAATTTAGAGGATTAAGGTCCTCAGCGTCACTGGGCTCTGCCTCTATGTCTCCATCTTTATATATATATATATATATATATATATATATATATATATATATATATATATATATATATATATTTTATTGATTTTGTACAGAAAGGAAGGGAGAGAGATAGAAAGCCAGAAACATCGATGAGAGAGAGTCATCGATCAGCTGCCTCTTGCACACCCCCTACTGGGGATATGCCCGCAACCAAGGTACATGCCCTTGACCGGAATCGAACCCGGGTCCCTTCAGTCCCCAAGCCGACGCTCTATCCATTGAGCCAAACCGGTCTCGGCTATGTCTCCATCTTAAGGCTGAGGATCTCATTTCTCCCCACTCAATGCCTGGAGATGCCATCACTGATCTCTGGGTCAATTTCCCTGTTAAATCAATATGTTAGTTTTCTGGAATTTGTGTTCATGTCTCACCAGCTATGCTATTGGGAAATAATAGTTAAGCTTTTTAAAAAAATATGACTTGTGGAAAATTAAATAAATGTGTGTGGTATTTATCTCTGCGTAGAATAAAGCTAAATAAACTATTTTGCAAACATGAGCTCGTTAAGCGACATAACATTATTTTTCCCCACAGTCATTTAGCTTATGATTTCCAGCTGTTTAATTCTCTATGGCTCCCATAATAACTCAACTCCTTATTCCAAGCTAGGCTGCGCAGCTTGCTATACATTAATAAAAAGATAATAATAATGATAGCACTTAAGGATGGACAACCTTGTAATTAACTTTGAATTGTTTGCACAAGTGATAAAGATGTTATATTCATTGGGGAAGTAGGAATCATGACTGTTAATTATTTTTTAATGCTTGTAAGTGTCTTTTAAAATTAATAGAGTAATATATAAAATATTTTCAAGTTTCTATTGTATTAAAACAAAGTACTAAAAGTAACCGACATTTCAAGGGTATGTTGACATTTGGTGGTTTTGGACAAAAACATCAGCACAAATTATTTAAGATGCTATCTAAGTCTTTGGTTTATTATTTCACAGTTTTCTACAAAAACAAGTCTTTAAAATTTGAGAGGACAGATGAAAAACCATGGCAGCAAAACAAAGTAGCAACTAATTCATATTCTCTGAGCAAATTTCCCATAAAGCATGGCACATTTAGCTGAAAATAAATCACGGGGGGAGAGATGCTGACAAAAATCTTTAGCAGTGACCATAATAAGCACTTCTTTATCTTTCTATACCTCTTCCTTGCACTAGCATTTCCTACTTCTAAGTTCAGAAATCAGGGTGTGTCCCATCCAGAAACAGAAAGGAAACATTGGTCTCTACTGGATGAATACTTGCTTGAGTAACCACCCGCTCTTAAAATTCTTTTCTGCTTCGCTCATATGCAAATTTAAAAACCCTCCTAAAGCAGTGGTCAGCAAACTCATTAGTCAACAGAGCCAAATATCAACAGTACAACGACTGACATTTGCGAGCCGAAAACTGACTTCTGTGCATGCACCATGAAGTTTCAATCGTACTCTACGTGTGCGCCCACAAGTGGTATTTTGTGGAAGAGCCACACTCAACGGGCCAAAGAGCTGCATGTGGCTCTCGAGCCGCAGTTTGCCGACCACTGTCCTACAGAAACCAGCATGAGAAACAGGTTTCCAAAAAGCACCACTTAGTCGGCAGATCATAGAGGAAGAGCCATTCGTCCCTAAAAATGGGGCCAGATGCCTATAATGAGCTCTCCCTTTAATCATTAAAGTTCAATGTCTTCTATAAGAGGAACACATATTCAGAACACCGAAGCAGAGTTCCCTTCCGCTCCATTAATATCCTCACGTGAAGATGATAATCGGACTTTACGGGTAATTACAAAAGACCTGGCTAGGTGGCTCAGGTGGTGGGAGTGTCATACCGTAAACCACAAGGTTGTGGGTTTCATTCCCAGTCAGGGCACCTACCTGGGCTGTGAGTTTGAACCCCATACAGGTGGCAACCAGTTGATTATTTTTCTTCCTTCCTCTCTCTAAAAGTCCATGCAAATATACTCTTGGGTAAGGATTAAAAATAATAATAATTGCAAATATATATAGATAAACCAAAAAAGAGTAAACAAACCCCAAATCACATAACAGATCTCATCAGGCTTTGTCATTAAGTTCTATAACCAAGAATTCTCAGGGTGTTCTTGTGCCTCTGTCTTCTCTCACTCGACAAACATCTCAAGTTTCCGTGTATTCTGCAGGCAGTGATATTTTATTCATTTTAATTGCTTTATGGTGTTTTGTTGTATGAATATACCATAACCTCATTATGCATCATACATTGACAAGAATGTTGGTCGTGTCTTGGTTTTCTGTTTTTAAAAACAATGCCAGTTTTGAAAACATTATCGACCTTTGCTGTTGCACACATGTGCACACTTGTTGAATGTACGCCAAAGGGAAGCAGTTGGCATGTGAAGCACATGGCTCCAACTTCAACAGAAACCACCAAGTTCATTTCCCCAATGGCCGCATCCATGGGGTGCCAACCAGCTCTTGGCATTTTCAGACTCTTTTTTTTAAAATCTAAAGTATTCATTTAGCAATCATATTATAGTAAAGACCCAGGAGTGAAACAAGAACTTGGAATTATCCTACAAATAATCATACTGCCATGTGCCATCTCATTACTTTTCACTAATTCTACATTTAAGTGTTACCACAGTATTTTTATCTATATTTCAAAACATCGTATTGAACAGTCTATGTACAAAACGTCTAATCGTTTCTGCTATTGCCAAGGCTGGATAGGAGTTAGAGAAACATACTTCTATAAGCAAATACAGCTGAAGAGGGGGCACAGGCACGACTTAGATCTTTGGAATCGCCAGAAAGATACTTGACAACTTAGTCCCTGAAGAGCCTCTGAGAAGATGCGTTTGCCTGACTAATTCTTATTTCCCACTGTGCCTGTGTACTATTAACTGTTTTCCCAGAATAAAAACAATCACCCGGGTTATTGGTTATGCTAGAATGGAGAAAATAAGGCCATTAAAGATAACCAACTGTCTCTTTGTATTTCTGTGAGGAGGAGGGGGGCTGTCCGGCTTCAGCTTTCGGTGGATTAAATGCTCTAAGCCTCATTTCCTAAATAGGGCAGATTATTCTCATAAAGACCGAAATTAAATTCATAAACATAAATGAGCAGCAGGTTTATAAATTTTCACAGGCGGATCACTCTTCTGTTTTTCTGCATGAACAAAGAACTGCAGGCTCAGACTGCCTACCAACTTCAGACAGTGAAACCTAGCTCAGGGGGCTGTGAGGGTGGCTTGTGGGATGGGGAAACCGAGGCACAGGTCCTCTCTGGAACTGGAGGCTGCACTTGCTGCTGAGAAAGTGCTTTCTGTTATTTCCACCCGCAACTAGTAGTTCACCTGAGGAAGGTGATCGCGCGCCTAAGGAAGCTCTAGGCTTCGCATCCAATCAGAAACCGGCCAATTCCATTTCACTCGGAGTCATTATCTACCAGGAGAGTCCATCTGAGAGAGTTCCCTCCAGATAGAAAAGAATAACGAGGCCATTTGCAAAAGTTCATTAGACAGAGGGAAAGGGGGCATTGGCGTGTTGACTTCCTGGTGGTCATCGTGCGATAGACAGTATTCTGATAACATTCAGAGGTGTGTGTGTGGGGGGGGGGGGGGTTGTGTGAACTCTCTGAACTTGTATTTGCAACACTTCTTTAATGATTTCAAAATAAAAGGTTTTAAAAATGTGATGCTATCGTGTCAAACGATGAACATTTCATCTTCCCGGTGCCCAGCTGTGGGATAGTCATAGAGATAGCTGGATGCACTCCTACGCTGTGCATAGCTCCATTATCTCAGCCCAGCTCATGTCCTGTGTGGTTGATACTCTCTCCTCAATAACAGAGAAGGGCCGTGCGATTGGTCCATGTGGGTTGGTATCTCTGAAATTCTTCTTTGAAAGGAAAAAAAATCTCTAGTTTGCCAGCTCCATCTGGAGCCTGCTAGTAGGCATCTGTTCGCTGCAGATACGTGTGTGGCTATTAGATACGGACGATTTGTTTTTATTGCGCCAACAATGTCTAAGTAAATGGGAGCACTCACAACAGGTGTGTGCAGAGTGCGCCCCCAGAGGGCGGGAGGGAGTCAGCCGCCCTCCCTCTTCTACCCCCTCTAGCGCTGTACCTGAGAAGACGGTCACGTGTTTCTTGTATTAAAACTCATGGAATAGCACAAATATACCTCACACATGCCCATGGCAATGACCCAGTCTTGGGAGTTCCTTTAAAATAAGGCATTTTCAGTCCCTGAATGTTGCCATCTACTTCTCTCTTTTTTTCTTTTTCTTTTTCTTTTCTTTTTCTTTTGGGGGGAGGGGGTACTGGGTTATAGGGGGAGGTAAATTTACTTTTCTGTTTATAAAAGTATTACATGTTAACTAGAGAATTTTTTGAAAAAATTATGATGAAAATAAAATTCACCAATAATTCTATCACCTATCGCATTTGACATTTGGTGTTGTTCCTAATAGTCTTTCTACGACTGTTTTATAAAATGTGGGGAGTTCTTTACACACAGGATTTACCTTCAACCATTGCCGATGTTGAGTACACTGCTTCACATATTAGGTAACTGGAACCAAGAAATTTTACTCATATAACTTTCCTTTTAAAGAATACCTTACAGCTCTAACCAGTCTGGCTCAGTGGATAGAGCATCGGCCCAGGAACGGGAGGGTCCCGGGTTTGATTCCTGTGGAGGGATGTACCTCAGTTTCAGGCTCATCCCCGCTCCTGGTCTGGGAGAGGTGCAGAAGGCCACCAATCAACGTCTCTCTCACATAGATGTTTCTCTCTCTGTCTCTCTCCCTCCCTTTCACTTTCTCTAAAAAAAATCCATGGAAAAATATCCTCGGGTGAGGATTAACAACACCAGAAAACTTTAGTACACACAGCAATGCCTTTGCTGCTAAAACCCTTCAGCCTCACATTCAACGCTCCTTGTAGTTAGCCTCTGTCTCAGGTGAGGCAAGTGTCCCTGGAAGGGAGCAGCTGGCCTGTCCACGCCACAGTCACAGAGAGGACAGCCGGGCACCGTGACAGAGTGACACCAGGGCCAGCCATGCAGGGCAGTGGTCACAGGTGGTCTGTAGACTGTGCACTCTTCCCTGCACCGTTACATGCCTTCCATGCGTGATGATCAGGATCTCACCCACATGGCTGTTTCCTTAGACAGCAGGGCTCCTATCTGTTCAGCTGCCGCCCCTGCTGAGACCATCTCCCTTCTGCAAGACAAGAGAACTCTCCAGGTGTCTTACTCAGAAATGTAACGCGGGACAGAGAGGCACGTGGCTTAGCCAAACACTCCACTGGCTTAATCCACGGTAATTGAAGATAATCTCTCACTAAAGGAGGAGCAATGCAAAACCAAATTAATTAGTCTGATATCTATTATAAATCCACAAGATTAAGATGCACAGTGTTTCAGAAGGATACATGGGCATCGTGTGTTAAATAAATGCTGTGTGCGACCAGACAAATGAATTGGAGCCAGAGGAAGATATTCCGGAAATTAGCAAATTCAGAATTTAACATGTATTTACAAAGAAAGTGCATCCATGACTTTAAAGAGCCCAGTTGAAAAATAATAATAGCCGAAACCGGTTTGGCTCAGCATTAGAGCGTCGATCTGCGGACTGAAAGGTCCCAGGTTCGATTCTCGTCAAGGGCATGTACATTGGTTGCGGGCACATCCCCGGTAGGGGGTGTGCAAGAGGCAGCTGGTCGATGTTTCTCTCTCATCGACGTTTCTACCTCTCTATCCCTCTCCCTTCCTCTCTGTAAAAAATCAATAAAATATATTTTTTTAAAAAGAAAAATAATAATAAAGGAAAGCATCCACAGCAAATGAGCATTCCCACACATGCTTCACCATGAAGACAAAAGGCTGGAGAAGTTGATATACATCGTCACTCATAAGACGCACCTTGCCAGTGTGTCCATTACTGCCGGGAAGAAGTGAGAGATGGAACACACAGCGATGCTAGTGCTTCTACCAACACGACTTCACTTCAGGTCCACACTCAGTGCGGCTTCACAAAATGTTCCTCCTGTGCCCTCCCACTGTGTTCAATGACTGTAGTGTAAATCCACTCTCCGGCCTGCAGCTTTCTTCAGAAGACAGCCTTGACGCGCTTTATAGGAAACCAGAAAACATGTCAGGATCTCCCTCATCTCCTGGCCACTGTGTCTGCAAAACACATGTGGCTCTCGCTCCTCACTCACTTAGAGCCTCTGGACGCTGTGAAAGGTAAGAGCCTCGTCCAGTCAAGGACCACTGCCCTCCTGTGAAGCATCCTCCTTACCCACCTTCTCCCAGGAAACACCCTATCCGCCCTGACAACTTCAACATCTTTCTCTCTCCTGGCTCATTCCCATCAGCATCCAAGCACTTTTCACAATTCCCTCTCCGTAAACCAAACCAAACACGAAAATAACAAATCCACACCCCTTACTCCACACCGGCTCAACCATAAAAGTATAGTAGTATTTCTTCTCCACCCAGCTAAGGCCTCAGACATTTTCTAACCCAACCGTCTGCCAGTTTTACTCTTTTTCTTTGTTTTGAATTTTGAAATGTTTCACTCATTTAGAAAAGCACTGTTGAGGGTATAATTACCAACAACATTGCCTTACAGAGATTTCATAATTGTTATTTTATAATAATGGGTTCAGACTTTTTAAAATATTTTTATTGAATTCATTGAGGTGACATTGGTTAATAAAATTATATAGGTTCCAAGTGTATAATTCTATAAGACATCACCTGCATATTGTATGATGTGTACACCACCCCAAGTCAGTCTCCTTCCATCACTATTTATCCCCACTCTACCCTCTGCTACCCCCCAGCCCCTCCCTCTGGTGATCACCATATTCTTGTCTGTGTCCATGATTGTTTTTTGTTTGTTTGTTTTCGCTTAATCTCTTCACCAGCCCCTAATCTCCTTCCCCCTGACAGCTCTCAGTCTGTTCTCTGTAAATATGAACCTGTCCCTATTTTGACTTTCATTTTTTTAATAAAATAAATCTTTATCATGTGAGTTGTCAATGCCTCTTCCCCAACCCACTGCCTTCTCATGTCCCTCTAAAGTTAATGACTATTTTAAAATTTCAGTCTAGTTTTATGTTTTTATATTTTTACTACATTTGCTTAGATGCATATGCCAGTAGAGTATGTCACATAACTCTTCAGTTTTTAGTTTGTAAGTTTTTGAGATTTATCAGCATTGTTTTATGTAGCATTAGGACGTTTATTCAAGATGCTCTGTAATGTTCCCTCGTACAAAGCGGCCATATTTTGGATGAGAAGGCTGTTTCCATTTCTTCTGAGCCTGAACCCTGCGGGGTGTAATGAAAATCCGCTTCTTGCCTCTGTAGGTCCGCCTGGGACCGGGTCCGGGAAATAGGACGTGAATTACTTGCCCGATTGAATAGGCTCCTCTTCAGCGGAAATAGATGCTGTCAAGTTGCTCTCTACTTTGGTTTTGTCAATTTCCATTACCGCCAGCGCCGCGAGGATCTCTCCTCCACCACCAGCAGCAGCATATGTTACCGCCAGACTTCTGACATGTTTGCCAGCTCGCTGTGTGCGCGGTGCATTTGCATTTACCTGATTATAATTGTGATTGACATGTTTTCATCTACTGCAGCTTTGGGTTTCCTCTCCTGTGAATTGTGTTGCTGTTGTTTTTACCTGCTGTGCCTCTTGCTAAGTTGCATGCTTTTGTCTGAATCTAGACTTCATTTATATATTCTGGAAACTACCTGTACTAAAATTTTGTATGGGCCGTGTTCTTGCTGTAAAATTAATATGCACGTCTTTTTAATATAAATGCTCTGTATTTTTTAACTAATCACATTTATTTATATTACCTTTAAATTTTCAAAAACTTTTCTGTGAATTTTGTTTTTCAGATTTAAATTACCAATTTATTGAAGATTATTTGATACTAGAGGATCTATGCACAAAATTCGTGCAAGAGCAGGCCTTCCTTCCCCCGGCTGCCAACACTGGCTTCCCTCACAGCCCCGGCTTCGTCCAGAGGATTGTCCAGAAGGACGCCTGGAAGGATGTTTGGTCTAATTAGCATATTATGATTTTATTATTATAGATGAGGTAAGTCAGGTTAAAAATACATTAGGGGAGTCATATTAATACTCTATTGACAAGCACTATTACACTGCCTTCAACTCATAACTGCCTAAAATTATTTTTATCCAGATATTTGCATAGCTTGCTCTTTACCTCGCCATCCTCATTTTAAATGTCACTTCAATCAAGGAAATATTCTCATGAAATATATTCCTCTTCATTGTCCACAGCAAACAGTTTCTGGCACTTTGTGAGCTCATTATTATTTATTAGATGGATAACAATACAAACCACTTGTATTATTATGTGAATGTGAGTCAGTGTCTAGAGCACAGGTCTGTCAAGGCTGTCTCAGAATCCAACCAAATATTTTTTGTGTAGGTGAATCCCTTGTCTACATAAATAGTTTTATTACAAAATAGAAGATTTTACAAAATTTATGTTCAGCATAGTGATTCTTTTATGAAGACTAGAGGTGTAAAGAAAAGGTACTTTTTTACATATTTGTCACATCCAGTGAAGATGAAGTCTTTTTTAAAAAATATATTTTTTATAGATTTCATGATCATAAACAGTAGTGTGGGATTGCCAGAGGGAAGGGGTAGGAGGAGAAGGGGTCCTAATATATGGTTACAGGATATCTGACTTTGAGTGGTGGGCAAATAGTGCAATGTACAGACCTTGTAACAAAGAAACCCACACCTGAAACTTATATGTCCATGTTGACCAATGTCACCCAAATAAATTAAAATTAAGATAAGTAAATAGCCCAGCCAGCATGGCTCAGTGGTTGAGCATCAACCTATGAACGAAGAGGGCATAGATCAATTCCCTGTCAGATCACATGTCCAGGTTGTGGCTCAATCCCCTGGTGGGAGTTAAAGGGGGTGGGGGTAGGAGGTATCCAACCAATGATTCTTTCTCTCAATTTATGTTTCTATCTCTCTCTTCCTCTCTGAAATCAATAAAAGTATTTTAATAATAAAATTTTAAATTTAAATAAAATAGAATGATGATCAAACAAAGCCAAATAAAGAATTATCCAATGATATAGGCAAGCTATGTGCCTCATGGTATAGTGCAGGCAAAAAAAAAAAAAAAAATGCAGGCTACATTCCCTGGTTAATTTCCCATTTTAAATGAGCTGGAAATTGAGAGAGGAGCAAAGCCAGCCATACAAATAATTGAAAGGCTGGGTGATATGAGTAGGATTTGAGTTAGTGGACTTTAAAAAATACCCCGTGGGTGTGCAGGATGTCTCTGTTACTCTTCTCAAGCAAATGAGGGAAATGCTCATTAGAGCGCATGTGTACACAGAAATGATTTCTTTGGCAAGAGCATTTTTCTACGAGGCATGCCTTTATTTCTACATGCATTGCAGCCCAGTGTTGACCCAAAAGTATAAATCAGAGAAGGAGAACACACACACACACACCGCACACACACACACACACAAGTCACTAGGCTTAGGACCCAAAGATTAAAGCATGACTCATGACCAACCTCATCTTGATGAGTTGACTCATGATAGATTTATTATATATTCATTTATTGTAATATTATAGTCTATAGACTCTTCAATTTGCTCTGTTCGGGGCTATTTTGTAACCTGAAAATTATTCAGCTTTTATATTATTCTAGGTTTAAAGTTTTTAGTTCCTCACACACACCTGATTCAATCTCAGTCTAAGAAGCAATGACCGTCCAGAATGCGCCATTACACGTTTACCTGTCGGAGTTAGCAAATGGCAGCCTCCAGGCCCTCCAAGCCATGCCCACTTTTGCAAATAAAGTATGAGAACACAGTTACTCCCATTTGCTTACATGTTGTCTATGGCCATTCTTTCACTGTAATGGCAAAGAAAAATAATTCGAACAAATCTTATGGTTGATAAAGTCAACAATGTTCACTAACTATCCTTTAGGTAAAAAAAATTTCAACCCCTTAACCCCTTATCTAAACACAACCACAAATATAATATATATATTTGCCTCTTAGACTGGCAAAGCAAATATTAACCAACAAAATAAAGTATTTACAATTTACCATTTATACTACTGGTCTAGCACTTAAGGTTATTCTTTGAAAATGTAAGAATAAATGTAATCTGAGAAGTCTAAACATTTATACATTTTTTAGAGAAAAAAATATGCTTTCACAAATCAATAGAACAATATACTTAATTACATAGAAGTGAATTTCCTAATACAGAGAATACATATAACAGAAAATAATTTGTAAGTGATCAAAATTGTGATCTTTCTTAGAGGTATATTTGACATCTGACCATTGTCATTGCAGTTCTTTTTGAAAGAGAGATTCCAAATTATAGACACACTAGCCTTAGCAACTATGGAAATGCAACCACACATGCATCATAGAAAACACTCTCTCCTTTACTTTATGCATAAGCCCACTTTAATAGCGTCTCACCCCTTACAAGGCAGAACTAGCTCCACTCGAATAAAGGCACTTCATTTCACATCAGTGGACTCCCAAGGGTGACATAAAAGCTGGCAGTGATGTAAGTGGCATACCAATATCTATTTCTCGCATGTCTGTTCTAGGGTATTAATCGTGCTGTTGGTATTTAAAGGGTTGCAATGAACAGTCCCACTGGTATTTTGCAACAATTTAATCACAATCCTATTCATCATTAAGTGTTACCCCATGGATAGTATCACTCATGGCAGGCTGATATTACAATACCCCAGAGGCACTAGACAGCTTTGTCTTCATTAGCTGAGTGATGTGGTGACGGGCAAGATGAAATGCCACCAGTGACCTCCTAATTGACAGATCCACAGGCTTCGTCGGAGGTCCCGGCTAATCGTCCTTTCTCAGGACGTGGCCCCACTAAATGCCGCGTTCCTTCCACGCCCTCTTCTCTCTGCGTGTCCCGTGAGTACATTCTCCTAGTGCAGTCCTTTTCTCAGACTCTTCATTCAGACTCGGTTCTGATGACTATGTTCCTCTGCCTTGTTCTTAAAGAAGGCATCCCCAAGATTTCTTCAATAAACGGCTTTTTTGCTCTGTATTCCTCTCTCAGCGGTCATCTCCACCTCCATAAATTAGGTAGCACTGCTAAGAAGAGAAACTTTGTGGCATCCAGGCATATTATGGGTTTAACTACCTGGTGGAGGTGGCGGAGGGGGGGGGGGGGGTCGGGAGTAAGGTTCACGTGGAAAATACAGGAAATAAAAAAGGAGTTAAATAAAGAAGGGTCTTTTGTGCATTTTTATTTTTATGTTATTAGCTATACACACTAGCTATGTCATATATCTTTTAGCTATGTCATATATCTTTTGACAAAATTAGTGGGAATCTAGCTACAAAATTAGAGAGTTTATTTTTGAAGCGGACACAGTGAAATTTTATCAGAATGAGAGGGGATATATTCTGCTCCTTTTCTTCACTACTGCTATTGTAGTAGAGCTACCAATAAACTTTATTTTTCTACTTCAGGTATGTCACTTTAATTCTGGCCATGAAGTCATTCAAATTGAAGACATTTTATTTCAATAAATTTCAAGGATGAAAATTGCAATTCAAGTAGTTCCATTTCTAGATTTGAAGATGAAAATGGCATTTCACTATTTAAAAGAAACTCTTAAACAGTGTTTTATGAGAAATACATACAGAGTTATTCTACAAGCCATAATTAAAGACAACTCTTTCTAAAATTTTTACACAACACTGTGTTTCATTTTGTTGATGGTTTCCTTCACTGAGCAAACATGTTTTTAGTTTAATGTAGATTCATTTGTTTATTTTTGCTTTTGTTGCCCTTGCCAGAGGATTTATATCCAAGAAAACATTTCTAAGACCAAGGTCAACATGTTTACCACCTATTTTTTCTCCCAGGAGTTTTATGGTTTCAGATCTTAATTTAAGTCTTTTTTTTTTTTTAATTAGGGGAGAGAGAGAGAGAGTGAGAGAGAGAGAGAAAGAGAGAGATCACTTTGTTGTTCCACTTATTTATGCATTCGCTGATTGTTGTATGTGCCCTGATTTGGGGATCTAACTCACAATATTGGCATATCAGAAAGACACACCAACCAACTAAGCCAGCTGGCCAGGGCCTTTACACTTAAGTTTTTAATCCAATTTTAGTTTATTTTTGTATCTGTTCAGTTTTCCCAATACCATTTACTGAAGACACTATCTAGGACACTTTTTAGACTAGACCCCAGTGCATATATTTATGCACAGATGGGGTCCAGCCAGCCGGCCCCCAATGAGGAGGGCAATTAGGGGCAGGGCCGGCTGGGGGAGTTATTAGTGTCAAAGATCTTTGCAGGGTGTATACATGTTTGCTGTTGGCTTTTGGGTGAGTTGAAGCTTCAAAGGCGACACTTATAACTTCCATTTCTAAGCCTCTCCCTAGACAGGTGATGTGGTTTGGTTCCCTGCTGACAAACCCTCTTGAGAGAGGCCACGGTCTCTTGTGGCTGCCCTCTTTGGTAGGAAGCAGTGGAGAGAAAACACAGGAAGATGGTGGTTGGGCGCCTCTCTGGGCACCTGACTATATCAGGGTGGGGAGAAGGGGAGGGCTGATCAGGGGTGGGGAAGATGGTGGCTCTCCTGGACCCTGACAGACGGTGCAGACCGTAAGCAGTTTTCCTCCTGATCACTCATCATTCAGGTTCCTGGTCTGTGAAGGCTGGGGAGCATTTACTTATCAATACTTAGAATCACTAAAGGTCACACTTCAGTGATGCAGGGGGGTGGGGGGTCAATCAGGGGTGGGGCCAGTTGGCCACCAGTTGTTCTGGTCATTCTGGTCCTTCTGCCATTTAGTCATTTGGCTTTTATATATATAGTTAATTGATTTTCCATGTTTTACATCTTAGGTCTAATATAAGAACTGACTGTAAACATTTTGGCCATATATATTTTAATAAATGTCACCAAAACTACCTTTGGGCTATCTACCTAATACTAAATTAAATTAATGTAAAAAATTTCTCCATGCTAAAGATTGATTCTTTGATAACAATTGTCAAGTATATACTAGTATTCAGTTAAAAATTTTTTGACAGGCCCTAACTGGTTTTGCTCAGTGGATAGAGTGCCAGCCTGCAGACTGAAGGGTCCCAGGTTTGATTCCAGTCAAAGGCATGTACCTTGGTTGCAGGCACATCTCTAGTAGGGGATGTGCAGGAAGCAGCTGATAGATGTTTCTAACTCTCTATCCCTCTCCCTTCCTCTCTGTAAAAAAATCAATAAAATACATATTTTTTAAATTTTTTAACAGTCTCATTAACTAATTATATTTCTTTTTAATGTGTGCCCTACCTGCTTGTATCCTTTGCCCATTAGTCCATATGGCCTTTTTCACTGTAAAACTCTAATTTTAAGGAAATCAGTTCTCTGTATGTTTTATGTGTTTAAAATAACTTCCCAGTGGTTTCTTCTCAACACAACTTATAAAATAATCCATCTGTTGAGAATTACTTAAATTCTCCATAATCACATCTTAAATAATTAGACACCCATAAATTTATTCTTATTTATTTCATTCTATTCTTTCAAAAGGCCATCCTCTTGATTATCAGAGCATTAGGGTATATGTTGAGACATTATAAAGCTAGTTTCCTGTATTTCAATTGCTTCTTTAAATATGTTTTCAAATTATTTTCATTTGTATGTACTTCAATGTTTTTAAAAGCACATTTTGTGTAATTACTCACAAAAAAATGTTGATATTTAATTGGTATTTCATTTTACAGAGATTATAATTTGTGTAAAACAGTAAGTCTTCTTCAAAGTGAACTCTACAAATCAAAGCATCTCCAGTGTCATATGTTGACTTTTCTTGGGTATAAGCATCAACTCTCAGTGGAGTTGAATAATGACAAAGGACATATTGACTCTCCTGGTGTGGGTAGAGGCATATATTATACTTTCTTGCAGGGTGCACCAATGTAAGCATTGTTAGCCAGTTGGCTAACTCACAACTTGCTTCTGATCTAAGCCTAGAGCTCAGAATGCTAGCCACCTCACCCTCTGAGGTAACACATGTTAAGCAAATGGCTTCAGCTGGATCTTTAAAAATTATGTTCTCCAGTGGTCTCTCTATTTTCCAAAAAGTTTTTTCCACTGGCCCATTTCCCGGTCCTTCAGCATTTTGCCAGAATATTCCAGAATACTTTTCTCTTACAGGGAAGGCATACTCAATTCCATTTGCAAGTTCAGATTGCATGATACATTCTGAGTATTATAGTTCAGTTATTTTTAGCACGGTTTATTGCCCATATTTGGCATGTGGAGGTCAGAGATTTATACCATGTTAGCTTCTACTGCATCCCCAGCTGAAGACCTTTAGCAGGCCTGCGAGATGATTGCTAAGAGACTAATCTATTAGCAATTTTCTCAAAACTGTAATTGGCCTTTTGTTGAGTCATCAATTTAATGGTCACATAGAGGTCAAATGTGGAATCTTAGAGAGGGTAGTAAGCATTCAGACTTCGCTCCTTCCACCAATTCACTGCCAACACATCTCAAAAAAGGATAGTCTTACATAATAATTCATCTCAAACCCAGCTCATGTCTCTTTTAAATGACTTTGGCCCAAATACAGGACTTTGTAAAGAACCTTGTACATGTCAATAACAGAATTTTTATTCTCTGTAAACGTATAATAACCATAGGTTAGTCTGTAGCTTCAAAACAACGATGTAAAGGTCCAGATCTTCAATATTCATGAATGAATGGTGAAGGTCATTAAAAGAGAAATCTCAGGTGAACAAGAAAGGATCCATGTTCTTTGGGAAACGTGGAAGTCATAGACATCACGTGCTGGTTATTCATGAATCTCAAATTATACTGACATAGGTGCTTAGAGAGTCAAATTGGGGGGAAAAGATAGCGGGATTTGGGAGTAATATTTATTCTGAAACTTACAGAAATTTTGAGAAAGCCACTTAAATAGTTGGATTCAGTTTGGAATATGGCTGTAGAACCATGAGTATGTTTGCTAGAGATGGACAATCCACGTTCAAAACAGCTCTTAGGATTCTACCAAGTCCAATAATTGTGTTTACTTATAGCACCCCATTTCCTTAGTGAACTTGACATGAATAATGTGTTGTCAAGTCCTTGATCTTTATCATTAGATTTTTTTTTTTTGGGGGGGGGGGGGAGTGGTAATTCATCACACAAGAATACTTTCCCATTGATTTTTAGGGAGAGTGGAGGAGAGAGGAAAAATAGAGAAAAACATCAGTGTGAGAGAAACACATCAATTGGTTACCTCCTGCATCAGCCCTGACCATGGCCTGGGCCGAGGAGGATCCTGCCACGGAGGTACATGCCCTTGACCAGAATCAAACCCAGGACCCTTTGTTCTGCAAACTGGCACTCTATCCACTGAGCCAAACTGGCTAATACTAAATAATATTTCTAATAAAAAACATGATGATAATTCTGCCAAGTATTTATTTTCCTCAATTATTTATTATTCCTGTGCTACCAAACCTTGAAAACATTCTGTATTAATGAATAGCTAACTCTGTCCTTGAGAGAAGATATTTTACTAGACAAAGTAATGACTCACAATGAGTTTTAGTACACAGGTTATGTTTTGCTTGCATAAATTAGCTCAGTGTATCTATTATTGCTGAACAAAGGCTTGATATATCAATAGTACATTTACAATAATGCACCACGTGTTTCTAAAATTTGAGGTTTTCAAGATATAACCAAAGTGTTACATAAGCTTACAGAATGCCATTTGAACTCTTAAATGGCAAAATATAAACACAAATCTAGACACTGACATTTGCAGTGCATTTTGGTTCTTAATAGAGATGCTATCAGACATAGTAGGACCTATCCAGTGATGATCAATTGTCATCTATTTTGCAAAACATTTAACTACTGCTAAGACAATTGGCAAATAAAATAAAACTGTTAACGCATGTTGTTCCCACGCACATAATTTTCTAATAACTAAAGATAAATGGTCGTTTCAGAAGTATTAACTGACTATATAGGATTGCTCTATAAGCTGTGATTCAGTTTTTTTGAAATTCTTATTCCATAAGGACTATCATTTTGTTTGTTTGGTATCTCAAAAACTTGGTGCATTACAATACATCCTCAACATATACCCTTGAAGAGAGGAATGTAGAATGCACATCAATGCACTTGGTACTAACTAAATTAGAAGATTAGTGTGGCACACTTTTCTTAGTAGAAGAAAAATGTCACATATGTTATTACCTGAAAAATGTAAAGGGTTGCATCTTTTAGTGAATTTAGTAATTATTAACATACTAGAGGCCCAGCGTGCAAAATCTCTTGAGACCCAGACCTGCTATGTCGTGAGACCCATCAATACACCTCCTGGCGACCAGTCGTTATAACATTATGGCATTATGGCCACTGGCCTTTTATAATATAGATGGATTTAGAACCCACAACATTCAACTCTGCAGCTGAAACCAAAACTATATCTCAGAGTAAGCTGGATAGGACAACTTCTCCTTAAAATAATTTATTGCAGAAGATAGGATACAAGTTTCTTGATTTATATTTTTAAGTTACTGCTATGTCTCCTAGGAAATGTTTGTAAATCAAGATGGAATAAATATATAGCAAGTATTCTGAGAAGTGAAAAATTATGGACATCCTCTATTCATGGAAAATTTCAATTTATTACTTTATGAAGTTTTTCCACATGGAAGACTCTGAATTTATCTGTAGTTGCAGTTCACCAATTATCCAAAATGCTTGAAAATTAGCTAAAATGTCTAAGGGGTTATTTTGGCAGGAAAATAATTTTACAGAACACTTTGGCATTAATTCGTGGGTATTTATTGTATATCTTCAGTGTGTGGAAAATAATTATACATAAAATGGACAATTACTAGGAATGAATTCTTGGTGTTTTTCACCTGGAAAAAAAATGGTATTCTAATTTTTTCTATTTATAACGCAGTAATGGCATGTTGAGAGATGAATAATTCTGTCCTCCAGCACTTATATTTCCCACACAGTAAACATCTGGATTTTACTCTTGTTAATCAAGTCAAACCTGGTAAATAGTACAATATCTCATACAGATAGATGGTGGAGAAGATGTAGAGTCGATGAAGACCGAGGCTTAGAAGTGAGAGGCCCAGAAAGAGTCCTTGAGTAAATGACTTTCATTCTGCCACACAGGCATACAGAGTGTGCTGGTGGGGGTCATAGCAGGAGTGCAAACTGAAGGTTTGGGGTAAATATTTCCCAAAGCTCTTGAAGCATAATGTCCCAGGTTTACCTTTTAAGCTCTTGAAGCATAATGTCCCAGGTTTACCTTTGACCAAGGAGGAAACCATGCCCGAGATGCAGAGCCACCTGGACAAGATGCTAATCCAGGTGTGAGAGCACACCCAGAGCGTCTCCTAGGATTCTGCAGTCACTCATTCCATTTTAGAAGAGTAATGGATCATTGCGGTCCAGGTGAAAGGAGGCATCCAGCAAGGAAAGACATGAGCGAAAATATGTAGCTTAAGGTACTCACCATGGTAGTGGAAAGGAAGAATGTATTTGCTGTAGAAACAATAAGACCTGCTTAAAAATTGAGCCTGGTGGCTGAGTGACTCAGAGACAAATCCTAGGCTTGAGGCTTGCTGTCTTCAGTGAATGGTGCCATTAAAGGAGAGGTACGTTTTGGGTACTTCAGAAGCAACACAGCTCCGCCTACAACCTTAGTGTTGAGTTACTTCGTGGAAATCTGTTTCAGAAGCGATCGGAAACTGATACACTATTTAATAAAATGCATATGCCCCTCTGCATGTTCATATCACTGCATTGAAATTATTATTACTCCTCTCTCTGATTCGTTAAAGCCACGGGATACAACTTTCAATCGTTACCCATGTAAGCCATCACTATGCTCTCCTCAGCCTCTGCTCATTTGAACCACGCTTCCTTGTCGTCGGGGTCTGTTGTCCATGAAACATGCACTCTACTTACTTCTTAACACGACTGATTATAAATGATTTCCATTGTCTTAGCATAAAACCCAAGTGATCTTTGGAGAGAATATTTGACAGAATGAAATAAAATGTAGAGTTGGGACAACATATCAACTTATACAGCAAAAGCAAGACTCCTGATGCTGGTAAGGGATTCTTCGTGTCAAATCCCAGAGAGCCCCAGGGGACTTGACAAAGATGAGAAAGAGCCCAGATAAAGATGGAGACATTTGTGTAAAACACACCCGACTTACACAAATAGGCTTGACCTGATCTTTCCACCAATATGATCGCGTGTTTTGATTATGATGAAATACCCTGAAACCTTAAGTTTACTCTATAAATGTTGCTATTTCCAATTCACCTCGGTCACTGTAAGGGATCATTTACTATAACACCCAACAGCAATTTCCCTTTTCTGCAAAGGCTAAAATTGATATCGAATGAAGTGTGCACCGCCTACGTTTCTTAATCCTCTTCCAGTTTGGCATTTAGATGCCACCAAATCTGAGAGGGTCAATGCTTTATTTCAATGTGCACGGTAAATAAAAAACCCCTCCTAAGTTCTACAAAGCCTTCGATATCAGCTAAACGAAATCAGATCCCAGGTATGTCAGAGAAGCGCCAGGCGCACTCCACTGATTGTTGGAGCTTCTTTAACCCTGAGGCAGCCTTGGGATTACATCACAAGCCGTCAGTGCAGATGGGTCATCTCCGGAGAAAGCCAGACTTGAGCCAGGGCTCCAGTGACCTCCGGATCGTGTCTCGCCAGGTAAATGTTATCTCAAGTTCACACTAAAATATATCCAGGACAGCAAATCCCCTTACTGCTACTAAACTGCCTCTAGTAATACCTCCATTGACCTCTTTAAAATATGAATTTGAATTTATTCTGTGTCTGGTGTAAGGTGTTGGTCCAGTTTCATTGTTTAGCATGTACCTGTCCAATTTTCTCAACACCATTTATCGAAGAGACTGTCTTTACTCCACAGTATTCTCTCGCCTCCTTTGTCAAATATTAATTGAGTGTAATGGCTGGGGTTCTATGGTCATAGCAGTGCCATTTACACTAGCTAAGATGTGGAAACAGCCTAAGTGCCCATCAGCAGATGAGTGGGTCAAAGAGCTGTGGAACATCTGGATTATTACACAACTGTAAAAAAAAAAAAAAAAAAAAAAAAAGAAATTCTTACCATTAGCAATAGCATGGAGAGCATTATTCTAAGTGAAATAAACCAATCAGAGAAAGGTAAGTATCATGTGATCTCACTCATATGTGGAATCTAATGAACAAAATTAAACTGATGAACAAAACAAATCCAGAGACATAGAAGCATAGGACAAGCTGAGGAATCTCAGAGGGAAGGCGGGTGGGGAGGTAGGGAGGGAGGGACTAACAGGGGAACTTGGACACAGAGAATAGTGCAGTGGAGGCCTGGGAGGCGAGGGTGCTAGGTAGAGGGGGTCAATGGGAAAAAAACAAAAGAGACATCTGTAATACTTTCAACAATAAAGATAAATTTAAAAATAAAATGTAACATAAATTTGATGAGCCATGGCATAATACTGATAAACCACTTTGCTCCTTAGGCTATTTCCGTGGTTCTCCGTATTTTCTGCTCAGCCCAGCCCTTGTGATCTGGCTGTCACATTAGAACAGCAGCACAAGCTGTCATCTGTCCAATACCAGACAGGAAGCACTGTGGATTGGCTTTCCTCACTTATATGAAGGCGGTCTTTTAACAGGTGGCCTTCTTCCTGTTCACCTCTGGCATTGTGGGAAAGAGAGATGAGGTTGGGGATATTTGCATCAAAAATGTTTGGTGCTATTGGTTAGAAGAATGCGTATTAACGCAGAGAAATCTTAAGTAGGTAGGGATGCTGAATTTACATCGGGAGCCAGGAATTTGCAGTAGCCTGAAGCTACAGGATGACTCCTGTTTCTCCCCAAACAATTTAGCTATTGGAAAATGTCAGCTTTCAAGGCATCTGTCATAAAGTCATCAGAAGCGGTAGGGGTTTCTGGTCATGCAGCGTCAGTCTGTGGAGGACGAAGTGAGGAAATCATGAGAGTGATGGAGCGAGTGTCCTGAGTCCCCGCTGGCCGCTGAAATATGATGGCAGTGTGAAGGTGGAAGGCAGAAGAATGAGGGACTGAGTGCTCGGAGCTAAAGACCAGAAAAGCAGAGCAGCTGGGACAATCAGCTCCAGAGAGTGGCCACAAGGAGCTTTTAAAGTTCAGTGTTTAGAATCCTGAAAGCTGAGATGTTGGCTATTTCAGTCCGCATGGTTGGAGGAGAGAGCTGTGGGCATGGAAAAGCCCCAAGAGAGGATTGTGGGGCGGGGACCATGGGCAGGGCACCGGGTGGCATTCTGCATGAGCTCTTCCAATCCCCATCGGAGTCCTAGACCGCCTCACAGAGGGCACAGCCCAGCCAGGCAGCATGGGCAGGGAGAGAGGACAGCGCCTTTCCGGTGAAGCATCTTATCAAACAGGTTTCCGCTAAGGTGAGGCAGTCTGTGCAGGGTCTGCGGGAGGTGAAAGGCCAGGGGAGTTTGGGGATGGGAGAAGGGCCATTCCAGCCGCCCGGGAAGCTGGGAGTTGTGTTTCTGGAGAGAAAGAGAACCACGTCATGCCTGCAGGCCAGTGTCAGGCTAACGGGTCATCCTGGTGGGGAATTCTCTGGAGCTTGTCCAAAGGCATGGCCTTCCAGGCCCGCGTGAGGCCCTCTAACATGTCTTCTGGGCTCCATAGGCTCTTTCCCGCTTCCTGCCTGCCAACCCAGGCACCTGACGATGCTTTTCGGGGTGGCTGAGACCTCCAGTGTCTGAGAGTCCCCGAGCAGGAACAGGCAGAGTCCAGAGACCAGACAGAGCAGCCAAGAATGAGTGGGTGCTGAGGTGGGAGACCCAAGGATGCCTCCATGAACAGGGAAATGTGGGGAAGGACACTGCCCCTGGCTTCACTCTTCCTCTCTCAGTCCTGTTTCCTGACAAAGCCACTCCAAGACCAATACCAGGCCCTATGCGGGTGCTGAGTGTGAGCGGTTAAATGTTCACACTCCGGTCTCCAACCTGCTGCCTCCCAACTCCTCCCAGAGCCTCTCTCTGCTGTGTCCCGGCCGCATCCTCTAGGGGAGCCGGCTGCTTCTCTGGGTGCTTCCTGACCCCGTGAGAGGCTTCCCAGGCTTTCCCACAGCCCTGCGCTTGTCCACACGCCTCTGACATGTGTGTCCTGTGGGCGGGCAGACAGCGCACAGAGGGCATGGGGATGGGTGAAGCAGGCGTGTGTCCAGGAACAAAGGCACCTATGCGAGCAAAGCCATCAGGTTTAATTGCTGTTGGTACTTTTGCCTTTTTTTTTTTTTTTTAAGAAGTGTGAAACAATGCACAGCGTTATCACCTCTCTGTGGAGGAAACGTCTCTCAGAGCCTCTAAAAGGAGTTTTATTTTTCCTCCTGCTCGCATGCTGTAGATCATTACCCGTTTAATGATCATTGTTCTTTCATTATAACACGGGCCCATCTGCTCCGTTCCTATGGAGATCACCAAAAATATCACAATGTAATAAAAGTCAAACACATTTTGGTAGATCCGAGCTACTGCAAATTCCACTGTGTGCATGCCTGTGTGTGTGTAAGTGTGTGTAAGTGTGTGTGTGTGTGTGTGTGAGTGTATGTGAGTGTATGTGAGTGTGTGTGAGTGTGTGTGAGTGTGTGTGTGAGTGTGTGTGAGTGTGTGTGTGAGTGTATGAGTGTGTGTAAGTGTGTGTGTGAGTGTGTATGAGTGTGTGTGAGTGTGTGAGTGTGTGTGTGTGTATGTGTA
This sequence comes from Pipistrellus kuhlii, assembly GCF_014108245.1. Taxonomy (NCBI): domain Eukaryota; kingdom Metazoa; phylum Chordata; class Mammalia; order Chiroptera; family Vespertilionidae; genus Pipistrellus; species Pipistrellus kuhlii. Next base: position 1,643,036 of record NW_023425525.1, read on the forward strand.
TGTGAGTGTGTGTGTGTGAGTGTGTGTGAGTGTGTGTGTGAGTGTGTGAGTGTGTGTGTGAGTGTATGAGTGTGTGTAAGTGTGTGTGTGAGTGTGTGTGAGTGTGTGTGAGTGTGTGTGTGAGTGTGTATGTGAGTGTGTGTGTGTGTGAGTGTGTGTGTGTGTGTGTGTGTGAGACCTGTCCCTACAGGAATAGAGGATGTTTTAACCACAGACAGGAGCTCCTCCATGGAGGCCCAGGAGCAGGCCACAACCTTCTTCCCCAAAGGAAAGTCTTTCTGGAAACAAAGCCAGTGTTTGCTTACAAATCCTACAGGCCTGGGCTGTGACTCACCAACAGGGACCTGCCAAAGCCGCTTCACAGAACCATGGTTGGCAAACTGCGACTCACGAACCACATGCAGCTCTTTGGCCTCTTGAGTGTGGCTCTTCCACAAAATACCATAGCCTGGGCCAGTCTATTTTGAAGAAGTGATGTTAGAAGCAGTTCAAGTTTTAAAAATTAGGCTCTCAAAAGACTTTTCAATCTTTGTCCTGTTGGTATTTGGCTCTGTTGACTAATGAGTTTGCCAACCACTGGCACAGAACATCTGTTCACCACTGACACACCCGGGACCACGGGCCATCTGGTTCAGATGGGCCAATGGCAGAGTGGCTGAAGAAAACCCACCAGAACCTGTGATCAGAGTTCTTATTGGCCTTCCACTCACAAGCATGAGTAACGGGTGGCTCACTGGTTGGCCTCGGTCTGTAGGCTGCCTGAACAGAGTGACAGATCCCCTAACTCAGGCACATGAATGAGCAGGTGGAGTGGTCTTCCCCGACCGGAATCACATTCTCACGGCCTGGCTCGTGTGGAATGGTGAGGTCTTGGAAGGTGGTTGGGAGAATGTTGTCTTAAACATCGAGTGAGACCAGAAACATTAGGAGACGTGGGACTAAGAGAGACCATCTGGCTCCACGGAAAAGGATCGCTCTTCGGATGACCGTATCCTCATGCTTCTCAGACGAGGCTGATATATTTGTGAGCCTTCCTTTTGCTGCACGAAGTGTGATATTACATAAGTGGCTCTCTTTCGGGGACATTGTTTCTGCCCATCCTCCTGTTCCTGGATGTGCTGTTTCCACTTATAATTGTTGTGGTTTTTGTACAGAAAGGGAGCATGGCCTGCTCAGTGAGCCATTGGGTTCTGGGCCAGGTACCGGCGATGGCTTCCCAGGTGAGTCCATTTCTAGGATGACTTCTCCATGCCTCAAACTCCTCACCTTCCTCAACATTTTTGTATGAAGAATAAATGTGTTAATGTGTGTTAACTACTTAAGTAGTGCCTGACCCATAATGCACCCTTAAAAACTGGTGGAAGTTAATTTTCTTATTCTAGTATATATTTTTTAGATTTTCTTATTGTTCTAAGAAAGGAAGGGAGAGACAGAGTGAGATATAAACATCAAAGATGAGGGAAAATCATTGATCGGCTGCCTCCTGCATGCCCTACACAGGGGATTGAGTCCAAAACCCAGGCATGTGTTCAGACCAGGAATCGAACCATGACCTCCTGGTTCATAGGTAGATGTTCAACCACTGAGCCATGCCAGATAGGCTTATTCTATTACATTTAATTTCATCAATTTATTTTTAAGTGGATTTTAGCATTTTTCACATTTCTTCTGGTTAACATTATCTTAGTATAAAATTTCAAGATAAGTTTAATTTTTTATTGCAATAACTTAGTTTTTAGAAATTTTCACTGTTAAATATTCAGGCAAGATGTAAACATTCAGACACAAGTCATAGTTCATTTTTTATCAACATTTTTCTGATTATAACATTTACTCGTTTTTATCATGTACTTTCCACATATTCCTAGTTAGGTTTTTCAACAAGTTTGATCTTATTGTTGTTTCTTTCATAATTATTTCTTCTGTGTGCCATTCTAAAAATTATGTGAAACATTGCATTTGAACTTGCTTGTGTGGGCTGTATATATTTACACACATTTCTCAAGAAGGGCCCATTGCTTTTAATGGATTTATCAAAGCAAACCTCAAACCCATGAATATTTTATTCCAAATATTTTGTTATAGGTTCCCACACATAACCCACAGGGCTGTGCTTTACGATAGAAACAGTCCTGTGTTTCCTCTGATGCTATTGCTTTGAATTCAATTTGGCCTGGAAAACAAATAAATCAATCCAGCAACAAAGCCAGGACGACGCAGATCTGATTTTGTGCCTGATAAAGTGCGCAGTATCTGAGTGCAGAAATGGCACGCTCATGTACAATCTAGGGGCTGCGCTCTTAAGAGAAAACCATTTATTTTCTTATCTCCTCCATAAAAGTGAAGGACAAGCCATAAACTTACCAGTGGCAGCATTACTTAATGCATCTTTTCTCAGAGTGAGTATTGAATATTCCTGAAATTATGCTTACCTTGCTTTTTAGACTTTGACTTCGCTCTCCTGGGCCCCTTCTCTTTAGCACGGCCCCTGCATCCTGGGATGCATGGTTTTATGGCTGCGTTTCAGCCCCGGTGATGGCTGGCTCCTGATTGTCCCCCAGGGAGTGGGGCAGCCCCGCGGGGAGGCGCCCTCGGGGTTCGGCCCTTCCCTGGCGCTGTTGCCTGGGCTCTGACTGACGGAAGGAGTCCAACGGAAGCAGCGGGTCCTCCACACTCCGCCCAGGCTCAGCGATGAGTGACACACACACACCGCCGAACACCTTCTCTTCAGAACAAAGCACTCGCCACCTCACTTTCGTGATTACCAAGCGAAGTTCTCATTATAGAGAAACACCCTTGCTGTCACACACCCGATCCTCATCATCACGCTCCAGATATTTTCTTCCAGTGAGTGCCATGCTCTCCCCGCTCCTGCACGTGCGTATTTGAGCAGGTTGAAAGGCATATCTGGTCCTTCTCTCCCAGGCCCGGTGAGCCAGGGTGAGCGTGTTGTTATGCAGGTGTGAAAGGCTCTGTTTGGGGGATGGTGCTTGTGACTCCATCTTCATATGCAATTGTCCCGGGGATCTGTCACTATCTCTGAGGGGTCTGGGTCCAGCACAGAGAAGCTGGAATCCAAGCCTCCGCTGGGGGACTCCCAGTTCCTCCCTCTGTCCGTCCGTCCGTCTGTCTGTCTGTCTGTCTGTTTTTACAGGGCCTGCTGCCATCTTCCAACAAGGGGGTGAGCTGGATAGAAAGGGATGGTGTTCTTCCCTCTCTGCCTTCGGATCAGTGCCCCCGCAGCTCCCAGGTGTGGAGCCTGAGGAGGGGAGCCAGCCGGCCCCACCTTCACCTGCTGGCCTTTGCACTCTGACCTTTCCCACGAGGGCCTGGGTACTTACTGATGTGCTAAGTACAGAGCAAGAGGTAAGACAGTGGTCGGCAAACTCATTAGTCAACAGAGCCAAATACCAACAGGACAGCGATTGGACTTTCTGTCCCCACCCGGCCTTGCTCTCTGAAAGGCTTCCCCTCTCCTGCTCGGTCAGGTCTGAACCCTCTACTTTTGGCAGGAAATGTCAGGGAACACACCTCTCTTCAGGCCTCTCAGAAATGAAAGGTGCTTTTTTCCTTCCTCTGGAATTTCAAAACTAAACTGCAAAAGCTGAGGATAGATAAACCCACTTTGTGTTACAAAGGAGAGCTCAGACCAAGGCAGAGCTGGCTGCCTTGGGTGTCCTGTCTGCTGCTGATGGAAGTGATTGGAGGGTTTAAGCCTAAAAGTGAGACAAATGAGAACCAGGAGTCAGAATGTGCACCCCCAACGGGAGCCACACACTGTGGGCCCTGCGCTGCCCTCCTCTCTGCTCACATCTGTCATCAGCAACATGCACTGGCGCTCCCGCTGTCATTGCGCGGTTACTATGGATCAGTTAGCTCTCACATTGGCCTCAGCAAATAATCAGAAACCATTTCAAAAGGGTCCTTAAAGAAAGTCACCCAGTTTGTACCCCACCCTGCTCCCTCCCTGAGCCCAAGGAAGCTTTCCCCATTTCATTTCCTTAAGTCAGATGGAAGCATTTTCCAATGAAACAGACAGGAAAGCTTCTTTGTAATGGTAAACAAGCTTAGATTTTTTTCAAATCCTAATTTTCTTCTGTTAAGGATGGCGTATAATATAAATACTTCCTTCAAATCTGTAATGTTCATTAGACAGAAGTACCATTCTGTCCCACATTAGAAACAGTCAAATGGTCCTTCTATTATTTGAAGAAAGCATTTTTCAGCATACTTAAAAACACAGCTGTCTAATCGAGGAAATATTATTTGAAACATTTAGCACAATAAGCATTAGCGTTATATTAGTGCATCTTTATTCCAAGCTATAAATTTTTAATTAATTCAATTGGAGTGAGTTTCCTATCTCATAGCCTGTGTTTCATAGTAAAATTGGGCGCTATTTATCTTCTTCCTCCAGCTTCAGTAAGGAAAGTAAGATGTGCCAATCATGTTTTTTTAAGGCAAGAGTTTTTTGATATATTTAAATGCCTCCTCCCTTTAGAATTTCATCTGTCAAAAAAGCATTACATTTATTAAAGCAATGTTTTGTATTAATTGTAAATACATTCATAACAGGAGAAAATTACATGAAGCAAGACACAAGCTATTTTAATGGCATATTTCACACTAAATATTAGGTATGCTTTTCATATGGTGTGCTATTATTTTGAAAGTGTTGAGCCAGAGAATAGAAAATTAAATGAACAAAAGGGACAAAATCGTTAGAGGTGAAGACACATAATTGATAGGATGATCATATAATTGGAGAACTAAAAATAATAACTATAGTGAAGGCATCTCTTTCATATCTCAAGCTCTCATCATAAGATCTTTTTTTTCAAAAGAAATGTAAAAACTTTTGTTACAGGAATGATATTAGTATGAATATTCTTTTTCAATTGCAATTTACATTTAATACATTTTGAGAATTCCTATGCGCATTAGTAAAAATACAACATATCTTATACTTTAAAGATGTTCCCCCTAGTATTTTCAGTTCCTATCTGGCACCCCACATAGTTGTGAGCGAGCATTTTTAAAGTTAATCTGCACTATAATATATCTTTTCCACAAGTGCCCCCAGAATATTTATAATGTGTTTATAGCCTGAGCCACAAATCAAATGCCAATATGTATAAGAGATCATAAAATGTGACAGCATTTTGGGGGAATAACGAAAGTAATAATACTACAGATATAAACTGCTGAAAGTGCCACCTGGATTATTTTTATCTAAATTATGGCTTAAGCTCATAGGGTTTGTTTGTTGGTTTGTTGTTCTTTTATTGATTAAGGTATTACATATGTGTTCTTATCGCCCCTTCCCCTCCCCCAACCCCACGCTCTGCCCTCACCCGCTGGTGTCTGTGTCCGTTGGTTAGGCTTATATGCATGCATACAAATCCTTTGGTTTATCTGTCCCCCTTACCCCCACCCTCCCCTACCTTCCCTCTGAGGTTTGACAGTCTGATTGATGCTTCCTGCTCTGGGTCTATTTTTGTTCATCAATTTATGTTGTTCATTATATTCCACAACTGAGTGAGATCATGTGATATTTATCTTTCTCTGACTGGCTTATTTTACTTAGCATAATGCTCTCCAGGTCCATCCATGCTGTTGCAAATGGTAAACGCATAGGTTTTTATCTTCTCTTTTTTGCAAGAAACTCTGTACAGATATAATGCCTTTGCCCTAGCAGTCTTGATTCAGTTATAGGTCTTGAACATAAATTCCCTGTGATTATTTTTGAGAATCTCTATGTGCACCAGTAAAGATTTCACTTCAAGTTGACCACATGTTTCTGTTCAGATTCCAAACAAGGACCCATCTAAACCTCTACTCCATGGCTGGCTGTTCTTACAAGTTAACGGCCTTCAGTCTCATTTAGATGGTCAGGATGCCTGACAAAATGTGTACATGTCCTAAGACCAGTTCCATCTCTCTCCCGCCGTCCCTGCCACTCTGCTTCCATGGCGTGTCTACTCCGAACTTCATCGTTTGAACACAGAGGGCAAGTGCCAGCCGTGCGGTGGATTACTGGCCATGGGACTGAAACTCCCAGGCCGACCTGGCAGGAATATGTTTTAATGACAGCGTGCCTGAAGTGGGTTCCCCTGGCCACTCTGAATCCCACTTACTTTCCCTAAAAATGCAACTTGACAGAGCTAACTCACGCCCTGCGCACTAACTACCGGTCAGGGCTGTTTGCTGCTTCGGGGTCTGAAGTTGGGGCTACTCTGTAGCTTATTTTTTATACTTTGATGTATATGGTCCTCAGCGTGGCTTAGACATAAGTAGTTAAAATCAAACAAAACATTACTTTTGGTCAAAAGTTTACAAAGGGCACCAGACAGCTCCCAATCTCTGCAGATGCCTGCGGACTTTCCCACAATTCCTCACTAACTCCCACTCACCTGACTTTCTAGAACATTAGTTACAGGGTCAGGCAACCTGGTTTTTTATGGCTGGTTTTCTTCTTTTAATTTTTATTTATATCATATACATAATACAGGGTTGGGCAAAAATAGATTTACAGTTGTGAGTACACAAAACAATTTATTCTTATATTGTTATTTATTAGTTATTGTATTATTTTTCATACAAAATCTGTAAACCTAAGTTTACCCCACCCGGTATATAGAGATATTATACTTATTATAAATTGTCAGTTCCATGAACATGGAGTCACCATATATTAAAAGTAGCATTCTGGTCAATTAGAACTGACAGCTTTGTCTGTTTCCTATGGTAGCATAGAGAAGTTTATTTTCTTACAGTTCTGTAGACCAGAAGTTCAAAACCAAGGGCTGGCAGGCCACACTCCCTCCAGAGTCTCAAATAATGATTTCTTACTTCTTCCATCTCCCAGTGGCTCCAGACCAAACAATCTATGGCAACAGGCTTCACATCTCTGCCCCCACCTGCACATGGCCTGTCTCTCTGCCTGTCTTCTTCTGTTATAATGACATCTCTCAGCAGATGTAGAGCCCATCCAAGTGGCCAAGGAAGATCTTACCTCCAATGTCCTCTAAATATGTCAGCAAAAACCCTTTTTCCAAATAAGGTCAAATTCGCAGGTTCTGGGCGCACCTATCTTTGGGAACCACCGGTCAACCCACTACAATGATGAAGAAAAGGAACCATTCAAAAATGTGTTTGTGTAACGTTTTATGTACTCGTAGAGTCCCTCGGAGTCTTTCTCCTGTTATAAGCTCTAGCTGAGTTACAGAGGGAAGTTGAGTAGAGTAATGAGCGTCATTGTTCTAATTTTAAAACAAAACCAGTCTGTTTCCATATGAAATCAAATTTAGTTCAGATAAAATTGCACTACCCTTGGATATGAGATTTTTTTTAACCCTATCAGCCTAGTGTGTGTGTGTGTGGGGGGGGGGGGGGTAATGTGCTTCTAATGCTGTAAAATCTAAACCAACTTCCCTCCTTCCACCATATCTTATGTCAGGTCCTTAATAGTAAAAACTTTCAGAGAGAACAAAGAAAACAAAGGAAGAAATAACCACTATAAATCATTCTTGAATTTTTTTTTAATGACTTTTCCTTCAAATACAAACACACTGTTTGTATATCTATGTACTCAGACAGCTTCAGATTCACAATTTAACAAATTTCACGACTGATCCTGGGATGAAAGTATTAAAATCTAAAGATATGATATCTTAATACTTGGTTACAAGATCTATGGCTAAGCAAGTTTCCAGAAGACCTTCATTCTGAGTAAAAAGTGTTTGCATCTCACGTAGCTGTATCAAGAAAAAGTCCCTTTCGAGGTCCAAGGAAATCCTATGACTGCAAAATCCAACCCATATAAATGCCCACCTTAACATGAATTTTGTAATTGCATCATGGTTGTAAGATCTTAAAGGTGATAAGTAATTTGCAATCCACTTAAAAAATAATCACCCCTAAGCCCCTCCCCTCTCTACCCCTGAATCCTTCTGATTACTTTTGCAAAATTCCAATTACAAGCAAATCATTGTTCCTGGAGTTCCTTCAATAATGAATTAGATTTGGTTTGATTAATTCCTGAGGCCTAGTTTCTACAGAGGCTGTTCATTGATCAGACGCTACCCCTGGGGCCCAACAGAACCTGTTCTACATGATGGCCATTCTAATACCTATTCTTCTAATTTCCTGCCCACATTCCCCTTTAAACCAAGACAGTATACCCAGGTCCTTCATTATCTGCTTTGTTTTTTTTTTTATTGTTGTATTAAAACTAAATGTCAATTAGATATTCCTCCAACAAAAAAGAATTTATTCCAGAAAAAAAGAGATTTAAAACAAATTTGCAACCATAATGAACCAACCCCCTTCAAGTTTGCTGAAGAGGAAATTTTTGAATAGGGGGAGAGAGAACGTCAGGAGCTTGTATAAACAGATTTCTTCCTGTAGGGCTTTGTGATCAACATGGGGTGTCAGAGTGCTGCCTGCAGCCCCTCTGTGGTTTATCTTCTCTGATAAGACTTACGGCACTGAAGAGGCAATAGGCTTTATACAAGGAAAAGCCTCGGTTCAGTTGGAAGATATACAGGTAATAACATATATATACATAAATATATATAAAAGCCTAATATGCTAAGTGTCTGACTGGTCAGGCCAACTATTCACTCAACCAGTCACAATGATGCACACTGACCACCAAGGGGCAGAGACTCCAAGTGGTAGGTTAGCTTGCTGCTGGGGTCCGGCCAATTAGTACTGGACAAGATGGGCTGGACACACCCTGGAGCCCTCTCTTGGTCCTCCCCAGCCTCTAAAATATTTCTTCTAATTTATTTCCTTTCAATGTGCATGAATTTGTGCACCAGGCCTCTAGTATATTTATATCCACAAGGCTGAGAAAGATATATGCCGTGCACATCTCCAATGGCTCATCAGACTATTTAGAATGTCCAGGGGCAGTGTGCATGGGCTGTGCTTTGGAGAGTGGGACAAGAGAGGCGGGCACTTATTACAGCCTTATGAATATTTGTTCAGAGTGTTCTCATTTTGTCTGTAGACCAATGGTGTAAGACATGGTCAGTAGTTAGGAGAACACATTTTTGAGTCTCGGGTAAGACTGGGTTGTTATGGTGCCCAAACCAAAGATGTCTCTTTTTACAAAACCAACAATTGTTAGATTTCCAATTATGTGTTTCCTTTCCAGAGGCCAATTGCTGGGCTTGTCTAGCTAGTTTTTCTAAGTGGTCGATTGGAGAAATATCCCTTTGGACCATGACAGAGGTTTGATGGGGTCTGGCCCTTGAAGGACATAAACAAAAAAGGGGTGCTGAGGTTTACTTGAGATCCCCACTATTGGAGCTGTTTTAGTCTTCCCAGGCAGGGGCAGCTGTATAGCGGTGGGTGAGCCCACAAGTGTCCATATTTTCTGGCATATAAGACGACTTTTGAAACGAAAAAAAGCCTGCTCAGATTGGCCAGAGCCAGAGAGGCTGTCTATTAAAAAAAGAACTGGTGTTGCCTCGGAAGTGGGGGGTAGTCTTATACAGCAAATATAGGCCTAAACCTATGTTTTAACTGTAAAATTAGGGGGGTCGTCTTATATGCCAGAAAATACGATAAGTACATGCAGAGTTCACTCCCCTCCCCCAGTTAAGAGGAAGGATTGGAGAGAGGCCCTGCATTTCCTCAGAGCCTCATCATCTGGATTAGAAGAACATGGGAACGGCTGGTTAGAAGGACCTGAAATCCTCAAATTTGTGACAATCCCTTGCCCTGGCTCTTTGCAATAATAGCAGTAATTAGGTTTTTAGTTTCATGGAGGGAATTTTATTTGCCAGAGTTTAAAATTAGGAATGGCAGCAGTCTTACTTCTAAGTGGCTCATTTAGTGTATGAGCGAGTCGATTGACCTTATCTAAATCTTGAGAAAACAGTTTTCTGTTCCATGTTGATCAGCTTTTCATTCCACTTTGGCCCTTTTGACTAAAAGGGAAAGAGCGCAGTTCAGCCCATTAAACAGGAGTTAAAGACTACCTGATAGGAACCAGTGTCTGAAGAAAGATGAAAAATCTCTTTGAAAACACCCTGAAGTTAATTATAATAATCATCAACAGGTTCATCCGATGTTTGTGCACAAGCCTGAATTTCATTCCAATCAACAGGCTTTGGAAAGGTTACTGTAATTGCTCAGTGGAAGTCTCCAGTGAGTGTTACAATGCTTGGCCAAAAATTAGGAGTTTGTATTTCTAAATCCCTTTCAGGATATTTTTTCCAGCAAGCTTCATCCAATGTTTGGCTTGGCTCTTGCCTATAAGCATGTAGACTGAATGATATAAGTCAGAAAAGCCAGGCTGGTAGGTATGAAGGACTGTGACATTTCTCTCACCAAAACCCTGAAGATCCCAAGTTACTTTGGGAAATTCTTTGACCAAGGCTTGTAGTTCAGCTTTAATGTACAAAATTAGGAGTTTATCCTTTCGATCCTCAGAAGACTTCACTTTAAAGGGGCAGGTACTGACATTTTAGAGGAGGGGGAGGAGGGAAACATTCAGAGGGTGTGCAAGAGGAAGGCAAGGAGGCAGAGCCTGAGACAAAGGAGCCGGGGGTCTGGAGAAAAGGTGAAGAAGATGAGGAACAGGAAGCTTCAGGAGCCATTTTCTCTTTGCTTCAACATTTCAGTTTATCTTAAAACTTTATATTGCAAAGAGGCTACTTCAGACTCCTGGCAACATTCGGAAGCTGCAAAATACCAATCAAAAAAGCATTCCTTTCAGTTTTGCCAATTTGAGAGCTATGATTGTCTGATTCGTTTTAAGAAAACTCCCCATACTGGTCATTGGTATTTAAGGCACCATCATGCTCTGCATAATGACATTTTGGTCAAGGATGGACCACATATAGGACAGTGCTCCCATGATATTACAGTGCCGAAAAGCTTTTCTTGGTGAGTGATGTGTCAGCTGATATGATGTCATGACTCACATGTAGATATCTTTTTATGACATATTGGAAAGTTTAGAAGAAGCCTACAAAAAAACTCCCAAAACTGAACGTAGCATATTTCATATCTTAAAGTTCATCGTCTACTCGTCATTTTTGAAAAACAACTGCATATTTTGGTTCTTAAAGGTTATATCACAAAGGTTTTACTTACAATATGTGTTGAGCTATTGTGACTCAGCCCCTCAAGAATCTGGAGGAGAGCAGTTGTTGAATGACTTGTGGAGAGTCAGCAAATGTGTTGGTAGAGTGATGCTATCATTTTCTTTTATGCAAATGAGCCAATCAGAAATATGATCATGGAGATACACCTGTCCAGTGGGAAGGCTTTGCTCAGTAGTTGCATATGAGTGCAATGTCAATGCTATTCTTAAGTATGCGAGGGTCATATTTGGCTTTCACATTCATCCTTGACATGTCTGTGTTGAATCCTCAGATTCTAAAGAGCACAGTCTGGAAAACAACAAACTACCTTGAGAATTGCCTACGGTTTTAAAGGCTAAATGCCTCAGTGCTGCTGGGCTTTGCTGGAAGTCGGTGGAAAATGTTTTCTTGCTGTTTATTCCCAGCAGCACAGAAACGTCAATGTATCTCTGGCTGGTTTGCCCTTACACCTGCCCTCCCACCCCCAATGGGCCCACATTCAGTGAAAGCCAGCCCTCGCCCTCCTCATCTTGTTCACAGCCTTCGGTTTTAAGAACTACTTCACAATGAACTTCACCGTGGGACACTTTCATAGCCAGCTACTTCTTGGCTTCTTACCTTGTATTATATCTTGTCTCTGGCGCTGTCCTTATCCCAGGCATCTGATCCCTGATCCCAACCTGCGTCCCTTCTTCTTCTGGGAAATCTGGGTGAAAACTCCCTGGAAATAAATGCCAGGCTCACGGAGGCTCCCGTGGCATTTGTCCTCTTGCTGTGTCACCCACAGCAGTCTGCACTGAAATCCCGTGACAACACGTTCTCTTATTTCACTTACGTTTTGTGCCACGTGCTGAAAAGCAGCTCAGATGCATGATCTTGCTAAATATTCATGATCGCTCTTGGTATGCTATTTAAAGACAAGAAAACTCACATGAGGTCACGAACAAAGGGTGACATAATAAAGACTCAAAACTTGGTTATTCTGACTGAAGCTCTGGCCGTTAGACTCAGGTTTGCTGTGGGAATGTGTTGATCTTCCTAACTCCAAGCACACTTCCGGTCCAGGAGGCAGGTTCCGAGGGAGGGCTGGAATTTGGAAAGACAGAGGAAGTAGAGTGCACCTTCAGCAGGTGAAAACCAGAGGAATCAGGCAGTTGGTAGGAAGCGCCCTGCTTTTGTTGCTCCTGGAGCAGACCTAAGTGAGTGATGGAGCCGCCCTCAGGGTTCAGGAGATTGGCCTGAAGGGGGATGCAGCTAGCAGACAATTCCTTTGGGGTTGCAAGTTCATCTGAAAAATAACTGCATTTCAGTCACCTTGACAAGAGATCGGCCTACAGAGAGAGAGGGTAGATACATTCTTAAGTGACCATGTGAATAGGCCGTGTTTGTAACTGTGGGTTTTTTACACCGTATCTGTATGTATCTCAAAAACCCTGGCGGGTTAAGTCAGCATTAAGTTACAGCTCTTGACCTCTAGATTTAGAAATGAGGTACATCCCAAATTCTGAAATTCCTTTTATGCAAGGAAGGATCAGGACCAGAATTTTACAAAGGACATTTATCTCTCCATTCTGGATGAGCAATCATTCATTGCCAAACTAGTTTATCAATTAATAGTGATCAATCATTAATTCCAGATGATTCTAAAATACCTGAAGTAAGTATCAGACCTGAGAGTTTTGATGAAGACACTGAAAATGAGACACAGCATGAAGACCAGTTCCGGTCTCAGGTTTCTTAGCCTTTCCCACCAACTTGGTCATTCACCCAGGCCATCCAGCAAGCTTAGCTTTCGAATGTGAGAATGGCTACATGATAGAACTAAAGCTGGGCCCAGAGGGAAGAGGCTGAGGCTTCAGGAAGAGAAGACGATGAAGATAAAATGGAGATAAACATGGGGAGAAAGGTGCAGGAAAAGATGGTGGTGGAGAAAGGAACACAAAGAAATGCAGCTCAAAGGAATACGGTTAAATTTTCATCACAAAGGTTCCCAGAGTTTAGCAGCTAAAACAGAATTGACAGCTCATTCAATTATTCTTTCATTCACTTTTTCCCCTAATTATTTATCCAGTGAGAGGTCCTGGGCACTCTGCCAGACACACATGTTAAGCGAAGCAAAACTGGTTTCTGCTGTCAGCAGCGCTTATACTTCAGTGAGCGAGATGAATGTCAAGAACCAGAATGGGTCTGAGATTTTGCTCCAAACGCTGAAACAACCAGCCCTGGTTTCATGCCTGCTGCTTGCAGAGCCGTGATGGTGTTGCTGGACAAGAACCCCAGCTCAGGGAGATCCCCGTTTTTAATGGGCAGCAAGCAAGGTCCCCAGGTAAAATACAGGACGCCCAATACAATCTGAATTACTGATTAGCAAGAGATGTTTTCAGCTTAAGTATATCCCAACTAATGTGTGGGCTATCCTTATACTAATAAATGTTGTTCAGCTCAAATTCAAAGTTACCTGGGCTTCCATATTTTTATTTACAAATCTGGCCCCTCTAGGCCTGCCAGACTTCTGCCCCTGAGAGACACACGGCCTCTCCCTCCCAAGGCCATCATTCTCTGCACACACCTTTTTGAAGGGAGGCAAGGACAAAAGCAGAAGGCGACTCTGCTCCGAGGTTGTGCAGAAATGTAAAGACTCAATACCAGGCATTCACCACATGAAAACCCAGTACACAGTTTTCGCTTGAGATCAAAGGTGCAAAGGAATTTGAAGGGTACTGTTAGAAAGTGACCCCAATATATGCTAAAGCAGTGATCGGCAAACTCTTTAGTCAACAGAGCCAAACATCAACAGAACAATGATTGACATTTCTTTTGAGAGCCAAATTTTTTAAAACTTAAACTTCTTCTAATGCCACTTCTTCAAAATAGACTCGCCCAGGCCGCGGTATTTTATGGAAGAGCCACACTCGAGGGGCCAAAGAGCCGCATGTGGCTCGTGAGCCACAGTTTGCCAACCACGGTGCTAAAGGAATACTGTTAGGTAGCTCCACTAAATATAAGTTACACTCTGCAGTTACATTCTTCCAATGAGTTCTTAGCTAATTATCAAAGCAAGCCTCAGCTGTAGCTGCCCCTGTCACCCCCACTTACTCAAGTCTTATTCCTATCTACACCTGCGGCGATTAGATTAACTCAGCCATATATTAGCTAGCAGACTAGGGTTAGCATCTTGGCTAAAGCATTCTCCCTCTTCCAAACGTGTGATGGATTTGTCCCTGTGATCACCTCATTATGCTGGTCTTTTCCCTGACTGATTGATTTCACAGAGGAGAATCAGGCCCCATTATTGTCAGCGAGGACAGAGATTGGATCGCTTCTCCAGCTTTCCCCATCGAGCCTGGCCCTTGGAGCTCAGCC